>NW_024424341.1:32797168-33116677 GCF_017311325.1 Ursus maritimus
CCCCCCCCCCAACACACACACTCCTCGATGTTCCCACTGCAACCTGCCTGTTTAATAATAATAATTATATCGATCATAATAGTAATCAAGATGTATTGAGCCCTTATCATGTGCTCAGACAGTATTCTAAGCACTTTTCATGGATTATCCCAGCATTCACTGCTTTGTGGCTTAATGATCAGTTAGTATGTACATCTGTTCCCTCGCCCAGACCAAGACTGATTTCAGGGAGGGGGCTACCCTGTCTTCTTTGTACTCCCAGTAGCTAGCACAATGCCTGGCACGGCAAATATTTTAGAAATGAATATCTGAACCCACCCTCTACTTATGACTCAGCCAATTTAGGGCTGTGTTAAAAATGACGGCAGAGCTGGAAAAGACTGGCTATATGCAAATCCCATGGTCCATTTCCCCCAGGGGATCACACCCCTGGAAAAAAGCAGGAAGGTAAAACCATCCAAGAAGCCTTCATGATCATCAGAGTGCAAATAGCCCCTCCCTGCCCTCCAGAGCCCTACTGTTTATACCCAGGTTTTTATAAACATTATTTCCTTTAATCCTCTTATTTCACATCTTGGGAGGCTTCAGATGATACTACTCTTTCCTTGCAGATTGCTTGAAAGGGAAGAAAATAGATAAACAGATAACAGGTAACTGCCTTTAACCAACCCAGGATGCTAATCCTGAATACATATTTAGCCCCAAATTGATTTTCTGAGCCCCTGAACCCCAGCCGCTGACAAACTTAGTTCGTACTGAGGAACATGAGGCTCGAACTCAAGTTCACGTCAAAAGTTCAAGCCAAGGAGACAGGGGAATCAGGAATGGCTGTCAGTTATTTATTGGACTCCGCAAACTTCTTTGGATCTTCTAACATCCTCACTCCAGGAAGGTAACCTTGCAGAGAGCAAGTATCCCACCTCACTCCCCTGTGAGGACAGCCACTCTTTCAGAATTACACCTGCCTCTGCCTTGGGAGAATTCAGGCCACTATGTGTTGAGGGTCTATTAGGTGCCTGGTGCTTTTTAGACCTTATCTCCAGAATTTGGGTCCGGGAGTATTTGACCAGAGTCCAAGCTCTTTCTGACATAGCACATCTCAGACGGACCTTCTGCAGAACGTGGTTCTCCAGAATGCACACACGGTGATGCCCAAAATGTGTTCTGTGCTCAAAGGAGTCAGTTCCACAAACCTAAATGGCTTTACTAGCTGTAAGACTTGCTTACACAGCTTTAAATATGCCAATGCCCATTATGCATTTCCAAGAGGGGGTAGAGTACGCCACCATGAAGTTGCAAAATTATTTGAGTGCAAATCCTTGGTTTGGAAAGCATCACATGGGACTAGAGGGTGAAGGAAAGCATTTAGAGAAAGGCTTCATCACACTTGGATTCTCATTCCTCAGAATTTAACTCTAGTCTTGTTACCTATTTATTCCTTTTTCTAGTTCCTCTGGACTGTGACTTCAATCCTGATCTGAAGTTATTCATCCTCCCTTAAAAAAAAACTATGAACAGTTGGCCCTTCATCTTCTAACTTGCTCCTCTTCTGATCACACGGCAGGATCCCGCCTCCTCCCTTGCTCCCCCAGGCCCACATGCACTGGGAAGACGAACTCAGACCATCCTGTGGATCTGATGCCTGCTGATACCATTCCTGCTCTTAAATCAACTTTCTGAATGTGAGGCCCAGCACAACTGGCTTAGATTAACCTCTGCCACAAACAGAACCCCTGTCCTGCATCTACCCAAACTCTTTTTCCTGGTTTGTAGATTGTATAACATACATCCTAATGGAAACAACACCTCAAAATCCTGGCCCAAAACTTTTACTTGATTTACAAACAACCAGAGTGTTCTACCTGCAAAATGATGGCCTACGTCCATTAATATACTCAGAACAGGCTGGGTTAAAAAAGGAGAGGGGGTGGGGGAAAAGAGGGAGAGAGAGAGCATGCAAATTTAATCTAAGCCATTGAGTATTTAAAAATTGATAGGAACTAATTAAATTAATAAAATCTTATTGAACTTTAAAACAAAAATCAATTCTTTAAAAATCCCCCTTTCATTGAATCCAAAACCAATGAAATTCTTTTAAATTAAATGGGATGGTGGTCATTGCACTCCTTTGGGACTTGAAAAATAAGTTCTAAGTTGAGATTTTTCTATAGATTCAAGTACATAAATCATGTTTGCCTATTTAAAACAAAAATAAAATCTTAATATGTAATACAGTTTCTTTGCCTTTTAATGAACCTGTTAAAAGTTTCATTCCATTCTCTGTCCAGTGATGTGTTAATAGATATTTAGTAACTAGCCTTGGTCACAGAGGGGGTACATACTGACATGTGACTTCTGCCAGTTTCCATGATGTAAATACCCCAGCATGGCTGATGATTCTAAGCTACTAAAGTGATGCATGACGAGGAATGCGGCATTAGGAAGAAATTGCACAATCTGCTCTCATGAGCTGGTTTGAGCTGGTTCTGGCACATCAATGAGTCTTCCTCTGTAAGTCTGAATCTGCAAGTATTGTCCATCTAGAATATTACCAACAAGATGGCAACAACATGAGCCTCATTCCCGGCTGCGCTGCATGCACACTGAGATACATAACAAGTGCTTTTTGACAATGACAGTGGCGATCACTGTGTCGACCCAAACAGTATACTTAGGTATAGAGTATTGTTAGCTTAAAAGAAAAGAAAAGAAAACAAAATAAAAAAACCTCAAACCTCTAATTTCTGGTTTATCAGGGTCTACTAAAATATGTATTTATTTGGCTTTATGTGGAATCAATCCATCCACTTTTCCTTTATGTTTTTCTTTTGTTTTCAAAACCAAATGAGTGCTTACAATTGCTATGAGTCAAATGAAGTGGGTTCTTTTTCCTCCTTTTCACTACCCTCCCCACTCATAATTTGTGAGTTTAAACAAATTAAACAAAGCCAAGTTTGTTTAATCCCATGAAAAGATGGTAGAACTTCAATGAGTCTTCTTTTATAGATTTTACACCTCATTTCTAGACAAAATCCCCAAGGGTGTTGGCTGAATATGCATGATCTTAGCTATGCCAGGCCAGAGAAGAGAAAGGAAGGGTGGATATAAGCAACACCGAGAGTAGAAGGAACTCACATTTTCACAGTCCACTATGACTGTAACTGTACTAGGGATATTGCCTATGTGATTTCACTTAATCCTCAAAATGCTCTTTGGTAGCTATTCTTATCTTTAATATTTTAATGGACAGACTGAGGTATGACTTCATTACAGTTCTACCAGCACACAGCTAATGCAGGCTGGAGGTTAAGATTCAAATGCAGTTTTCTCTGACTGTCCTGCCACCGATTTCTCCACGAAGCCATACTGACCTGTAAAAGTAATCTAGAGAATATTTCAACCAAGTTGGTGAGTTTTCCCCTAGAAATTCCATCACTAGGTTTCCTCTCCTCTTGCATCTCATGACCTACTTCACTCTTTTGTCTTCTCCACACTGTCTGGGAGGACAGAAAGCAGGTGCATTGTCTCCCTTCACTCACCTCATCCAAAGACTCCATCTACCTCTGTGTAAGGATGAGGAAATCTCTCAAACCGAGAGGGGAAGGACTTCTTCTACCGTAGAGTCAAGACACATTCCAATAGATCTTGCCTCGATGGGGCAGCTGTCTCTCTGGACAGTCTGGGTCATCACTCAGGAAGCCAGCACACCAGCCTGAGAAAACTGGTCTCTTCCCCTTCCCTGGCACACACAGATGCCTGTGTCTAGAGAACTGTGGAGGCTCTTAGGCAAATCTGCCCACAGCAGCTACGTTTGCCCATTTCTGGCAGCTGGATAGAACTACACAAAAATCCAAAGGATCCTAGCATTTGATGATACTCTATCATATCCTGGCACTTGAATTTCATCAGGTCACAGTTATATATGCAATTATGCATGTGTTTTAGTCCTGGGACAAAATCATACCTGTGGTATCAAAGCCCACATAAAAATATAAAGTAAAATAATAAGGCAAAATATATCCCAGGTCAGGTCATGTCACCCCTCTGCTCAAATCGCCATAATAAAAGAGAAACTCCAGAAGCTTACTATGGTCTATGCGGCATATTTTATTTTCTAAGGTGGCCACAATAACATCTCCTGCCCCACCTACTCTTCTGGAAGCTTGCTGCTCCCCCATGAAGAGGTGGAGTCTATGTCTCCTCCTCTTGAAACTGGGTGGCGCTTTGTGACTGCGTGGGTCAACACACTGTGGTGCCAGTGACACTGTGTGACGTTGGAGGCTAGGTCATACAAACACCATAAAAACACTTCTATCCTGTTCTCTTGAGACACTTTCTCCTGGGGCCCAGTCATCACTCCAGGAGAAAGCCCAAGTGCACGAAGGGAGGCACACACTTCTGCTGAGCTTTCAGCCAACACCCAGCATCAACTTAGTACCCAAGTACAGGAATCATCTTGAAATTCCCCAGCACCCCATCCAGCCACTCCAGCTGATGCAACATGGAGCAGCAATGAGCCATCCTTGCTGAGCCCTGCCCAAACTGCAGATCTACAAGCAACTGAAAGTTGTTTTAAGTCAAAAGTGCAGAGTAGTTTGTTACACAGCAAATGATAACTAGAACAGACTACACAGCTCTATATGAACTGGCCTCCCATTTGCTCTGTGATTCCCTCTTGGCCACTGTACTCCCAGGACACTCTGTACTCTGTACTTCCACAAACATGGAAAGCATGGAGGGGGGTGGACCAATTCTTTAATTTCTTTCAATTATGTTTTATAGTTTTTTGAGTAGAAGTCTTGTAGATCTTTTGTTAGATTTTCCCCCCTAATATTTAATGTATGTGATACTATTGCTAATGCATCCTGGTTATCCTAATTTTCTAATTATTTGTTGCTGGTATGTAGAAGCACAACTGATTTTGGCATATTGACTTTATATCTAGAAACTTTGCTTAATTCACTTATTAGTTCTTATAGTTTATTTACAGATTCTTTTAGATTTCTACTTTCCAATAATATTGTTGCTAATGATAGTTGTATTTCTTCCTTTCTTATCCTTATGTTTTAAAATTTCTTTTCCTTTCCTTACTGAATTGGCTGGAACATGAAATGTGACATTAAAAAGATCTGACAATAGTAGGCATTCTCGTTTGGTTCCCAATCTCAAGGGAAACCTTTAAATATTTCACCACTAATTATGATATTCGGTGTAGATTTTTTTTTTTTAGATATTCTTCATCAGAATAAGGAAGGCTCTTCCTCAGGTCAACTTAACAAGCATTTGCTGATCATCTGCTATATCCTAGTCACCATCCTAGGCAAGAGGAGAAGTTGAAATTCTCATTTTGAATGAGATACTATCCTGGCTTGAGAAATTCACCATGTAGGATGTAAAATAGGTCAATACCATACAGAGTGGCAGGGGTTGAGGCAGGGAGGAATCACAAAAACAACTCACTCCATCCAGGGGAGCTAGGGAAGGCTGTCAGAACAAAGAACGTTAGGGCTCAACAGATGAGATAAGCAAGATAGTTAATAAGAATGATGTACAAGGGCTACTCCCTTACAAACTCTCTTCTGGGTGTTTATCTGTACATGTGGACTTCCTTTTATAGAGCCAAAAGATCACCCTAAATTACGGTGCACGTGACATTTAGATAAATCAAATATCCTTAAGTATTCTTAAAGGAAGTTGTAATTGAAAGAATATAGAATCCCATCATAAATATTTTTTAGGGGCAATTTCTGAGTTCTATGTATATAGGTTTTCTAAGAATGTTCCATGAGGAAAAATGCTAAAAATGGATTATGCTTTCTATCCCACAAACCCATTGTTACTTCTCTATCTATTTCTTCACTGGCTGTATTTGCAAATAATGCCCCAGGCAAAGAAGAAAAGTTGACTTAGAGCAAGTTACACAGTATGTGGTTTACAAGTACTTACCTTATGTAATCATGATACACATTAAGTGTTAAATAAATATGTGTTGATTTGGCTTGGCCTGGCTATGTGTGTAGCCTACCAAAGAAAATAGTCTGGCCAGAATTACGCTACATTGGGCTGAAGATTGGCCAAAAAAACCAGATACAGTGGGGTCTTTGAGTTTTAATTTTTTTCTTTTTAAAAGAAAGAAAGATATCGGAGTGTAAAAATACATAACATTAAAGAGTTAGTTTTATAAGAGGAATCTAATATAATATATCATAGGGCTATGTTATCTGAAATGTCTCTAACACCTTGAGTTTTGCAAATAGATTGAAAAGTCATGTAACACATCTGCTGGTGACTTACCTTCTCCAGAATAACAAGGTGAACGCTCATCAAGGTCATGTCCAAACATCTGGAGTTGTTCTGAAAGCAGAGAAATAAAGAAAGGTGGAGCCAGATCTGGAATGACAAAAACTGAGGTCTTTTGGCTTGAGGAGGATGGGAAGTATAGTTGGTGCCCCATCCACATCCTTCTGGGATCTATCTTTGCAGTGCCTGCCAGCCAGGCTTCTAGGCTAGCATTTGCCTCTCTTTGCTTGACAGCTTTGCCTGCAAGTTGGGGCTCAATCTGTCCCAAGTGCTAAAGAGTTAATGCTCCTGGTTAAGGCACTGAACAATGACTATTAGGAGTCTGTGTATCTAACTTCAGGTAGGAATTCTAAGCAGAGTTCTACGCTGGTTCTCAGATTCGCCCTGTTGGAGTAAGCTCGTTACCCACAGAAGTAATTTGTGGTCTTATTTTCCCATCCCTCTACCAATGCTTCCTGGAATCACTTCCGGGATAAACCAGTTCACTTGGGTTCTTGTCTCAGGGTCAGCTTCTGGGCAAATCCCAACTAACACAGATCATATTTGACTTAAACAAAGGACATCAGAATCCATTCCTTACTTTTTTGTAAGAAGATGGTGGCACTGTCCTCTGCAAATCACACACTCTCTGAAGGAGCTCACACATTCTTTTGGAGGGTCATGGAGGACTTGAAGCAATTATCAAGACAAGTCAAGTCTAAGCAACTGTCAACTAAAATTGTGGCTCATTGGAGCACGAGCATCGTTTTTTTGCTTGACTTGATTGCATAATTGCCTTGGTTCTCAGCTTAGTATGTGCAGACCTGGAGAAGAACAATTAATGATCTAGCATGAGGGGGGACCCATCTCTGTGGCTTCTGGCCAAGAGGGAGACACATCAATGTCAAAGACAGCTATCTTCAGAGACCCTCTCAGGGGGAGAAATTTCTCTTTCAATTACGACCACCTAAATACCATGAGGAAAATTGCTTTTTATGAAATCAAACCATGGAAATTAAACATTTGGGGGAAACAGTTAAATTTTAGCCTTGGAGCCCTCTGTCTGCTACATTGGAAAATTTTCCAGAGTATGTCAGAAATAGCTACCAGATTTCATAAGAGTCTTGCTTTTGACATCTCAGTATATTCAGTGAACGTTTCTGTATATTAGCAAGTAGCATGGCTTTCAGAAGAGAGTCATCTTTAAATTCCATATTCATTCCTTATTATAGAGGAATCATTGTAATAAATGAGACTCTAGTCTTAAGCTTTTGTTCAAAAAAGAATATTAGGCAGAAAAAAATCCCAAATAATTAGTGAATACAAGTTTCAGAATAGTCCCTCATCCAGGAGCAGAGTAGCTTGCTGCTAAAGATGAGATTCAACCATATCACAGGAAGAGTAAGAGACCAACAAAAAGCCAAATGGAAAGACAGCACGGAGTTTCTTTTTGAAAGTAATTGTTAGATCTCTTTGACAAGCTGAAGAGTGAATTTAATGCCTTTATTGTTTCTACTTTTAAGTGTATCTAACTGGACTTCACAGGAAAACAAAAACACCTCCCCCCCCATTAGTCACCATTATTCTATTTGAATATTACTAAGATCAATCAATATACATTGATAAATGTGGCTTAACTCTAATGACTCCAATATTACTTCTGGTAAGTTCTCTTCATTGAAAAAAATAGACAAACATAATCTCCCTCAGAAGCAGAACCTGATGGTATCAGATGGCTAGCATTAGGAATTCCTGTTTTGTTGCTTTGTTTTGTTTTGTTTTGTTTTAAGCATGAGCCAGAACAATGAATTAGCATGTTTTCCTGTATATAGGAGGCTTTTGCTCAAATGCATGTGGCTCAAAAGCCCCAGCAAAGAGTTTATCTTGGGGATGACCAGGGAGGTAGTCTTAACCAGAGTGTGGTCTGGCTCAGAAAATGTGCAAACTCGACAATCCACACTGAATTTCTTATAGTTTCTTAGTTGCTTCATGCCCTTGCTTGCCGTAGGGTTTGTATCTGTTCTTCTCCTTGCCTATAACAATTGTTGGCCCACAGTCCCCTACATCCCTACCACTGCCCTCCCCCCACCAACATGCTCATTTTCATTCTGCTGGGATTGGCATTTCAGGTCTGGAGAAATGGAGTTTTCTGGAAGGAGATACTGTTTGTGTGCTTTCTGAACCATTGCTGTGTACATCTTCACCCCACTTCTTGGTTGGTTGTGTGCCCATCAGCTCAGGGCTTGAGCTCCTCCCTCCTGCCTGGGTGCATGGTGATCTCCTCCTCAACTGGGCCTTGGACAGTCTCTCCTAATCTACCAGCTTCTAAGTCCTCGGGTTGCTGTGGGCCTCTGCCCACAGCAGCTCCTTGGCTCCACTTGTCCCTCTGCTGCAGTATGTTCTAGATGTTCCCACTGCCCCTGTGAGCCCTGAGGATCAGGGAAGGGAGAATCCTATGCTTGTTCTGCATGCATCTGCTATGTGATTGTGGGTAATTAACTTCCCCTGCCTGGGTCTTATTTCACTCACCTACAACAAAACAAAACAAAACCCCAAAAAGGACAAACTTATTCTTAAGGGGCCAGATAGTCAATATTTTAGACATTGCAGAGCCACACAGTCCCTGTCACAACTACTGAACTTTGCCATTGTAGCACAAGGGCTGTCATAAATACACAAGTAAATGGGAGTGTCTTTGTTCCATTAAAACTTCATTTACAAAAATGAGTGGCAAGCTGCAGTTGGCCCATGAGCTCTAGTTTACTGGTCCCTGGTCGAGATGATTTGTGTGATTCCGCTGCCAAAATGCCCTGAAGTCACCTTGTTCCTACCAATATAATTGAGTAGTTCCTTCTTAGCCCTCTGTTCTTTTCCTCCCAAACACAACTGCAAGCAAATACAAAAGTAAACATACATCTTTCCCAGCAGACTATAAATTCCATGTGCACAGTGATGATGTCTGTTTTTTCACCAGAGTATACCAAGATGATTGCAAAGTGTGTAGCACAGAGTCATCTCTCAAAACAAACAAAAAGTAAATGAATGAATATGAGTGTCTGCCCAACCTTCATGAAAACAACCAACTTCCTCTGAGAGAGGAGGACCAGAGGTACCCCCCCCAACCTAAATACATGTTCCCCACGACTCTCTCCTGATAAATAGTACATTTTCCATCCTTTTCCTGGAGGGTAGAATGGATTTGTCCTGAAGTATTCACAACCAGATTTTCCTTTGTCCGGGGTGGGAAGGATTTGATGGCAGTGCTTCTCAAATTGTAATGAGCACCCTGAATACCTGGGACTTTGTTCAAGCACAGGTTCTGGTTCAGGGTGAGCCAGGGCAAGTCCTGGGACTCTTCATTTCTACCAGGCTCCCGGTGAGGTGGATGCTGCTAGTCCATGGACCACAGTTTGAGTTGTAAGGCTTTAGGGAATTTCTGCCCTGAGCACTTTTCCTTCATTTTACTACCTAATGAGAATTTGGGACTTGCTGCAGATAGCCCTCCCAGACTCATTTAATTGCTTTTCTTTATAAAACCTGAAAATGGCTATTTAAGTTTTCTCTGCCTATGGCACAGAGATTAAAGACACCATAAGGAGTGGAAGTTACTTTCCACGCAGGAAGTCTAAGGTCGCTCTCCAGGTCTATCTTGTTCACCACAGGCAAAAAAGTCAAAGGAAGGGAAGGTGTCAGAGCACACTCAGCTTTCATCTCTGTTCCAAACGATTCCCTGGACACTGCTGGGAACCACGGAAGGATGGATGGGCAGATGGCACATCACAGCACAAAAAGCACAACGCCCTTCTCATGGTCAATGGTCCAGGAAAAGGTACGTGCTTGTTAAAGAATTATGTTTATTTTGAGAGGAAATACTTCTTAATTCACAGTATTTCCTTCCACTTGGAATGAATTTGGTTAGCATATCACTTCCTCCTCTTTCTGCCCCAGATGAGAAGGGAGTGGCTTCCAGCATGCTTAAAGTTGGGGAGAATAACCTGAATAGGTTGGCCCAGCTCCTCCCTGTTCCTCTTGGGCTCAGGGCCCTCCTGGAAGTAGGAGGTCTGTTCCACATCTTCATGCTGTCAACCTTCCCTGGCAAGTCCCAAATGTGGGAAGCCATTACCCTCAGCACGGCCTGTAATTGAGTGACTGTCATTCTTGGTACAGTCTTCAGACCCACTTGGCTTTCAAACCTGACACTAAAATAAAGGTAAATCGGTGGTTTTTATCTGCTACTCCTTCATCTTCTTTTTCAATTTGTTTAGACTCAGGTTCAAGAATACGAATCAATCCTTCATTAGGGTTCATTCAAACCGAGTGTAACACTTTGGCTGGTTCACGTTTTTCTGTGGAGAATGCTTATAGGGTTGTTTTGTAGTGCTGACAGTCTTCTCATGGGCAGCCACAGTGTGGGCGCTTCTAGACCAATGCAAGCAGCTCATCCTACACAAACCCAAACATGAGTGTGTGGAACAGAGACATGCAGGCACATGCAGAAGAACCACACTGACTGAGACCTCTGAACAATGTCAAGGACTGAGGCAGAAAAGGGTAGTGCCATCACTTTTTGTCTTGGCTCTGCTACTTACCAGTTCTGTGACCTTGAGAAAGTCACTTCACTTCTCTGAACCTATTACTTCTTCCATGAGATGCAGATAACAATGCTCACTGGGTAATTAGAGAAAGCAAAGGGTCTCATACCCATGAACGATCTATGGGTACCATGAAAGTGTGAATAATGATTGTTACATTAATAAGTATAAAAAATGATTTCAAATCTCGGATGTTCACACATAGAGTTCCACACCCATTAGAGAATTTGAGGGTAGGTATGCATCCAGGGAATCATGTATATCACACAGTGTTAGAGAACTCTGCCAGTTCTAATCCAAACCCTAATCTCATAAATCAAAGAGGAGAAGCAATTGGCCCAACATCATGTGTGAGATAGTGGCAGACTCATGAGTACATCATGGCTGGCAGATAAAGGCTGTGTGTGCCCATTTCATGATATCTGGTATGGTTTTAGGGATTCAACCTATTATGTAAGACTAGCACAACCTCAGAGAATGGTATGGGGCTCAAACTTCCTTCATTTTAACATGAATAGTAGTTGGGAGTTATTTTTAGTTGCACATTGTAGAAATCAAATTTAAGGCAATTGAAGCAAAATTAAAGGGAGGGAGCTCATAATACCAAAAATTTCAATATATTTCTGGCTTCAGGTATGGCTAGGTCAGGGTTCTGTGTTCTTTCTCCATCTATCAGTTTTATTTTCCTCTACGATTGCTTCATTCCCAGGCAGACTTTCTCCAAGTAACAGGAAAGAAGCTCACATAGTCCTGGATTGTGAGTTCATAAAGACTGTCTTTCCAATAATTTTTGTTTGCCCTACTTATGTTATAAACTTACTCCTAACCCTATCGGCATGGCCAGGAGGGTGGAATCCTGTTGTTAGCAAGACTTGGATCTGGTACTAACTCCTGAAGTAGAGTAGAGGCTTGTAGTAAATTTTTTAAAAACCACATAGGCTAGCCAGGATTATTATGGAAGGGGGAAGTGTTAGTTTACCAAAGTGAGGGATGCTATAAAAGCACTATTATATGCCCCTTTAACACTCCTAATTAAATTATTAGCCACCTCGATGCTTTGCTTATAGTTTCCTATTGCTGTGTAACAAATGACCACAAACATAGCTGCTTAAGCAAAATACAATTAGTAGCTCACAGTTCTGAAGGTCAGAGGTCTAATATGGCACCGCTAGGTTCTCTATTCAGAATCTCACATGGCTGAAATCAAAGCGGGAGCCAGGCTGAGCTCTTATCTAAAGGCCCTGGGGAAGAACATGCTTCTGGGTTCGTTCAGGTTGTTGGCAGAATTTAGTTCCTTGTGGTTGAGGGTCTGAAGTTCCCATGTCCTTGCTGGCTGTCAGCGGAGGTTGCTCTCAGCCTCTAGTGGTTGTTCTTCTGTCATGGGACACAACTCCCTCCATCTTCAAAGCCAGAGACAGTGCAGCAAATCCTTCTTGTGCCTTGAATCTTTCTCACTTCCTTTCCTGCCACCAGCTAAAGAAAACTGCTAATCTCCCTACTTTAAGGCCAACTGATTAGTAACCTCAATTATATATTAATTACAAAATCTCTTTTTGTCATGTAATATAACATAATCATAGGAGTAGCAACATTATGTTCATTTTCCTGGGGATTAGGCAATTGGGAGGACTGAGAGAAAATATTCTTTTATAATTGTGCCTGCCACACTTTCATTGGGCTCTGTGCACCAACCCTTGACTTTAACCTCATCCTTTAGACCTACGGTTATTTATCTGGCTCTGGAAATGCCTTCTTCCAGGGTCTGTGGCTGAAAGCTATCTATTGACTACATGCCCCCAATCTGGTGAAGAAGCTACCACCCTCACACCCTACCTGTAATATCCCACATTCTGCTCTCTTCCTCAGGCCTTATTTATGAGAAGGAAAGAGGTGGCAGGACTGGGAAGTGAACTTTCAGCCCATTTTTACTTTTATGGCACTCTCCAAGTGCCAAGGTATAATCTGAGTCTTCTCTTCCAACCCCCCACCCCAATCTTCTAAGGTAGGAAGGATATCACCCCAGCTTCCCCAGGTTCTCTCAGGACCTTAGGGGAAATTTATACCTACTGGGACTCCTCAATACCACCATGACCCTTCCTTTAGGTTAGGCTGACATTCAAGGCATCCCAGTTTAATCCCAGCTTCAACAATGCCTTAGAAAATAAACCACAAATCAAAATGAGTTTCCTTTGGGATGAGTCAGATGAGGCAAGAGTGGAAACCCCGTGGACAGAAAACCAGTCTAACCTGTTTTACTATTAGTGGTGACTTGGGCTTTACACATCATCACTCCTAGAAAGAGAAACGTCTCATTGGCTTGGAGGAGAATCCCTGCCCTCATGCCTGAGTGGAAGGATATTTTCAAAGAGACTGAGAGAGGAGCTAGGTTTAGACAGGTTAGTCCAGCTAGAAGAGAGGAGGCCACAATAGTGACCAAACTGAAATAAAGCAGAGAAGGACAAACTTCAGGGCTAGGCATTTCATCCAGGGGCTGTGGTCTATAAATCAATTCATAAAAATGTGGGTTGGAAAGGGCATTCTGTGATCAAATACATTTGGGGAAAATGAGGTAAAAAAATTAACTAAATTTTCCAACTGCAAAATTTTTCAGACTTTTGAATATATAATGGGCATTCAAAATCTCCAATAATGGAACAGAGAAGAGACTAGCAAAACTTCTTCTGAAAGAGCCAGAAAGTAAATATTTTAGGCCACGTGGTTTCTATTGTGCAACAACTCAACTCTGCGGTTACAGCAGCAAAGCAGTCATGGATAATATGCAAGTGAATGGGTGTGGCTGTGTTCTAATAAAATTTTATTTACAAAAACAAGCAAGTGTTTGGCCTTCCGGCCATAGTCTGCCAACCCTGAGATAGGATTAACAAATTTACTGGACCACAGAATCCTTCATTCATTTGTTCAACATGTTAGTTACTTATATGGGACAAAACTAAGAGTCTTGCATGCAGGACACTCCCTGGTTCACTACTATTTCCCTGACGTCCAAACTTGGGAACCAAAACTTGTTGAATAGGAAATGTTGAATTAAATGGTAAAATAAAACAATCCTTCCAGGAGAAAGAACATGTTCCCAAGGAACATACTGCTGATAGCTGAACTATTTAAAACAATGCTTCAGAGCAATAAGAAGCAATTGTGTTTTGGAATAGAAGCAAGGAGAGGAGTGGTAGGCTGAGGGTGAAGAGGAAGAGGAGAAGATACAGAACAGGGAAAAACAAAATATAATAAGAGGGCAAAGAACAAGGAAGGAAGAGGTGGGGGATCAAAAGATCTGTTTCCCACAAGAAAATGGCTTTCTGTGCCCCTGGCTGTGCACGAGTGTCAGTGTCCTGAAAGGGAAAACCTTTAATGAGGTGCTGAAAAACCCACTTTGGCATTAATTAACAAGATCACTAGGCTGTCATAATTGCAGAGAGAAAGAAAATCATCAAGAGATATTTCCTAACAGAAATGCAGGTCATTACAAAATATTATTTAAAGTCACATTTACATATAAAAAGGATCAAATGCATGTTGTCCCACTTGGCCCCCGCCTTCCCTGCCCTCCCCCTTGTGCCTGATGCAATATACAGGAATCAGTACAGGGCTCCGAGTAAGCCAGGGGATTTGGAATCTTTGCAGAGCATGCTCCCAGAGGAGCTCAATGGATGCAGAGCTGCCAGAACTGAAGGGAAACTTTGCAGACAAAATCTCAGGGCTGCAACACCATGTCCCCACCTGAATCAGTGCCACTTATGCTACTAAATGCCTGACTTCTTCACTTAACTGAGGTCTTTGTGAGATCAGTAACCATATCTGGGGTTTTCTCCCCTCCATTATGTTCTCAACACCATGCCTGTACTAAAACACTGAATAGATGCATATTAAAAATATTGATCAATTCTTCAGGATTCAGCTAAAGAGTTGCCTACTTTGAAAAATTTTCCCACATATTTCAATCTAAATGAAGGTGTTCTCCTCAAAGCCACTAAGCAGCATCCCATGCTCCTTTGTATGGTGGCACTTACGGAAGTAAACCAACAATGGAAAAATAGAACACGGGCCAAGCCCCCACCCTCCCATTCGGAACAAAGCTCCTAGAGACAGGACCCTGTTATATTAATTTCCATATCCTTATCTTTAGTACAAACCTAGGTATATAGGACATACTCTCAGCAAGTGCTTCATGAATGGATATTAATAACTCCACTATGACCTAGAAAGGCAGTGGCAGAGTGCTCAAAAGACAAAACTATGTGGACATGTCAGAGGAACATAGAAGCCAACTGAAATAGCTCCCAGTAACTTCAGCTGGAACAATGTGAACAAGAAAAAATAAGTAACATAGTATTGGGTTAAAACCCACAGTATAACATAAATATCTTGGGCAAGCTCTGGAGTGGCTGCCTGTGGGAGCTAAGCCATGAACTGGAAAGATGGACCAAGAAAAGAGACATAGCCCAGGGCACTCACTGTGTCTCCAGGGCAGTAGTCCTAGAAAAGAGTTTCTTCAAGCCAGAGTGTCCCAAAGTATGCTGCAGGTAACAGACATTGTTTTTGGTAGTCAATGAACATTACATACATGTTTTTGGTAGTCAATGAACATTACATAAATGAACATTACATAAATGAACCCTGTGAGGGTTCAGGTTAATTCTGAAACTAATATATATCTGTCTGAGGTTGATAAATAAATAAATTGGTGGCAGATGGTGAAAGCAAGTGTCTTACTATTGGTAAGCAAAGAGGGAAGTCTAGAATAATCCACGTGGTAATAGATTAGAATTAGAGACATCAGTATGAACTTGTGTTTAGTTTAATACAGATATAAATAGTTGCTAAATGTAGATATACAGTTATGGATACATAGATACAGATACAAGTGAAGATATAGATAGAGATAGTTGTATATACAGAGATATTATGTGTATTAACATACACATATATATTTCCTAGTTTTGTCCTAGTTCTGGGAGGGCCTAGAAGCAATTACACCCCAGTAGTAAAGAACACATACAACATCCAGATTTTGGTTTCTAAATACCATTCTCTGATAAAAGAGACCAAGGCTCCTTGGAGAAATGGCTGATTCCAGGATTGGGACAGGGAATATACAAGGTGAGCCTGGAGCATCTTCTAGTGCCAGGAGTTAAAGAAGTTCTCAAAAGACAAAACTCTGCATATATGTTCCAGAGGAGCACAGAAACCAACTTTCAGGGCTCCCAATAACTACATGTGGAACAATTTGAGCAAGAAAAATAAATAATGTAGTATACTGGGTTAAAACCCACAGTATAACATAAATATCCGTAAGTTTATACTGACATAATAAATGTTTAAATAAATCAATGAATAAATAAGTAAATGAATAAATAAATAAAGGAGAATATACAAATCTCCCATACAGAAGAACCTCAAATAATTTATGTATATACTCTGTGCTCAACGAGGTGGAGCATATTCCCCACCCCTTAAGTTTAGGCTGCACATAGTGACTTCCTCCTAAAGGATATAGTATGGGATGGGAGGGGAAAAGTAACTTTACAGTGGGAAACCTCACAAACATACTCAGCCAGGTAATCAGGGTCAACATCAACAGGTATAAGACCTGTTGATACCATGCACTGTTGATATGCTATGATGTGATGAAAGTAGTGCTTTACTTCTGTGTTCTTTCTCCCAAAACCCAGAGTTTAATCCAGTCTAATCATGAGGAAAAAAATCAGTCAAATCCCAATTGAAGGTCATGCTATAAAACATCTGAAGGATACACCTCCAAACCATCAAGGTCATCAAAAACAGAGAGAATCTGTCACAGCCAGGAGGAGCCTAGGAAGACATGGTGATCAAGTAATGTGGAATTCTGGACGGGAAAATGATATTAAGCTGAAAACTTTGGAAATTAGGTTCAAATATGGAGATTAGTGAATAATAATGTATCAGTACTGACAAGGGAATTATGACCGATACCAGTTAGTATCGCACTAACTTAAGATGTTACTAATAGGGGAAACTAGGTGTGAGGTTTATGGAGACTCTGTACTCTTCACACAACTTTTCCAAAGTTAAAATCATTCTAAAACTAAAAGTTTAATATAGTCAACAAATAAAGCCATGAATAAATAACAGTAAAACACAAAACAAAGACCCCCATGCACCCCACCAGGCAGGACCACTGTTACAATGGCAGTTTGCCCCTTGCAGTCATGCAAACACACCTCCACATGCTGCCCCACACCCCACTTCTGTAGCTCAAAGCCAGCTCTGAATGCAGTCCCTGGGTATGCCCCTCACTGATATTTTCTGGGTTTGTTATCTGCACCATTGATGCTGACATTTCTTTCAGTCATCCACTGGTGCCTAATGCTTTCAGGTTTAAGTGGCAAGCTCAGAGCCAATGCTTTGAAACTTCACAATACTTAAGAATAGCCTGGGGAAGCATAGAAGAATGTAGATTCCTGGGTTTCATCATTTCAGTAATTCTGATTTACTGTGTGTTAGGTGAGTCCAATTAATCTGCATTTTAAATAACCTCTGAGGTTTTTCTGGTTCACACATTCACATCAGCCCTGAGCTAGAGGGCAAGGACTAAGCACCATTTGACTAAGTGTCATTCTTCTGCTTCTTCTTCCATGTCCAGCACCATGATGCTTCCTAGGTACTACAAGCTTGGCAGAGAGTTGACACTCAATAAATATTCGATAAAAGAATAAACGCATGGATGAACTGTCAAGATCAACATTTAAAAAATACCTTTTTCTGTTTAAGAACTCTGACACTGGGTGACATGCCGAGGGATCCATCACTGTTAAAGGGCCACAAGCTATGGGAAATTAGACAAAACACAGCATCCACTGACATTCAAGGCCATTCACTGTGCAGATCATGACTGACGTCCAACATGGTGGAAAAGATTTTCCTTTTCAAATGCAAGATGGATTCTTGCTATTTGTTTTTCTGAGCTACTATCATTTTTAGAAGTTTTTGTTTGTGTGTTTGTTTTGTTTTGTTTTTTTCTGTTTTGCAGGCTCAGTTAGATGGGCCTGCCTTCTCAATCAGCAGCTCAATAATTAGTTTGGTAGCATTTGCAGGTAGGAAACTGGAAGCACCTTTTCCCCCCATAGGCAGAAAGATGCCCATGCAATTAACTAATTGCAGACTGGTACTCATCTGGTATAAATGCTAGAGAAGTCACACACACACACACACATCCATACACACACACCCCTTGATGTCCAAAACACAGTCTCTGACCTGGGGACAGGACAGAGAGGCAGAGAGAATGATATGTTCTCAAGAGGTGAGGCCTTCGGGAGAGAAGCCTTTGGGAGAGAACACCTCCCCCCTCAACAGGAGCTCCTGCTGGGGTCACTACTCTGGTGCCCCCAGGAGCAGAAGGACACGTGGGAAGGTAGGATGTTCCCTGTTCCCAGAATTCTGTTAGAATGGCTGTCATTGTTCAAGTTAGAAAATTGCCAGTTAATTGTTGGCTCTGAAAGAAAAATTATGAGCAGGGGAAAGGGTTCTGCATGGATTTAGTGTATTTGAATAATTTAGACCCCCGCAGTTCATTTGACAGGATTGTTTTTCTCTCGCAGGAGCCTGCTGTTACAAGAATTAAAACTGTCGGGAGTACCAGGGGCTGAGCTAGAGCTTAGTAATGAGGTTTATCAGTCAATAAATGATTTTATACAGCAAATTAAACTGTAAATTTCATATGGGTGGTAAATATTTAGAGAATAAAGATATCTGGTTAATGAGGAGGGCTGGATGTTAAAAAAAAAAGGGAGAGAGAAGGAAAAAAGGAATGTCAACCTTTTAAATCTTGAATGCTGGGACTGGATGACAATTTGCTCATTTACAGGTCTCACTCTCTTTCTGTAAATAACAGAGGACGGCTTCATTGTTTGTGTATTTAAGGAATGCAATGGAAAATCCTCCCATCGCTGACTTGTGCCTACTCCCTGAATGTGGTAATACCTCCCGCACAGGGTCCTTAGGAACACAGAAAGGAAAAAAATATGCAAACTGCTTATACAGTATCTAGCCCGAGGTTCATCCCTTCTGCCAAGATTTATTTCTAAGTGCAGATACACTAGAGTCGTGCTGTCCAATATGGCAGCCACTCACCACATGTGACTATTCAAATTGAAGCTTACATTCATTAAATTAATTCATTAAATAAACTAAAAATTCAGTTTCGTAGTCACATTTACCACATTTCAAGTACTTAGTCGTTACATGTGGCTACTGCCTGCTGTACCAGATAGCACCGACACAGACGGCATAGACGACGTTATCAGCACTATTCCAGAATCTGTTGGACAACTTCATGTTTCCTGAACTGGGGCACCCACAGATCTGGTGGTCCCTGGGATGGTTTAATTGGTGCATGATTTTTTTATTATCATGATTAGGTATCTGTGTGTATGTATAAAAGGAACATTACAACCCAGTTGTTAAATCTGTAGTTTCACACATGTCAATGCTTAGGACAAGGCAGTTCAAGTTAAAAAAAAAAAGCAAAAAACAAAAAAAACAAGCAAGTTAGTTTAAGAAAATATTAAATAAATCAATATCGGTTGTAATTATTTGCCAAAAATCTTGAAGTAGCATACAAATGGATGACTAGTGTTTGAAAAATACTGAGCCAATAGACCCCAAGGCTTAGGAAGTTTAAGAAGAAGTGAAGGAAGAAAAAGAATAGCAGAACCAAGAGGAAGAGGTAAGAATGTCTGAGCTGAATTTCTCTAACCTTCCAGTTTTGCTCTAGGGGGACTCGGGCCGTATCATGTGGCCACCTACCTGAGTCATAAATAGTCAATACAAGCTCCATAGCTCCATAAGCTCAGTCTTCATGGCATTTCTAGGAAGTTCATTCAACATGAAAGCACGGTATATGTAGTATCTTAGGAACTGGGTTCTAGAAACTCTATGCGTACGCTTAAAAGCCCAAATATGAGTGTGATTTGCAGATTACCTTGTAGGTCACAAGTCAAGAGGGAAGATCGGGACGTTCTGACCTGCACTCCTGGCTTTCCATGTCAATAGTCCAAACCAAGTCACCGTCAGTTGGGAGGACCTGTCTCCCCTGCCTCACGTGGCTCAGTCCTTGAGCTAACTCCTTTCACCTTCCTGCCCCAGTCCACCAGTCACACCATTACTCTCTGATCACTGGACACTCTCCATATTGGAATCTGGCAGTCCATGACCTTGGTGATCTTGTCTCATAACCTGGTCAAAGAAAATCATGGGAGAGCCAGAGGCACCATGGTATCAGAGTCCCTAAAGAAAAAGATACCATAGTCAATTTGGATCAATGGAAGAGAGTTTAATAAAGACTCCTGGTAAATGGTATGGGCAGGTATAGAATCAGGTTTAGAATCTTGGGGCCAGTAGCAGGGGGCACCATGACTATTGCTAGACCTGACTGGACAAGGGAGAAGGGGAAGGGTATGGTAGCTGGAAGGAGAGGACCACCTGACAGGTACTGTGATCTCAAGTTGAGGGACACTGCCAGCGCATGATGATCTATAGGGAGGGAGCAGGGTGTAGAAGAGTGAAAGGTATCTTGCAGGGGTCAAGGGAAGTGACCAGAACAATGGTTCCACCTGTCCAGGTTGACTAAGCCTCAACTTCTCCTTCTAGTGTTGCTGGAGAGGTGTGGAAGGCCAGGAGGCCCATGCTCTGTATTTGCCCCACAGGCCCCCTTCTGGAGGTTATCCTCACAAATGGTCTCCCAGATCTAAGGTATCACTGATAGTTCAAACTTCTGGAAACACTTTCATATCCCATCTCTGAGAGGCAGCCTGCTCAGCTCCTTCAGATCTTGGTCACCAGACTTGGGAGATCAAGGCTTTCTCTTCCTCATTCTGGTCTAAACAGTCACACCTCAGTGTACTCCTTTCCTACATTCTCTGGAAGATTTCAAGACCATGTACAAGTTTAAATTATTTCAATAGCAAGTAAGAGGAAAACTCATCCTAAATTTGCTTGAGTAATAAAGATATCCAGTAGGTCACAAAACTGGAAGTAAGGAGGTTCTTTGAACACCATGTTCTGGCTCTGTCTCTTCACTCTGTCCCTCACTCTGTCCCTCTCCCTGTGTTGGCTTTACCCACAGGCTGATAGCAACATGGCTACAGCATTTCTTGGCCTATCTGCATACAACAATGTCCGGAAGACTAAAGGGAGTCACTTTAAAATAGCTCTGTCCAGTAGAATGCAAGCCATATATCTAATTTTAAATTGTCTAATAGTCACATAAAAACATAAAAAGATCCAGTAACTCCACCTACTAGGTATTTACCCAAAGGAAACAAGAACACTAATTTGAAAAGATACGTGCACCCCTATGTTTATTACAGCATTATTTACAATAGTCAAGATATGGAAGCAGCCCGAGTATCCATCGAGTGAGGAATGGATAAAGAAGATGTGTGTATGTGTATTACTTAGTGATAAAAAGAATGAAATCTTGCCATTTTCAGCAACATGGATGTATTTAGAGGGTATAATGCTAAGTGAAATAAGTCAGATAAGACAAATACCATACGATTTCACACATACATGAAATTTAAGAAATAAAACAAATGAACGAAGAGAAAAGAGACAAACACAGACAAAAAGAACAGACCCTTAACTCTAGAGAACACACTGATGGTTGCCAGATGGGAGGTGGGTAGGGGGATAGGGGAAATTGGGGATGGTGATTAAAGAGTACCCTTATCATGATGAGCACTGAGTAATGTATAGAATTGTTGAATTATTATATCATACACCTGAAAGTAATATAACACTGTATGTTAATTATACTTGAACTTAAAAAAATAAATTAAATAAAAGGGTAAAAAGAAGCAGATAAAATTAAATTTACCAAAATATATTTTCTTTAAACCAATATATGCAAAATTCCAGCATTTCAATATGAAATCAATAGTAAAAATACCAATAAGAGATTTTGCATTCTTTTTTCATACTAAGTCTTTTGAGATCTGATGTCTGTTTGAACTCACCATATGTCAAGTTCTCAGTAACCACATGTGGCCGGTGGCTATCTTACTGCACATCACAGCTCTAGAAAGTTCTCCCAGAAGAGTGAGGAATCCTCCAGAAAACTGCTTCTTGTATCCATTGGCCCAGTGGGACACTACACCCTTCATGGAACAATCACTGACAGGAGAGATAATTTCCTTACAACTAACCCAGCTCACATTTGATGCTGTGGATAGAGTAATTTCCCCCTGAGGCACATGAGCTACTTAATGAAGATGAGAAACATAAATCAAAAATCTAGGAAAAAAAAAAGAGAGAGAGAGAGAGAGTTTCCTATTGATAGGAGGTATATTGGATCCTGGGTAATCCACCAATAATGTCCACAACAGACTGGCTCCTCTGCTGGGGTGCTTCACTGGCTCCTGGAGTGAGGGCCCATTCTATCCTTGATTTAAATGCCTTTCCTCTGAAGAGAGAGATCTGGGAGGGCTGGGGGAAGGTTTTCCCCTCGGTGGGTGCTAGAAAGCTGACAGGGATGTAACAGATCTTGCCATCCAACTCCACAGAGATTGATTTAAAAGCCGTTTGCCTCATGGGGCTGATTGGGCCTTTTTGGGTGGAAAACTGCTTTGCCAAATAAATCTTATCTGCTGTTTAAGCAACTTCTGTGCCCTTAGTATTCAAAGGATACTCCAAAAGGAAACTCAAGTGCTTTCTTCTGGGGATGAGAGAGGCTAAAAAGGACCAAGAGTCTGAGCATGAGGTTGTGATGGTGATGGTTACCAATAATTAAACGTGCACTAGATACTTTGCATGTGTCACTTCATTTCATTTCCTAAAGAAAGTAATGAGTAAAAGAATACAAATAGGTTTGTGTTGTTCATTAGATCAATGTAAGCCACTAAATTCCATTTTCTCACTTTCACCTCCATGAGACAGACAGATATTTGAGGAGTCACAGCAGCAGGTCGTGGAGTTTGGGATGGTTCTCCGAGCATTGCTATGACAAGGACTTGATGCTCATAAAATAGGAATTAGGCATAAACTCTCTGAGCCTGAGTCCAGGGCAGTGCTGAGTTTCAGTTAAAATGGTGAACCTATATTCCCTGTGTCTAGCCAGGTCAGGGGAAGAGCAGACACAAATCAAATGTGTCTTGAGGAAACTGAAGCTCAGGTTCTCATCCTGACCATTTTAAAAGCATGAACTCTGCTTGCAGCAAGACTGGGTTCCAGTTGGCAATCCATCAGTTTCTGATTACGTGACCTTGGATAAATGGCATGGTATCTCTAGACCTCAGTGTTCTCATCTGCAGAATGGGGTGATGGCTACCTGACGGTGTCAGGCTTTGGGATAAGTGAGGTATGTGGGTCAAGCTGAGTTTGTCATCTAGCAAGAGCTCAATAACTGTCAACTATTACTGAAAACAATCTTCACCACTGTCGTCCTAGGAACAATGGCAATGAAGCCACAGCCATTGAACTGGATACAAAATAGTTTACTCTAAAACCAACATGTGTGCCATGAACCATTCATTCCTTTGTTGAACATGGCATCTGTTAAACAGCTTTGAATATTTTTTTTAAAATCTTATTTTGTCTGAGAACATCTGTGTCCATCTGGACGCGCTCCTCTCTAGCATTTCACTTTCAGGGCTGATGTAACTATCAGATGTTCTTGCACAGATTCTGGGACAGATCTGAGTATTATTGAACAGACATCAATTCTACTGATGGCATGAGGCATGCCAATCTCAGCAGAAAAAGTGACAGCTTCCTTATCACTAAACCAGCAAGCTTCCTGATTAATTTGCTGGTATTGTCAATAACAGTTCATGGCAGACTTGGATATGAGCATATCTTCCCACCTCATTCTTCCCTGTTAAGTCTCTTCTCCCCCAAAATGACTGAATCTCCCCCTCTCTACAGCAATTCCCCACATTTTAGGTGTTATTTGTCCTACGTGCCCCTCATAGATAAATTCTTCCCGTGCCTGACTTTAGGCAGAGTGCTGCCTCTTTGCTTAAGCTTGTGCAGTGTTTATTTTTATTCGGGAAGAATTGAATTCAGAATGTCTCCCCTTTTTAGCAGGTCCTGGGAAACTGCTTTAGAGATTACTTGCAAATAGGTAAGTATTCAAGACCAGGCTTTCTACAGGTAGTTGAGTAGAGATCACCTATATTAACTTGCTTCCTAGGATGTGTTATGTCTTTTTCTATTGTTTTTAAATGGTTTGTTTATAGCTTTTGACATAGTCCCAACCTCTCTCTGCTTCAGGGATTCCCCTTTCATCTATTTTTGGAAAATGGGTTAGATCCATGATAAATCTCTATTCCATGTTCTCACACAATTAGAATATAGGTTTTGCTTTGTTTTGTTTTTCTTGATTTTTCTCTTCTTTTTGTTTTTACTACAGAGACTATTTAAGTTTCTCATTGAAGATTTAAAAGTTATTTGATAGATTGAGGTGAACTATAGTGGGCTCTGTCATACATTTTCTAAATGAAGTAAAACTTTGAAAACCACCCTGTGACACATTATTGTTTAAACTAAGAATGACTCTTTTGGCTCTTGATAATGAAACCCTTCTTTGCCAGTAATTTCAGGTCTACTACCTATTCAAAAACTATTCAAAAGCTATCAATCATTTATTTAAAAAAAATCACCTTTTTCCCAGTGACTCTATCCTTAGGATTTCTGCTCACAAAATTGGAGGTTAGCCTTATCCCCTCCAGCATTTTTAGGGAGTGCCTTTTCTTTTGTTACATACTAGGCATGCCATTGAAGTAAATGGGCTGTGGTCTGTGTCATAATGATGATCCCCTCTGTGATTAAGAAAGAAAGAAAGACAAAAAAGAAAAAAGAAAAAAGAAAGAAAAGACAAACAGAAAGGCTGATATTTGGAGATGACCAGATTATGCCAAATTTGGGTTGAAGGAGATACTAGGTGTGGTCCACAAAGATAGCCTCTCTGTTAAATGTAAGGTCTGACAAAGAGTCTGTCTCTCCAAAAATAAAGTTTCTGAAATTCCATCTTCTTGGCTACAAAATAAGAATTATAAGCCTTAATAATCATTTTCAGATCTCTTCCTACCCACCCCCCAAGCCTTTATCTGAGAACATCTCCCCCACGACATACAAGAAGGAGCCTCTAAAACCACATGGTAGAAAGTAAAGTCCCTGTTCCCCACACAGCCACCACAAAAAGTGGTCACTTCTCAGAAATCCTTGGTGGCTGGCTGGATCAATCAGATTCTCCCCTTTGGGAATACGGAATCAGGACATAGAAATATCAGGTCTTCAGATGTGGCTGTGGAGAATGTAAAGGTCACTGCGGTGTGGCCTTGTTTGGACCACACACACAGAGGTGAGGAAACCTGGTCTGCAATAAGTGAAGGAGAAGGAGGATGAGAGCAAGGGAAGACACACCTGTACAGAATTAGACACAAAAGCTAAGCCCCCAAGAAGGGGACTTCTTATTTTTGCAGACAATGTTCTCATCCTAGTGAGGTTTGCTTACACTTCCTCTCCTTGGCTTCCACAAGACCCCACTCTGTATCTTTTTTTTTGTTTAACTGTCTTCTGCTTTTGCTTAAGCTATTCTTTGCCACTGAATATCGTAAGACTTAAGATTAAAGGAGATAGGCATCTAACCTGCCTAGTACAGTGAATGACTCAGATTTAACCAAAACTTTGTCTCCCTTTCCATGTACAGAGTGACATGTGACATGCATTTGACAGACAGGATTTGTCTTCTGGAAAATGTTACAGCAATATGAGTTTAAATGGGGTGATATTATCAATAGGTTTCCAGATTGCCAGTGCAGTTTAGATGGGAAAAAATAAGGTCTGACTCAGCTTCTGTCATTTTAACTTCAGTGTGTGTGTGTGTGTGTGTGTGTGTGTACATGCATGTATGCTGACACACTGAAAACAATGTTTTCATAATCTATGCCCATCTAGTCATTGGCTCAAACTGTTGGGCTTTCCCTCTTGTCTATGATTCATCCAAGTAACTCTTCCTCATTCTGTTTTCTCCTCTTCCTCCTCCACCTCTTCCTCCCTTCCATGGTCCTGTAAGAGCTCAGGGGAAATAATGACTCATTCTGGCTCTGCTAGCAGCAGACAGTAGGGACCTCTGGGACTGGATCATCCAGGATAACAAGGGGATCACATGGGGATGAGGAAATTGAAGAAAATAAGTGCTTCACACACATAATTTCATATATTGGGAAAGCATGGCAGCTTGTCACCAGACAAACTGAGGCTAGACTGTGTGAGGCCTTGATAGTTATACTAAAGGGTATGGGTTTTAACTCAAAAGCAAAAGATCACTTTTAAACTGATGAAATGGAAAATCCTTCCCATATTATTCAAATGCTATCATTTAGGTTATCGTGAGCATTCTTGTGATAGCCAGACTCCAAAGACAGCCTCCGGTGAACCTCGCCTCCCATGCTGAATCTGGGCTGCTCCTATCTCTCTCTTTCACCAGTAGAATGCGGCAAAAGTGGCTCCCAGCTTGGCAGCTTTCACTTTGAGGCTTTTGCAAGCTCCAAGCTCCCATGTAAGATCAGGATATGACAGGACTTTGTGAACCGAAGTATGTTTAAAATGTGATTTATTTGAATCTGTGAACAGCAACATTAAAGTGACAGTATTGCTTAAGTCATGATATGGATAGGGACATGTGTGCCTGGATTGGTGCCCCTGTGCCCCGCAGAGGGAGCCGGTGGTGCAAAGATGGCCTCTCACCTGACTGGTTGTGACCAGGGCCCCCAGAACAATATGGAAAGTGATTCTGAGGTGCAGCTGGTTGAGCGTTAAAGCACTGAGATTGATTAGTGATGTCTGCCACAGGCAGAGAATAAGTTCCTGCTCTCATGTGACTTGTCATCTCAGAGATAAGGGTACTTCCCTTGGGCCTCCTTGACTTATAAAGGGCAAACTATAGGGGGTGGGGAGAAGAGGTTCTGATCAACCAGCTGACTCTGCCTCAACCGAGTGAATTGCTAAGTGAGAAGAAGAGGGAGCAGCCATCTGAAGGCAAGGACTCTCCCTCCATCTCAACACCAGGAAGGCCAGTGTCCCCAGCAGCCATCCAGCTCTGGTCCAGCAGGTGTGAGAGACGTTTACTCTGCACATTGTCCCCAAACAGCTCTGTCAAGTGCGATACTGAAGGGTTGACACTGAGCCAGTGGGGAAACTCAGAAACTCATCAGCCCCCATGGCTCAGAAAACCTCCCTGGCTGCCTCAGCCCCTTTGGAGACACTGTTGCTTCGGCAGCTAACAAGCTGTGACACAAAATTGCCAGCCCAGCCATTCACAGCAAACAGCACATCCTCGTTCCTGGGGCTCACTGGCTCCGCCTGCACACTGTTTGCTTTCCGACAACAAGATGAAAACCCATGTGCATGACTCCAGGTGAAGAGCCCAAAGCTTTTTCCAACACATGCGCTAAACACATTGGCCTGAGTGGTTTCTTTGTTATTTGGTTTGGTTTTGTTGTTTTGCATTTTCTTCACAAAGCCTCCAACAAGATGTAAAACAAGACGTTTGTAAAACCACCAAACCCGAGTGGCATGCCTGTCTGCCTTCATTATTTCAACTCTGAGATTGACAGTAAAAGGCAGAATGTTTCAATAAAATAAAAGTATTGTCAGCAAAAAAAAAAAAAAAAAAAAGTATGATGACATACCAAGAAAGCAGCACTATGATAAACTAGTAAAAAAAAAAAAAATTGACGAAAAGCAGAAACACATAAGACTGCAATTTAATCTTTTTATTTGAAATATAAATATTGTTACTATCAAGCTTGACAGTATAGAAAATGTGTGCCCTGCAGCCTTCTGACAAAACAAAATTTATATTTAAAATTTCCTGAAATAATACCTTTCATCCATAGGGTTTTGTCACATTGCAATGGCTCTGAGCCTACTGTATGGCCCTGCACCTTTAATTATTTTATGCCTAGAAGACACATTTTAAATAGAAGAGGCGGGTTACAAGAGTTTTGACAGCTGAAGCTGATTAAAATACTGACAACATGCACTCTATGGAATTCCCTGAGGTTTTTGTCAAAGACCCACAGGAAAGTTAAAGATGAGAACCCCCCCCCCCAAAAAAAAGTATTTTTACCCACCAGCGTGAAACATTCAGGCCAGGCTAGTCTCATTTGCTGCCTGGTCCTTGCCAGAGAAACTTTTAACAAAAATTCCCCTTTTTTCAACTGTTGCAAGGCCACAGACCGAAAAAAGCGGACGGCCGATCGAGTCTGCTAATCTGTTTCTAGTTAACAAAGCACAGGGCCTCTTTCCAAGGCCAGCTGCTTCATCTCATTTGCTGAGGAGAAGAAAAGCTGGATGGCTAGCTTATTTATTTATCAGTCTTTTTTACAAGGGTGTTACCAACTGGGCTGGTTTCCTGGATCTAGTCCCCACGTTGTTTCTCATTAGAGAATGTGACTTTTACAACCCCAATCCAATCATTCCTGTAGCTCGCTGCCTGGGGTAGTGAGCCAGAAGCCACTGCAGTGAAGGAGCCATCAATCTAGAGATGGTCTCTGAAAGCAAAAGGTCTCTTGATATCTGAGGCCTGGATTTTAGGGCTGGATTTTCATGAGTTGGTTGAGCCCCACGCACATTCACTTATTCATTGCACTAACCTAGATGGAGTACCTGTTCAGGGCAAGGCTCCTGGGGTCATTACCCTTGAGGAGGGCACCCATCTAAAAACCATGCCCAAATAATATACACCCAGCAAAACCATCCTTCATAAGTGATGGAGAAATAAAAGACATTCCCAGACAAACAGAAACTACAGAGTTCATCACCATTAGACTTGCCTAACAGGGAATGGTAAAGGAAGTTCTTCAGGTTGAAATGAAAGGATATTAAGTAAAAACATGAAAACATATCAAAGTATAAAACTCTGATAAAGGTAAATATATGGTCAAATTCAAAATACCTGAAGACTGTAATGGTGATATATATAAGTCACTTTTATCTTTAGTACAAAAGTTAAAAAATAATTACAGCTACAATAATTTGTTAATGGATGTACAATATAAAAAGATGTAAAGTGTGACACCAATAGTGTAAAATGTGGGGGAAGGAGAAGCAAAAGTGTTTTGGTATATAATTGAAGGTAAGTTATTACTGGCCTAACATAAACTATTATATCTATAAGATGTTTTATGTAAGCCTCATGGTAACCACAAAACAAAAACCTACAGTAGATATAAAAATGATAAAAAAGAGGAATTAAAATATACCCCTACAAAAAAATAAATCACAGAGGAAGAAGGGAACAAAGGAACTTAAAAAAAAAGTCACAAAACAATGAACCAAATGCTAATAGCAAGGCCTTACCCATCAGTAATTACTTTAATCAAAAATGGACTAAATTCCTTAAACAACGACAACAACAACAACAAAAAAACAGATTGGCTGAATGCATAAAGAAAAAAACAGAACAAAACAAAACCATACGATCCAACAATATCTGCCTATAAGAGACCCACTTTAGCTTTAAAAACACACTTAGGCTAAAAGTGAAGGGATGGAAAAAGAAGTATTCCATGCAAATGGTAACCAAAAGAGAGCAAGCATGGCTATAGTTACATCACATAAAATAGACTGTTCGTCAAAATCAGACACAAGAGACAAACGACATCTCTATAAAGTGATAGAGGGGTCAATTTGCCAAAAGGATATAATAATTGTAAATATATATACCCCCAGCAGCAGAGCACCTAAATATGCAATGCAAGTATGAAGAGAACTCAAAGGGGAAACAGATAGCAGTACAGTAAATATTTGGAAACTTCATACTGCACCTTCTGCACTGGATGATCCAGGCAGAAAACTAATAAGGAAACAACAGACCCAGATAACACTATAGAAAAAAATGAACCTAACAGACATATAGAATATTCTATCCAACAGCACCAGAATGCACATTCTTCTCAAGCATGCTCAGAACATTCCTCAGGATAAATCATATGTTGGGTCACAAAGCCAGCCTTAAGAAATATAAGATTTAAATCATATCAAGTAACTTTTCTGACTACAATATATGAAACTAGAAAATCAAAAACAGAAGGAAAAAGGAAAAATTCACCAACCTGTGGAAATTAAACAACACACCCACCAACAACCAATGGGTCAAAGAAGAAATCAAAAGGGGAATCAGACAGTATCTGGAGACAAATGAAAATGAAAACATGACATGCAAGAACTTATGGTGTGCTGCAAGAGAAGTTCTAAGAGACGAGCTTATTGAAATAAGTGCCTGCATTAAGGGAAAATAAATTACTCAAATAAATAACCTAACGTTACACCTCAAGAAATTAGAAAAAGAACTAGTTAAGCCGAAACTTAGCAGAAGGATGGAAATACTAAAGATTAGAGCAGAAGTAAACGAAATAGATATAGAAAGACAATAGCAAAAAAAAAAAAAAAAAGAAAGAAAGAAAGATAAACAGAACCAACAAACCACTAGCTAAACTAACCAAGAAAAAAAAAAGGACTCAAATAAAATTATAAATGACAGAGGAGGGGCACCTGGGTGGCCCAGTCATTAAGCATCTGCCTTCGGCTCAGGGCGTGATCCCAGTGGTCTGGGATCAAGCCCCACATCAGGCTCCTCTGCTGGGAGCCTGCTTCTTCCTCTCCCACGCCCCCTACTTGTGTTCCCTCTCTCGCTGGCTGTCTCTCTCTCTGTCAAATAAATAAATAAAATCTTAAAAAAACAAAAAAAATAAATAAATGACAAAGGAGACACTACAACTGACACCACAGAAATACAAAGGACCAAAAAGGCTACTATGAAATAAAATTATAAATGATAGAGGAGACACTACAACTGACACCACAGAAATACAAAGGATCAAAAAGGCTACTATGAAATAAAATTATAAATGACAGAGGAGACACTACAACTGACACCACAGAAATACAATGTATCAAAAAGGCTACTATGAACAATTACATGCCAACAAATTGGATAATCTAGAAGAAATGGATAAATTCCTAGAAACATACAACCTACCAAGACTGTACAACCTACCAAGACTGAAGCATAAAGAAACAGAACATCTGAACAAACAAAAGGCTAAAGACTAAAGAGATTGAAGTAGTAATCATAAACCTCCCAACAAAGAAAACCTGGGACAAGATGGTTTTATTGGTGAATTCTACCAAGCATTTAAAGAAGAACTAATGCCAATCATTCCCAAACTCATTTTATGAGGCCAGTATGAATTACCCCAATGTCAAAGCCATCTATAGATTCAAGGCAATCCCCATCAAGATTCCAATGGCATTTTTCACAGAAATATAATAACAACCCTAAAATTTGTATGGAATCAAAAAGACCCAGAATAGCCAAAGCAATGTTGTTAAAGAACAAAGCTTGACGCATCATATGTACTAATTTCAAACTACATTACAAAGTTATTGTAACCAAAGTATGCTACTGGCACACAAACAGACACACAGACCAATAGAATAGAACCAAAAGCCTAGGAATAAACCAACACATATATGGCTAACTAATATTTGACAAGGGAGCCAAGAATATACAGTGAGAAAAGGATAGTCTTTTCAATAAATGGTGCTGGGCAAACTGGATATTCATATGCAAAAGAATGAAATTGGACTCCTCTCTTATACCACTCACAAAAACTGACTTGAAATGGATTAAAAATTTAAATGTAAGGCCTGAAACTATAAAACTCCTGGAAGAAAACATAGGGAAAAAGCTCCTTGATATTCGTCTTGGCAAAGGTTATTTGGGATATGAAACTAAAATCGCAAGTAATAAAAATAAAATCAGACAAGTGGGAGCACATCAAACTTAAAAGCTTCTCCACAGCAAAAGTAATATCAACAAAATGAAGGGACAGCCTATGGAGTTGGGGAAAATATATGCAAGCCATATATCAGACAAGGAATTAATATCCAAAATATATAAGGAACTCATATAACTCAATAGCAATAAAACAAATAACATGATTAAACAATAGGCTGAAGATTGGAATAGACACTTTTTTTTTTCCTAAAGAAGACATACACATGTTCAACAGGCACATAAAAGATGCTGAACATCACTAATCATCAGTGAAATGCAAATCAAGACCACAATGAGATATCACCTTATACCTGTTAGAATGGCTACTATCCAAAATATAAGAGATAACAAGTGTTGGCAAGAATGTGAAGCAAACGGAACCCCTATTCACTGCTGGTAGGAATGTCAATTGGTACAGCCACTATGAAAAACACTATGGAGATTCCTCAAAAAATTTAAAATAGAATTACCATATGATCTAGCAATCCCATTTCTGGGTATATATCCAAAGGAAATGAACTCAGTACCACGATGTCTGCAACGATTCATTGCAGCATTATTCACAACAGCTAAGATATATATGGAAACAACCTAAGTGTCCATCAACAGATGAGTAAAGAAAATTTGGCTAACACACATACACAGACACTGAAATGTTATCAGACATAAAAAAAGGAAGGGAATCCTGCCATTTGCAAAACATGAATGGACAACAAGGGCATGATTTCACTTACATGTGGAATCTAAAAAAGATGAACTCAAAAAACCAGAAAGTAGAATGGTAGCTTCCAGGGACAAAGAGCTGGAGGAAATGGGGAGATGTTGGTAAAAGGGTGCCAAGCGCCAGTTACGAGATGAGTGAGTTCTGGGGATCTAATGTGAGGCATGGTGACTACAGTAAACACCACTGCATTATATACTTGAAAGGTTCTCAGAGAACAGACCCGAAACATTGTCACCACACAAAATAAATTGTAGTTATGTAATGTGATTGAGGTGTTAACTAACTTTATTGTGGTAATCAGTTTGCAATATATACGATATCAAATCATCACATTATACACCTTAAACTTATACAATGTTGTATGTCAATCATAACTCAATAAATCTGGGGGAGAAAGAATGAATAAGTTTCTGAAAGAACGACACAGTGGAAAGGGGAATCTGGGTGGAATGAAGCATGGGAGGGAATAGCTAGAGGCAGGAAGGAATCACTGATCCAGGAGGGCTAAAACAAAGCCCCTTTGGGGTGAGACCTGGAGGGAAGATAAGGCTAGAAAAGAGTCAGCATAAATTTTCTGTAAAGGACAAGAAGGTAAGTACTTTAGAGTTTGTTAGCCATACTGTCTATGTCACAAAACCTCAATTGCTATTGAAGTGCAAAAGCAGCCATACACGATATGTAAACAAATGGACACTGCTAGGTTCCAATAAAACTTTATTTACAAAAACAGATGGCGGGCCAGATTTGGCCAGCAGGTCATAGTTCACCAATGTCTGATTTAGGGGGCAAAAAAGAAAAAGAAAAAGAAAAAGAAAAAGAGAGAAAGAAAGAAAGAAAGAAAGAAAGAAAGAAAGAAAGAAAGAAAGAAAGAAAGAAAAGTTATATCATGTTGGGATTGAAATGGTTTAATAAAGAATGTATTCTATAAGCATTAGGGAACCATTGAAAATATGAAGGGAACAGATTTTCATTATTTTAAACTTTTGAGGCAATATCAAGAACCAAGATCTTTTCATTATATCCTGTTTCTCTCTTTTAAAAGCTCATAAAAGCAATTATCAGTATTTATCAAGTGGTTACTTGATTCCCAGGGCTTCCTTTACAACATCTCATTGAATACAGCAACTCCAGAGCAAAATCTAGTGTCTCCCTTCATTGTATTCTCCATGGGCTTGCAATGGAAAAATCAGCCTTTCCTATTACATCCAAAACCAGAGTTGGCTTCTGCAGTGCACCCAGTTGATCAATAGCTCAAAGTTGCTGTACTTCCTGACATTCACAAGGCATTTGGGTAGATGCAAGGAGCACCCATGAGCACCCTAGGAACGGAGCAACTGGGAGAGGACACAGCCATCAGTTTGGAATCAGCTGAAATGAGGCAAGGGAAGGGAGATACACTGAGCGCCAACCACTTGCCTGAGCCCTCCAGTAGCACAGTCTACTGTTGATGGCACCCATGTAGTTTCCAGATTTAGGCTATTACAAAAAGTGCCCCTATGAGCACTGTACTGTATGTCTCTCAGTGAACACGTTTACCTGTTTCTTCAGATTTGTTTTATCCCAGAAAGTTTGCATGTTTCTGCCAGACACTTGCCCATTTATTAATAAAATAGATTTATTGTATTTCATCTGGCTGTATACATCCTTAAACAGAACTCCTGTAGGCACAAGTAGTGAATCATGGACCCAAATCTCAATGAGGCAGAAGTAGAGGGGAAGTTCAGAGGGGCAGAGCATTACAAATCAATAAGGAGGCGGGCAAGATTCAGGGAAAATTTACCTCCGACCTGGGTCAGAAAATCCAGCTCATTATTACATTATTGTGCTTTGATTAACACTTAATATCATTTTGAATCACTCCTGTTAAGCTATTCTTCTATGTTTCCCCTGCATAATGCCTTAAGTAGAAATAAATTGCAACATTAGTTAACAGCATTACATCATGTGAATTTTAAACACCACAACTTGGGGGAAATAAAGCTTTATTAGGAGTGGAGTTATAAATCTGCATTAGACAAAGCTGCAGATATTTTTGGAAAGAGTTGGCTATTTGAGCTACTAAAAGCAAATTAGTTTCTTTGAATTCCCCTAATGCTGCTGTGGCTTTCCCCGATGCTACTGCCAATATTTCAGGGCCCTGTCTAAGACATAAAGCAAGGGTACTGTTGAACTTGGCTCCTGAAGTTGGGAGGTGGGGAGGTGGTGGGAGCAGGGGTTGTGGGGAGGTGGTGGGAGCAGGGGGTGGGGTGGTTTTGGAGCTTGATTAAGTTGAATTTAAAGTCAACCACAACATTCAAAAATAAAGAGATTCTTGAACGAAGGCAATCTGAGCTGAATTTGGAGAAATCAGCTAAATGTATTTTGTTACATCCATTCTTTAAAAGTTTTAGTTTTAGAGACTGGATCACTGAATATTCTCAGTATAAGGACAGAAAGAGTTTTATTCATTTATTATTAAGTAGTTTCCTAAAATAGCAAGAACATGAACTTCAGAGTCAAACCTTGATTAAACCTCGATTTCTAATTTGTGACTTTGGATAAGTTTCTTGACTTTTCTGAGCAGGATGACCATGTACAGTTGTATAGGTTGCTAACTACAAAAAATTGCCCAGCTGAGGGGTCAAGACTGAAATCCTACCTGTGCCTCACTAGCCAACTCATGGAGCTATGTCTTCCAGAGGTTTCATTTACACAGAGTCACTATACAAGCTTGTGGTGGCCCTGACCCTTAGCCTCAGTTTCCCCACCTCTAAAATAGAGACAGAATATTGAACTTCATGGAATTACCATAGGAATTTTTAAGATATCACACAAGTAAAGGATGCAGCACACTGCCTGACATACTACACACAAATTTTTTTTTTTTGGCCACATTTTTTGCCTTCCCTGTGTGAGTTCCTGTTACACTCAGTTCTTGTCCTGGGTGCCAGGACATAGAGTAGAAGACAAGGAAGCTATCTCCTTGAGTAGGGGAGGGTGGTTAAATATGTAGGAAGCTTCTCTTTTTACAGATCCATTCATAAATGTTCATAAAGGTGGCCTGTCTTTGGATTGTTGTTTTGTTATAAAATCAATATAGTAGATATCACAGGAATTTGAGGTACTAGAAAAACATCACTTAGCACATTGCCCATTATTATCACATCTGTGGATGTGATGATTGCTGTCATATGACAATGCTTAACAAAGAAAATTCATGTAAATCAGGACACAAATGATCATGGAAAGTGGTTTTGTGATCCTATTGAGAAAGATAATGCTTAAAAATAAGAACTGAGTCTGGCTCTCACCGAAAGATGAAATTGACTGTTTTAGGTCAATTTCTATTCAATGGATTGGTCCTAAATATTCAGTCTGATCCCATTACGATCACTGAACCATTACAACCACTGATGATGAAATAACCATTTCAGCTCAACTATTCAAGCTACTAATCTATTTTTTGCCACTTGACAATTGGACTAACTAATGTGATTAAAATATGGTTGAGTTAGTGGCAGCATGGAGATACCATCTATGACTGAGCAAAGAGAAAAAAAAATCCAGAATGTGGATATGCAAGACAGGACAAAAATGGACTGTGCCTGAGGCTTGAGTCTAGGCCCAAGCTTTGCTTTATACTAGCACAGGAAGCAACTAACTATGCAGGGGGGCATTCACTAACCAATAAGGGAGTCCCCAACAGTGAGCCAAACAGGTGCTCTTAATAGGCTCAGTCTGGAATGACTCCCACACTAAAACAAAAGAGGTGGTCATTACCTGGAAAATGGAGCTCAGATCTGAAACCAGAAATATGGGAACTCTGTGCATTTAGTCACAGACACTAGGTGAAAGATGGCATAAAGACTGAGACACAAAGACCAAGAGAAAGCACAGGGGACTAGCACATCAGCAAGGAGTGATTTGTTTCTGTTGTAATTTTGCATCTGTTGAGTGTCTGTTCATAACATCTGCCCTACGATTGATTTTGTGATCGTCCATGATTGATGGGGAAGAGTTTAGATGGGAAGGTTTAAAGGGAATGAAATAAGCCATTTAAAATGAATAACATAACACTGACAGAATTGAGGTGTGAGTGAGTGTACTAGATGGGAATAGAAAACAATTTATAAATAAGCTCAATGAACACAGACACATGTTTGTGTGTCACACAATGTCATAACAACAGCATTATCACCTACTTTGCACCAAGCTTTTCCACATATTTAAATGTGTGGGATTTAAATGATTCAAACTTGTTTAATTTCATTTATTTTATAATTAAAGAGTTGAGCCTTTGAGATAAAATTCCAAACATTAAAAACCATTGCTCCTTTAGAAGAACATATATGAACTGATAGAGAGGTCCCCCCCAAGAGTGAGATTGGCAGTTTTAGTCAAGGTGGCAAAGGAACTCTATCTGTATCTTTAGTATTGTCATTTTTGCAATGAGAATTTATTTAGGAAATACATTTGTAAGTCAAATAAATATTTTTAGAAAAACAACTGTTGTATTTATTTTTAAAATTCTTTTAGCTTAACGTAGTAAAATTGGTGTGTGTGTGTGCGCGCATGCGCACACATAATTCTACCAGTTTTAACACATGTATAGATTCATGTAACTACCACACAATCAAGATACAGAACAGGTTCATCACCCCTCAGAATACTCCTTGTGCTCTCACTCTGTAGCCACCCCCATCCTTAATACCTGCCAACCACTACAGTTTTGTCTTTTTGAGAATGTCATATGAATGAACTATAATATAAACTTTTGACTGGCTATTTTACTTAGTATAATGTCTTTGAGATTCATCTAAGTTATTATATTTAGAATAGTTCATTCTTTTTTTATTACTGAGAATACTGTATTGGGCAGGTGCCCCACACTGAGTTTATCCATTCATCCCCTGAAAACCATTTAGGCTGTTTCCCATATTTACCAGTTATGCTCATAAATACTCATGAGCAGGTTTCTGTGTGAATGTAAGGTTTCATTTCTCTAGAGTAAATACCCAAAAGTAGGACTGCTGTATCATATGACAAGTGTGTATTAACTTTATGAAAAACTACCAAATTGTTTTCCAGAGAGGATATACCATGTAGACTCCCACCAACATCACAGGAGCATTCCAGTTGCTCCACATCCTCACCAACACTTGGTATTGTTTTTTTTTTTTTTCGACACTGTAGTGAGGGTGTAGCAATATCTCAACATAGTTTTAGTTTGCATTTAATTAATTGCTAATGATTGAACATCTTTTCATGTGTTAATTTGATTTCTCTTTGGTGAAATATCTATGCAAGTCCTTGGACATTTCTAAAAAATTACATTATTTGCTTTCTTACTATTGAGTTTAGAATTCCTTATATATCATGGATGTAAGTCCTCTGTTGGATATGCAATTTGCAAATATTCTTCCCTAGACTGTACCTTATCTATTCCTTTTTTAATCACGTCTTCCACAGAGCAAACATTTTAAATTTTGATTTAATTAATGAATTAACTTTTTTTAGTGAACTATGCTTTTGGAATGTCAGAGAACTCTTTTCATAGCCCCAGGTAATAAATATTTTCTCCTATATTTTCTTCTAAGTATTATTGTTTTACATATTACCTTTATACCTATTATATAATTTGAGTTAACTTTTTATAGGATGTTAAGTTTAGGTTGATGTGCTTTTATATACATATATAAAAGTCCAATTTTCCAACAGCACTTATTATCAAGAATATTCTTGCTCCATTGAATTTTTTTCTCCTCTTTCAAAACCCAAATCTCTGTGTTGGTGTAGATCTATTTCTGAAATCTCCCTTTGGTTCCATCAGGTCTGGATGTCTCTCCATTAAACTAGTGCCACATGACTTGACTATTGTAGAGACAGTAATTCATATTATTGGGTAGAGTGACTTCTCCACCTTCATTTTTCTTTGACAAGATCATTTTGGTTATTCCAGTTCCTTTGTCTTTCCATATAGATTTTAGAATAAATTTTTCTAGATATATAAAAAAATCCTGCTGGGATGTTGATGGGAAGTGCATTAAATCTATAGATCAATTTGGGGATCATGGACATGTTACCATGTTGAGCCTCTCAGTGTGTGATCATGGCATATCTCTCCATTTATTTAGTTCTTCCTTTATTTCTTATATCAGCATTTTGTAGCTTTCAGCATATAGATCCTGTACATGACTTTTAGATATATGTCTAAGTATTTCTTCTTTGGATCTGTTGTAGAAGGTATTTTTTGCTTGTTTCTTTTTTACATTTTTGTTTCAAGACTTCATTGCCAGTATGCTGAAATACAATTGATTTTTGTATGTGAACCCTATCCTGCAATTTTCCTAAACTAACTCATTAGTACTAAGAGTTTATATTTTGTTGCTTTTGCATGTAGATTCATTAGGATTTTCTAAAAATTTAATCCTATCTTCTGTGAATTAGGACAGTTTTATTTCTTCCTTTCTAGTCCGTGTAAATTTTATTTCCTTTGCTTGCCTTATTATCCTTGCTAGAACTTCCACAAAAATGTTAAATAAGAGTGCTAAATCTATTTCCAAGATTCCAAATCTCAGGGGGAGGGCATGCAGCCTTTCATCATTAAATGTGATGCTATTAGACAGCATGAAAACTTCACCAGAGAACAGTCATACTTTTGCTTTCAATCATTAAGCACATTTTCAAAACTTAGAGGGAGAATGAGTCACCATTTTATTTACTCAGATATTTACCATTTTTATTTCCCTTCCTTTGTTTCTTGGATGTTCCAGGTTTCTGCCTGGTATCACTTGCCTCTGACCACAGCAGTTCTTTTAAGCCATTCTTTTAGAGCAGGTCTAATGGCAGTAAATCCTTCTGGTTTTATTTAATCTCAGAATGTTCCGGTGGCCAACTGTTGTGGTTTGCCTGGTTTTAGTACTAGAAGTCCTGCATCCTGAGAAGCCCCTCAGTCCTGGGGAAACCAGGATGTTTTGTTTTTGGTTTTGTTTTCCTTAAGGTATCTAAATTTTACCTTTAATCTTAAAAGACATCTTCACTGGTTGTAGAATTCAGAGGTGATACTTCATTTCTTTCAATGCTTGAAAAGCATTGCGCCATTTCCTCTGGCCTCCCTGATTTCTAGGAAGAAAACCACGCCATTTAAATTGCTATTTGCCTAAAGTAATGTGCTATTTTCAAGATTTTGTTCTTTATCTTTAGATTTAAATAGTTTGATCATAACACATCTGAGTCTTTCACTCAGTTTATTCTGTTTGAAATTCACTGAGATTCATGAATTGCAGATTTATGTCTTTTCCCAAGTTTGGAGAGTTTTCAGCTGTTAATGCCTTAAATATATATTATTTTTCCTGTAGCACACTATTTCTCCTCTCCTCTGGGACTCCTCTAACAAAAATATCAAACCTTTTGTTACTGTCCTTACAGGTCCCTGAGACTCTTCAATTTCTTTCCTTCTTTTTCCACCCATTGTTCAGGTTGAATAATTTCTATTGATCCATCTTCAGGTTCATCCAGTGACTCTTTCCTCTTTTTAACCTCCATTCTGTTATGGAGGACATTCAGTGAGGGGTTGTTTGGTTTGTTATTCATTTATGTTGCTAAAATTTCCACATTTTATATCTCTTCTCCTTACTTGTCTATGGCCATACCACCCTGAACACGCCCGATCTCGTCTTCTCCTTACTTGTTGGAATGTCCTATTATCCCATTCTTTTCAAAAGTGTAAACTTTCGCTTCTTGGATCATTTTAATAACAGCTGTTTTAAAGACTTCATCAGATAATTCCAATATCTGTGTCATTTTGGCATTGATATTTTACTGATTTTTTTTTTTCCCTTGCAAGTTGATGTTTTCCTGGTTCTTTGTATGCCAGGTAATGTTGGTTTGTGTCCTGAATACTTTGAGTCTCAGGTTAGGAGACACTGGGTCTTATTTAAATCTTATGGAGAATATTCACATTTTTGTTTTACCAGGCAATCAACCCTGTTGGGTCAGGGTGCAAATTCTCCTCACCCTTTTGTGGGCTGTGCTTTCAATTTCAGTCCCATTTTCAAACCCCCTGCAGTTCTCTGTGATTTCTCCTGCATGGGTCCCACCCTATAGGCTGTATGGAACCTAGGTGGTGGTTTATTAGCTCAGTTCTTAAAGTCTTTGGTATGCTCTTTGGGATCAGAAACACACATGCTCAGTGTGGAAGGAACTCAGTTCATACACAACTAAGTAGGTTTACTTTAGAGGGCCAACCTCCTCTCTCTCCATAATCTCCCCAATACTTTCCATTTTCCTGAGGTTCCCTTTTCTGGTCCCCCCACCAGAAAGCTGGGTTCTTTGTTACCCTGCTCAGCTGCAGCTTTCCCACATCTGCACGTGCACGTGGAGCCAAGTAGTGGGAAGACAGGAGCAGAGAAAAGTGATGAGGATACACCACACCCTCTTGGGATCAATTAAAGAGGAGGGGTCACCTTCCCGAGAGATTTAGTGCCCCCCTCTCCATTTTCATCATTAACACTACACTGTCACCACTGTGCAATGATACCTGAGGCTCAGGAGAGTAATTTTTTCAAAACAGAGAATCTCCCCACTCTCTCTAAGCTTTGGGAGTCTGCTTTCCTGCTCCTCAAGCCATAGATAGATGGCTTCTGTTGGAGCCATCTTTGCATGTACTGATGCCCACTTGTGTGTTCCAAGCTGACATGAGTCCAGGCTGCAGAGCAGAGGAAGAAAAAAAATGTGGTAAACTCACCATGGATCCAGTGGCACTTTGAATTCTGGTCTTTGTCCCCAATCTGCCAGCTACTGTTACTTAGAGTGTCTTCTCTCATAGCTTCTCCATGCAATTCTACTGAGCTTTTATAGCTTCATTCAATGGAAGAGACAGTATGGAGTATGTATATATCATTTTAGCTGGAAATGAAAACTACTGCACCCATGTTTTCAGGTTTAGCCTTGGAGAGGGATATTGTCATGGACAACTTGGGTACTGAAGTCAGATTTGAGACAGAATTTTTCTCTGATGCTTACTACTATATACATAAACTTAGACATGTCATTTGGCTTCCATAAGTCTCATGTCCTCTCCTTGTTAAGCAAAGAGATTAATGCAAGTCACTAAGGATGTTGTCTCACTCAGATAGGGAATGTGCAAAGTGCCTGACACAGAGCAGGTGCTTAATTACTATTCATTTATTACTTCCCTTTCCCTGTCTGCCTCCCTGATTCTGCTCTCCTGGAGCAAAGATGGAAGTGGTATTTGGAATGTGAGAAGCCATGTTCAAACTGATTTTGCAACATCCTGTGACTGGGAAGTGGTGAAGGGAAAGGTTAGTGACTGCTTAAGATTTAGGCAACTTTGAACATGAGAACCTATGGCTTTATACAAACAGGGTACAAAGGGCTTTTAAATCAGCATAAAAGTATCAAGGGAGAAAGGCTGGATGCTTCTGTTCCGTTAATATATCATTAGGAAGATTCTTATTAATGTACCACCACAGCTATTGACATTTCATTATAAATGCTGAAGATATGACAGCAAGAAATTACAATATACATATTTAAAAGCCCAGTCTTATATTTTCAGCACTGGAAATAAAGTAGAATATAGTAGGAACTGATTAATCATTTAGTTGACTTAGAAAAGGCAACCATTGCTTTTGGGGGGGGGGCACAGGAAGTGGTATACAATAACAAATGAAAATGTCCAAGTCCTGAAGATAGATGCTGCAGGGTTGAAATGGAGCGCTACCCACTGGCAAGGCTTCCTTTGTTAAAGACCATTCAGGAAGCAATGCTATGGACTCTGCTGTGTCTCCTGTTGAGGGAAACATCCAGCATTTTGCAAGAGGTCCTCACTTTGAGAGCCAAAGGAGGGATTTGCTCTCTGCTTTTAGAAACAGCAAGGGCTGGACATCCCCTGAGTGACCATTTATTTTCATTTTATAGCCTCCATAAATCATGTGCCCTTTTTGTATTGGCTGCCAGAAATCTCAGATACAAATTTGTGGCCCACCTCTATCCAGGAGACGAGGACGCATGACAGGTACTTAGAGACTTTGTGTGCCTACCTCAATGCTGGGTGTGTGTGTGTGTGTGTGTGTGTGTGTGTGTGCCATAAGCACACGTCACTCACCCTATTTGAGAAGGAAAGACTTTGGAAAGAACTGATGTCCTAACCTCTGGTTTCACTGCTCTGCGATCATTGCTCCTCTCAGCTGCCAAGATGACTATTCTACAAAATCTGTCTGAGGCTGTCATGCTTCTGCTTGGGAAGTCTTCATTATCCCCCTGCTGTTCAAGACACTGGGAGACAGTAGGGTGTAGCAGCTTGGAGTATGGAAGCTGCCTCAGCCAAGCTTCAAGTTCCAGAACCACCGTTGCAGGCCTTGGGAAAGGGACTCAGCCTCCCTGTGCCCCTTTCTTGTCCTTAAGTGAGTAGGAGCCAGTACCAATAAGCTTCTCACATCTTTCTCCCTGCACCCTTCTGGCTCAGGTCTCCCTGTGATGGTTCTCCACCATAGCCTGGTACTCCTTTCCCTTGCTTCTCTTCTGCAACTTTGTTCAAGCCATTTCTCCCACCAGTAACCCCTCTTCCACTTACTCAAAACAATTCCACACGTTCTTCAGAGGTTCATTCACATGATCGCCCAGTCTGAAATCCTTCCTTCCTCACATTTCCTGTAGTATTTGGTCTCTGCTATCTCTCCACTAATGCATTTATCTTATTCATCTGATAAATAGTTGGTTAGTACCTACTACATACATAAGGCACTGGGTAAACCTTTGGTAAAACATTAAAAAGTGAAAACAGAAAATTCCTTTGTTCCTAATAGAGCTTATAGTCCAGGAGGGAAAAGACACAAAACTGATTAAAGTTTGGAGACTGTGAGAGAGCCAAAGTGCCATGACATATTAAGTGGTAGGAGCTCAGGATGGCTCTTCTCACTCTTCTTACATACCAGCTGACATTCTTAATTTTCTTGTTCATTGCGTGTTTCTTATTTCCTTTGGAGAAGATGGAGAGGATAATTATGATGATAGTGCATTTAGTGGCACTTTGTGCTTTAAAGCAGGTATTCTCAACCTCAGTGCATATTAGAAACACTTAGGGAGCCTTTAAACATCCCGGTCAGCACGCCAACCTACTAAAACAGAATCTCTTCAGGGGAACCCAGGCATCTATATTTTTAAACCTCCCCAACTAGTGACAATATGCAACCAAGGTGAGAACCACTGCTTCCCATGTATCATATTAATGTCTCCCTGATTATCCTGATGACAACTATCACCAGCATATTGTTTAAAAACAGTAAGCAACCATGACAACATAAACCAAGGTCTTGGGCTCCAAAGCCACTACATCAGAATATCCAAGGGAGAGGCATGGAAAGCTGCATTTTTAGTAGGCATCCCAAGTAAACCTTATCATTAAGAACTTGAAAAAAACAAAAAGCTGGGCTGTGTCACTTTATTTCCATAGCAGTGTTTCATTTATGGGTTACTACGTACTAACAATCTCACTTCTTTACGGGTAAGGAAAGTGAGGAGCAGAAAAGTTAAGGCACTAGTCCGAGGTCCTGTAGAGCTGGGACTTGAACCCAGGAAGTGAGATATCGCGATCCACATCCTTCTGGATTGGGCTGGGACATGCTGAGAAGGGCAGAGTCCAAGTGGAAAGGGTTGGCACCTTTTAGGAGCAGGGGCCACCTCTTCTTCATCCTGGCCTTCCCCATGCCTAACAGAGCACCTGAGGCCTATTTAATGTGGGCTGAATAACTAAAGAAGAAATTGGTGAAGTATGAGCCAGTGAACTTTTCCTGGAAATACTGAGCCAGCTGCAGGTCAAATCATTTATCATTTAGACAGAAGGACATGGGATATGGCTTCTCCATTCAGGCCTCTGAAGCTTCCATCATCTTGCCGTGTGACTTGAGGCCAACATTTAGCTTGTCTCAGCCTGGAATCTATAGAATCGGAGAAATGCCATTCATTCACTTCTTTGGGTAACATTTTGGAAATCTCGAGTTGTATGCAGACACCAAACAATGACACAAATGTGTGCCAAAGGCAGGCTGTGCTTCAGACTCCCCCACACATGTGCACCACTCATTGCTAAATTGCTCATTAGGAGCATTGTTGCAAAACCAGCGCAGCTCTCCCACCCTATGATTTCCGCAAGTTCTAGAGAACATCTTGTAACCGATCATTGAGTTTCATTTGCCGTCTATCTGCACCGTCTGGGAGGCTTCTTGGGAGGAGGTGCAGATGAGCAGAACTTTGAAATGTGCTGAGAAGCGAAGGTCCAGAGATTCAGACTCAAATCTCCAGTGGGTTAACGTTGGGCGGGCACTTCACCTTATAGATCTTTGTTTGTTTGTCTGTAAAACTCAGATGTCAATGGCAGTAATCTCTTGAGTTCTTGTGAGAATCAAACATGATGTTTGTAAAGCACTTAACAATGCCTGGTAGATAGTAAAAGTGAGATAAGCAGTGGCCATCATCATGTATCATGACCATTTCATTCTTGGTACAAAAAGAATCTGGACCGTCTGGATTTTTCTCAGGGAAATAATATTTTCCCAATGTCGCTGGAAGAGAACCTTCCACCAACCCTAGACCACCACCACCATCACCCACATAGTTTCACACAGACAGATCTCAAAAGAACAGAATTTCCCAACTGCTGTGTATGAGGGACCATGGTTGTGTTGGGTGACTGTCAGCAATAAAATAACCCAAGAATGAAATACAAGGAAGGGAAGCTATTTCCATCACTCATGTTTCAAGCCCTTCAATGGTATTCCATTGCACACAGAGTAAAATTTGAATCATAAGTGCCCCACCATTTAGCCGCTGCCTGCCTTTCTCCCCTTGACTCATCAAGATATGGGTTATATGGGGCTTCCCCATGTTTTTCAAACCCCACTCTCATTTCCATCACAGATCTTGTTTTTGTTCCTCTCTCTTCCATCCACACAACTCCAAATGACGGACTTTTTCTCCTTGAGGCCTCTGCTAAAATTCCAACTTTTCTGAAAGTTTCAGCAAGCCACAGCTGTATCACCATCCCAAAACTGCATCTTAATCTCCTCCTGGTTTGACCAAACAATCTACCTTATAGCTTTGTTCTTCAAAACACATATTGTTATACACTATTATCTTCTGTGCTTGAGTTTATTAATTTTTTCCTCTTACTAGAATATAATTAAAGATGAGGCAGGAACTACCCATGCTTATTCACCATGGTATCTCCAGAACCCAGTGGACTTTCTAGTCCATAATAGGTGCTCAGTAATATTTTCTGAATGAATAAGTGTTAATGCCTCTGGCACACATGACACATGCTGTTCCAATCTTTTTAAAAAAAAATAAATATTTGCTTCAGATAGGCACAATTAAAGAAAAAGAAAGCCCTGGATCTTTATTCATTTATTGCATTTTCACTGAGTACCTGCCACATTAAAACCTTTACAGCATCTCGGGAGCACAGAGATGGAGACAACACCAGAGGAGGAGGCAGTTACGAATCAGTGTTACTGAACCTATGCATCAGGCACTGCCCTGACTGGCTTACATGGATTAACTCTGTAAAATATTTCAAATAGCCTATGAAGAGAGTACCACTATGATCTTCATTTTAGTAAGGAGAACACTAAAGCTCAAAGACATTTAGTAATTCGACGGAGATTTGACAGTGAGAAGAAGAATAGCCAGCTTTAGAATCCGGCAATCCATCCCCCAAATCCCTCGCTCTGAAACTCTCCATACCCTGCTGCTGCTCAATCTGAGGGGTGCACAGATTTCTGGGAAAGCAAGGAGGACTCCTCGAGGGAATCAATAAAAGCATCAGAGAGTTGCTGACGCTGGGTGTGCAGGTGTCCGTAAAGATGGCCACTAAGGGCTCCTCCCGTCCCCGCAAGCACATCCACTGTTTACATCAAGAGTTAGATGTGTCTTCCCTTCCCTGGAATCTGGGCTGGCCAGTGTCTTGCTGTGACCAATGCAGTGTGGCAGAGTGATGTATGAGTTTTGGAATCTAGTCCTCAAGAGGCATGGGAGTTTCCATGTTCCTTTTCTTGGGATCCAGCTGTCACATAAAAAAACTCACACTTAGACTCCCAGATGACTCCCAGATGAGTGAGTCACATGACAGCAACATCACCTGGAACAGAGATCAGCCACCCCCACCCAACCTTGCTGAAACTATACTAATATGAGCCAAGGCATGGGTGTTGTATTGAGTCACTATATTTTAGAATGGTTTATTGCACGGTAAAAGATAACTGAAACTTTGAGAAAGTTTCTACATCAGCCAAACTCTGTCAATACAGAGACCTTGTGAGGGGTGCCAGGGTGGCTCAGTTCATTAAGCATCTGCCTTCGGCTCAGGTCATGATCTCAGGGTCCTGGGATCAGCCCAGCGTTGGGTTCCCTGTTCAGTGGGGAGACTGCTTCTCCTGCTCCCTCTGCCACTCCCCCCAAATTGTGCTCTCTCTCTTTCTCTCTCAAATAAACAAAATCTTAAAAAAAAAACAAAAAACAGAGACCTTGTGCTTTGGAGTAAGAGCTGATAATGTAAGTATGGAATGTAACATTTCGTTCCTACATTTACCTGGAGATTGTCTTGGAGGCAAGTGTTGTCTTAGAGGTGAGTGTAGTCTATAGTGTGGTTTATTTTTTTTTATTTTTATTTTTTAGCTCCTCTCTCTCCTTCCTCCCACATTCACGTTGCTGGGAAGGGTTTGTGCTGAGGAATATAGCCACACTGGGTCATGGAAAGTGAATGACATCGATACCGAACTGGTTGTGCCCATAGAAGTGATGATGGTTGGTTTGACCAAATAAGATGATTAAGAGGCTTTTAAAAGGAAAGCATATTCTTTCTTTCTCTTAGGTTCTGAAACTCTCAGATCAAATTCTGATTATTCTCCAGGTAAGGAAAAATGGCTGATACCTTAGTTATATACAATCACTATGATACTATATGATAACCAATCTATAATGCATATTAGTGTGAGGACTATATAATGCTCATTTCAGGGAGAACTATAATGCACATTAGACTAATCAACCAGAAGTAGAGCCCCTAGTACTTACAAGACTTTAAATATCAGCCCTAACAGCTGCCTCACCTAATCTTCCCATAAAAACCAAATGGTTCAGAAATTATGCTAAATTATCCTTACTGGTTAAACTAATTCAGAACCATAAACCAGAACTTGGAAATCTTCAGCATGTGGATCTGGCCAATTCACATCAAGTTCAGTGTAATCTCCATTATACAGAAATGTCAACTGGGTAAACTCAGCTTTACGTTTAATTTATTAATGATATTATATCCATAGCCCCCCTCTTCCCAGTTCAGGTGGCTAAGTAATACTTCTCATCAATGAAACGAAAGTGGAAAAGTCTGCAGGATGGGACTTCAGGGGAGCTGTGATTTTGGCGATACAAAGGGCACACACTGGGAGTGTGACTCTTGCCGCTTTGCCCTTCACTTTTTTTTCATTCTGGAAAGTCTACAGGATGATAGTGAGGAGAGAGAGAAAGGGTGCTCGGTATTTGTGGGCACATTATACTCTGAAAGGCTTACCACCAGACTTCTTGTTATGTGGGAGAGATAAACCGGTCATCATTTCAAGTCCAGAAACAATGTTTTCTAATGACACACAAGCTTCCTTGATTCCCTAACCTGCAAAATGGTGATGGAGAGTCCCGCTCTGCAGAGATTTCTGTGAGGCCTGAATGAGATGATAGCAAGGAAAAAACAAATAGCCAGTAGAAATGCAGGCTGTTGGCATTATGCTCCTAGATACAGTATTAAGGGCGGCTCTCATCTTTATGTTTTGTTTCAGTCCCTTGTTATTCTGACTACCTTACCAAATATTTGGCACTTATTTCATCTTAGTTGGGCGGAGTGTGGAAAACATGTTTTGATGAAGAGAGGGAAGAAAAGATTTGTTATCAATTTTTTAGAATCTGACTTCTGATTTTTCCAATCTTTTTGTTAATACCTAGCTTTTCTTGTTCATATGTGTTTGTGTATACACATGTGTATATTTGCATATACAGGTATATATGTGTGTATATTTTTATTTACACACACACACTGTGAGGACACAGGATGTATGACGTAGCTCAAGTCACCAGCAGCAATTCTAAAATGTGTGCTTTTTTCAGCTTCTTTGGGAATGTGTTGAAGCTTGTTGTCAAATTCAAATTCTATGGTCACTTCATTGAACGTAAGTAATAATCTTTATTTCTAAAACGTCGTACATGACTTAAATCCTACAACTTGGCTATCTGAAGCACAGTTTGACAGTATGTGGACTGAGTGATGAGCTGACCAAAGAAGACATTTGTTTGTTTTATTTTTAACAGCAAATGGGAAATCAGCTTATGCCATAAACTTGGCTTTAGGGAGATTATTTCATTAGATTTCAGGGTAATGTTATTAGCAGGCAGAAAATTCCTTTCCACTTCTGAACACTCTTAATCCAACTCTGGGACTATAATACATTCCTAAGGTATTTTTCATTGTTCTCAATACACTGAAAACGTTGACTTCAGCTTGTAAAGCCATAAAATATTTGCAGTTATTTTCAAGTAACAATACCAGAAAGCCTGCATCATGCTGGGTTAATTCTTGTTTTATTTTATTTGGTTTCATTTTATTTTTCCCAGAAAGTGGAGATAAACTCAAGCTTCAGCTCCAGGAGATGATACACAACATGCCCTCATATTCATTTAGCGCTGTGCGTGGAAGATTCAAGGGAGGTCTTCTGAGAAAACAAGCCGCACCCCCTTCAAGGACCCAGTAAAACATCCAACAGTGCAGTCTACGAGCCAGCTGCCTCCCTGGGGATCATTAGCCTCAACCATTTCCAAGGGAAACCAAGAGCCCAGTGTCACTTGGACAAGTTCCCTGTCCCTGAATTCAGTTACTGCCCTGGTCAACCAGAAAGCCAATTATTGGTCATATTTCGTATTCCCAGAGCTCAAGCATTTTGATAATTCTCAAAGGAAAAATCAAAACGGATTTTTTTTTTTCAAAATACAAATATCCTTGGTGGAATTGCTGAGACCAAGGGTATTTCGGGTCACAATGTCAAAATGCCCCTTGGACCCACTGCTATCATTTTCTTTTGGTTTCCTGTTCCTGGAAGCCTGCTCTCTAGATTGTTTTGATTAAGCCCAGTTTGGGGAGTCAGATTCTTAGCACATTCTCCACCATATTTTATGATAAATCTCGTTCAATTTCCCATGTAGGGTGGCAAGCTTTATTGCTTAACAAACATTGCATCTACTCAGCCATAATTTATAACTGAATGGGTTTATTATAGGCGTTGCATTTCATTCATTGTGCAGCTAATTCCATAACATGCTGCCTGCTCTCTGTATGGCTGTTTGGCCATTATCAGCTTCCAAGACAATTGAATCTTTCCCTTGCAGTTTCACGAAATGGTTTATGAATATGTAATACAAACTGTGTTAACAAGGCAAATATACTTCATTTCTTTTATGGCTATTTCCAGGCTGTGGCTAGGAAGAAGAGGCATAACAATGTGTCTCACTTAGAGGATGTTGTGCCCTTAATATAGAAATGCACTCCCCTTAGCAGTTCTCTTTGAAGGCCTGTATTGTCTTTGAGCGAGCCATGTGCTGTTGTGCGGTTCTGTGTGAAATGAGCCCCAGTCGACCTCCCATGGATTCAATTATCTTCTCTACACGGATGGCACGCTCTTCTCCTTGCTTCCCCCAAGCTCGCTCTCCTAGTGTGGTCCTACGTGGTATTCTGACTACAAAATAGCTCCATTTGGGCGCCCTGCCGTCATGGTGGGAACAGAATTGCTCATTTTCTGCATATGGCTCTTTCCTTTCTATACCTTTCCCCATGACCTTCACACCCGAGGGCAGCTCTAGAGGAAGGGCTTGTCCCTCTGAGTGGAAGATACTCTCATTAGGCTCCACTCAAGAGAGAGATAGCTCACCTGGCAGACAGGTGTTTATAGTTCCAAAGTGACTCTACCTGGATCTTAACAACATCCAAAGACCATTTCAATTTGGAGATTTATAAAGGGTATGAGATGTACCCTTTATTGAATACTTAATACGCCAGAGATGTTATGTTACAATATCCCTTTTGTAGTAGATAAGACTCCTACTCACAGGTAAGGAAATTGAAACTCCATGAATTTAAGCAACTTATTTTAGGCTATACTTCTAACGAAGGGTCTAAACAAGGCAGAAATTTCCCAATATCTGAGTTCCAAAATCCATGGTTACCTCCTACATAGATTTCCAATCTGTCCACCCTTGCCCATGTCCACTGCCACCATCTTATGGTAAACTACTATCAAATTCCACCTGGAATATTGCGAAATTTCTTCCTACCTGCTCTCCCATCTCCATTCTTGCCTCCCTCCCTACTTCATGCTCCACTCTGCAGTTGTGGTGTTTCTTCTAAGCAGCACTGTTCAATAGAACTTTTTGCAATGCTGGCAACATTCTAGATCTATTCTGTCTGCTGTGGTAGCTACCAACCACACGTGGCTACTAAGCACTTAAAATGTTCCAGTGTGCCTTAGAAGCTGATTTTAAAAATTATGTTTTATTTGTTTAAATTCACAGAGCCACACATAGCTAGTGGCTACTGAACTAGACAGGGCAGATTTAAAATATAAATCTGACCAAATCTCACTGCAGCTTAACACCATTCAAAACATTCCCATTTCCCTTAGCTTAAGAACCCAAAACCCTGACTCAGTGTACAAAGGCTCTGCACAATGCAGCTCCCATAGGCAGTTTCCACCCTGAGTCTGCATCATTTCCAGCCCACACTCTGTGTACCAGACCCCAGCATCCTGCTTTTCCTAACCTGTGCCATATTCCTTCCTTGTGCAGCCCTACACACAGAGAAGATACTCTATGTGCAATTTCTTCCCTACCCGCACCGTCCCCACAGCACCAATGTCCCTCTCCTTCAGGGAAGCCTTCCCCAACCTATAGCTTTCTGGACCTCCACTCGTCCTTCTTATGTCACCCTGCTCTTCTCCCTCTTATCACTCCCCACTTTGTGCATTTATATACTTAGCCCTCTGGTTTCCCAAAGAGAGTGTTGGTTTCCTCTTCCTGCTTAACAAGGTGCCAGAAACATAGTGGCTTACAACCATACATGTCTACTCTCTTACAGTTCAGGAGGTCAAAGCCCCAGGTCAGTCTCACAGAGCTGCATAAAGTCAAGCTGTCAGCAGGACCACATTCCTTTCTGGAATTTCCAGGGAAGAGTCTGTTTCCTCACCTTTTCTAACTTCTAGAGGCTGCCTGCATCCCTCGCCTCGTGACCCCTTCCTCCACCTTCAAAGCCTTTTGATTTTTCTGTCTCCCTCCTCCATATTAAGGACCCTTATGATTATACTGGGCCCACCTGGATAATCCAGGCTAATCTCATCTCGAGATCCTTCACATCTACCAAGTCCCTTCTGCCATGTAAGCTATTCATAGGTTCCAGCAATAGGATGTGACATCTTTGGGGGTGGGCACTTTTCTGTCTACCACACTCTCCAACTAGATTGTAAGCTCTGTGATAGCAAGGACTACTCATCATTGCCAAGTACAGTACCTGGCACATTGGTGGAATGTGTGTGTGTGTGTGTTTTGCATGAATGAACAATGTAATTCCTCTATCAGAAAGAAATCATCTTACAGAAAAATCTATGAGATGCTTATTAAGCATTTGTTTAGCCTATATATTTTTGGAAACCACAGTTGTGACTCATGTCACACCAGGCAGAAGCAGAGATGGTACTGCTGATACCACCTAGCTTTTCTGCTTTGTTAGCTATTGTCAATGTGTCTGTCTTGATTGTGGCTTGCCTTCTTCTCCCATTCCACCAGCTTGTTTGGCATCACCTCCTGCCCCCCATGACTGATAGCCTTACATGTTGACCTGTCTCCTTGAATTAGAGAAGAGATGCCATTTGAACAGAAATCCAGGTAAATCAACACAAACATGTTGACAGAACCCACAGTATTTGGTCTGATTCCAGAGCAGCACTGTCAGCAAGCTGCTTACTTTTTCCCTGAGGATTTCAGTGGGGACAACACTCTAAAAGGTAGCCATGAGCCACAGCTGCCATTGGTCAACTCATGGGCTTGTATACGTTGAATGTGTACATACACACACACTTCTGTATAATCTATTTTTAAGGCATAGAACAAAAACCTCAGGCTGACAGCTGTTGCCTCAATCACTGAATTCAAAATATATGTTTTTCCACAAGTTGTACATAATTCCAGAATATTTTTGGAGCTAGAAGGGTAACGAAATCTCTTAATCCAATTCACAAATGTCTCCAGCCTTTCACTGCAGATGAGGAAACTGAGGTCCAAAGCAGGGAACTGATTTGTCCCAGGCCTGCCAGTGCACTGACACCTAGTTTTGTGCTTTTAACAATTACACTTCCTAGAAACATTTACTGAGATTTTGTTCCTCCAGTTCTTTATATCCTCACCTTGCTGTGAATTTGGATCTGGAGTCCAAACAAATCTGGATTAAAATCCTGGCTCTGCTCACTTGCTATGGATGTGATGCCGGCCAAGTGAACATCTCTGACCCCTTTTTCTTCACGTGTAGAAAAGGGAGGAGAACAGGAGCTTCCTCAGATGGTTGTTGTGGTGATCAAACAGACAATGTTTGCAAAAGTACGTTTCATAGTACTTGCCATCATAGTGACTGAGTGCTCTGTTTCCCCTCCCTCCTGCTCTCCCTTTTGTGTCTACTTTATGGAGATGTGTTGTTTTCTCAGCGACTTGTCAACTGATTTGACCAATATTTATCAAGTACTGCCATGAGCCAGACACTGTGCCAGGGCCTGGGAGAGAAGGGTGAAGAAGATACTGTCCAGGACCTCACAGTGCTTAGAGTCTAGAGATGCATCCAGACAGGTGAGCAGGTCATGGGATGCCGGCCAGTGGGTGATTCAGGAGGCACAAAGGAGAGCCACACCAGAGTGAGAGCCAGGAGGTGAACAGCATGGCACCTAGGGGAAGCGACAGAGGCTAACTGGCTGACTCTCAGGTTGTAGAGTGTAGCTGAAAGGTGAGACGGAAGAGGGGGTGAGGTGAAGAAGAGGACCCCAGAGGGCCAGGCATAAAGGGAGGGGTGTTCTCTGAGGCTTATTCACTCATGCACCTTGAACCAGGCTGGGCCTTGAGGATATAGCAGGGAACAGACCAGACCAGTTCCCTGCTTCCACGTGAAGAAAAAGTATGAGACATGGGCTGGCACAGCGGGTCTACAGAGCGCTGAGCAGATAGGAGTCACCAGACAATGAAGTGTGAGGCTCTGTGCCTGTGAACGCTCAGAGACATCAGGGATTTCCAGCTGAGTCCAGCCCACCAGGCCACCCTGGGGCTTTACAAGAGTTCTCGAGATCCAGCCTCACTGGGCCCTTACGTCAGTGCTCACGAAGTCAGGAATGTGGGGTTTTCAATAAAAGTGCAGGCAATGGGCCCAGAGGGAACCCGGCTCAAATGAGCTTTTATATTTTTATGTGGAATGTAATCACGTTTGGTCATGATAGAGGCTGCCCCGTTACTGCTATTAGAGCATTTATGGTTCTAAGGGGGATACGCGTCTTTGGCAATACATGCTTGCAACTAAAAGCAACAGGGTGTGCTGATTCTAGAAGCCACTGCAAAATCCTAAGGAAAGGGCTTACGAGCATTGCCTTTGGGAATGTGGTTGAGAGGGCTGGTATTGTCCACAGGCCCAGGAGTGGCCAGACCCAGAGGGTCCTCTCAGGAGGGACAATCCGGCCAGGCAGTTTCACAGCCAGCCGCCCTGGAGTAGCAACACAGAAGTGAGAACCGCCAACAGGTGTAGGTTCTATACATGCTCTGTCAGCTTCAGAACTCCACCAGGTGGTTCCCATTTTCCCCACTAGCCCCACTTTCCAGGTGTGCAAGCAAGGCTCAGAGAGGTTAGTGGCTCCCCGGGAGGACACAGTCTTTAAGTGGACGAGCTTCCTAGGGCTCCACAGCAGATCACCAGGGACTGGATAGCTGAAAACAACAGAAATGTTTTCGCTCATAGTTCAGGAGGCGAGAAGTCACAGACCAAAGTGTAGGCAGAGCTGGCCCTTCCAGAGGCTCTAAGGGAGACAAGGCTTCATGCCATCCTCCTCGCTTCTGGTGGCCACTGGCAGGCTGGGGTGTCCCACAGCTTGCAGCTACTACATTGGCTCCAATCTCTGCCTCCACCTTCATATGGTCTCTTCTTCAGGAGTTTTGTGCCCTCGCCTCTACTGATAAAGACACCTGTCATTGGGTTTAAAGCCTACCCTAAATCCAGGGTGATTTCATCTCAAGATCCTCAACTCTTTACATCTGGACTCTCTTTCCAAAAAAGATCACATTTTGAGATTTTGTGTGGACATAAATGTTTTGAGCAGGACACCATTCAACCCAGCACTGTAAGTAGCGGGGACAGTGGGGATGGTGTGGCAGGAGCTGAACCAGGCCTCTCTGAGTGCAAAGCCACTCACACAGAAGATGTGAGTCTGTGTGGTGCTCATTTGCTCACATCACCTCTGGCTTCGTGGCTTCCCACTGAGTTCCCTTCAGCTTTCTCTCTTTCCTTACTTCTCACAAGTATAGACCAGGCCTCTGCAAAACTCTCCTTAGCCAGGAACACAGAAAGCCCTTGAAGAATCACAGAGGACCAAAGACTCTGGGGGGAGACACTAGGATGCAGGAAATGAGAGAAACATGCTGCTCTGGGAATGAGACTTGACACAGTCTTATCCCTGCTGCTCCTAAGCTGCTGATCTTAGGTAAGTTGTTTTACCTCTCTGAGTCTCACTTTACCTAGCTGTAAACTGGGCATGAAATCCCTCAGGTTTACTTAATTAAAATAATGGAGTTAATGGGTACAAAGCTTCTAAGGGTTCCTGGCAGAAAGTAGTTAATCAACAAATGCTTGTTTAATCTGAACCTGCTGGCATCTCTTCAGTGACAGAGGAGGAGAGCCAGACCCCTAAAAGGAGAAAGGTTATTCCTCCCCCATCAAGTGGAGGGTAAATGGGGGTAAATGCAGATATAACTGCACACATATGAGGTGCAAATACATATACGCCCAAAGTTGTGGCTGTGACTAATCATCTGTGGAAATATCTACACCCTTCTCTGTCCATCCACCTGCCCATGCGTCTCTTTTGTTGACTGCTGATACTATGTGCAGGTCCTGTCTAAACACCCTGCAAAAATCACGTCTTCAACCTTCACACCACATCTGTGAGGTCTCCATTGTTACTGCCCTCATTGTACCAAGGAACAAACACAACTTGCCACAAGCGTCCATGAGCTGAGGGACGGAGCTAACACTCAAACCAGGTCTGTGTGACCACGAAGCCGGCCTCTGTACCACCTGCAATACTATCCATGACTGTGGCCCTAGGGATTCCCAGAGGAGCCTGGGGATCAGAGAGCAGCACAGTTAACTCCTCCAGGCTGGGTTAGGAAAGCGTTGGTGAAGAGGTGGCATGTGAGTGGGGCCACACAGCTAATGAATCATCAGGAGCTCATGTTGTGATGGAAAGCACATGGACATTGGAGCTCCACAAATCCAAGTTCGTGCCCCGGCTCTGCTGTTCACTGGCTCTGTGACCTTGAGGAAAAAATAGTGAGTCCTTGTGAGTCTGAGTCCTTGTTTCCTCATCTGCCGAAGGGATGAGATATCAACATCAAAAGGCTGATGTGAGAACTCAAAGCACAAACACACAGAAAAGGTGTAGGGACAGAAAGCTGTTTCATAGGAACTGAGTAGGTATTCACCCGACAGAAATGCATGTGCGTACGTATGAAGACATAGGTCCTGGGATGTCCAATGTATCACTATTCAAATAACCCCAAACCACCCAAATGGCCATCTATAGTAAAATTGACAGAATGCTCTATATTCGCATATGGAACCACTGGGGTTATAGAAGTACAACTGCAGGCAACAATGTAACTGGATCTCACAAAGGATACCACTGAGCAAAAGAAGCCCATAAATACCACATGGGTCTGTTTACATAAGGTTCAAAAACAGGCAAACACTGGCCTACGGGGTTAGAATCTGGGCTGGTGGTTACCCTTGGCAGGGGTAGAGGGCGGTAGAAGAGGGTATGAGGATGTACCTCAAGTATTTGGCCACATTCTTTCCTGATCTGGGTGCTGTTCACAAGGAGTACAGTTTATGAAATCCATCAACCTATACACTTACAATCTGTGAACTTCAATACAAATTTATATTTTGATACAAAGGGTTTTTTTTTAATTATATGGAACAGCAGAACCTGGCACGTAGACCATTTTCAGTAAGTGCTAGTTTTCTTTCCTCACAATTTGATCATGACCTGTGCAAGAAAAGAAACCTCCATCTGTAAATGATGTCTTTAATGACATCAACCCACTGGGGTGTCGATAATATGGGGAAAGGGCATAGAGGGAGGGTCCGAAAGTTGGTTGAAGATGGTGAGGATGACATATTTGTTTGAAGCCTCTGTGGGTTCCCTGAGCGGAGACTCCTGATCCATGCCAGACTGGGCATTCATTAACAGCCCCAGCCATTTTTTCCAAAAGCTTTGAAAAATTAAGTGGGGTTCTCAGTCAGGTCCTCCAAACCCTGCTGATCTAGCCACTAACTACCACCCAGCTCCCTCTCTACCCGTTTTGTCTCACCCACTGACATCCAGCCACACTGCCCTATTTCTGCCTTCTTCTGCATCCCCAATTCTCAGCTTAAATGGCAACCCCTCGGCCTGAAGTAGCTTCCTCCTAAATGGTTCTTTTTCTCTCTCTTTTTTTAAAGATTTATTTATGTATGTATGTATGTATTTATTTATTTATTTATTTGAGAGAGAGAGAGAGAGAGAGAGAGCGCCGGCAAGAGAGGGAACACAGGCAGGGGGAGTGCGAGAGGAAGAAGCAGGCTCCCAGCGGAACAGCCTGATGTGGGGCTCGATCCCACAATGCTGGGATCATGCCCTGAGCTGAAGGCAGACGCTTAATGACTGTGCCACCCAGGCGCCCCTTGAATGGTTCTTTATCATAAAAACTGTTCTTCTGTGATATTACAATTCTCTCAGATTAATTTCATTAACATTAACTTGGCTGTTTGCTTATTTATTTTCTGTCTTCTCTTCACCAAATTTATGTTCCACCTTGTATCTGCAGTAAATGCCAGCAAACCCCTTTCACATTGTAGGCTTTCAAAATTAAGTTACTGAATAAACTGAGTCAAAAGCAATCTTAGGTGTGTTAGTGGAAGAATACTAGATATTTTCTCAGCAACAGTACTTTTACTCAGATAATTCCACAGATCACATGAATCCTCAGAATCCTGTCATTCAAGTAGAAGAGTTTTTGCAATACAGGGATTTCAAACTATAACACAAGCAGAACACATATGAATGAGTGACGGGGGCCAGATGGCACTAATAGGGAGTGGTGGGGACAGTGGCAAACTGAAAAGCCAGCCTATGACCAAGCAACATGCAGTAATGTGGTAACTACTGATCAGCGCTATCCACCTGCTGCCATTTTAGAACGCAAAGATTGTTGCCCAATCCCCCTGCTTTCTAGAAGAGGCCAAAGGCGCACGTTTGTATGTGAACTCTGCCAATTTTCAGTACTCGCAATAAATTTAATGTTTCCTAAAAGTATGTAACCAGGGTGTAGCAAAGTATTTCTGCAGGCTGCCTGCAGCTGACGCCCTTCATTCTGACCTTAATCTGCCATTTTATAAGAGGAAATTGGGGCTGCGGAAAAAGAAGATGGCTCATTACAGATCTCAGGGTTAGTATGTGGCCAGCTGTGGTCTGGGGCCTGGGCTTATATCTCCATGCCATTGCCATTCCATTCATGATGAGAAAGACCTCTATGCACACATCTGGCTTAATTGAGATAAACCAGCCATCATAAAATTAAATTATGTCTTAGATTAAGCATACTGTATTGAGAAGGTCTGATGTGACCCTCTTTATTAGCCTTACATGAAAGCCTATAGCCCAGTTGTGAGGGCTCATCACAACAATCTTAAGAAAGGGGCGTTGGGCTGTTTTAACATTTGATATTAAATTACAGCCAACCTGGAGTCAGAGATCCACACGAGGTGCCCTGTGTGAAAATCCTTCTTTGTGAAGACCTGAGCCTTCTCTGCTCATAGCAGCCCCTTTTTAATTCTGTCTCTGCAGCTTGGGCATAACCCTGTTATAGAAAGAGTAATCATAAATCTGCATGAAGTTTCTGATGATTAGTTTTGCTTGGAATCAGGCCAAAGAGTCAGACTTTTGCCAATCCCATATGTACATGTAAGTTCTTTCAAGAAAGAATGCATTAATCCTTCCCACTGGGCTGGGGATGAGGAGTTTAGGGGCCTCATGGAGAAGAGTACCTCCTGACCTCAGTTATAGGTGCAAAGGCTGTGCCAGGACCACTTACCAGTGCACTTTAATAAGCGCGCTCCCTTTACCCACGGTAGCACTGAGGGGCACAGATTATGAATTTTTTAGACAGATGAGAAAACTGAGACTCATTTTAAGTAACTTGCCCTAGTGCGTGCAGCTAATAAAATGTCAGCTGGGGTGGGACCCTGTCCAATGATGGCAGAGGCCCTGCTGCCTGGATACGCAGCCCACACAGACAGCTCAGTCTGTCCCGAGTGATGCCTGATACTGCCTTTAGCCAATGAGCTGGTGGCCAACATGTTGCTGGTTGTCCATTTCTCTGGCTTCCTTTCTCCTTCTTCTTGAAACTCAGTGACACGCAGGGTGTGATAGCAGTTGACACAGAGAAGAAAGGGGAAAAAAAAGAGAGATTCAAGAGGACACCAGCCAATGGTAAAAGTGTTTACTATACTATTTAAAAGAAAGAAGAAAAAATGACAGCATAAGAGCTCAAAACCCTGGGTATAAAGAAGCCTTTTAATGGATTTAATTACTCAGTGCTCAGTTCTGGCAATGAAGAGTTGCTTTTTGATAGGTTGTAATGACTACGGTAATTTGAAGGTAATAAGAAAGCAGAATGCTGAGGTCAGAGGGTCAAGAGACAGGGTTGCAGGTAATCAGCACTTATACCTCTTCTCGCCTCTCTCTAGATGGGTGTTACTGAGGAAGTTAACACGTGTCTCTCTCTTGGTCTCGGCTTTTGTGACCATGACAAGGATAGCACTGCCTAGGATCAGACTAAATTCCTGGTCCAGCCTCCAGTGGGAAAACAGAAGCCAGGAGAAGAGAATTTCCACATGCTAGAAGTCAACCCTGATACCTGCATCTGCTGCCATGTACTCCACTCCCTCCTGTTAGCTTGGCTTCAAACCACGTCTGCCTGATTCCAAAGACTCCCCCTCCCTGGGTATGGGAATGGGAACAGGAAGAGAGGACTGTGTTGCGGTGTGGATTTCACTGTGGCAAGACGGAGAGGACTCGCCATTCTGAAGCTGGGACAGCGTGGATTTCAGGGCATCTGAGTCCCCTCTTGACAGCTGTGGGGCCCCCAGACAGGAACCTGAGAGGAGGTGTGTGTTTGTGGGCATGTGTGCATGCTGGAATCTTAAACAAGGAAGAGGCAACACCTCAGGCCCTTGTTTGGAATCATCTTCTGCATAAGCCCGTTTGGGTGAAAGTAAAGATTAAAAGAGTCAGAAAACAAAATATTTAGACTTGATTCTGAGTCACACTACTAGGGGGAAGGCAGGTTCTTGGAGGCATCCACAGGTGGGAAAGTAGATGTAAAGCCTGTGGAAATTCCCTCCTGCTGGCTTCTGTTGTATCACTCAATGATGAAATGAGAAGTTAAATTGTGACCAGGAGACAGAATTGGGGAGAAGGGAAGAGAGTGGTTTTAGAGCACAAAGTGGTTCCTCTTTCCAAGCTATTGTGTCCCCACCTAGTGAAAGACCGAGAAGTGACCATCACTAATCAGGTTTATAAATGAGTATTTGGAGAGCTATATAGATTAAGGTAGTTGCTGTCAACTAGGGGTTATTTGGGGCTATTCTCATCCCCAGAAAAGACTTGGTAATATTTGGAAACTTTTATGGTTGTCGCAGCTGTGAGGGAGGGAGAAAATATTGCTACTGGTATCTGGTGAATAGGACCCAGGATGCTGCTAAACATCCTACAACACACAGGACAGCCGCACAATAATGACCCAGCCCCAAATGTCAAGAGTTCTCAGGTTGGAAAACCCTAGATAAAGTAAGATTTGACTTCAACAAAACCATATTACCCTCTCAAAACAGCCTGGGCTTGTGGTCCACTAAAAATCCTTGAACGGCCCCTCACTCTAATTGTGTTCCCCACACCTTTTAGAAAATTAACTTCTCTGGACCTGAATATGTGAACATTTCATCTGATTAAGGTTAGCCTTTTGGTTCCTATTCTGTAGAGTTAAACAACCAATATTTGGAAACACTTGGGTATAATAATTGCTGGATAGAGGTTTGTGGTTGAATCAGGAAACAACAAACGTCAATTTCCAACTGAGAGAACCCCTAAAAAAAAGAAGCTAACAGAAAAATTGGATATTCCAGGGTGTGTTATGAGTTTAAATGAACTGTGAGCTAAAATAAACTAGCTTGATCACCCAACACAAATGGCAACTGTGGGTTGAGTATGCTTTAGGTATACTGCAGTTGTAGGTAAATACACTGCATGCTAATGGTTTTATAATGGTCTTATTAATTCACCCTTCGTAGTTAATGTTTAAGATAAACTCTGTGTCTTTAGAGTAATTTATGCATTCCACTTTTAGAGAATTCCAATTGAATGAATATGAACATAATCATTTTACACAAATGTTCTCTAAGGAGGGAGCAGGAAGTATGAACCAGGGCAGAGACTCCCCACTGCTTTATTCATAATGGATCAGCCGATTCATTCCTTATTAATTTAATGGAGTACAAGTAAGCAGCGTAACAGCTTGAGTTTAGGAGTGTTTCACAAATGGGGCTTTTTGTCTGTAATCGCTTAATCCTGCCGGCTAGGCCTCATAAATTGAATAAAAGAGGGAACTGGGTTTTAATTAAGTCCAAGGAATGAGGCTGCGTCAAAGACACAACCACCCCTGACAAACACAGGGGTGAAGTGTGTTTGGTTAATATCCCAGGCTAACAGCATCCTGGCCTAGGGAGCCCCTGACTGGAACCTTTTGATGTCAGGCTGGATGGGAAATCCTTTTCTCTTGATTGGCTTGCTTATTGAAGGGCAATGAGAAAAGAGCAGATGACTCTGAGCTCTTGCTAGACCAGACCTCCCCAGTGGAGCTGGTGTTTCAGCTGGTGTTTCTGCCCCCTCGTTTTGCAACTGTCCACATCTGGCTGGGAATCAGACTGCTGACCAGTAGCTCAGTCCATGGAAAAAGTAAGGAATTCTTTTCCAGGAACTAGCGTGTCCTATGGGAAAAAACTGGGGCTTCCAGGTCAGACTGACGTGGATTCAAATCTCAGCTGCACAGTAGAATAGCTACAGGGCCTTGAGCAGAATGGAGATGAAGCTTTGCTGGGTTATCATAAAGACAAAATAAGTTTCTGTGGTCAGGTACTTTGCAAAATGAGTGACTCCTTGAGGACATTCCATAAAGGGCAGTTAGCATCATGATTACCACCTCCTACCTAAAATGGAAATGTCCTTTTATGAAAAATGTGATAATAAACTCAAGCAAAAAACTGTTTCTCCATGTTTCCCTATACATATGTCCAGAAAGCCCCATTTGCCAAAGACTTTGGTAGATCACTCTGCATTTCTGTACATCTCCACTCCAGGCCCCTTGTGGGAGATCTTATCTGTTCCATGGAATGTGTGGCAGACAGAAAAAATGGCCCCCAAAGATGGCTGCATACATCCCTGGAATGTGGGAGTGTGTTACCTGACATAGCAGAAAGGACCTTGCAAACGTGATTGGGTTAAGAACCTTGAGATAGGGAGATTATCCTGGATGGTCTGTGAGGCCTAATGTCAACACATGGGTCCCCATAAGTGAAGAAGGAAGACAGGAAGTTCAGAGTCAGAGATCTGAGGATGATGCACTGCTGGATTTGGAGATGGAAGATGAGGCCAGCAGCCAAGGAATGTAGGTGGCTTCTAAGAGCTAGAAGAGACAAGGAAACAGAATCTCCCCTGGAGCCTCCAGAAGGAGTGTAGCCCAGCTGACACCTTGATTTTAGTGCAGTGAGACCCCTATCAGACTTCTGGCCTCTAGAACTGTAAGATTATGCATGTGTGTAGTTTTAAGCCAGCAAGTCTGTGGTAATTTTTTACAGCAGCAAGATAAACTACTAGAGTGGCCAGGTCAGACAATATGAATGCCCTGTAGGCATCTGTCTTCTGTTTCTTTGAACAAAGACACTGTCTGATGAGCTCAGCCTGGTTCTTTGGCCACCATACTCAGCATGACTTCTTGTTCCCTAATTTAGGATCATGACCTCCTCCATGCCAGCACAGAAACTGGTACCAAGCTCTGTGCAGAGCAGGGTCCAGCACTTAAGAAATGTTGTTGATTGGAGAGATGGGCTAAGCTGCAAATTTGCTGGGGCCGTGTGTTCCTTGAAAAATGAAATGCGTGGAGATAGAAGGCACTCTTCTCTTAAGACAAACAACAGAAACCACAGCAGCACCAGTGAGAGTGATAAGGCCAGGACTGCCACTTACTGAACCACTTACACAGACCACACGTTACCATCATTTATTTTTAATTCACACAAGAGCCTCACAGGTTAGGTGATCCGAATGCCTTTTTCACTAGTAAGTACACGGAGATATTAGTATTTTGTTGAACCAACATTTAAACCCAGTGTCTCTTGGTTACAAAGCTCCAGACCTTTGCAGTGCCCAGAAAACATGAGAATCAATCCTGGTTTTGTGAACAGTTATGGCTTAACTTGTTTTTATGTGATTATGCCATTCTCATTGTTCAAATTTTAGGAAAGAATTTAAGAAAAACAGAAAATCAACATGACTTTAAATTCTGCCAACCAAAGATAATACCCTCACTTCCTTCCATCCTTCTTTCTTTAGTTCTTCCCTCCAACTGATATTTACTACCTGCCACTCAGCAGTCAAGCCATTGAAGACTGAATAGCTAACAGGCTGGTCTTGCCAGTCGAGGGGCTTCTAGAGCAGTGGGAACATAGTCCCAGCAAGGGTAGACACCGTGCAGAGCTGTGTGGGAGATGCACATAGCGAGGCCTAGCCTAGGGATTAGCATTTGGACTCTGGAACCAGACCTCTCAAGGTTTTTTGTTGTGGGTGTTTTTTGTTTTAAAGATTTTATTTATTTATTTGACAGTGAGAGAGGAAACACAAGCAAGGGGAGTGTGAGAGGGAAAAGCAGGCTTCCCAAAGAGCAGGGAGCTCAATGCAGGGCTCGATCCCAGGACCCTGGGATCATGACCTGAGCCGAAGGCAGACGCTTAACGACTGAGCCACCCAGGCGCCCCCAGACCTCTCAAGTTTTAACCTCAGCTCTGCCCCCTCAGTCTCTGGCATACTCTCTGTCTCATTTTCATCATCTCCATGGATTAGATGAGAGGATGCACATGAAGCGATTAGCAGTGTCTGGCATGCAGAATGACTAGGCTATGAGGCCATGATGTCAATATAAGAGATGGTGGGGTGGGATGACGAGAAATTCTCTCCTACTGCATACACAGTGGTTGAATTTTTGCCTCTCGCACACCTGGTAAGTCAGTCTTTAGCTATTAATAATAGTATTTATTACACATGCGTTATTCGTCAGGCACAATACTAGATCTTTTGCATCTGATTTAATCCTCAGATCATAACCATGATGGGTCTCATACAGTTCAGAGGGAAACGAAAGTTCAGAGAGGCCAAGTTATTTTCCTGAGGCCATACAGCTATGAAATGGTACGTTTTCGATAGGAACCAGCTAGGGGACTCAAGCCTCCATGCTGAACCACGTCACATGTGACATCACAGACAAATGAGCTGGGGAGATAGGACTCTGGCCTGGCAGGTGTGAAGGCCAAGGGAGTTAAGAATCACCCTCACCAGTGCAGACCCAGGCTGTGCCACCCCAGATGGAATGAAGAAGGCTTCTCTCCTGGTCATGCCAGCGGGAAAGTGAACGCAGGTGGTGCATGGTGACAATGTATCATGCGTTCACCTTCTCTAGCCACGTACTGCTGCAAAATTTGCAAAGATGGCTATCCTTATGGTGCTCCCACAGCCTGGTGTCTGGGAACCACATGCTCCTTCAGACTTTCCCCTGCTGTGTCTGCCCTGGAAGCCGGGTGCCCATGGCCCCGCTCAACCCTGGGCACTGGACAGAACAACCCCTTCTACTTTTGTGTGTCCCCCACAATGGCCCCTGCCAGTCCTTTCAGGGCCGAGGCTTCAAGTGGTTCTCCAGGACAGGGAGAGTGGAGAGTGACTTAGAATAGACAGGACCAGAATAACAGTGAGACCTAATTCCAGGAGCTGTGCTCAGTGGGTAATTAAATGTGCTCTGTTTATACCCTTGGTTGTCTAATCAGAGCTCTTTTATTACAGTTTATGTAATGCTTCCTAGTCATTAAAGCAGCATTTGGTAAATGGGCTTACATTGGGAAGCTCAGACACCCAGAGGCATTGAGGCACCTGTCTGGGGTGGAGACAGCTGAGGCATTATTTACAGATTTATGTATTAAGCAAAAAAACCTAACATTCCTTTCCTAGTTAACAAAGCAACCCTTTTTATTCATCAGCTTTGGAGAGAGACCCCTTTGTGCATAAAATTACCCTACAGTACTGCAATCACTCTAGGAAAGAAGGAAGGGATGATGGGAAGGAAGTTTTATTGAGTGCATTCTATGTGCCCCTTGCACTGCTGAGCTTCAAGTTCCTGAAATAAAACAGGGGAGAACAATCTGTGATGGGGTTCATACCAACAAAGATAATGGTACTAATACCAATATCAACCAACAGTGAACAATTACTGAACACTCTGCATGCTAGACATGGCTAATCACTTCACGTATCCTCTCATCTAATCCTTACAACATCCCTGAGGGGTGGGAAACACTCTACAGATGAGGAGACTGAGGGATAGAGAAGTTAAGAGAATTGCTCAAGGCTGTACATGGCTACTATTTTGTACTTGGGTGGTCTGTCTTCCAGAGCCCGTGTGTTTAACTATAATACCTGCTCCCCATTATGCAGGCAGGGTTAGTTGAGATAATACAGTAAAAATGCACAGTACCGCATTCCCACTCTAAAGCAGCACCATAAATGGAGACTAAAAGTTCACCTAACTGGCAAGGGCAAGGAAGGCTTCCCAGAGGAAGTCACTCCTCTAGTATCTTGCTTGCTTTGCCAGCATCCCTGTAGGCCCTGCTCCGGGTGGGCATATATGTGGCAGATAGAAAATGTGCTCCTGTCTCCTCCAGTGAAGAGAGTAGAATGAGGTCAGTCCAGGGGGAACAAATGTATGGCAGCAACTCCAAAACTTCAAGTTTTCAGCACCTACAGGCTGATTTCAAAGAACCGGGGAGATCCAAGAGCACACCATTAGATGATGTGGCTGGAAGAGGAGAATGGTGGACCTTGTACAGTCTCTTTCAGAACCAGTTTGAGAAGTTGGCAATGGTTTAGTCAAAATGGTTTTCACACAGTGATATCCCAGAGTCAGGTCCCTGCACCTGTGAAGGCCAAGGAGTTTGGGTCTCCCAGGATACGTCATAGGGAGCTATTCCACAGCCTATAGGTAGATAGGTGTATGTTGGAAAATACCAGCTCTGAGAATGTATCTCTTTCTCATAACTGTTGAATAAGCCCCCCTTTTTAACAGCAAATCCCTTTGTCCCTGCCCTGCCCCCCCCACCATAATCATAATCCTAAATTAAAAAGAAAACAAGGAAACCTGTTGGCTTCATTCAAAAGCAATTAAAAAAAAAAAAACTAGGCCACCTTTCTTATCCAACTACTGACTTTCAGACAGATTATTGGGCCTTGTATGAAATTAAGCAAAAGATTAGGAGAATGGAGACGCACTCTGAAAACATGCACGGCCTCTTTAATATCTCAGGTTTCCTTTAAACGTAAAATTATAGCACAATGCACGGACAGACGATGGCATTATCCTTTATCACAATACCCAGCCAACTTTAACTCGTCTCAAGTGTTATTATAAGAAATAGAATTTACTGCTATGGACTTCTCTTCAATACTACTCCTTCCCTGTTTAATGAAATGTCATTATTCCAATACAAACCCTTTCTTTTTGCAGACTGCTCCCCCCCACCCAGCCACTATATTTCATTTCCTGCAGTTACGTGATATTATTGCCTTTTTTCCACAGCTATTGATTTAGGTGTGTATGGTTATTACAATGCAAAATAAAACAGCTCCCCCATCCATTCTACCTTGTACCATTGAACATTAACTTAATTTGTTTCAAATCTGCATTTGATTTGGCAAGGAAACCATTTATCTTTATGAAGAAAGCCCTCATAAAGTAGAGAGTTTAGGAGATCACGGCTTTAAAAATTTAATAGCCTTGTGTCTTATACACTAGAAAAATGAATTAAACCTTCAAATAGTATATGTCTCAATGTAACCTTTTTGCATTTCATACTATGTTTAATTTATTATATTCTTTCTGGAGGAGGAAAAAAATCAGAGGACAGATCGCAGGATGTGGCTTGCTCTTGCAATGCATGAATAAAGCCAGGGTCTGCAGCTCATGAGCCCTGTGCTGGGTTGCAAATCCCCGTCCAGCTCATGCTGAAATTGGCATTGCCATTTCAAGTGGGTTTTATCCAGGGTTCTCTGTGGCAGGAGATTGGGCTCCACGCCTGGAAAACCTAACGTGCAGCCTGGGGAAGAGGGGAGGAGGAGGAAGAGAGCTAGTGGCAGTCTGATGGCACTTTCAAAAGATTCAAAGACAAGCAATTGTTCTCCCTCAGAGGTAACAGGGCACCTCCTAGAGGGTAAGAAACAATGCCTGAGTTCAGGTATCAGCCAGGACCAGAAAACACTAATATGGATGCTAAAAATCCTATCTTTATAAAAGGGAGGGCTGAGGCTCCAGCCTTTGCTCTCTCTCTCTTATGAACCTTCCTCTTTCCTTTCTTGCCACCCTAGCCTATGCACTGGGGGGCAACACAGAACTTAATCTTCCACTGGGAAGATTAAGCCTGAAAAGTAGAAAATGATCAACTTCTCAATCCTCAGATGCATGAAAATATGGGACACAAAGTCCTGGGGAAAATAATGATAATCATACAATAATAATAATGATCAATTAACTAATTGCTATATGCCAGGCACTGTCCTAAGCTTTGATACCCATTATCTTAGCCAATCTTTACATCCAAAATGGGTCCCATCTTTAGCTCACATTTACAGATGAGGAAACTGAGGCATGGAGCAGTACTTTTCCCAAGATCACACAGCTAATAAGCACAGGGCAGATATCTGAAACCCAGAAATTTAATTCTGGGCACTTCACAGGGAGTTTTATATATATATAAAATATATAATTGGGATATGGAGTGTGAGATCTTTCCTTTGAATATTTGAAGGGCTGCCAAACAGAAGAGGATGAGATCTGTTCTGTGTGACTTCAAGGGCACTGAGACAACCCTTCACATTTGGATAATACACTCCCATAATTTACACATTTTATCCTCAGAACAACCCCAGGTGGCTGCCATAGAGACAGGAATCTATGACTCGGAGAGGAGACTCGCCTTGCCCAATCCACAGGGTTCAGAAGCAACATGGGCAAACTTCAAACCCAACTCTCTACTGAATGTCCTGGGTTTGGTCCATTATGCTCAATTACCGATAGTGTTAATTCAATCCAACTTGACTCTGCCTATGCTATAAATCTGGCACTCTGAGAAGTTTTGAGTTTCAAGGATAAAAATAAACCGGCTTTTAAGAAGTTTATAGTCTAGTAGAAGACATATAAAATGGCCTCTTGAAATCTGACACTACAGAAACCATAGGAGTAATGTGGAATGTATGGGAGAAGAGAGCATGGGGAGGCAGATGTTCATCTGCTGTGAGAAGTCCACAGGAGGTGATGTATGACACAGAGAGCACATGAAAGGACAGGCACCATAGAGAGATAATTTTGGTTCAGTATAAGAAAGAACTTCCCACCAAATCTGCCAAAGATAGAAAACTCATTTATTCTGACATCATCCTAGAAGGATTTCAGTGGATGATTTTAGACTGCGTGGCCAGAAAAATTCTAAATATTGGATAAAAGTTTAAATTTGACAGCTCTTGAACCCTCTCATAGCTCAAAACATATATGAGATCTTGGCTTTTCCCCGAATTATTTGGTTATTCACACAATTCTGTTCCACAGTATTTGGTGGCCACCAATCAGCTTCAGGACCCGAGGGCACTATCCCTGTGTTTGACAATTTCTCAGCCCAAGGGAAGAGAGGCATGTGAACCACCACAACATTTTCTTGATAAGTGAGTCCCAGGAGATACATGCTCACTGCAATGTGTTGCTCTTCTGCTGGTTACAAAGAATTTTCTCTAAGGCATCCCTTGTCTTTAGAAATGATCCTGGAAGGTAGGCTGATACCTTTTCAACACTGATTTACTCATCTTCCCACAAACACTTATTGAATGCCAAATCCTCTTCTAGTTGCAGAGAGAACTTTCTTCAACCCAACAACATGCCCTCCTTACTCCAAATATAAGTGAGATAAATCACCATTAAGGCCTAAAGGGACATGGTTGGTGTCCAGCATCCTTGCACCATTGCCATGGTGGGGAAAAAAAAAATCTGGAAGTTCTTTGTTACTTATTAGGAGAGCCTTCCACTGGATCTTTCAAACAGGTAATAAAAAGAAATGGTAGTACTAAGTCAGGTGGGTTTTATTCTAAAACAGAAACTTGTGTTAGACAGAATAATAGCACTCCCAAAGATGTCCATGTCCTAATCCCAGAATCTGTGACTTTGTTGCCTTACGTGGCAAAAGGGGACTTTGCAAATGTGATTAGGCCAAGGATCTTGATATAGATTTTCCAGGACTATCTGGTGGACCCAATGTAAGGATCCTCAAAACAGGGAGGCAGGAATGGCAGAGGCAGAGGCAAATACAGCTGGCTTTAAAGATGGAGGAAGGGGCCGTGAGCCAGGGAATGTAAGCAGCTTCCAGAAGCTGGAAAAGGCAAGGAACGGATTCTCCCTAGAGCTTCGAGGCGAAGCACAACCTGACATGTTGATTTTAGGACTTCTGACCTTCGGGACTGTGAGATAATAAATTTGTGTTTGTTTTAAGCCATAAAGCTTGTGGTAATTTATTAGAGCACCAGCAGCAAACTAATACAATACTATTTGTTGAGTCATGCATTTGTCAAGTAATTTACATCCATTTATTCAAAAAATATATTCACTGAGTAAATATGATGCTCCAGGAATTATGCCAGGCTCTGAAGGCACAGCAGTGGCCCGAAGAGTCAGGAACTTATTTATAGGCCAGAGAGTAATCAGTGAGAAAACAGCCCAAAAAGGTTGGTATTGCTACACCCATTCTAATGATAAGAAACTGAAGGCACAGAGGAGTAAAGTAACTTCTCCAAAGTCTTTTGAGTTAGAAATGGCCCAGCCAGGATCCAAACTCAACTGTCTCACAAACAAACCAATGCCACTTTCACCACCTTCTCATCTTCCTTAGGGACAGCTCAGTGATGCAGATCTAAAATTCCTTCATATGCATAACCCTCCCATTTTCCTCTAAATTCCCAGAAGTTACATACAACCCTTCCTCAGATGGGACAGTGGCCACTTCTAACACTGCTTTCAACCGTGGTGTGCCTCAACTTTCTTCTCTTTGGGATCACAGATATGTATCTTGTTAGATGCAGCCCCCAATATTTTGATTATTTTGATGCAAATCCATCACCCATAATAAATTCCCCTGCTTTCCCAATGCAATTGATTTTAGAAGCATGAAAGCAAAAACAAAGTAAGCTCTGACAGTCTTCGCGAGTGTCCGTGACAGGAGAGGCCTAAGTGGCTGAAAGCTATTTTCCTCACCGTCAATCTGCCAGATGATTTTCCTTGCACAAACACATACCCATACGGTCTGGCTAATGTTTGCCTTTTTGGACATTTGTAAGCAAATAAATGTAATTACGAGCGAGATGTAATCACAATTGCCTTGCTATTAAAGCAGTCGTATGCTCTCGTGGCTTGGTTAACAATATGTGCAGAAGGGTGGAATTGCTTGCTCCTCTCCCAGAAAGAAAAACGTTCCAGAAGTATGGCCTCTTTAAAATTATATCTGCAAAAATACAACATTTAAATGCAGAATTTGACTTTCCAAGAATCGCACCAGAAAACCTTTTAACAGAAACAGCAGGGAGAGAAAGCTTTTTAAATCATGATACTCCATGAAGGATTATGAAAATGGGGGTCATTGCATGAGACAGAATTGCAAATACAATGAGGAAAATCTTCTCCTCTGTGTAAATACATGAGGACAATTTATTCTTCTCTGTTGAGCTATCAGAGGATATTTTCAGCTTCTGGAAAAAGGAAAGGAAAGAAGCCACCATGTCCAAATGGATCTATTCAGAGTGATGTGCTGGGCTGGTACCTGATAGTAATGGTCAGCTTCTCACGTACTCAACCAGGCTGCCTGAGAAGAGCTGCCCTAAGACTTTCTCATAGGTTGTTAAGCAATGGACACACAAAAGCTGACTGAAGACTCTCACTTGCATTCAGTCCTTAAGAGAAGAGCACGAAAGGGCAGATCTACCCATGTCAGAATGCCCAAATGCCAGCATCCCAGGCCAATGATATATTCAATATGCTCAGGCATTGACTATCTTGATACTCATCTCATCTCTCGGAAATAGCCGACCTTACCAATTAGGTTATTCAGTCAACACTGAGTGCTGGTCTGTGGTGAGATTTTCAGGAGGAAAGAGGTTACTCAACAGTATATCTGATTTCTAAGTTATAATGAAAGATCTGTAAAAATAGCATCTTTGTGTTGCCATCTTCATGTGTTCCTATCTGTGTGGTATGCACATGGTTGGTATAGATATAATATGCTTTCTTTAGGAGCTATGATAGATAGATAGATAGATAGATAGATAGATATTGATTTTTGTTCACTTGACATTTCTTGGTCACTCACAATGAAATAGTTAGATAACTAACTCAACACTGAGAATACAAAGGGAGATATGCCAGTGTTCTACCCTCAAGCATACAGTTATCTAGTTGGGAAAGACAGATAAATAAATGAACAGACTAAACCAATAAAAGGTAGTAAGTGTTCTGTGAGATTAGGTGGAAGAGGGCTGCTTCTTTGGTTTGCCTGCATGAGCTCTCAAAATCTGGACTCAGACTCTGAACTGGGCCTACCAAGTTCAAATATTTTAGTTAAACTCCAAAAACTGTTTTGTTTTATTTAACAGGACTTTGTAATAAAAATTAAACGTTTTATGTGAATGATCAATACATAAAATAAACTATATGGTGTTCCTGTATAATAAACTTTAAAAATGCTGTATTTCTTCAGTGTTAAAGGTCAGGGTTTTTCAAATTTTGTGTGACTGGGAATAGCATGTGTCCTCTATCAGTGGAATCTCTAAATTACAATTAGCAGTTTTTCTTTCTTAGATTATGTTGTGTCTTACTCTTAGATGCAAGGAATTATAACCCATATGAATATATTAATATATCAATAATTATATACAGACTACTGATTATGCAGTGGTATGCTGATAAGTGCTAATTATATAGTGGTGTTCTGATAAATGTTTAACAACCAGGTCCCTAAGGAAAAAAAAGTCCCTGGTTTGTAGCAATTGCCAAATTTTCATGGTGTAAATGCTCCTACCATTGTCAATTCCAAGCTACAAAGGAGACATTGTCGACTGTAAGTTGGGAAGAGTTGAGCAAAATTGCCTAAGAAAGCCTATACAAGCTGGCCCCAGCACACTACTGCACAAATGTCAATCCAGAGCTATTTTCAAACTCCTTCCCCTTCAGTATGGCTCAGGTCGCAGATCAACACTGGCTGTAACAACCTGTAAAGCCTGATCAGCGTTTTTATTTAATATCACATAGACAATACTAAGTTATAAATCATCTGAAGTGTGGTTCTTATGTTAATGTGCAGTCCCTTCTCTTCGGGCTCCTAGCCTCTGATTGTGAAGGGAGTATTTCTATCCTTACCCTGTTTAAATCCTATTTTTCATCATCTGGTTTAGTGTCAGCTACTGATTCCAATTTTTCTGTAAGGATATTCCACACTCTACAGCAATCTTCATTAGAAATGGGCAAATGTATACATTTGGGGCTTTATATAAATTGCAGAGCACAGTCGGTCTCTGTCTGCAAATGTTCTGAGTTCATACTTGAAGGCTAAATATTTTCCTTCTACGACCAAGAAAAAAGCAAAGGATATCCACTCTTACCACCAGTATTCAGTGTTGTACTGGATGTTCTAGCCAGTATAATAAGGCAAGTAAAAATACGTAAATAAATAAAAGTGATCCCAATTGAAAGAAGTAATTAAAACTGTTCTTACCCATATATAACATGATCTTCCATGAAGAAGACCTGGTAGAATCCCCCAAAATGACACCAGAACTGATAAATGAGTTTAATAAGGTTGCAGTATACAAAATCGATACACAAAAATCAGGTCTATTTTTATGTACTATCAACAAACAACTGGAAATCAAAATTTTAAAAAATATGTCATTTATAATATCTTTAAAAATATGCAATACTTAAGAATAAATCAGACCAAAGATGTTCAAGACCTGCACTTTGAAATCTGTAAAACATTGCTGGAGAAATTAAAAACCTAAATAAATGGAAGATATACTGTGTTCGTGGGTCGGAAGGTACAATATGGTTAAGGTGTCAATTCTTGCTAATCAGTATCCCACCAGGCTTCTTATGGCAGAAAACAATCATATTCTAAAAGTCATATGGAAATACAAAAGAACTCAAGTAGCCTAAATAATTTTAAAAAAGAAAAAGGCTGGAGAGCTAACACCCCAGATCTCAAGATTTATGATAAAACTCAAATGATAAATGCACAGACAACTGCTTTTGTGCATGGTACAAAGGCAATTCAGCAGATGAAGGGTAGTCTTTACAAGTAGTGCTGGAATAGATGAGTATCCATATAAAAATAGTACCTTTGATCCTTAACTTGCTAATATATAATATTAACTCAAAATGGATCATAGGCCTAAATATAAAATCTGAAACTACAGAACTTGAAGAAGGAAACGTAAGATAAAACCTTTTTGACATTGGACTAGGCAATGGTTTCTCAGACATGACATCAAAAGCACAATCCATAAAGGAAAAAATTGATAAATTGGACTTCATAAAAATTTAAAATGTCTACTCTTCAAAAGACACTGTTAAGAGAATGAAAAGACAAGGCATAGACTGAGATTATATTTTCACAAGTCATATACTTGGCAAAGAATTCATACTGAAAATATATAAAAAACTCTTGAAAGTCAATAATAAGCAGACAACACAGTAAATAAAAAGATACATGGATAGCAAATAAGTACAGAAAAAGTTGCCCATTATCATTAGTCATTAGGGAAATGAAGGTTAAAACTATAATGAGATACCACTACATACCTATTCAAATGACTAAAGTTAAAATGGCTGATCTCACCAAGTCTTGGAAAGGATAGGAAAGGACTAGAACTCTCTCTCGTACACTGTGGGAAAGGCAAATGGTATGACTACTTTGGGAAACAGCTTGGCAATTTCTTAAAATGTTAAAACATCCACCTGTGATCAAACCATTCTACTCCTAGGTATCTGGACCACAAGAAATGAAATATTTGTGTATACAAAGTCTTTTACATGAATGTTCATAGAAGCCTAGTTTGTAACAGCCAAATATGAATGGTTAAATAGAGGTATATTCGTTCAATGGGATATTTCTCAGGAGAAACAAGGATGAACTTGTGACACACACCCCAACGTGGATTAGCCTCAAAACAATTGTGGTGAGTGAAAGAAGCCAAACAACAAGAATGTACTATAAAATTCCATTGATGTGAAATTCTAGAAAATACAAACTAATGTTATAGTGACAGAAAATAGATCAGTGATTGCCTAATGGGAAGAAGTAATTACAAAGGGACCCAAGGAAACCTGTCTACCTCTATCATACCAGTGTCTACATATATCAAAACTTATCAAACTGTGCATTTTAAATATGTATAGTTTATTCTAAGTTGATTTTACAACAACAGAGCTGTGTTTTAAAAAATAAACAGCAAATACTTAAATGATTTTAATGTCAGAATTCTTAAAATATGCCTGTGCATATTTTAGACAAAGTGGATTGATGATTCAGAATAAAGAGGTAGATGCAGAAAATTTAACAACCATTTTTAGCACTGTTTATTTGTTCTGGGTAGTAGAGTTTGAGTGCAAAGTTTTGTACACTTTCTTCCCTTTTCAACTGGTTGTGGGGTTTTTTTTGTTTTTTTTTTTTTAAGATTTTATTTATTTATTTATTCGACAGAGATAGAGACAGCCAGCGAGAGAGGGAACACAAGCAGGGGGAGTGGGAGAGGAAGAAGCAGGCTCATAGCAGAGGAGCCTGATGTGGGGCTCGATCCCATAACGCCGGGATCATGCCCTGAGCCGAAGGCAGATGCTTAACCGCTGTGCCACCCAGGTGCCCCTGGTTGTGTTTTTTTGTTTTGTTTTGTTTTGCTTTGCTTTGTTGTTTTACATGCTAAATCTCTCCATGACATAAAAGCCTTTATTTTTTTAAATAATAATTTTGTATTATGTTAGTCACCATACAGTACATCCTTAGTTTCTGATGCAGTGCTCCATGATTCATTATTTGCGTATAACACCCAGTGCTCCATGCGATATGTGCCCTCCTTACTACCCATCACCAGCCTATCCCAATCCCCCACCCCCCTCCCCTCTGAAGCCCTCAGTTTGTTTCCCAGAGTCCATAGTCTCTCATGCTTCATTCCCCCTTCTGTTTACCCCTCCTTCATTCTTCCCTTCCTTCTCCTACTGATCAACTGGTTGTTTTGGCTTATGTGTATTTATTTAATTACTGAGCACTGATCAGCAAAACCAGCACTCTTCTAATACAGTGTTTTATTTTAAAAAATGAAGTCTCACAGCAAAGGAAACAGTCAACAACAAAGAGGCAACCCACAGGATGGGAGAAGATATTTGCAAATGACATTACAGATAAAGGGCTGGTATCCAAGATCCATAAAGAACTTCTCAAACTCAACACCCAAAAAACAAATAATCAAGTCAAAAAATGGGCAGAAAACATGAACAGACACTTCTCCAAAGAAGACATACGAATGGCTAACAGACACATGAAAAAATGTTCAACATCATTAGCTATCAGGGAAATTCAATCAAAACCACAGTGAGATACCACCTTACACCAGGTAAAATGGCAAAAATTAACAAGACAGAAAAACAACAAATGTGGAGAAAACAGAACCCTCTTACACTGTGGTGGGAATGCAAGTTGGTACAGCCACTTTGCAAAACAGTATGAATGTTCCTCAAAAAGTTAAAAATAGAGCAACCCTATGACCCAGCAATTGCACTACTGGGTATTTACCCTGAAGATACATATGTAGTGAAAAGAAGGGGGCACATGCATCCCAGTGTTCATAGCAGCATTGTCCACAATAGCCAAACTGTGGAAGGAGCCAAGATGTCATTCAACAGATGAATGGATAAAGAAGATTTGGTCCATATATACCATGGAATATTACTCAGCCATCAGAAAGAATGATTACCCAACATTTGCAGCAACATAGATGGGACTGGAGGAGATTACGCTAAGTGAAATAAGTCAAGCAGAGAAAGAGAATTATCCTATGGTTTCACTCATTTGTAGAACATAAGGAATAGCAGGGAGATCGTTAGGAGAAGGAAGGGAAAAATGAAGGGGAGGGTAAACAGAGGGGGAAATGAACCACGAGAGACTACGGACTCCAGGGAAACAAACTAAGGGTTTTGGAGGGGAGGGGGGTGGGGGGAAGGGCACTAAGGAGGGCACATATTGCATAGAGCACTGGGGGTTATACGCAAACAATGAATCATGGAACACTATATCAAAATCTAATGATGTACTGTATGGTGACTAACATATCATTAAAAAAATGTATTAATACTTTCTGTTTTCTTAAGAAGAAAAAATTGCCATAAAGCAGGTGCCAGGAGATTCAACTCCATTTGGAGATTTTGCCAAAATTTCCCAAAGCAACTTCTATTTCTTTGTTCCTTTTATTTCACTATTTAAAAAATCTTTATAATGGGAAAAAATGGAGTCTCTATTCAATGGAGCTTGCAATCTGGTGAGGAAGACAATTAAAATGCAGCAGTAACAGGGCCTCCTGGCTGGCTGAGTCAGAAGTGTCTGCAACTCTTGATCTCGGGGTTGTGAGTTCAAGCCCCACACTGGGATTACATAAACATTTTTTTAAATTAAAAAAAAAAATAAAATGCAACACTAACAGATTTATATCCTTTATTAGAAATTTTCTTGTGTACCTACTATGTGCCAGAAAATTAATACTAGAAGTGAGCAAGCAACTAGGTTTCCTATCACCTAGGAGTGTATAAAGTCCAAGCTAAGAGATGAATATCTAAGGAGAGACTATGACAAAGTGCATGCCATGAGGCTGCTTTCTAGGGAAGCAACCTATAGAGGGATCAGCCCAGATTCCCAGAAAAAACGATGTTGAATGTGTGGTTTTGCTTTCTAACTATTCTATGCCATCCTGAGTAGCTGATTTACAACTTTGTTTCCTACATTTTAAGGGTTGCATTCTAGGCAAGGCATCTGGATGGCCTGATGTGATCAACATCATAGCCTTTTCAGAAGCAGCAAAAGAGAAAATGTGGATAATACAGAAAACAAATGTGGATAATACAGAAAAAAAAATATAGGAGATAATCCACCGTGGCCAAGAGGTGGTCCAACTGTAAATGGGACATATTTCAGTCAGTCCTAAATAGATATCTATTCCCTAAAACTTTCCATTGTCATATCTTTGGAACAGTTCCACATGTGGCTATTTTGAGCTACGTCACCATACTAAAGGCCAGTCAGCTGAGGTATTATATACTGAGTCATGCCAATGTCTACTTAACATGAAAGAACATATTCTTTAAATACAGCAAGGATAGAATGTATGTATCTCAGTGGTGCTGAACAGAGGGGGTAATTCCCAGAGGTGCCTAAGTTCCAAATCAGATCACCTTCCAGAAGCCAGCAAGAAACATTTATTCAATATCAGATTTTCTGTGCTCAGATTGTCTTTCTTCGAGTCCTTACTCAAGAAGAAACATGAAGTTGTTTTAGCATGAACAGTGCATCAATAGTGTTTCATGAGATAACATAAAAGGATAAAGCAATTTTTTTCTACAGTTCAAAGTGGTCTTACAGGAAATTTGCTGTCAGTGGCATCCTCTGAGACCAAGTCTTCACCAGAGAAGTCAAGTAAAGCCAGTGACAGCAGCAAATAAACCTTCTCACTATCTGGCTTTTGGGATAAGAGCAATTTTAGTGGGGCCAGAGTAGTCACTAGGTGTCTTCTCTCAGAAATCTTTTATTCCTAGTCCTTTGATTTTATAAGATACCAAACGAGATTTTCCTACATTTAGCACATCATGCCACTGGTTAGCACAAGCCTCAACATGGGCAAGCGTCAGGGAACTACAGATCATTTAAGCTGGAAAGAAATCCAAAGCATCTAGCCCAACCTTCTCATTTTACAGATGAGGAGACCGTAGCCCATGGAGTCAGGGTTTTCTCCAGCATCACATTTCCATTCATTCAATGAATATCTGCAATATGCTATGCATATGTCATTAAATCCCCACAACATCTTAGGTTGCAGGAGCTATGTTAAACTTTTAGATGAAAAAGAAAAATGGGACTACAAAGTCTTGTAAGTTGTCTAAGCTTTCAAGTGACATAACTGAACCTCAAACCTGGATCTGAAGACTCCAAATCCAGTGCGTCTTCAAAATAATGCTGGTGGTATCAGAAATGTTACAACTCATAACCCAGGTTTTTAAATTTCTGCTATCAGTAAAGCAGAAGGACTTGATAATACAGCTACTTAAATTGCTTTGCCAAGGCAAATCCAAAATCTTCCTCTGCTTATGAGTGGCCTCTGGTGAGGGTCTTGGGCCGTGAGTGTTTACGCTCTTGTCACACATTCAACTCTTTGCTGTGAACCTCATTAAATGGGTTCTTCCTGCAACTCTATTTCATTACACACAGAAGTGGAATAAATGGAGTACAGAGGGTGTTCTTGGTGGGGAAGGATCAAAGTCAAAGGGGGCGGCTGGTTAAAGGTTGATTCAGGGGAAAGGGACGGTACATATGAGATCTTATCAGGCTTACAAATGCATCAGACCCCCAGAGAACCAGTCATCTACTGTGGGTGAATGTTTCCCAATTGCACATCTGCTCCTGTCTCTCCTCTCTACTCCTCTGCCCTCAGGATAAAGTCCATGCTCATTAATGGGCTGACAAAGCTCTGTGTGATACATCCCTGTCTTCCTCCAACCGCATTTCTTTTTGACAACCTAACCTACTGCTCTACTTTCTTCATACATGCATACCTACTTTCCATTCTTACCCTCCCTGAGCTCCCCTCTCACTTCTAGACCCTTCCACAAACTGTTCCTTCAGTCAGTGAGTCTCTTTCCAACCTTCAGGATCAGCTCCAATGTAATTCTCTCTGAGGAGCCTTGCCTGTGCCCTCGACCCTATAATAAATGTACCCAGGTTGGGCATCCAATTCTCTGCATTTTATGGCAGTTACCGCATTGCACTGAAATAGCCTGTTTAATTTTGTCCATCTACCACTTTATTGTAAGCTTCTAACTCATCATTGTACCCATGCCAGGCTCAATGTCTTACACATAGTTAGTTGATGCACAATAGTTATGTCAAATGAATGAATGAATGAACATGTGAATGAGGGTATGAATGGATTAATAATGCTATGACTTGTTCTACAAGCAGTTAGACTAAGGTTGCTTCCATTGAAGGCAACACAGAATGACTAGCTGTTTAGACCTGTCTTTCCAAGTGATTTTTTTGGAGAGTTCATGGGGTCAGCCCGTACAGCCATCTGTGTTGAAAAGACTGCCCAGGGGGCATACAGAATGCATATTTGTTACATACACCTGAGAGGCTCCAGGAGAATCCAGCCTGCTCCGAAGAATCATCAGCCAACAAAGGACGTGACTCTAAAAGCAAACGCACAATGTCTTCCGTGTTACAGATTTTATTCTTCATTGATGCTTAAATGGAACCTGAGATAGACAGAGGCTTAATGAACAAAGACTCTAGAAGAGGCAACCTGTCTATGGGTAAAATGAAATCACTCCTGATTACCTCCAATGGACAGCAGTTATGAGCTCCTGTACACAATTTAAAGGTAATCTTGTAATTTAAAAAGGGAAAAAAATGGCAATTGAACCTAATGGTAAGTGACATTTTGGCTCAGCTGTGATTAGAATCAAGCAACTTTCTTCTGGTGCTTTAGTGGCAGTGGCTTCCCTGGGTTCAGAGAGGGTTAATTCTATGATCCTTGGGGATGCCTTAATGGCCCTGGTTATCCAAACCTTGATTCAGAGCAGAGGCTGCAGATTATGTTTTCTCTGCACATCCACAGACATATTAGGACATGAAGTGAAGATGACAGGAGGAGAATATCTCCTTTCTCTTTGGAAATGCCCCAGGAGAGTTTCCTACTGCGACCTCCTCAGACCCTGGCTTTGCATTAGAGTTATTGTCCTGAGAGCAGATTCAGTTAGAGCCTCTGATTCATTTCTTATAGTGCTCTCTTGTTTATTCTTGGTGGCAGCTAACTTGTAAAATTTTATTATGATTTTTTTTCTTGGTTTGTGTCATGGAAGGGATAAAAAAAAACCCAATGATTCTATCATCAGTCCTAAATGTAGCTGTATAAATCCACACCAAGGCCGTGTGTCTACAGGGGAAATGCAGGATAACAGGTTGTTCCGTTCCTAGTGGCCATTCTCTGGGCTTAGATTTCATGTTTCTAATGGCCCAGAAGACTGAGGGAGGAAAGCATAAGGCTTGCAGGTACCATTGGTATAGTGGTCATGCTAATTTGGATTTCAAATTTCATCCTCTCACCATACTGGTATTGGGGTGATCCTTATCAAACACACTATGATCAAATTGTCACCACCAGCAATTGGTTATTCACCTAAATTGCCAGGGCTCATTGTAATTGTCACATTGAGCCCTTCCCAGATTCCACAGCCCCCAGCTTCAAGCTGTCCACTCCAATTACACTAAAACACACAAAGTATCCATTGTAGGTCCACTGTTTCATGACTCTGTGCCCACTTATGCTGTCCCCTGTCTCAGAACATCCTCTACTTTGTACCTTCCTGCTTTTTCCTCTAACTGCTACTCATTTGCCCAGAATTAACTCCCAAGGCATCATCTCCATCAAGCTGGGCCCCAAACACCCTGTCGAACTTCATCAATCTATCGAAAGAGTACATTTGATTATCTTTATCCCTTGTCAAATAACACCCTACGGTCTTACTCAGGCCAAGCTCTAACCATTGTCATATTTCCAAAGCCTAGCAGAGTGATTGGTAAGTGGGGGGCGTCTACAGCTTTACTGCACTCTTAGTGTTTCAGCCAAATGTAATGATCTCCAAGAAGTGATCTTATTCCTCAAGGCTTAGTGGCCATGCCTCCTATTTGCTCTTGTGGTACACTGTTTAATTCCATTGGTATTTCTTCAAATTTCCCCACATACTTGTCTATTTTCCCTCTGATTAGGAACTACCCAAGGGCACGAAGCGCATCTTCTCTGTCCACTAGTTCATGCCCAGAGCCATGCATAGCACCAAATACAAAACAGGTGCTTAGTAAAAGCATGCCAAAAAAATGAATAAGCAAAGCATGTAGATAAAGAGTGCCATTGACTAAGAATCTAACAGATCTTTAGAGTGAGCTCTGGTGACTCCCACTAGATCTTTAAAAACCATGATCCCACAAGCACTGCTTCCAAGATAGGAACAGATGGGAGAGAAGTCCTTCCCAGTAGGAGTATCATACTCATGCCCTGAACCTTCCAAAAAGCCCAGAACACCATACTGGCGTAACATGATGACAGATGAAAACTGCAAAATTAAATTTAAGCTCATCTTGCAATTTTGTGTTTCACCTTCTGTTGCCAACCTAGGAGGTGCTTATAAAACAGCTTGAGGATTTACCACTAATACCTTTCCTAAGACAACATTGTCTTTTGGCAGTCAGAGCTCCACCAAATTGCTGTTTTGGTGTTGGGTGTGATAGGGGGATAGGGAAGAGGCAGAGAAAAGCAATGGGATTAATTTTTCAGCTATCAGTTCATTTCAGCTGGGTAGGTACAATGGTTTTTGAGTTTTATGATGGCTCCAAATGAAATGGATGGAAACATCTCTAGCCCCAAACCATATTACTGTATTTTCTTGGTTTGGGGTTTGTTTTAATATAGGCTTCATTCTCTCCTCTATACTCAACTATGTTTATTCCACTAGCCTGAGAAGAAAGCAGATTCCATTGCCTTTCCCTCCATCCTCTGGAAATCCCAGATTTACATTTGATTTTAGGGAAGAAAACTATCTTACAGAAGTCAATGTTAGAGCAAACTGTAGATGACTTTGACAGTTCTCTCAAATTTGCTGCAAGTTTCTACCTAAACCATTATCCTAAGGAACTATTTAATGGGTGGGGTTGTCTGTGTCAATGGAGGAGAAATCAAGCTAAACTGTTTAAGGGTACAAGTGAGCTTTGTTTTAATGTGGTTGGAGAAGAAATGAACGCTACATGATAACAGACAGGGCTCTAGAATCAGTTTGATCTGAATCTATGACTTATACTTTCGCAAGTTATCTTTTTCCAAGTAGACTTTATATTAAAGCATAACACATACAGAGCAATATGCAAAAGTATAATTGTGCAGATAGATGAATTTACACTAACTGAACAGACCCATGTTACTAGCATCCAGATAAATGAACATTACAAGAAAAACAGAAGCTCTATGCATGCACCCTCTTCATGACTTACCAAACTCCAAGGTCATCATTATCCTGACTTCTATCACCATAGATTAATTTCACTTGCTTTTGAGTAATATGGCATGGAATCATACAGTATGAATTCTTTTATATCTGACTTCTTTCATTCAATGTGGCATTTGTGAGATTTATCCGTGTTTGCATGAAATTACCATTTATTGGTTCTCAGTACTGTATAATATTCCATTGTGTTTATATACCACAATGTATCCTACTGTTGGTGGATGGCGGGTTATTTCCAATTTGGGGCTATTAGGAGAAGTGCTCGTGCAAACATTCTATGAACATGTCTTTTGGTGAAAATATGTGTGCTTTACTGGAAAAGTACTAAAAAGTAGAACTGCTGGGTCATAGAGTATTTTACATTCAGCTTTAGCTTGACCTAAATTTAAATCCACCCTTCTAATTTGTGGTTGAGTGACCTTAAGTAAGTCACTTAAGATTTCTGAGTCTGTTTCTCTATCAGTGAATGGGGAAAATTTACTAAGTCACTAAGTTGTTTTAAAGATAAAATCAAGCAGTGTAAAGTATCTGGACTAGTTCTGACATTTAAGTGAAATTTTCCTCAAAACCACTTAGTGCTCCGTAAATATTCCATGTGCCCCCCCCCCCATCTTTCCAACTTTGTTGTAGGTTGGTTGGAACTACTTGATTTAAGTTCTGGCCAATAGGGTATGAGTGGAAATGAGGTGTGCTGCTTCTGGACCCCCAGGCTACCCTCCAGCACTCTCTCCCATGGCTGCAGAACCCCGGACAGAATGTATCTGAGTGGTGGCATCACAAGAGGATAGAGTTCCCTAGAGTCTCTGAGAGACAGCATGGTGCATAAACTTCACTAACTGACACTGGATACTTAGAATGAGCAAGAAAGAAGATTTTGCAGTATTAAGTCACTGGTATTTCTAGGGTACGTTGTCATTGCAGCATGCCATAAATAATTTGATAAACACAGAACTCAAATGATGGGCTATGGCTCCAACCCAATGAAACCGTCAGAATTACCCTTCGAAGAGTCATGTGACTCAGGCTCAAGAGAGATATTACATATTTCTTCACTTTTGAATGGGAAGGAAATCTTTTCTTGCTGTGACTAAAGAGAGAAAATTGAAAGTGATCTTTTGCTAGAATATGTTAATTGAAGAATCTCTCTTCTCTGTTGAGAACTAGATTGTAATTCCAAAATCGTGTCTGATGTACCCCCAAACACAGCATTGCCTTCACAAAGAGAAGGCCCTTGGTGATTATTAGTTTAAAAAAATAAAATCCTCTCCCACCAGGTTCAAAGCCAACCTCATTCTTTTGTTCCTATAAAGACTTTCTTTCTTCGTGTTCCCTGGTGTCTACATGGCCTATGAGCTTTCTCCTAATGATTAAACTCCTAAAAATACTACAAAGAATGCTTAATAAGGCTTTTGTGTTTTACTGGTTGCTATAGAGACTGTTTAGTGTAGGATTTTAAGTACGTGTAAATATGTATTTTGGACAGTGTTTAAAAACACGTATAATTTACCCAGCCATAACAGCTACTTCAGAGCACTGCAGTTCAGTGTGATAAGGCATATGTAAAGCATTTTATAGTGTGTTATTTATAGTTATTTACTTAATAGCCTATAACCATTCCTTCTATTGTGTAAAGGAAATAGGCATTTACCCTGTTTTAACAATGAATATCATTTACTCCATTGTAGCAATTGATAGTCTTGAGGCCCGTGCAGGCTAGTGAATATGCAATTGGTATAATGTTGATGCCAGAGCGGAAACCATGTTGACAGAGAGTTAGTAGGAAAACAAAAGGTCCCGCTGATGGAGTCTTGAGCTCATTAGGGAAGTTGTTGACTGAGCTACTCTGGCACGATAGGAAACCCCTGGAAAGAGGCCACTATCTGCTTTGAAGTTACCCCCAGGGATGTACCCAAGGGCTAAATAACATGGATAATAATAGCAACAACAACTAACAGTTATTAAGCAAACTTGACGTGGCCACAGGCATGGTACTAAGTGTTTCACATTCATGATCTCATTTAATCCTCACAATGCAATGACCCTACAAGACGGGTATGGTTATTTGTTTGTCAGATAAGGAAACTGAGGAAGAGCGTTTATATAACTGGACCAAAATTATCACATAGCAGGTAGATGGCAGATCCAGGAGTCGAATCCAGGTCTGTCTCACCCCAAAGCTTGTGCTCTGAAGTGTCATTCTATACCACTTGGGGTCTGCCAGGGAGTTCTAGAGCCAGGCAGAGGTTAGCTCTTTCTCAGCAATATATCCCTGCCCTGTAACACATGGATGTGTATGTGCACACACACACACACATGCACACACACTTTCCAAGCACACTGAGTCTTTGGCAGTGGTCAATTCCATTAGCCAAAGAAAAAGATATGATCAGAGCCAATGAGCTTCTCTACTTTCAGCTCCTTTACACATGTCCTCTTTTAAGCCGCACCTCAAAGCCAGGTGTTAGAGTTCATTACCCACTTTGTGCAGATTAGCAAGCTGCCTCTCAGGCCAGGCCTGCCTGATAGCACAGAGATTGTATGCAGCAGAACCAATACTTAATACCAGATCAGGTACAAGTCAAAAAACCCTGTCATTACTTAAAGGCACAAATATGTGTAAACAGTGTTTCTCAACTGTGGGACAATTCTTCTCCTAAGGGACATTTGGTAATTGCTTTGAGACATTGGAAAGAATGCTACTGGCATCTAGTAGGTAGATGCCAGGGATGTTACTAAATATCCTATGATGTACAGGACGGCTGTTCACAACAAAGAATCTTCTGGCCCCAAATGTCAATAGTGCCAAGGTTGAGAAAATCTGACTTAATGTAATTAAAGACAGTCCAAGATAGACTGGGCAACATTATGTCAGTTGACTTTAAACTGACATAATGTTGGTTGCTCATTTCTCAGCTTAGTTTAAAACGTGGATTTCAAGATTTAGGATTTAATCTACCCAGTTGTTTTAGAAAGGCACCTAAAAAGTTCTTATACTCCAAACTATGTTCAATGAAACTTTTCATCAGGATGCACCTTCCAGCATCTGAGATAATATGGTAAGAGGCTCTGAGCTCATTCAGATACAGGGAGAACCAGGAAAGAATGTTTAATTGAATAGTGAGCTTGATGAAGGCAAGACTTAGTCTGTCTTATTTACTGTAATATTTGTCTTTCCAATTTTAACAGCTAGCGCATGGGCAAAGTTCAAAGACACTCTCATTCTTTTTTTTGACTATAAAATCCATGTTCTTGGGTCATCCCATAATTGAGTCAGCGACTGGCTCCCAGGAAGGACTGGAATGGGTCCCAACGAATCCACTAGAATCCATCTCTTCTCTCCCATCTTCTTTTTTTTAAACCTCAAAATTATATATTCATTGATTCAGTCAGGAGGCAAGTATCTACTGTGCATGCATTCCTCCTGGGACCTCTACTAGAATCTTTGCTAGGCTGGGACTCATCCTAGTCACCATCTTGTTTCCTGACTGAGTGAAAAATCTATACCACTTTTGCAAAATACATTTCACCTCCATAAGGGCAGGATCTTTCTCTGGCTTGTTCAGCACTGTATACCTGGATATGCCCTATCCTACGATAGGGTCCCGTATATAGACAATGTTTGCTAAGTACCTGTTGACTAACTGAATAAATTAAATTACCATATTCTATGACGTCGAAAAATCTTAGAAGACAAATAAAACTCAAGGTAATCCAGACTGCTTTGAAAATATAAATGTTAGAATGAAGGCAATTCTGGACAAGTACTGGGTGGCATACATAGGTACAAGCTATACTCACAGCAAGGAGACTAGAAAGGCAGTCTAGAAGAGGAAGGAGTCTAGGGAAGCCCTAGAAGTTGAGGCACCTGAGAGCTACTCTGCTGGCTAGATGCATGCCCCACTTACTCTCACCACGGGGGTTCTGTGTGGGGTGCCAGCCTTGTGTTGTCACTAATTTAGCTATTTATACCTTGTCGCTGACTGGATCCAAACTTCTCTTTTCTGTGATGAGCTGTTAAAGAAATGAGCCAAGATTCACTGGAACCTTCCTCTTAGGGGATCCTGGACTTTAGGAATAAAAATAAAAAGAACTATCCCTTATGGAGCACTTGCCATGTGTCAGATCTTCAGCTAAGCAATTTATCATATCACAACTTAATCTTAATTAAAACCCCACAGGAGGGTGCAGCTATTCCCATTTTTCAGTTGAGGAAGCTGAGGATTAGATAGTTTGCATAATGGTTAATTGCTTTTGGCTTTTTAAAAATGCATTCTACAGAGAGGGTGCCAAGTTTCTGGGTGGGAACTCAAGCTAAGAGCCTGGTGATCATCTTTTATTTCAATGTTAGTCCTTCATGTCATCACTGGCCTAGCTCCAGCTACAACCATGCAGCTTTGCTGGGATTTCCAAGTAAGGAAGCAGGAAGGTGCTAAAAGATTTGGGGAAAATTAACCAAGCCAGAAGAGCTGTAATAGGAAGAAGTCAACAGTATCAATCAGCGAGTCTAAGAGGATGTAAGGAACTCTAGTGAAGTATTTTGCTAGAATCAATATCCAGCTGGTCTGGTTCGTGGTCATGATCTAGGGAAGGAGCAGTAAGAAAGTCAATGGAAGGAGTGGCTCAGATCAGACATGTGCTCAAGCAATAGGATGAGCTTTATCTAAATCTAGGAGAGAGCTGCAGGTCACATGGCATAGCCCTGAGCCACCAGGCTGTCTTGAACTAAGTGAGGAATCAAGACTGCACCCACGGGATGGGTGCAGATCCAGGCTGCACTCACAGCATCAAATGAAAGCATCAGGTACACCTCCACATATACATACCCATGGAAAAGGGGGGAACGGGAGGCATTCATTTGACAAATATTTAATGATATTTTTCTATGTGCCTGGCACTGGATATAGAGGTGCAGGCAAGAAAAACGTGCTATCTCCACTGAGTTTACAATCTAGAAAGATAGACAGATAAGGTACAAGTAAGCCTCTATTTAGCCCTGCTATAATATTCACCAGTGTAGAAAGCACTGCTGATCTTTTTACAGTCTTCCTATTCATAATGTGGCCCACAGACCAGTAGCAGCAGCAGTAGCTAGGAACTTGTTAGTAAAACAAAATCTCCACCCTCACCCAGAACTCCTGGATCAGAATCTGCATTTTGACAAGATTCCCAGGGGACACATATGCTCATTAAAGTTTGAGAAGCAGTGGTCTGCAAACCTTCCTTGCAGATCAGGGTCTTTAGTGTATTCCATCAGGCACACAGGGGCTGTCACTGCCTGCCACAGATATCCTCACAGATATGAAGGTTATACCAGAATCAGCAGAGATCAGGCAAAGGGGAAGCAAAGTGTATTCTCAGGAGCTCCTGGAAATAATTACCGTTCTCTTAATAATAAATGAATAGGCTGCAGTCCCAGAACACATTGAGAACAAAGCAAAACATGTCGATATAAAATCCAGCAAATAAAACAATCAATTTAAAATAGATTTCTCTAAATGGTTTGCCTGCTTGGGCTAAGTGCCCTGCCTCTGGACTCCCATAGCATGCTGTGCTTATTCCTGCCTCAGTCCTTATTCTTTGATCTTGAAATTTTCTGTTTCTGTGTCTGCCTCTCATTCTAGACTGTAAGTTCTTTGAGGACCCTGTTTTCTGAAAAGACAAAAAAAAAAAAAAAAAAAAAAGGCCCTGGCATGAAAAGGATTACAGGCAGTTGTGAAACACTGAGAACAGAACAAAAACAACAGTTCTCTGCGTGAAATACTTTTAACAGAAGAATAGCAGTACATACAGTTCTAAATTCTTTCCTGAGGATGGGCTGAAAGGATCCCCTACCCACCCCTATGTAAACTTCTGGATTCTCGGTGTCTCACATCAGCAATTATCACCTGCTAGCCCAATGAGGAGAGGATTCTCTTCTAAGACTTTCCCGGATATTCGCTAAAGATAACAGAAGATACTCAGGTATCTATGCCCTTCAGTGACACCTACCCGCAATGACTCTGGGTATGGCCACCTAACTTAGTTCAGCAGATAGGACTGAAGAAAACTCAATATAAGCAAAAGCTTAAAGAGTCCTCTCCATTTACTCTCTCTCTCATTTCTGTGTCTTCAGCATGGGAATGAGTCTGGACTTGCCTGCTAGAAGGTAAGAAAACACACGGAAGCAAAGTCCAGAACATGTAGGAAAACCCCATCAAGTTCAGCAAAGCTGCCTAACCAACTCACACCTGACCTCACAAAAATGGGTGAGCTCTAACAAGCCCAGCTCAAGCCAGTGGAATCACATAACCAACTGCAAAGTCAGAGCTAACTAAATGTTCATCACATTGAATCAGTCGGCTTGGGTTGTTTGTTATAGCAGCAAGAGCTAACTGTACAAGCCACCACGTAGAAGAACTCCCATTCAGAGAGCACCTAATTCCTTTTACACAGGAACCCTCTTTGCATTTGAATTCCTTGCTCATGCAGGGTGTGCTTTATGTTTTGTTCAGGCAAAGAAAAAAAAATCTACAGAAACTGACCCTGCCTTCAAGCATGCTCACATTTTTGTGACACCTGGATAGTTACTTGGAAGCTGCTTTGAGTCAAGAAATGATCCCCAGAGGCTACTAACTGCAGGAACATTTTTAGGAGCAATGTTGTTTCTCATTGTCAATGGAGAATAACTGTGTAAATTAAGCTGGTGTGGGTAGGCAGAGTAGAAAACAAAGGTACCAAAAATTGAAAGGGAGAATTATTTAAAGACGCATTTATCAGAACGCTCTAGTTGTCAAGGGCAGAAACCAAATTCAAACTAACATAAATCAAACGTAAGGCTCATGTTGCCTCCCTTGACTGAGACGGCATCCATGGATGTTGAGACACATTGATGCTGGGGCTCTAATGTTTGTTATTTCTAGTTTCGCCATTAGCATGTGTCGCCTTCAAGCATCTGGGGAGAAGTTCCACAAGCAGCAATGTTTCATCTCATCCCCGTATAACCTCGAGGCCCTGAGAAAGAAGTTTTTCTAGAAAGGCTGGGGAGGCCTCTGATTGGCTGGACTGGGCCCTGCCATGACTGAACCAATCATGATGGGCAGAAAAGTGCTGCACTCTGATTGGCCAGGCCTGGTCATGAGGCCAAGAAGGTCAGCCCTTCCTGAATGACATGGAGTGGGAAAGGAGCGGTTTCCCAAGTATGGGTTCTGGGTGAATTAAGCAGCCTGATGACCGAAGCAAGTGGGGGAATCTCACAGGATTCAAGGGGTAGGTGGACAGCCAGGCCTTGAGAATGGGGGACACCACAGCAGACCTGAGGCCAGCAGCCCCAGAGGGATGCCGTGGGCACTCCTCAGCTTCCAGAGCCCAGGCTCTGGGTCTCTGGTTTCAAATTTTTAAATATTCCTGGGGAGGAAACCTAAGATCCTATTGCAGGTCAGATATACACCCCTGATCCCACCTTCTATCATATGGTGGGGATTGGGAACATTGTGCAGATGCCCAAAAGGCTACTACCAAAGGTCTCTGCCTTCTTTCTTCTCTTCCTTCCTGTCTCACTTCTTTCTCCTCCCCCACTGTTCCCAAGGATCCATTACCTATACCCAGGAGGGAGGTGGAAATGTTTGCAAACCAAAGATTTGCTTTTTAAGAAAAATCATGGTACCCCTTAAATTTTGTTTTCCTCTTATGTCTGTTTTGCCTTCAAATAAATACATTTATCTTATGGAATGAGTGGGAAGGAAAGACAAGGTGGAATGGAAATACCCAGAGACAGACAGTGAATGAACCTAGGACTTCTGTTCCTGACCAGCTAGGTGAGTTTCTAAAAGTGATGTGACTTCCCAGAGCATTGGTTTTCTCAGCTATTAAGCCATCAGCAGAGTTTGTAAAGTCTACCTTGGATAGTTGTGTGAGGAATCTGCACAGCTCTCTATAAAAGCCCATTCTAGTTCCACCACAACAATGATTACTACCCTTATTGTTACTACAAAAAATTGCAACAATAGACCAGGGGGGCTTAGCTTTCGAGGCTCATTGTGGTTGGCAATCCAACAAACTGTGAAAGCCAAGTGTCTTTCAATGAATTTGAACCCAGGTCAGCAGTCTAAAGTCTGAGAAGATGGCTGTGCCCTCCCACTTTCTGTCTTAGTGCCTCTTTGAGTGCATGTGCACAGCTCTGATTTCTGACTTTCTGTCTGCCTCTCTCTCTGTGTCTCTATCTTTGTGTTGTCTTTTATTGACTTGTGGTTTCCCATTCTATCCCATTTCCCTGGGTCCCCTGCCCTGCTCCCACACCCTTCCTTCTTCTACACCCTTTCCCTAGTGGCCTTGGTACTCCCAAAATACTCCCACCCCTTGCTTCTACCACACAAGCTGGCCTGTCCTGTGCTTCCTTTTCCCTGTCACAAACAGCTGTTTCCTGTCTTGACAGCTTAAACAAACACATTTTAAAATATGGCTCGTGCCAACCTCTGGATACTCAAGCCAATGTAGCTGGCTGATTCCCTGCAAGAGTGAGGGGTCACCCAACTTGCCAAACCTGAGGCCCCTGTGTGGGCACAAAGGCACCGAAGGGGCCACCTGGCTGCTTTCATGTAGCCAAGGGTCTCATCTCACCTCCCTTCCCCAGGAAATGTGGGGAGCAGCAGGGCCAAAGTAGGCACCCTGCTAGTTGTTCGCAGTGGGCCATCAGGGAGTTTCCAAGCTTGGCTTTGATGAAACTGAAAAGGTTGAATCATTAAATGTTTGGAGAATGTGAAGCTGGCACCCGGCCCTGTGTTTTCTGTAATATCAATTATTCCCGGAGACCGCTGCTGCTCACTGAGCTGGGAGGTGCTCGGAAGGAGGGCATTATCACCAGCTCACCTCTAAGCTGCGGGAGTAACACCCCAGGCGAGGGACCATGTGGGTGGTCTGAAGACAGACTCAAGGGGCACAGGAGGGGCCGCCCAGCTGGGAGGGGGCAAACTGGGAAGAAGAGAGATGGAGAGCAAGCAGGTAACCGCCATAATTGCTGCTGGCTGCTCCTCTGCAACTGGTTACACAGACAAGCAGCCATTATGCGGACAGTGCTTGCAAATAAATGACGGGGCTCTGCTCACGTCTCTGGGAGGAGGGCATAATTACTACTTCTGTCCCAGGAACTTTCGTCCCTGGGTACACCCTCAATTTCTATCTGCATACACACTCCAGCTGCAGTCAGACTTCTCCAAATTCCAGAATTCTACCTCCAACCATGTTCTTGCTGTCTCCTCTGTGCTGTATCAAAGGGATCTGGACTCAGTGCGTGAGGTTATACCCAAGTTCTCCCTACTACGCACCTGGTCCTCTGCCTCTCTCAGGAACTGGTCCCACCTGCCTGTTGCACAAACATGTTCTTGGACAGGATCCACACCCCCTCTGTTTCCCTCACCTCCACACTCAATTCCTCCTAGGATAGATCAGTTCACCTGTTAACAGTGTCACCAATACATCCTATGACTTCTTTGTCTCAGCCACCCCCTACTCTGCTGCAACAGTCTCTGGCTGGGCTCTCATCTGGGCAAAGGCAGGTGCTCCTCCTGGATCTCTCTCCAACCAGCCTGCCATGTGCCCAGAGTGATCCTTCCGAGATGCAAGTGTGATCAAGACATCCCCTGCCTACTCAGAACCCTTCTGAGGATAATGAGCCAGAAATCTTCAGAAAGCCCCAGAAGCCATGCTCCGGTCCCTCTCTCCTCTCTGCTCTGGCCACTGACCCTCTCTCAGTTCCCTGAAAACACCAGGCTCCTGTTTGCATGTGTCACCCCTTCCATCTGGAATACCTTTCTCCATACTCCTGCCACAACTTTTGCATAGGTAATACATTTGATTTGTAAAGCAAAAGACTGAAAGTTTATACAGAATAAATCCTCCACCCCACTCTGTCCCTTTATACCCAGTTCCTCCCCATACTCAATCCCTATATCCATATGCTCTAAGAGATTTTTTAAGCATATCCAAGCACATCCACACATATATTATCTTCTTTCTAGTTTTACACAAAGGGGAGCACAATTTATACACAGATCTGTCTTGCTTCCTCTTTTTACCATACAATTTACCTTATAGATAATTCCATCTCAGTACACAAACTGATGTCTCGTTTTTATAGCTGCATAGTATTCCACCCAGTGGCTGTTCCATGATTTATGTAAACTATGCCCCCATTCACAAAGCCGTATGTCATTTCTTTTTTTTCTTTTTCTTCTTTTTTTCTACTTTAAACAATATTGTAGCAAATAATAAGGTACATATAGAACTGGGAGTAAAGTTTAGCTAAAAATTAAAATCCTAGAAGAGGAGTGGCTGAGTCTAAAGGTCACACACTCACAATTTAGATAAATGTTACTAAATTGCCCTCCGTGGGAGTTTTAAATGATATTCTCACTCATAAGAGCCTGTTTTCCACAACCTTGCTAGAAGATTGCTTTTTTTTTTTTTTTTTTTTTTGGTCACTCTTGTAGGCAAAAAATGGATTCTAACAGTTTTTTTTTTGTTTGTTTTTTAATGCCATAAAGGCTGAGCAATTAACCAGTGTGACCTTTGCATGTATGGTATCTAAGCAGGACATCAGGGTATATAAATGAAGCTGCTCAGAGCCTGAGGCAACTGGACGCAGGATAGCCGGACCCAGGTACCCAGTAGCCTAGGGCATCAATTTCTCAGCAATCTGTATGTAATACCAGTTAGGAAACTATGATATTTAAAAAAAAGGAGAATGTTATTGCTCCACTTTTATCAGTAAAGGACTCATTATCATCAATTGGGTCTTTCATCCAATTAACACAAAGGTGTATTTGGGGGCAGATGAATTAACTGGAGTGGCCAAGGAACTAAGGAGGGAAAAGAGGAAGCTGGAAAGGACACATAGCTCTGGCTCATTTAAAAAATAAATAAATAAACAAACAAACAAACAAACAAACCTTTTCCCACCTTATGTGTGTTCAGGTACAACCTAATACTCGTGTGCTTAACAAAATACAGGCATGGGTAGCTGACCAGATAGACTCAGATGAGGGTTTGGAAAGTCACAGTGAATAAGAGCACAGACCAGGGATCAACAGTCTTGGCACAAATCCCACCTCCAGCGCTGGTTGTGCTGCCTTACAGAACTTCCTTGACCTCTCTTCATGACTCAGTTGCTTCATTTGTCATGTAGGGACTAATAATTTCATAGGATCATTAGGATTAAATCAGACAAGCCTTGTAGAGTGCATAGCATTGTGCCTGGCACCCTAGACAAAGGGTATCAATCATGCCATCGTGACAATGATGGTAGTTCTTATTTTGTGGCAGTAGAGTGTGACTGCAGCTCACCCATCAGTGTGAGCTATGTGGGCCTGGGGTCAGACAGGACCAGCGCTCTTCCCAGGATCTGGCTTCACTAGTTCACTAACAGGGGTAATTTCAATTCTCAGTTTCCTCCCCTATCAAGTGGGGGTAATAAGAGGAAACCCACAGGACTTTTATCAGGATGGCAGGAGAGAATATAAATTGAGTTCTGAGCACCTAAGACACTGCTCGGAAGGCAGGAGTGTCCTCTGAAACCTCAGCATCCAGCAGAGAGCCAGGCACAAAGGAAGTGCTAAGAAATGTTTGTCGGGTTTTGCTTGTTCGAATGTTTCCTTGCCATGAGACGTCGATCTGCTTTCCTCTGCAGCTTGGACACAAGTGCACACCCACCTCCCAAACAACAAGACCTGCAGCTTCGTCCTTTCTGGCAGGTTGACGCTCTGGGCCAGATGGAGTCCGTGGCTGTGGGTCCCCAGCCCTTTCCATCCAGCTCCAGAAGTCAAGGCCCTAATTCACTCCGAAAGGGCTTCAGCACCACCCCTGTGAGGTCCTTAAATGTTTTATGAGCTCCCTGAAATGCTCAGATAATTAAAAACACTTTCTTAATTTAATAGCTTGGCTTAATGAAACCAGGACTTTATGTTTTATTTGGAAAAGGGTGAACATCCCAGTCACACTTATTAATATTTTTAAAAGTATACCCAATTGTATCCGGGGATTGAGGGAAATCATTGCTTCAAGGGGGGAAATGGGCTTTCCTGAGTCTGTGACAAGTCTTGAGCTTATTAGAGCTCATTACATCCAGGAAGCCTGAAAAGCTAAATTAGCAATCATCACATATGACGTGGCAGGCTATTATTAAGGAGGCCGCTTATTATAGAAACATGGAATTATCAATTAAAAAGTAGTCCACCCAGGCCCCAAAGGTCCAATAGGATTACCTGTGCCATCTAGGCAGTCATTTCAAAGGCTAACATGGAGAAAAGAATCCTCTGAGAGCAACTTTTCTGTCAAGTCAAATAAGCATGATCCTCTTAGGAGGAAAATGCCATCATTCAAACAGGTCAAATGTAAACCCAACTGGTTTCAGGAGACAGAGCTAACAGAAAGAGCCAGTGATCACAGAGTGTGGTCTGGGACAGTGGGGATTCTTCAGAGGGGTCTGCTTGCTTCTTCCCAGCAGTGACCATGTGATACAGTGGGCTGGGCTTGGACCTCAAGGTCAGATACAGTGGTTCCCTGGAACTTGCACAGCTTGGGGGAGCAGACTATATGCATCTCTTTCCAACTCCAAGGTCACTGACATCATGTTGGTCACTTAAATCAGCCATGGTTGGAGTATTTACACCATGGAAACTGGCAAACACTGCAACCCAGCATTTAATCTTTCCTTCTGAGAGCCAGATGTTAGATATTAACAGCACCACACCGGATGTAGGTTCAAATCCTGGCTGGTCCATTGTGAATATGATCACAGGCAATTTATTTAACTTTCCTAAGCCTCTGTTTCCCTAACTATTAAAAATGGTGATCAAACACTTTCCATATGGCTTCCGTTTTTTTCTCCTTGGCACTTATCACTACCTGACATCATAAATCTATATCTGCTTACATTGCTGTTATTGTGAGGTTGTTGTTATATCTTTCTTCATAAAGCTCCTTGCCTCAGCCAACAATGTTTATCAAGCACCTGCTATATCCCAGGCACTATCCTAGGCACAGGGATGCAGCAGGGAACCAGAACAGACAAAATGGAATATACAAACAAGAAACAAATGTGTAAAGGGTATGTGCCTGAGATGGTGATAAATGCTAAGGGGAAAATTAGGTGGCACATAGGGCAAGGTAAGATTAGAAGTGGGCACTGCACTCTTAACCAAGGCAGCCACAAGGGCATCACTGAGAAAGTAACATATCAGAAAAGAACTGCAAGAGGCAAGGGAACGATCCAGGTAGCCATGGGGGGAAGGGCACGCCAGACAGAGGAAGGAGCAGGAAGACAGGTAGTAGGACTGGGTCTAGAGTGTGGGAGAACCACATGGAAGGCACTGCGGTTGGAGCAGAGGGATTAAGGGCAAGAGCAGAAGATATGAGACGAATAGCAACAGACAACAGATTTCATAGGGCGTTACATGACCAGCGGTACTTTCTGCAGGATGGAAATGTTCTCTAGCAGCGCTGGCCACTAGAGTAGCCCGTAGTCACACGTGCCTGTGGAGCACTGGAAATGTGGCTCGTGCAATATGCACTATCAGTTTTTAATTTTATTTAATTTTAAATCACTTTAATTTAAAAAGCCCCATGTGGTCAGTGGCTAGAGTTCAGGACAGCTCAGTTACAGATCACTGTACATGATTTTGGCTATTTCTCTGCATGAGGTGAAAAGCCATTGGGGGGAACCAAACGAAGCAGTGCTATGATCTGCCTAAGCTTCTAAAGTTTCACTCTGGCTGCTCTGCAGAGAATAAATTGTAGGAAAGGCCAGGAAGGAAGCGACTGCACTCATCCAGCAAGATGTGTGGATGGCTCCACGATGGAAGGAACTGTATTTTGCTCTCTCCTCTACTCCCAGCACCTAGAATATTTACTAGAATCTAGTAGGTTCTTAATGATTAGGGGGCTGGGAGGAGGCGAGATCAAACTGAATTAAGAAAACAAGCTCGTTATTGGCTCACTCAATGCAGTTCCTCTGCTTTGCCTAAACTGCATGGCTTGGCAATGACATGTGGACCAACCTCTCTGTGGGGTATGTAAATAAGAATGTTGCTGAGAATAAATATTCTTCAACATAATCAGTATATCCCAAAGTTTGTTCCTTAGGCATGGGTTTCAGGGAATATTAATGGGTGCTAAATATTAAAATATAGACAAAAAGTTCTAGAAGAACAGTTCTGGGAAACACCAACTTAAGCAAAATAGAAATGTCTTTACTGCAGTATCAATGCCTTTAATATACTCATATAAATTGTTTGGCTCCAACAGGGAATAAACATGTAGGATGTATTTTCCAACTGTTTTTGACAATAGGGCTCCTCGTTTTCCCATAGTTGAGCCTCTGGTCCAGTGGCTGTTCAAGAGAGCACTCCTTAGGAAAGATTGTATCTGATTGCTGAGTAATGAGAGGAGAGGCTGACCGCAAGCTGCCACCCCCAGTTATCCTGCAACACACTTGCTGTGCAGGATTTAACACTCTCTTCAACTACCACCTTCATTCACGTGTTGACTTGCTTACTGGATTGTAACTTGTGCTAGGATAAACCCCAGGGGGACTTGGGAGGGCCTTGGCTACTCGGTTCACAGATGCACTTCAGGGCCTCGCACAGTGGAAGGCACCAACAGAAAAGCATTAACTGAAAGACTGCCCCAGAATCTATGATGACTGAGGCCCTAAGATTGTGTGGGACAATCCTTATCCACGCTGAGAAGAGAGGAAAATCTGGCACAATCCCTGCCTCCAAGCTTCTCACGATGAGTCTGAGATCAGATGTAGACACTTGAGAAGCAAACCGGTGAGAAAAGACAGAATTTGACGATTAGTCATCCCAGATAAGTGCTATAGGAATTCAGTCCATGGGATGCCCGGGCTGGGTGGGTCAGGGGACTCTTGGGAGGAGGTGCAGCTTGGGTCAACCCTGGCAACAAGAATCAAAATGCCACAGAGAGGTTGGGGAAAACATGCCAAGTACAACAAACAGCACTTGCCCCGTGCGAGAGCAGGGGCCATACAAGTGGATATAGAGCAGTCAGTCTCCTTGGGGTGGAGGACTATGCACTCCAAGGTTCACCAGCCTGTGCTCGGCTCTCTGCGCACAACAGATAGTCCAAGGGAGCCTTGGGGGCTGCATGGCCAGCAATATAAATAGCTAATGCTAGTTGAGGGCATGTACTAAGCATTTTACCAGGATCATCTATCTCATTTAGCTCCCCCAGCAACCTAAGGGATACCGCTTTTATCGATGTGGAAGCTCAGTCTGGATCAGGAATCAGATGGTCTTCCATACCACCATGTGGTACGGCCTCCTCAAATAATTAGATGTTCTAAGTGGTGATCCATGCCTTAATACACATTGCAGAGCAGAGGACAGACGCCAAAAGCATCCCAAAGTTGGGATCTCAGAGATAGAAGGACCTATCTGTGTTTTGGGGGGCATGACAGGGTTCAGGGAAGTCTTCATGGGGAAGGTGAAGTTTGAGTAACATTTTGAAGAAAGGATGTCTCCACTTGGCAAATGGCATGGGAGGGAGAGCAGGACTGACAAAAGCAGGGAGGCATGAGACAGGGTATGTGTTCAGCATCACAGGCAAAAGGCCAATCTCTCTTAATTCATGTTTGAGTGAATGTTTAAATATGCAAATCAATGTTTAAAAAAGCAATGACTGCCAAACCTCTCAAGGGTCATAAAAAATTATTTCTTTAGAAGGTCCTGTAACAAAAAGCCGATTAAAACCCAGGAGTCAGTGACTGAGCATACAAAAACCAAATCCTTCTGAGGCCATATCTCCTCTCCTCTGGTTCTTGCTCCTCGCTGATTGTATTTATTTACTTTTTTATTTTTTTCCAAAGATTTCATTTATTTATTTGACAGAGAGAGAGGCAGCCAACGAGAGAGGGAACACAAGCAGGGGGAGTGGGAGAGGAAGGAGCAGGCTCCCAGCAGAGCAGGGAGCCCGATGTGGAGCTCGATCCCAGGACCCTGGTATCAGGCCCTGAGCTGAAGGCAGATGCTTAATGACTGAGCCACCCAGGCGCCCCTTGCTGATTGTATTTAATTGGAAGAAGCGGCCATGGATGAGACTGTGAGAGCAAGTATCTCACTTAAAATGGGCCCCATAATAATAATTGACTCCACCTTCTATAGTAAGTTATACAATTTACTGCTCCAGCTTCAATTCCTAGGCTTCATATCAATACCTCTCACGAGCAGTGGTAGTAGAGGAATAGTGTCAAGCAGTGAGCAGAAACTTATTTAACACTCTACATCTTAAATTCACACTCTATGCAGTATATTAGCTACAATCAGGAGCCTGAGTGGCCCCTGGTCTGGATAAAAGATGGCATAGCATTGAGAAGAAAGGCAGAGCCTTGGTATCAGACTGACTCGTCTTTAAATATTGGTTCTTCCACTTATGAACATTCTCTGACTCTGTTTTCCCATCTCTCAAATGTGAGTACTAACTTTCAGGGTTGCTAAATAAATAAAAAATAATAATGTATATAAAGAACCTGAACCAAGACCTAGTATACAGTAAGTATTCAATATATGCTTGTTTCCTTTAAGCATTTATGTCATTGTGCATGGGGCAGGATTATCACTGGTCCCTGCCATAGGCTTATTCCACCGTCTGCTCTGGGATAGAGATGACGGAGGTAACATAAGATGGAGAAGATGTGCCTGTGGCTACTGGGGTTTGTGGTTGTTGAAGGAACGGGTTATACAGACATGACAGAACCAGAGAAAGGACAGTTCCCATTCAAAGCCAGCCTCTATGTGCTAAAAGGATTTGTAAGGTACATGATGGAAGGCTTCCAGAAGGAGGTGCAACTTACAGAATCATTGGGATTTGGGTTGGTAGCCATCAGGGAAGGAGAACACCATGAAGTCCCAAATTGGTCTTCAGACAACTAAGAAAACTTACCTACTAAATCTGTTAACATTCAAGCATTAGTCTTCAACTTGGTAATAGGGTGGAATCTAGAAAATTCTAAGATGGCACAGGATTTGAAAGTGGAAACTTAGGATCCCTCAGACATCAAAGTGATATTGTGTTGGTGGTTGAAACTCTCTTGATTGTAGATGTGTGTGCCTGACTCTCTGAGATGGTGCATCTAACATCTGCAGCTCCATATAAACATTAGTCATTTTAATGAAGTAAAACTAATGATACTCCCTGGCTTCATTTCAATGATGCTCCAGTCCACACTAGGGAAAAGGGATATTTCCCCCCAAGCTACTAATCATTTCAATGTTTCTTAATGCCCTCCCAAGACCTGACCATTTTTAGAAAAATCATGTCTAGGATTTTATATCAGAGTAGAGTGAAAGTTGCCCGTATCATAAGTTTATCTTCTATCGTGGCTTCACATGACTTCAAGAAGAATGCATGTTCCAAGAGAGAAGCCATCAAGTACTTCTGTGGTTTCAGTCTTGCAGGATACAATGCTTACTAAGAAACCACTCTGGGAAGATGAGATTGAAGAGACCAATTTGTATGGGACATAAGCAGTAAAATATCATTAAGTCATAATCAGTTTCTGCAGAATGACTGCCAAGTCAAAACAAGAACCATCACTTGTTGTTCTACCAGAGCTCTCAGCATAGACCCACGCTGGTGAAATTCAAATCTTTTTCTCTTGTTCTTGAGAATTTCTTTTAACCAGACATTACCCCATAACTCACTCTTCTTTTTTTTTTTTTAACGATTTTATTTATTTATTCGACAGAAATAGAGACAGCCAGCGAGAGAGGGAACATAAGCAGGGGGAGTGGGAGAGGAAGAAGCAGGCTCATAGCAGAAGAGCCTGATGTGGGGCTCAATCCCATAACGCCGGGATCACGCCCTGAGCCGAAGGCAGACGCTCAACCGCTGTGCCACCCAGGCGCCCCCATAACTCACTCTTCTTCCCTGCCCTTTGCAACCAAACTATAGCCCCAACATAAATATTTGTTTTATTGGAGCCAACTGGTGACCACATCAATGCTTATCGCCGCTGCCTACCCACAACCCCCTTTCCCCCCATCATTTCCTACAAATGTAATCAGTTCTGTGTCATCACTGTCCTCTAAGACCTGAGTATCAGTACATTTCAAAAAATTTTAATGTTCTTCACTGTACCACATGTTCTGGATGTCCGTACATTCAACCAAGAGTCAAAAAAAAAAAATTATCAAGCAGCTACTCTATGCGAGTCAATCCCTCAGGGATGCAAAGATACAAAGGTAAGGTTCCTGACTTCAGGAATCTCAGTTTATTAAATTGCCTATATCCTCCATTGACTCAACTGGGAATAAGTGTCTTATCAAATGATTTGAAAACACAGTTGAATTCACTGAATACCCATATCCACTGTGATGTCTCAGGATGATGAGTGGGTTCCGCTTTTTTTTTTTTTTCCTTTCCCACCTGGCCAGTTCCCAGTCAGTCACCTTTCAAGAAGGAGCTCCCATGTTTTACTCAGCTTGGGTAGGTCAGGAAAGTCTTACTCAACTCCCTCTTCTATGTCACTGCCTTGCTAAGTATTTGTTTCTCTTATGGCCTTAATCACTCCATAGTAAACTGTTTTATTGATGCTTCGGCCTTCTTTATGAGACTCAGGCTCCACAAGTGATAGTCCTTGACCTTTCATTTCTACACTTGGCATCTAGTTTGGTGCCTGACCCACTGCATGCTTGCCACTTGAGTATGATGAACAGGTGAGATTGTTGTTGTACTATGTTTATGCTCCTCTGCATGGAAACACATGTTCAGTCCATTTTCTGACTCAACTCCCACTCTTTATTCAAGTACAGCTTAAAACTCACTGTTTAGATGATACCTTGACCTAACCATTTTGGTATTTACCCAGAATTCCTGGGAAATACAAAGGAAGGCAGCATTTAGGCCAAAGTATTCCCTTTAGGTTTACAAGTCTGCATGTGTCTAGAGTTTGCACATAGATCTGCCCAGTCTCTACAAAACAGTGTTCTCCTCACTACAAGACCAAATATTGCCATGGTTATTGTCATTCTTCTGTCCAATGAACCCATATGCTAAACTTCCCTTTGTTTGGCTTGTTTCAATCTCAAACTGCATTCGTAAGACTTTCTTTACCTTGCTAGAACTCTAACCAGCATGGATAACCAGAACTGCTGCTCTCAGTTAATAAAATTCCATCCCAAACAAAGAAAATCAACATGTTTTGTTAGACTGTGCCACCATTTCATTGGGAAATGCATAAAAATTATTGCTGTGTTTGAAATTAAAAAAATGGCTTTAGGAACCAAAAATACTTTCGTGGGCTTCCAGAAGTGTACAGAGCATAGATACCCAACCACAGCATGGGACAAGACTAGTAATCATGAGTAACCTGATTGTTTGTCAACAACATGCCAGACACTCCTTGCCTCAGCTCTAGCACTTACTATGGAACATTAGAAAAGTCACATGATCTCGCCATGTCTCAGTTTCCCATATAAAACAGGGACTGTCTGCCCTCTTTCAAGGGGGGATTATAGAGATTTGTAGGATTTAATAAGATAACAAGTACACTCCTTACTAAAGTGTCCAGTGCGTTTTTTTCAGAACATGGTACTGCCCATTAAGTGGTAGGAAGTTATTACTGTTTTTCAGACTTTCTTAAGCCCATTCTTTTTTCCAACTTTTTTGCACAAAACAACCCATGACATTTCAGAGTAGGGAGCACTAGGTTTTAAGGAAGAAATGTAATAGGATCACATGGGCAGGAGAAAGAAGAATTAAGGCAAGTGAGCTCGTGGGTTTCCATAAATCATGTAGAATTTAATTGGAAGTGGCGGTGTTTTCTATGGCTGGAAGACAAAAGAATGGAGGTCGTTCATTACATTGATATGTCAGTCCCGATCAGGAGAGATTGAGAACTGGAAAGTAGGCCAGTGGAGACTGATCATTCATTACTTCAACTTAAGCAAATCAGTTAGTTGTTGATGAAGGCTCATGAGGAATCTACACTGTGCTATGTTCATAAGCAGGATTACTGGTTGAGGTGGAGCTGCTAAGATGAGTTTGGAGTGATTTTTCATGTGAAATGTGATATTCCAGCTCCCTCTTGGGCTTACACTGAGAGAGAAAAGAAGAAATTTAAAAAGTCAACAAATTAATGCTCCACCAATACAGGTTTATGGAAGCCTTTGGGAGAAGAAGCTGTTGTCCACTTGGTTGGCTTATTCCAAATCTCCCGGTTCCATCATAAACGGAGTTTATAGTTGGCTCTAAGAAGTGATGAAACCCCATCCCTTCTGATTTTTCACCTTCATGATATTGTAATAGCTTCTCACTAGCCTTCTCCAGCCTTCTGCCCTACTCCCTCCAGGAGCTAGGCAGCCACAGGTCGCTGTTTTAGCACTCTGTATTGGATTGTTTTCAATCATCTCATGGCCTGTGAATTGCCCGGGTGAGAAGCTGCAGGCAACACTGGTGAACAGCTTATGTAAGGAGCAAAGACATGAGAAAAACCTTTCCTCATGCACGATTTGTTGGAACTTTAGACCATGAACTTTGCACGATTCTAAAATGAGAATGTGATATAATGACATGTCAATATGCACATACACTCATTATCACCAACTATGAATCTCCTGGGGTGATCCATCCCATTCAGAACAAAGATTTCTGTCCCCAGCTTGCTTTGTCATTAGATTTCCAAACTGCATAACTTCAAAATTTTGAGTTGGCTTTAATTTCATTTTGTGAGAACACAGTCAGAACCTCTAGCACATTAAATATGTTATTAATTATCAATTTATTAAAATCGTTAGAAATGTTTTACCGTGTAGCTAATTGCACCCACATCTGAGTCCTTAGGAGTCATTGCTTATGAGTTATCCTACAGGTCTGAGAACAAAGAGGCCTCTTTTTTAAACCATACATCTTCAGGGCAGACATGTATTATACTTATATAATGAAGCGATTGTCTGACTAGCTATATAACAACTCAGGTGTTTTTAAATAAGTAGAAAAAATGTAGCATGGAAACTTAATTCTGCCCCTGGAGCAGGTTGATAAATCGAGCCAAACATCTTTATTTTTTTATAGTACATTAAGGGAACATTTTTATTTAGTAGAGTCATACATCTTCACATTATTGGGAAGTGTGTTCTTATATTGCGTTTTTGTCTTCAGAATTGCCTTAGGAAGACATCCTTTCACTGGGAGTCCTATTGATGTTATTCTGGGGGAGGAAACTCTGCTCAAACTTGATTTGAATTAATTGGGCACTACAGAATGGTGTCTTTATGCCCCTCACTACCAAAGGCTTTGTCTGCAGAAGAGTTTTGCTTTTAAAAGGATGGACAAGATTTTTGAAACTGGATGATGAATACATGGTTTGCCAAACTATTCTCTCAACTTTTGTGTACTTTGAAAATTTCCATAATAAGTAGTTCTTTAAAAGGAACTGGCAATAAAAGGGGAAAAGGATATCTATGGGAAAACTATTAAAATTCATTTCCCATAGAGACATTAACACTCACTGTGTCCTAGACTCTGAGCTGAAGGATAGCATGGAAACAAGACACTGTCCTCAAGAAATTCATTCCCTGGTTGAAGTGATAGATACTTGCTATAGACTGAATGTGTCTCCTCAAAGTTCATATGTTGAAATCTAAACCCCAATGTGACAGTTTTGAAAATGGAGCCTTTGGGAGGTAATTAGGTCAGGAGGGTGAAGCCCTTATGAATGGGATTAGTGTCCTTATAAAAAAAAGACATGAGAGAGATGATCTTTCTCTCTCTTTCCACACCAGGTGAAGATGCAATGAAAAACTTGCCATCTGCAAACCAGGAAGAGAGCTCTCATCAGACACCAAATCTGCTGGCATCCTGACCTTGGACTTCCCAGCCTCCAGAACTGTGTGGAATGAACATTTGTTGCTTAAGCTCCTCAGTCATTGGTATTGCAATAGCAGCCTGACCTGACCTAGACACGACTAAGTATAGCTCTGGGAAGCGCACAAGCTGTGATGGGCTAAATGGTGCCACAAATTGCCCTGGGAGCAAAGTTGAAGAGAAATTTATTTTAATTGTGGGACTCTAAGGAAAATTTCCTAGAGAAGGTGATAATAGAAGGTGATCAGGACTTTAAAATTCCAAGGAAGGTATACATAAAATTGCACAAATACAGATTAAGAAGGATGGAGATAGAGACAGTGTTCCATATTCCCTATCCACGAAAAGGGATCGAGGGGGATGTCAGAGTTGGTAGTTAGTAGGATTCAGAGGGAAATGAGGCTAGAAAGTTGAGTTAAAGGCACATTATATTCAGAGTATTAAATCTCAGGATGAAGTATATGAAATTTAACTGGGAGAATTAGAAACTCATTCAAGGGATGGGATAAAGGGAGTATAATGCTCCCAATTTGGTTTTAAAAAAATAATGTTGGTAGCAACGTGAGGGATTTCAGAGTTTAAACTGAATTTCAGCTAGAAGTTAGCTCATTAGCCAGAGTGCCTTCAGCAATTTCAGAGCAAAGCAGTGAGCCTGCATGAGGTTGGGTGGTGGCTGATTAGAGAGGGTGAGCTGCGTGCAGGACACAGAGAAAGGTTTAGACAAAACTCAGCACACTAATTGGGTGGGATGATGCAGAGCATGTTGCTACATCACTAGTTGCCAGACTCCCAAACTGTACCCTTCCATCTATGATTTAGAAGGATTTTCTTGCTCTATTCAATCCCAGTTGGAAACGCACCTAGCTCAACCGGAAGATCAAAGAAAGGGCAGAAAAAGTCAGAGAGAAAGACAGAGGGAATGAATGGGCCATGTGGGATGAGGTAAGGAGGATTCCAGGAAGAAGGAACCACTGATGGTCAAAACAAGGACAGCCCTTTCAAGACCATCATCAGAGACCAGGGATAGATCTTGTTGCCTTAGCAACATAGCCTCTTTCCAGCTGACTCTCTCACTTAGGTACCATGGCTCCTGCAAGCTGAGAGTCACCCAGGGTCCTGACCTTCTTCCTGAACTTCACCTGGACCTGTTTCACTGCCTATTAACTACTGATCAAGGAAGTAGTCAAGGCTAGGACATGAGTCAAAGAGAGTCACTAACATCAAAATTGTGCCTCTAAGTGAAGTAGAAGCTTTTAGAGCCATTGGTTATTTATTCTTATCGACATCCTTAAGATTTTTCTCACATTTACAAATGATGAAATTGAGGACAAAGAGGTTTTGTGTTTTGTTTTGTTTTTTGTTTTTGTCTTTCCCCAAGAGCTATGTGGGAGCTAGAAGTTGAATGAAGCTTGACTCAGATGCGCAGACTTCTATGCGGTACTTATGTGGTACTGTGACACTGCCCCACAGGCATAGGCCTTGAATCCCAAGCCCAAGTGCCTTTCATTCATTCATTTATTCATTCATTCGGTAATCATATGTTGAGTGTCAACTAAATGTCAGGCACTGTGCTAGGCACTGGGGAAATGGCGTATACATAGAGAGGCAATTTCTGCTCTCACAGAAATTGCAGTCTGGTGAGACAGAAATACCTTTCTCAAATAATAAATAATACCAAAGAAAGACTAAGACCAGCACTCCAGGGAGAGAAACACTGTCCCATTACAGTTTACAATGACCTAAGGATATTTCCTAAGCACCTATTCCATGCCAAACCCTCTTCTAAACCCTGAAGATACAGAGACAATGCGGTGTGTTCTCCAGGAACTCACTGCCTGGAACGAAAAGGAGCATGTAAACACAGCAAAGCAGTGCAATGGGTGCCAACAACATGAGGCCTGGCAAAGCAATTAGCTGTTTGGAGACACAGACCTAGAACCACAGAAAGGTTCTCAGAGGCTGTTACCCCTGAAATGGCTGACAAAGAATTAGTAGAGTTTCCTTAGGCCCATGTAGAAAAATGCCTTCAATATGGTGCATAGAGTCAGAGTGTTAGAATGGCAGATCTTGAAAATAAAGACGGTCTCTGAGTTTATAGCCCTATTGCAGCATGTTGGTGGAAACTTTGGGTTATTTGTTTTTCTTATTGTGGCTTAGGGCTAATTTTCATTGCCACAGACCAGCTGTGTATTTCTAAACCAATGTGTATCGATATCTCCTTAAATTAAAAAAAAAGAAAAAAGTAAATGCTGTGATTAAAAGAAAAAAGTCTCAATTCCAACCAGGAAAGAATATTCAAATTTAAAACCGAAATCTTGGTCTTGATGCATTAGGGAGAAACTCAACACTATGTCCCTCACCGTCTCCTGGTGGCCAACAGGAAGTACTAAGTCTGACTGTAGATGACACAGGACCTCAGATTTGCAGCCAGGACACCCAGTCACGTTGTATGGCAAGGATGAAGTTCAGGAACTCCTCCATGGCTGGAAAGAGTTTGTTTTAACCAAAGAAGCTAGGGGTTGACGGCCTCTCAAATGAAACAGATAAGGCAAACAGAGGGTTCTTGTCAGAAACAAATGTTATGTCTCTCCCTCCTGAAAAGCTTACAGATATTATCAGTAGGAGTCTAGTTGGGCCTAACACGAGTCCCTGAGAAGTAATATTAACCAGATGCTTGGCAGATCGTTTATTTATCTCCCCCTAAATTCAATAAAGAGACCCATATATAAATAAGGGAAAATAATGCAACTGTTAGTAATTTATCACTGGATAGAAGGCCATTGTTGCCCTTATCTCTTCAACGATGTTCTATTTCCACTAGTAATGAATTACAGGGTTGCCACATCCTTCCCCTGTGACAGTGGAGACATGCTAGGTGCTACAGCTCAAACCCTGTGTTCCAGAGACCTAGTGGCAGCCATCTTGGGTTCATGTTCTCTGCCCTTAGGTTCCTGTGTAGGCAGCCCACTGTCAAGAACTGGAATGCTCCACCCACTCTGCTTAGGAAAAAAAGACATTATTTCTAAAAAAAACATTTATTCTTATCTTTTAGGTGCCTCTGAGGAAGGTATGGTTAAGCGTTCATTAATGAGGCAGCATTTTATTCATTATATCCCAAGTTTCCAGCTTCCTTTTGGCCATACTAAAAGAATATGTTCAACTTAGATTCAGAGAAATGAGTGAGATAGCAAAATTTGGAATTTATGAGAGCTGGAGGTCTAGGAATCAAAATGGTGACTTAATTTGTTTGACCAAGGTGTTAATTTTATTGGTGATGCTAATGATGATGACCACAGGTAGTATTTACCGCATCCTTATCATATTCCAGACATCATTTAAAGCACTTTATGTGGGCTATTTCATTTAATTCTTAGCACAAATTTATGTGTGGATATTATATTTAATTTTTATTTTAGAAAGGAGGAAACTAAGTACTTTGTCCTCTGTCACAGAGCCAGTTGGCTATGCGGGAGGACTTGAATCCAGAGGTCTGACTCTATTGCCCCAGGATATACCTTCTGGTTGATGTGCGTGATGAGGAAGTGAAGCTAAAACCACTGGTTGGTATCTTGGAATACAGCAAAGCATACGGACTTCTTAGGGCTACTAGAACCATTAATATTTTCAAGAGTGAAGGTGACATGGCCACCAGGCTTGAATTTTAGGAATACTAGTCTCTGAAAGCACTGCAGGAAATGGACAGGAGTGAGAATAGGGAGTCTATGAGGTAGGGAGGCTAAATAGGCCACTGAATGGTGAGGTAGAAGAGGATGAGGACTTCAGAGAAGGTAATGGCCACGAGGATGGACAGAAGGGCATATTCCAAGGGACTAACTGATGGGATGTTCTGACCCTATGCATGAATTGCTCATGTCACGAGGCCACCTCCAGGCCCCCATCTTAGTGGCATCTTTCATTAATCTCTTAAGAAAATATATCCTGAATGCTTTGCTGGGGTATTTGGATCCTTTCTCAATCCTTTCTGACATTCCCAGGGAAGGGAAGGACCACCTTGAAGCATCAGTATCTCGGAAGGAATAGCCACCAATTGGGCTATATTCTTAGTATCTCTTCTGGTAGTTGTCCTGCCCCATACACTATCCATCTGGCAATAGGAGTGGGCCCCTGGCTAAGATGGACTAAAACACATATGGCATCTGGCCCAAAAGGGCTAAAGTATCTTTCCTGGGAGTACAGAACAGATACCAAGAAACCCCAGCTTTGGTCTACCTGGTCTCCAGAGTGAATATGTGGGTGGGCATTTCCAGTCGTGTGAACTAGAAAAGAAAGACTACAGCAAGAAAGAGGGGAAGACCAGATACATTGAGAGAAGCCAAGACAAGACATGGGAGAGTCCTGATGACATTTTTGGATTCAAACCCAAGCCCAGTGGCGGTTCCTTCCCTGTCCTTGAAGATCATGTTCTACCCCAAAGTCTTATAATACAAACCCCTCCCTCCCAAGTTTTTCTAGGTAAAGCTGATTTCAGATGCTTAGAATCAAAAGACTCTAACTGAGAAGACCCCAGTGTCTAACTTGTTCTACAACGCCATTGAGATGCTCGTGATTTCCTTTTTCCCAGCTTCTTCCCCAGGCCTCACCAATTAATCCTCTTCTTGGAAAGGGAATGAGAGAAATAATAGAAAATGCCCTCGGGAGCAGTATTATGTCCTGTGGGCAAAGTTCAAGGGGCTGCTCAATTATTGCACAGCTCCTACACTTACATATGGTACTACATACAAATACAAGGTCTGAGTTACATGCTTGATGTAACTTAAGGAGGATAATGAGAACGCATAAGTGAGTTACTTGTGCTTTTGTGGACTCATCTATGAATGTGCATCCCTCTCCATAAAAGTATGACTGCATTAAGTCCAGACCATCAAAGAAAAAGTCCTCTCGCCCTCTCTCTGGGCCATGCCATTGTAGCGGCGCATACTGAATACTGCAGGCTGAAGTGATGACCCTCCTCCCACCAGACTAGTAGAACCAGCATGTCTCAGTGACCCTGAGGCTGCCAGGATGCAACACACCCCACCTTCAATGGCATTGTCTTTGTTCCCCTGCCCAGAATGCTGCGAATGTAACTCTTACTCATCACTGAGCTACAAACATTCTTCTTTACAGCCCTCTCACTTGTGGCAGCTCTAACTCAATTTTGCTTTGGTTTTTGGATACCCACTGAGTCTTCTTCTGTCTATAGAAGCCTACTCAGAGACAAAGTACCTGCTCATAATTCCACTTTGAGAGCCAGCAAAATTGTCATCACACAGATGTAAATAAGGAATACTCTACAAATAGCTTTCCACCCAGCATGGGCAAGGAAGCCGACTGAGAACACTCAGCTCTGGTTTGATACTGGGCTTTCCCCACAGATGTTACTTGTCTTCATGTTTCAACACCACATGATTTCGAGAGACCGTGTCACAGACCCTATGAAAATAACAAGGAAGAATAGAGTGTGATTTATCTTGACCCAGAGTTGAAGACATGAGAAATGTTCATAATTCAGCTGTCACTTGGGCTAAGTAGAATGACCTTGGTGTTGTTCTGGGTTTCAAGAAGCATGTGCTTCGGCATCTAATTGACATTGGGAACACAGAAGAGTATGGCCTTGAAGAGTCGAGGCATCTCTGTGACTCAGACAGCCCTCTGAAGCCCTAAGCACTATTCCCTCTATCCCATAATCATAGTGGGATGCTATTTAACATTGGAAGATGGTTCCTCTTCAGAAAGAGTATTGTAGCTAACATCTCTTGAGTACTTACTATACGCTCTGCCACACAAAGATTGTGTTGCATCAACCTTATGAGTTAATTCAGTATTTTGCATATGAAGGAACTAAAGCAATGAGAGATTAAATAAAACGTGTTCCGAGTTACTCAGAAAGTGTGTGTGACTTCAGTCCAAACGGCCTAACTCCATAACTTCTGCCCCAACCACTACATCCTAGTGTTTTGTATACCAGCCCGGAGAAGGCAACATTTATGCCTGGATGAAGGAGATGAGGAAAGAGAACAGATATCTGAGTACCTGTGATGTGACAGACACCGTACTATGTGCTAGCCACATTATGTTATTATTTTGCTCAATTGGTAAAATAATCCTGTGAAGCTCTGGGGTTGAGTGAATTGCTCAGGCTACTAAAAGAGGAACCCATCCTTAAACCCATGTCTGCCTGGCTCCAAAGCAGGAGTTCTTTGTGCTACTCAGCACTGTTTCCCCATTCTTTTCAAACAATTCACTATTACATATAATCCTTTAAGGGAAGAGAAAATGGGGAAAGAAAAGAAAAGAAAAGAAGAGAAGAGAAAAGAAGAGAAGAGAAAAGAAAAGAAAAAGAAAAGAAAAGAAAAATGAAAGAAAAACAAAGTGACAAGATCCCTGGTGCTTATTTGAAAGGTTAGTTAAGGGTGCCTGAGTGGCTCAGTCGGTTAAATGTCTGCCTTTGGCTCAGGTCATGATCCCAAGATCCTGAGATCAAGACCCATGTCAGGCTCCCTGCTCAGTGGGGAGTCTGTCTCTCCCTCTGCCTGCCCCATTCTCTGTCTCTGTCAAATAAATAAATAAATAAATAAATAAAAGATCCTGAGATCAAGACCCATGTCAGGCTCCCTGCTCAGTGGGGAGTCTGTCTCTCCCTCTGCCTGCCCCATTCTCTGTCTCTGTCAAATAAATAAATAAATAAATAAATAAATAAAATCTTAAAAAAAAAAACAAAACTGAAAGGTTAGTTAAGAAATTTAACACAACAATGAATCGAACACTATATCAAAAACTAATGATGTACTATATGCTGGCTAACTGAACATAATAAAAAAAAAGAAATTTAAAATAACTTGGGACAGATATATTTAACTCTGGGTACTCCTCATAGCTGTGCCCCCACACCTGCTGAAAAGAGTCTTTGCCTACCTAATGTCACAAAAATACTCTCCTGTGTTTCATTCTCAAAAGGTTTAGATTTCACACTTAAGTCTAAGACTCATCTCAAATTAATTTTTTACTATGGAGTGATGTAGGGGTCAAGAGTTGTTTTTTCTATATGCTTATTTTGATGTTCCACAAAAGCCAGCTGACTGAATATATGTGAATCTATTTCTCCACATTATTTTGTTCCATCAAGCCAGTTGTCTATTCAGTATCACAAAGTCTAGAGGAAAATAAAGGGACCCAGCATCTTATCATAAAAGCATTGCCTACCCTTCAGAGTGACTATTGCCAATGTTTTAGTCTATTTTCTTTTCTGCATGCACACACACACACACACACACACACACACACACATTTTTAACATAATTCTTATGATACTGTATACATAAATATTTATCTTGCTCTCTTTTTTTAACTTAACATTACAAGACATAAATTTTCCATGTCATTAAATATCTTTTGAAAATATTATTTTTTTACGGTTGCATATGTCCCATCATTTCTATTAAACATAATTTATTTAACTGTTTTGGCATGCATTCCATTCCCACATTTTTGCTATTTATAAATAATGTTGCAATGAACATATTTGTGTATAAATATTCATATGCATTTCTGACTTTTCCCCAAGAAGAAAAATGACTATGTCAAAGGGTATGACCTTTGCTTAGGCTCTCTCTACATCCTGCCAAATTACTTTTCATATCAATTGTATAACTTTAACTCCCTCCAGCACTTTTTATGAATGCTTATTTTTCTGCATTCTTGCCAACCTAAATATTACAATTCTTAAATCTCTGTTAATTTTTTAGCTAACATGGCTCTTTATTTATATCCTAATTTGCTTTAACTTACTTTCCAGTGAAACTGAATATTTTTGCATTTTTTAGCTATTTACATTTCTTTTTCTATGTTTCGTCTTGCTTGTACCTTTATTTAGCCCAAGGTACTGCTATTAAGGGTTTAGTGATTTTTTTTTTCTTAATGATTCCTATGTACAAGTCCTCTTATAAGTGAATTTTTAAAAAGCCCTTGTCAGAGTTCTGATATTTCTTCAGTAAGTTTTATATACATCTATAATGCTCTTCTTCTCCGGGAGCTCACAGTAAAACAGAACAGCAGACACTGCCTGCAAATAACTACAGTAACCACAAAAAACAAATGAGGGACTGCAGATGAACTGCTATGGACATTCAGATAAGGGAGAGGACATGGCCAGCTAAGAGAAGCAGAAGGGATGTTGCTTTATAGCTGTGACTCAATGTACGAATTGCAACAGAGGACCTCAAATTTGAAGGCCCATCAGAATCATTTGAAGAGCCTGTCAACACCAAGACTGCTAGTCTGAGGTGGGGGCTGAAAATCTGCATTTCTAACCTGCCTCCCTACCCACTCCCCAACTAACTCAGTGCTCTAGCCTACACTTTGAGAACTGCTGAACTAAGAAAAGTTGGGAAGAAAGTATAAGGAAACAAAGACAAAAAAATCCCAAATGACAGAACAATCTGAATAAAGGTTTGAATCTCTTCGCTTAGAAGTCCAGTCTCATTGAGTTTTGAGATAACAAAAAAAAAAAAAAAAAGGCAATTTGGGAATTTTTCCCCCTTCCCACATTTTAATAATTCACAGAGAGAGCTGTGGATTCCTCAAACTTGCACCAAGTATTGTATTTTATCCCAGGTTTTTATATAATATACTTTTAACTACAGCGAAAGGGAAGCGGCAAGTCCCATCCTTAGTCATTCTGGTCCATACTCAAATTCACTCATACTAACATGTTTTAATCTATCCATGCTTTCATTTTTACTTAATTTTTTTAAATTAACTTTATTTTTAAATGATCTGCTGTAAAGGCATAACTGGAGTTATTTCTCCTAAGTTAAAAGGTACATGTAAAAATAAATACTGTGAAAACAAAACTTTATTAAATTTTAATTAGACATCATTGCCAGGCATAGTTTTCAAGCCTGAAGTCTGCTACTCTTTGTTATAAAGGGGCTATTGGTATAAACCAGAAAGAGCTGAAATTACCTGATACACGATATCCTGAATGTCAGATAAACAATAGGTACATTCTTTGTATAAGTATGGCCCATGCACTATTTGGGATATACTTACACTAAAAATATATTTGTTGTTTATCTGACATTCAAATTTTATTAGGTGTCCTATATTTTTATTTGCTAAAATTGACAAGCCTAGAAAGGGACTGACCATTTACACCAGCATCACACTGATCTTTTCTCCGAGACACCTTCGGAAATCTTGAAAGAAAATTAAAAAGGAAATAATTGTCTTACAATGTGTGATGGTATTACTTAACTCTGTCTACTATGTACCAGCTAAAACAAAGGTAGCAAAGTGTTGAGGTTCCTTCTAGGAATAAGGGTCCTGACTTTGTAAAATGCTGCCTTAAAACATGGACTGAAAACAGAAGGAGAAAAGAGATTTTCAGACCATCTTGGGCTCTCAGTAGCCAAGATTGGCATCTGTACTTGTGAAGGTATCATTTGATCCAACTTTTGCATACCAGCAGAGCATCTAAATCCTTGTGAAGACCATAAAGGGGGCTTTGGGCAAGAAGAAAATAATGGGTTAGTGGGCAAGTCCATGAGCCATTAGCCTGACTAATGGGGAAAGTTTACACATGATGGCTCGGCTTTTCCAACCAGCTTTCTTTTAAGAAAACCATCAAATCCCTAGACGTCAATTGAAGTTAATAAAAAATTCTGAAGTGTTTCTGCTTGCCTGCAAAATATACTCATTTCTGGATTAAAATTAATTCCTTATAATCTAAATGCCTGCTAATAAACACTTCCCCATAAATGAGATACAATCGGAGAGATTCATAAGATCATGCTCCATTTTACATCAGATGCTGTTGGTGGTGCCTCTCTAAGTAGATACTAAGTTTTTCTTTTAGATTTGCGAGCATTTTCCCCCACAAAATGGGACTGAAGGAAAGCATGACATCTACTACACTGGAGAATGGCAGTGGAGAACACAAGGTATCTTCTGAGTCTCTAGGTACTCAGAAGGTTGACTCTTCCTCGAAGCCATAATCCAAGTTTGGACGTCTTTATCTTGTCTCCTAGAGTATCCCACCATTCAACTTCCCCAACAGATCTGGGAAGTCTTAGTGGGACGTAGGATCAGGAACCAAATGGGGGGGCACCTGGGTGGCTCAGTTGGTTAAGTGATTGCCTTCGGCTCAGGTCATGATCCCAGAGTCCTGCATCAGGCTCCCTACTCAGCAAGGCGACTGCTTCTCCCTCTGACCCTCCCCCTCTCTCATGCTCTCTCTCTCTCAAATAAATAAATAAAAAATTTTTTAAAAAAGGAACCAAATGGGGCAGCCATGGACACAGAGTGCTAGCAACTACTTTTAATTGAAGGCTGAGGGTCAATTTAATGGGGCAGAATGGCTCCTGATATAAGCCTGAATTCAGAGTAATCTAATAGTCACATTACTACGTGTCAACAATAACAGCAAAAGAAAGAAATGAAGAAAATGGTTGTTGGCAACAGCAATGTAGCATGCCAGGCGGCTAACATAAACCAGCGTATATGGATATGCCATCATTCCCACTTTACAGGTGGTAAAACTGAGGCAAGGAAAACACGAATGACTTCCCAGGTCTACTTTCTCCAAATCCTACAACACTGGATGCAGGAAAGACAAGAAAGAAAATGTCTTCAGCGCCCAGACTTCCTGGCCACCCTCTCGTCATGGCAGAGATGGAAGGCTGAGTTGCAGGCACCAGCAGCTTAGACAGCTCATTAGCTTTGTTCTCGTGGCGCAGTCACCAAGCAATCTTCTGATTGCAATCTGGCTTCTACTACAACTACTCAAAGGCTAGAAATTGGGGCAGTTGTGCCAACATGAATCTTTCCATGTGCAAGGCGTTGCCAATTCTGGGATTGCAAAAAGGAAGACAGACCTTGAATCACGATGATATTACCAAAGCGTTGCCAACCGGTGGCTGGTGGGCCAGTGTCTCCTCCCCTCTGCCAGCCTTGCAAACATGTGGGAGCTCTTACTTTCCTCTCTCTCTCACTCTCTTTTCTCCTTCTCTCTCAGTGCAGATCAGGAAGCCCAGAGAGTGGATCTGTGAGTGGCACAGAGCCTTCCTCTGTGCTGGCATACCTAAGTCCACTTTTGTCTTCACTGTTGTTCATTCCACAGAAGGCTAGCAATTTGGAATAGGAGTCTAAATGCTCCTCACAGCTACCTTTCAGACGCTGGAATATGGCATTCCTGTGGGTACAAGTCGTGGGGGCGGGGGGTGAGGACGCACAGGCCAGCAATATTCTGTGTCTTCCTGAAAACTTTATTCAGAAGAGGTCAGGAACAGCTCTTTCCTTTTCAAAATTCAAAGCAAGTGCCTGAAATGTTCATCCATGTGAATTTTTGAAGCAACCAAATCTAGATGGTTTAACCACTTAGCATTTCAGAGTTCTTTATTTATTCCGTTACTTCATAAGAGAACTGGAGGTGAATTAACAATATCAAGCTATATCTTATGTTTATGGAGGGTAGGATTTGTACTTTAAATTTTTTTGTTTTAGCTTATTTGTATTTTCTGAACTGTCTTCAATCACCAAGTATTGTACTTATAATATTCTGAAGTATTTTAAAACATAAATAAGAATAAAAAGAAGCCCCAGGCAGCTTCTTGCACTACATCTGGACAACTGCTGACATTCTAGGATCAAAATTGAAACCAATATGTCTACTTAGTCCAGCGGGAGCCAAGGCAGCCTTCATTCTGACAGGAAAGGGGAGTTTACTCTTGGTCTGAACTGACCACTCTGAGATCAAATTCATCTGCAGCTGGCTCCATGTTGAGACTACTGCTGTGTGAGGGCAAGGGAGTCAACCTTAAGGTCAGACTAGGTGGTGACAAGCAAGTGAGTTCCTCTGGGGAGATAAAACCAATACACGTCCCTCCCCACAGCCCAGGGGCCCTGGCCAGACTTTTGCTGGGGTCCAGAGGGCCAGGGCACTCAGACCTGTGTCTTTCTCCCCTTCTCCCCACTTCCCCCTCCTTCTCCCTCCATCTCCTTTCGTCTCCCTCTCCCTCTCCCTTCCTCTCTCTCTTTCTCTCCCTCTCTGTCTCTTCCTCTCCCTCTACTTCCCTCTTCTCCCTCTCTCCCTCTTTCTCTCCCCCTCTCTCTCCCTCTCCCTGTCTCTCTCTGTCCCCCTCCCTCACCTCTCCAATCTCTCTCTCTCTCTCTCTCTCTCTCTCTCTCTTTTTTCTTGGGTTAAAGTTTGTGGGATGCCAGCCAGGAAGAAATCCCTGATTGGGTTTAGGGCTTATCGCAGGACTAACCTTGGGGACAGGCAGGCTCCAGGCTTTGAGGGATTTTCCTGTAAATCACCATGATAACAAACTCACAAAAACATCCAGCTTTGGGCTGAAATAATAATAACACCACATTTTTTTCCCCTGCTTTGTCAGGAATTTTGCTAGAAGGGCTATGCATGCTAGCTTATTAAATGTTTGTGATGATGTCTTGAGCTAATATTATAATGGCCATTTTACAGGGGGTAGACAAAGTCCTAGGCTGAAGGGCTTGCTGGGGTCACGGAGCTAGAACTTGACAGAGTGGGGAGTTCCTTCAGACAGGACCCCACAAGGTCCCTTCTACTCTCAAGCTCTGTGATCCGGAAGATTCATCATCCCACATGAGGGTGAGCAGAAGCAGCTCAACATACAGAATGGTCACATCCTTATGTGTCTACTTCTGTTTCAGTTCTTTATCTCCTTCCAGCCCTTTCCTTCATTCCCTCTGTGACCTGTGTGATGGTGGGCAAGTCTCTTAACTTGAGTTTTACTTTCCTTAGCAACACAACCATGAACCGTGTCCATGTCACAGGACTTTAAGAAGGGAATGCCTATGCCCCATCCTGAGAGGCAGCTTCACTGGTGGTGTTAAGAGTTCGGCCCCTGGAGGCAGACTGGCCACACTGGCATCCCAGCTCTGTGACTCTGGGCAAGTGTCTTAATTCTGCTTCTCAGTGGAGAATAAGAATACATACCTCATAGATGTGTTCTGTGTTTTTAGTGAGTGAAGGTATACAAAGGGTTTTGAAACAGTACCTCATATGCTCCTCCTGTGTCAAGGTGCTATGATTATGTTTTAAATAAAATCACTTTAGCACAATAAACAACACATATTAAATGCTTAATAACGGGGAGGGAGACATCCCTAAGACTTTAATTTGCAAGTAAATTAGACCACCAGTTTCACAGGCTGCATGTTGATCTGAATTCCATACTAAACATACCATAGCATGACTTGAGAAGCCAACGCAACAGCAGCTCTGGACTGATATTTCAGTGTCTTGCAGTAATCCCTCCCATCCTTCCCGAGCCTCCAAGGGAAGCTCAGGGGTTCTGCAGGCAGAGGCAGCCGTGACCCGAAGCAGTAGGAAATGCCTGCGTAACCCAGGGGAGGTAGAGCCAGGGATTCCGTGAGTCAGCCTGAGCTTCTCAAGAAGCCACTTTCTCCCTCTCCCCACAACCAGGGGCAAATGCAAAGAAACTTTACACAAAGAAAGCAATTTACTTAGCCAGTCATTTTTCTAGATTTGCTCAGCAATTATTTCAGCTATTTGTGTTTAAATGAGTGTTCCCTCTGTCCCTTGTCCAGTATCTTTCTGCTTCATCAGAGAGGGAAGCCTCGACAGCATTTTCCCTCCCCAGAGCTGAGCCTTCACAGGCACAGAGGCTGGGGGATGAGACGGGTGGAGCAGGGAGAGTGGCTTAGAGAAAGCAAAAGTTGCAGGTCCAGAAAGTTACTGAGGCTCTCAGGCAGTGACTTCAAAATGTAGACCAAGCAGCAGAATCACCTGGATGGCATGCACCCTAATATGCTTGGATATTTGGGTCCTTTTAGAATTTTTGCCTCAGGATGTTTGGGGTAGGGGCAATTGGTGTGCTGGTAATTTTGCAACCAGCTTTGCTGAAGAAAAAGAAGAAGAAGGGGGAGGAGGAGAAAGCCCTCTTTGTGGCATTTGCTGATTTCCTGGTGTAAGTATTCTCACTGCGGCAAATTTCAACTACCCATGTGATGTCACTGAACAGAGTTGGGAAGAGATGTGCCCACTAAGCTCTTGTGAGCTGGTAAGAGCTAGTTCCAGGATACCATGGGGACAGGGCCAGCCAGGAATCTGCATGTTTATTAGGTTCTCCTGGATGATTCTGACACAGTGGACACTGTACGAGGCTTTTCAGGAGGAGCAGAAATAGAAAAGCCAATTTGAGCCTGGAGCCAAGATCAGTTTGGTTTTTTGGAGGCAACACGCCAATCTACAAATATTCATGTACCACCATCATCATTTTTTGCCGTATCCATTTACATTCTGTGCTATTTGTTACTTGTTTTTAATCTACTACTTTATCCTTTCCTTTATCATATTATAGAAGCTTTAATTACCACTTTAAGTGTAAAACTACTACTGTTTGCTATCTATAAAAAGGAAACATGAAGAAACAAAAATAAAAGCCATATTGTTAAAATTGAGTTATACAGCAACCCCTATCTAGAGTTCTGAGCCTAAGGCCTACTTTCTCTTTGTTAACAAGCATTAGAGAGACATTAAAGCCCTATTAGCACCAAATGGTGACATTCTCCTTCAGATAATTAGGATTGAAAAATAGTTGAAAAGGAAGTGACTTTCTCTCGATGAGAAATAATATATAAAGCAGGGTATCAGCAGAACTTAAAAACATTTTCCATACCATATAACACTAAGCCCCACCTCACTGAGCCTTCTAGAAAATGACATAACCAAAACATCTAGTCGTGATGGTGGTGTTGACAGTGATGACAGTGAAGATGAGCTATCCATTACTTATCTCTTCCTACATAACAGACTTTAGGTAGAGGGCTCCACTTGCATCACCTCTAATTGCAGGGGAGGAAACAGAAGCTTGGAGAACTAGCGTACTTGGCCTCAAGCACATACTGATCATGGAGCCATGATCTGACCCTAAATCATGCTGATTCCAGAGCCCTTATTAAGAATATACATGTCAAGTGTTGCAGTTGGTTTCTTTCTCCTTGTAGCTTTGTGGAAGGATTAAGTCATATATTATATGTGCAAAGCACCTGTCCCATGGCCAGCCCACGGTATGCTTGTGCAAGATGTTGGCTTCCATATTTCATACAATGATGAGCTTTTGACATGTTCAAGCCCTCCATATTCCCTGGATAGAGCCCCGTAAGTGATTCTTCTCTTCACATTATTCCCAAAGCAGAGACCTCTTTAGCTGCAAAACAAAGTAAGGCTCCTCTGTGACATGCCACGTGCTGTATACTAAGGCTTTATCATTACTCATATACCCCTTAATCCTCTGATCCCCCATCTACAGCTAAAATAAATGGAGAAATATTAACTTGGCTCCCAGCTGATAAGATGTTGTTTGCCTTCTCATTGACCTCCTCAAGATAACAGTTTTGAACTTTGATAAGGCATTTCTTCAGAGCCAGCCAGAGGAAGTTCTATAATAAGAGTTAACAAGAAGTCATTGGAATCAAATTCTGAAATTAGAAAAGAAGCCAGAGAATACCTAAAGACACTTTGGGTTTTCTGCACAACTCATCTTACCATGGGAAAGCAAGACAGAAAGAGCATGCCAAACCCCACAGACGCTTGGCTTCCAACTAGAAGTACTGCCTGACAATGTCTGTCTCCCTCACATTCCTGATCATAAGACTGGCACAGACCTCCCAGAACTGAGGCTGAATGGTGAGACAACCCTCTACCAGTGCCGGAGGTCATGAAGGCTGTTCCTAGTGATGCGATACTCAGCCTAGGGGGGTTTACAATGGGAGGAGAGACAGACATATTTCACTACTTGTCAAGTCAGTGTAATGATGGTACTAATAACAACTTCCATATTAACTGTAACCACACAAATTTTTAAATTAAATTAACTGCATCTGAAAAATGTCTTTATAATCTCTAATAATTCTACAAATGTTGGTGATTAATGTCACACAACCCAGAGAGGGCTGTTACGGAGAGGCTGAAACCAGGAGTGGTTATCCACCCATAGCCAGTACACACAAAGTGCCTGCTGTATGCACATTTCACATCATCTCACCCCCAACATACTGCCAGCTAAGTGTGATTTTTAACTCTAATTCTGCAAATAAGGAAACTGAGGCTCAGGAAGGTTATACATCTTACTTAAAGTCATATGACCAGTAGGTAAAAAAATCCATCGCTCAAACCCAAGTGATATGGACTAAATTGTGCCCCCCCCACTCCAAATTCTTATGCTAAAGTACCTCATAATGTGACTGTACTTGGAGATGGGGTCTGTGAGGCATGATTAAGGTAAAGTGAGATCATTACAGGGGCCCTAAATCAATATGACTGGTGTCCTTATAAGAAGAGATTAGGACACAGAGACAATCTCAGACCAAAGTGGGGGTCATCTGCAAGCCAAGGAGAGAAGACTCAAAAGATACCAACATTGCCAACACCTTGATCTTGGACTTTCAGCCTCCAAGACTGTGAGAAAATAAAGATCTGTTGTTTAAACCACCCAGTCTGTGGTATGTTGTCATGGCTGCCCTAGCTCACCAAGTCTCTCATTTCGTGTCTACTGTATATTTCACTACGCCACCCTACCATGATGTATGTGTGTGTGGTTATAGTCTAGCATAAAATTCATTTCAAGTATCACACTTCATAGTTTCTCTGACTCCAAAGAGTACACACATTCCCCAATCTCGCTGATTTAGACTGTGGATAAATCATATACTTCCTGGGCTTTGCTCCCAGGATTCACAGCTATAATTTACTGAAAGTTTTTCAGGGGCTTTCCAGAGTTGATGGTCCTTCTTGAGTTCAGTAGCTCAATGTACGGTTTGTATCAGAACGAGTGGTCATTGGTAGAGGCCCAGTCTCTGGCCACAGAGAATTCAAAATGTAGCACTAACTACTCCTAGCTACATCACAAACATCATAATCGTTAGTAACACTCTTTCCCACTGAGCCCGATGCTAGCCTCAGGAATCTTTCCACTCTGGACGGCAGGAACCTGCTACAGGACAACTGTATCTGATGATGCACAACACTGAACCCACATCCCCTTTTAGCACAGGGTGGAACTCTCATGGCCAGACCTGCCTCATTCATCTCTCTGACCTTATGACCACATAGATCTGTCCAGTAAAGCCCAGTGATCCAACTCTAAGGTCAAACCACCCCAAGCCTCAAAAATCTCTGCTTCGGCATTTTTGAAAGCCACTTTGAAGGTAACAAAAATATCCAGGTGGAACATCGAATTGAGAAGTTAGTTTATCCCCCTGTCTAGACTGTAAGAAATGAGGAGGTAGATGAAGATCAGGTGGTACAGAAATTGTAAACGGGTAGCACAGAGCCCTCCACTCCTTTTCCATTCTGATTCAGTGCACTGACCCATCTCAGTACCTGAAATTCCCAAGAACTCAGATCTCTGTCCATCAAATGTTCTAGTCACCTACTGCTATGTACCAAACTGCCTCGACACTTTAAATAAAAGGCTATTTGCCTTTGTTCACAATTCTGTGGGTAAGAAATTCAGGATGGATTTAGCTGGGTGACTCATCTCTTATCTGGAGTGATACCTGTGGAAGAATGGAGGGTCTGTTCCAAGCGGTCCCTTTACTCACAGCATGGAGGCTGAGCTGGGAAGGCCAGCTGTTGATGCTGGCTGCTGACTTGGGGGCTGTTAAACAGACCACCTGCATACGCTCTCTCCCTAGGGCTTAGCACCTGGGTTCCCAGAGGACATACATGTCCCTAGAACAAGTGTTTGAAGAGGTCTGGGCTGAAGCTGTAAGGCTTTTTTATGATCTGGCCTTTGGTGTCCCCAAGTATCATTTCTGTTGCCTTCTATTGGTTAAGCAAGTCATAAAGCCACTCACATTCAAGGGGAGGGGAATAAGATTCTAGCTCGTGGGAGAAATAGCAAAACAAATGTAGTAATCTTTAATTTACCCACCACACACCCAAGTATGCTTAGGAAAAAAGCTGCCAAATCAAAGGAGTGAAGGACATGACCCCAAAGTCCCATGAACCAGATCCAATGTGAGTTTTAAAGTTTCTAATCAGCATATAAACACTTGGTCAGTTGCTTTAGCAACTGCACAGAACCACGACTGGAAGGTTTATTCAGAAAGTTTCCAGAGGATTAAATCCAAGAGATAGGAAGGTCCCAGACATCTTGGGTTATTTGAAGGCAGAATTTCACCCCCAAATAACCATAGGATTGACTCCCCCCCCCCAATTCCTTGGTTGGAGGAAAAGGGATAGTTCTGATCGTAACCTGTCCAGCACCCACTCACCAAACAGAGACACAGAAGATTGGGCTTTGCAGGAGCCATTAGTTGGCAGCAAACTAGAAGATTCTGGGCACAATGTGGGCCTTGAACACAGAGCACATTTTCATGCTGGTCTGAAATCCTTAAGAAGAATTCAGGATTAAGAGCACATGGTAAAAAACACGAGAAGACCTAACCATGTGGCTAAGCATCACAAAGCTCTGAAAGACGTCCCTAAAACGCTGTCTGAGAAAATAAGACATAAGGGCAATATGTTCAAATTCTGGACGAGTACTGAGCGTGGCAAATCGAAATACCTGGGGCCTTCCAGGTTCTCTGCAGTATCAGTAGATAAGAGGCCCATTCACCAAGCGCAGCAACTTTTTGTTGATTGTCCTCAAATCCTAAAAGAATTTACTGTTGAGTAAACACACACCACTGACAGGTACCACACCCAGGCCCTTGCCTCCTTCTGGCAGCACAGGAAGGGGGAGCACCCTGGGATTGTCAAGCAACCCCTGTTCGTGGAGTTGGCACAGGGCCTTCTATGACATGAGTGCAGCCTCAGGGCCCAGGAGCTCTGCCCTCGCCCCGCCACTCTGGCAGGGAAAGGAATGGATTCTGGGTCAGCATATAAGCAGAAGAGAAGGGGGAGGGCGTTAATAAGCCATGCCCTGGAAACATAAAGTCAGATTCGAGGTGACATATGGGCCACAGGGAAAGCTCCAGGCCTTGGCAGAAGCAGTGGCACCAAGCTGACAGCTTGAAAGACGGAACAATGTTGACACTTGGTGAGTCTCCTCTTCCCCCTTGACCTACACACCCTACCCTCCCTCCCCGCAACCACATCCCTCTCCAGGCCTACTGCTCAGACTTCCAGAGGTCTGAAGTAAAATTAACAGCATCAACCAAACACTTGCCTGCAGTTTGCAGCCCCACCTCAGTATCCTATGGCATCAGATGACAGGACAAAGAAGTGATTTTTCTTCCTTTTTTCATTACCCTGAATCCTAATTCTCCCCCGTGTTTTCTACCACTAATCACTGAAGGAAAAGGTAAATCCAATAATTCAATGATCAAACTCTGGAAAGTTAAGTCTTTTTCTTTCTTTCTCTTTCCTTCCTCCCCCTCACCCCTTCTAAGAAAGTTCTCATTACAATCTTCTGATTCATGCACACTGATTTATTAATAGCACTTCTCAGCCATTAACCCAGCCCTGGTTCTAAGGAGAAGCCACTTTCAGGCAGCAGCAGCACCTTGATGCCAGAGCAAAACCTGGAGCTGAGCCGGCGGTGTACCAGGACCCATGTTTCTACCTGCCATCGCCACTCCTGGAGCCAAGGCTCTGCCAGAGATGTGGAGAAGAGAGGATTTCTCAGGAAAGGCAAAACCCTAACAATAGACACAAAGGGAGGGGGAGAAAAGAAACCCAACACCCCGAAAACCCATGACTCCAAGAAGGGAATATATCTCTATGTAACTTTGGGGAGGTTTTGCTTGGCTTAACAAATATGACAGAAAAGCATAGGTTCCAGAGTCATGTGGAACTGTGTTCAAATCCTGTGCTTGTCACTTACAAATGTGAACCGAAGCAGTTACGTAACCTCTAAGATGAAGATCATAGTAATTACACTGTGCGGTTGATGAGGGATTAAATGAACCAGCACGTGGACAAGCCCCTAGTATATTGCTTGACATACGGTTGGGTTTCAAGAAACACTGGTCTCCATGACCAGCAATTTATACCCAAAAAGGTACCGTTTCCTAATCTACAACCATCTACCTCTCCAAAAATAGTACAGGCAGGTAGCAAGTTCCCAGTTCCTACTGTCCCTGCAACTTCATTTATTCGATCATCCCACCTTGCCTTCATTCCTTCCTTCCTTCGTTTGTCAGACTTAACTGAATGCGTACCCCACATCAAGTCTACTGGGAGAGGCCAATAGAGATCTCAATGAGAACAAATGCTTGCTTTGTTCTCCAGGAATCTGGATCTTCTAAAACAACGAGTAGCTGAAACGTGAGTGAGTTTTCCTATGACCTCATTCTTCCTTTATTATCATTGGCAGCATTTGCTATGTTTTAATCATTACCTAACGGAGTTCTATAGTGTTTCACAGCCCATAATCTACTTTCACATTTCATAAAAGCACAGTGAGCCAGAGATTAAAGGGCCAACAAAGGGTGTATCACAAGCTCATCTTGCTTTGTTTCTGATCAGTGACCTGCACCAGGGGCAGCACAATAGGGGCAGCAGGGGGAGTGGGTAGAGGCTTTCTCTTTGCTGAGAGCAGGGTGGAGCTTGGTGTGTTTTCTGAAAAGTGCATCTGGGACTATTTTAAAAAGCAGGTTTCAGACTCTACAGCCTTTCCCAGCCAGGCCCTTTGATTCAGCCATGCAGGTTATGCACTGCACCACTCCAGGGGGCTCCATTACATAGATGATGATGTAAATGGTGATCCTTGATGTTGTATAGTGCACAGCCTACACAGCTGTACATGGCAGTTGTGCCACTCCTATTCTTGATGGATATGAACACAGTTCGTTTGCCTTTAAACCTAAAATGAACTGCTGGGCCATATTGCCTCTCACTGAACAGAATGAAGGTCAGACACTGGTTGGTCTGGTTTTTCTTGCAGCAGTTAAGCAATCCATGACTCAAATTCCTCATCTGTAAAAAGCTAAATAAGTCCTGAGGGCTTCTGGAGGAATTACTGAGAGAATGCCTGCAAGGAGCTCCACACGGTACTTAGGACGCAGTGGGCATGCACTACCTGCTGTCTGAAAGTCTCAGCTGAGCAGAGGCACATCAAGAAAAAGAAAGAATCCACTCTTAGGATTGACACCTGGCTCTACCCCTTTTGAGCTGGGTAACCTGTGTGACCTTGGTTTTCTCCTCTGTAAAATGTCTCCAATTACATTTCCTCAAAGGGTTTTTGTGAGGCCTCAGTATGCACATATTTAGGACACAAAACCATGTGGTAAATGTTTCTTCTTCTTCTTCTTCGCCTCCCCAACAGCAGAAGTTAGGGCTTAGCGCAGGTGCTGAATCACATTCAAAGCTCATGCCAGGGTAACCAACATTCACTGAGGCTCTGCCATGTATTCATTTTTGTAATGGACTCCATGGGTAAAAAAAATTCTATCCATTAAGACCTGCACTTTTTCAAATCTGATGAAAAACCCAATTTTCTTCTTTTCCTTTGTCCCCAATTCATTGTACTTCCAATTAATAAAAATTCATTACTAGGAAATCTCTAAAACAGTGAAATATAAGCTATAATGCCAAATTTATATGGCTGTTACTTTAGATTCCACAGATGCAAGCTGACAGTGTCGAATTGTTATCAATGAAATCAAACTCCCATTCTCAATTTCTGTACTTTCCTTACCATGGATGGTAAGTAACAGGCAGTTTGCAGACTGGCAAACCAGACAATGGACCACACTTTCAGTAAAATGTGATCTAAAGCAAGCAACTGGCAAGTGTGTCTGTTGTGTATGTCCGTGTGAAGAAGTGGACCTTGTTACTTCTATCTGAGCCCGCTGCATACTTTATGTTTCCATCACTTCTTCTCTCCCAGGTTCTAGGTCTCTTGACAAAGACTGTCTATACCATCCTTGGCCCAGGAGAATCTCTTACTAAGTAGCCGCCAGTAAACACCCTGAATGTCTGGGTATAATGTGGGCATTTAAGAAAGTAACTCCTCCCCAAGCCCTGGACCTCCACCCTCTCACACTGAAGGGTTAATTAACTCCCTGTGGATGATAGGTGTTGAATCCTTCAAAATGATCAAATGCCCACCTCCACTTCTATACACTCCCAACCCCACACACACATTCACAGTGGAGTGTAACTTTGCTACTCCTAAAAGTTCAAGTTTGCCATATGGGAGCAGCTAGACATTAGGGAGTTCAGAGCAAAGGTTGCCCCATGAAAACATGAAAAATCCTGATGGTCACAGACTCTCCACCCCAGTTAGGATTCTTTTAAAAAGAAATAATTGTACTCTTCTACGATGATAAAAAAAAAAAAAAATCTACTTCTTTCTGAAAGGAAGCCAGTCACTGCTTTTAATAAACTCTTTGGCTACAAAGATGAAACAGGCAGACAACAACAACAAAGAAGATATTATTAACATAATTTTATGTAATTGGATAGAGGGGTAATATTTATTTTAATATTACAGAGGAAACATCCCACAATGCAGACCTTGGATTAATTCTTTATATCTTTGGACTGTACTTATCAAATAAAATTGTACTTATGGAAAAAGCAAACACATAAATCTTGCCCCATTGTCAGCTGGCAACTCCCAGCAAGGGCTAATTGTATTATATATCTTCTGCAGCCATGCCTAGTGGTTGTCAGGCCCAAATGCATTATTATTTATTACACGAACAAATGCAATTTCCTTCTTGGAATCTGAGTTTGGAATTCCATGAAGGCCTAAAATGTGCCCCTCTTCTATTCAGGCGGGAAAAGTAAGACCCCAATGAGTGTAATCTGTTGTAGAATTTTCCCGTGAAGATAAAATCTAAGTTTCCCTTGAGAGACATCAAATCAAATCTACAAGGAGTGGCCTCTGAAGGGCCATTAGGATAGAGGTGAACTTCTAATCCTCCTCTTTGAAATGCTTCTCTCTCCCAAGAGGAAAATTTGCTATGGATTTGCCAGAACTGGAATCAGTGTTTGATTCAGCCCTCTTGGTTTGTAGCCAGGGTCACTGTGCACTCAAGTGCCACATTATAGGTCTGGTTCCCTCTCATTCTTACTCTGGCTCTCCCTCATTCCTTCTTGGGAGACCAGGCTAGTCCCCATGCTGGAGGCTGCCTAGCGACTACCTTGACCTTCTGATTCACTTGTTAACCAGAACCAGGACTACTCCTCAGTGGCAGGCTAGAGTAGGTAAATTCTTTCTTGCTCTCAGTTGCCATTCTCCCAGGACTAGTGGGTGTGTTACATTGGCTTGGAACACATTAGTAAGGTAGTTTTCTGCATCCTCCACCTCACCATATTTGCCTGCGTTGAGGTTTGGGCACAAATATCAGTTATTGTAATTTTGGGATTCTTTGTCACAATCTTTTATGTATACGTGTGTGTGTGTGTGTGTATGTATGTGTGTATGTATATGCATATGTATGTATATGAATATGTGTATACACACACACACACATATATATATAAATCACAGAACATATAGGTAGGCAAATGATGAAGCAGATTTTGAACCCTAGTTTCCTGCCAAAGGGACATTTAATAACAATAAAAACACTAATACAGAGCTACTTCTCTGCTCTGGTTCAACTGAATACAATATAAGCACCTCTTATACACAAGACACTAGGTTAGGGAGTTTCCACATATCATATTCCGGAACCATCACAGCCACTATGATACATAAAAGTCACCCCTCCCCTTCTTAAATGTGGGGAAGATGAGACTGGAAGTTTGACAGTGACTCACACAGCTGGGACTTGAAACCTGACTTCCTAGTTCCCTTACCAAGGCTCCTTCCCCAGTCTGACCCTTCCATTTCCTGGAAAGAGAGGCCCTGGCTGGGTAGGATATACAGTGAGTCCAGGCTAGCACAGTATTTTTATTAAAAATGAATTTTTACATTCATTCCTCCACCAAATCAAGAACTGGGAAAAAGAAACAAAGAAATAAACCCAATCCTGCCCAGAATTCTACACACTAAGAATTCTACAGTGAGGCCTTCTGCTGGAGGAAGATCACTTCTCTTTCCTTCATGAATCCAATTAAAATCTCAGCACATACAAAAGGAAGTCAAAGACAGAGTCAAAGGGAGAGAGATCTTGGGTTATGCCTCCAGGACAAAAAGCCAGCTGGTCAATTCTTCCTTCAACCTGTCTGCCCATTCTTAATTGTAACCCATTGGCCAGAACACCACGTGGACCACACTTAACAGAAAGTGTAACTTATCTTCTCTAATTCTAGCAAAATGTCCTCCCCAGCACCTGGAGTTAGGAACTTCTCTAGAAAAACAAATTTATAACAGAATGACATGTGTCTTGAACAGCTGGCTTAGAAGGGGTTGTTGTTTGTTTCCAGTAGGCAATGGAGATCCAACTAAAGGCCTGAGACAAAGATTCAGAAAAAGTGAAAGGAGACCATGTTTCTGTTGGTTTACTATAGTCTAGTTCCTGAACACAGCATATCACATGAGAAGCAATGGTACAATCTTTGGTTGAAATCCACAGGTTATTTCTGCAAAGTTTTGGAGGACTCTGCAGAAGTTCTAGGAGAAAGAACAACTACTGGTTGCATAAGGAAAGTAGGACATAGGACTCCATATCAAACCTGAAGTGATGTAACCTTCAAGGATCCCAGGGCCACAAAATTCATAGAGCTTCCCAGATAAGCTATGACTGATTTCCACAGTACTGATAAGTACCTTGGACCTTGTTCCCTTCCATTCATAAAAACATTGCTATCAGTGAACAAGCTCACCACCCAATATAATTATAAATTTCTTGGCAGTTAAACTAAATCACTGTCAAACTCAATTCTCCCCTTTGAGCCCTGGGGAATATTAACGTGTTCTTCCAGGCCCAGGGAGGTACATAGATGTCCCTGACCCTCCCGAGATGAGGAGGATGGGAACTCCCATTTATTGGTCAACAACATTTACCAGGTTGATGATATACAAAGAGGAATGGTCAGAATCCTGCACAGAGAATCAGGACTGGCTTCATTTTTGTGGGACCCAGTGAAAAAATCAAAACGTGGGACCTCTTGTTCAAAGATTGTTAAGAAATTTTAAGTTGGCAGTAGCAGAACATTAAACCAAAAAACAGGGCCCCTCTGAGCAGGGGGACCAGGTCACAGACCCACAGAGTTTGTCCTACTGGAAATAACCCATTGTCATAGGTTCCTGAAAATGATCTAAAGAGAGGACATGTTGAGAAAATATATGTTCTTTATGATAAACTGGCTTTTGGGGGTCCTTCCTAGTGTGGAAGAGCCACTAGGATGGCCTTTATCCCTTTGACCTAATGAGCAAACTAAAGCAGATTTCCATAGATCCCACATCTTGGCCCTGGGGGTCCTTCTTTTCTGAGGTTATAAGGAAGAAAGGACTGATGAGTATAAAGCAATTGATAGAACAAAAGCAAGAGGGAATATATCGCTGAGGCTTGGAAGGAACTGGCCTAACCAGCCCCTCCAACCCACCATGCGGCAGGGTGAGTGGGCAGTGAGTAGGGCAGACAAAACATTAACCACTGCATCTACCATGGAGATAAGAGACAGGAGCAGTACAAAGAGAATGATTTTTTTAAAAGAGGACAAGACACGGAATTAAAAATATCTAGGACACCCACAAGTCACACTAAGTATGGAAGCAGTGCAATTTAACCAGCACAGGGCTATAGCAGGGATCAAACTCTTAAGGAAAAAAAAAATGTATGAGAGAAATCCTAATACTGAGACCCTTAAATCTATTTTTTCCCTGTGAATTTGGAAAGACAACCATTCTTCTAGTTTAGTAGCAGATATATACCAGGCTGAAGAATCAAGAGCTTTAGCCTATTTATATTTTTATGGTGCATATTTTTACTACATTTACATAAATGCATGGTAGACTTTATTTAATAAAAACGCTCATTATAAAAAGGATCCAGTAACAATCTCCAAACCTTTAGCACCCAAACAAGCAGAACCAGAATATATACATATCGACACATCAAAGATTAAAAAAAAAAAATACCCAGAGCACATAAGACACAAATATAAGGGGGAAATATTAAAATATTAGGGGAACATAAAGATGGGGGATCAAAACAATGAGCCAATAGTTGAGTCAAAGTCCCTCTTTCTTTTTTAGGGGCCAGGTGGTAAAGGCAATATTTTTCCAGTGGGTTTTCTCAACTATCCCTTAGCTTTGGCTCTAAACTTAGATGTGCTGACATATTACTGTCTCTTCTCCCAAGAGGGACATTTAACTAAGGTATCGTCCATTCAATTTCAAGCAGATGCTGAATATGATCGCCTCTGCATTTGTTTGAGAATAACATCTCACCCCTCGATATTTAAAAGGTTTGGGGGTGGAAGTTGTATTGCAGGAACTTTTTTTTCCCCCCAAAAAAATGTATACTTTGACATTTAACCAAATTAACAAACATTAATTGCACATAAAAGCCACTTTGCTGAATTGCAATGAGCCATTTAACCCTATGGACCAATCCACCCGAGAGTTTAGGAGGAGAAGCAGAGTTGGCAATTCTCAAACATTAAGATACTCAGCTGCCTACACCCTCACTCCTTCGAGGTCAGAGAAAGCTATGTTGCAGAAAAAGCACATAAGTCCAAATTAGCAATTTGGCAGCATTCTTCAAAAAGAAAAATGTAACCTCAGGACTTTCCCAGTGCTCTTGGTTGAGTCTGCCAGGACATGTGGATGGATTGTAGTCTTATTTGTACCCAGGGCAAAGGAAGTCACTTCCCACAGAGTCCCCTTTCCTTAGCATATACATAAAAATTAAGGAAATTTTTTTTTCCATCTTCAATTTTTTGGGGGGGGGCAAGTCTCTCTCCAGCTAATTGCTGATTTTCTCTTAGCCCAAGGCTATGACACTTTTTGTCACATCACTTTCCTCCCCAGCGGTTTTCACAAAAATCACCTCTCTGTACTGTCTTCTCCAAAATGCAAGGGAGTCATAGCAGCCTGTGTCTCCTTCCTCTCCCCACCAACGGTGTGATTCTTGGAAAGAGGTGACCTATAACCACAGTGTTACTTGTTTTATCTTCCAGAGGAACAAGCTTTCCATCCCATAAGGGAGTGTCTGGTCCATGTCTGCTTTATTCACCTTTCTATTTTCAGGGCTCATCTCCCTCACAGAGTCACAGTAGCTGCTCAGTCAAAGTTGACTGAATGAATAATGAGTGGTATGATGCATGACTTATTTTTTTTTCCAAAACAATCTTCCAAAATACAGTGGATTCCAAAGAAATCACATATGGCCACCAGACTCCACTTGCACACAGCTGTTACCAGTGCAGCGTGTGTTTGTCCTGATAGGAACTGTCGTTTTGGTGGCGCACACCTCAAAGCGCTGAAGCGGAAAGCTGGTCTATCCAGGGCATGGGAACCCAGATTTCAGAATAATAGTCTTTGGGGTCCCCGTCTCACTAACAACTTCTTCCAAAAGAAGGTGGCAGCAAATGAGCAGTCCATCTTGTAAAACCTGGAAACGACTCTTGAGTTTTGTCCTGCTTCCTCTATTAGAAAGTTTCAGACCTGCCCTCATTGCTTTCCTCTATTAGAAAATTTCCTTTATGTACCTGCATGTAACATGTGTGCGCGCACACACACAAACACATACAAACACACAAACACACACACACTCAGACTGCAGGGAAATGTTAGAAGACGGTACCTCTGCTGCACCTCCAGGATGGAAAGCAGGTATACAATAGGCAATCACAAACGAGTGGGAAATAGGCGGTGAAAATTAATGCCAAGTAGACAAGGTAGAAATAAAAAAAAAAATACATTAAAGAGTACCAGCAACAGTCTCATTCTATATAAACAAAGAAATTATCTAAATTTAATATAATCGTCATACAGCTCTGTGGATAAAACAATAGACTCAAAATATAAAATCAAAATCATTAGAAAAAGAAGTAAAAATTGACCCCAAAAAATGTGGGAGATATGAAATGACCGCCAAAAGTATTGTCTGCAGCTATAAATCCCTCCTGGAAGGAGACCAAAGATACTGAGGTCTAAGTAATGCTTAACCGACAGTCAGCTAACTGAAACAAGACAAAGTAACACCCTCTGAAAGTTCAGAGGGATGAAAATTTAAGTAGGACTGTCTATATAATAATTTTATATCTTACTTATCCAGAATACTTTTTATTTTGCCCAAATATATCTGACATATCTACACAAATTGGTCATCTAAATAAAGTTCCAAAACCACAAGCCCTCCAAACACCATGGTCTAATCAGATAGTTATAAGATTAGAAATGTGGAGCAAAATATTAATGGAGGAACTGCAATTATTTCGAGTAATCACACCTTTAAATAACTCATGGGTCAGAAAAAAAGATCAAAATTAAAATTTGCACCTATACTTATAAGTAAATAAAAATTATATAGTATATAAAACGCCAATACGTGACAAATAAATCCATATAGATATGTTAAATGCTACAATCAGAAGCAGATTCAGAGAGTAGATGTTTATATATTTATGCATATATATAAGTCAAGTTTAAATATTAGGCATGTGAAAAATATTTTAAAATCTTAATGTTATATAGTATATCACATGTTAGGCTATATATGTATATACACACATATGTTATCTTTTTTCATTTAAGTTGAAAAATAAAGGGAAATATGTAAGTAATGATAACTTAGTAAAGTAAGAAACAGAAAAGCACGCAGCTAACCAAAATGTCTAAGAGTTGATACATTGGTGTGGCAGGGCAGAAAATAAAATGAACTCTGAGAAGTCAAGTAGCGGGGGGAATAGGAGAGGAAAGAGAAAAGTACAATGTTTCAACAAGAAGCATGGCAGGGTATTATATGCAATGATGAGTCACTAAATTCTACCTCTGAGAAACTAATTTAAAAAAATGAAAAAAAAAAGAAGCAAGGTAGAGTTTCTGAAAAAAGCATTATATGACATTCTACTAATGAATTAGAAAAAAACACACTTAAATGTTAAAATATTTTCTAGGAGGCTAACAAAATTGATCCATTTGTTTAGATCAAAATTTATTTGAACACAATTGAGAAAAAGGCTTCCTACTATCACTTATTTAAAATAGCTTTCGGTCCAGAACTAACAGACAAAATACTTCACAGATTAACTGATTTTTCCAATATGTAATCTTATCCGGAATACACAAAAAACACAGAAAATTCCCAAATTTTTTAAGTTAGAATGACTGCAACTAAGTTGAAATACTCCAAAGGGCAAACTATAAATCTGCCCCCATTTAGGAATATAGATGTAAAAATTCTAAATAATAATATATTTTCAAACTGAATCTAGCAATGCATTTAAATACTACTACCTACTACATGTATTTAAACTGTACCTAGCTCTCTGCTAAAGAGAGCTCAATATCATCATTAAAGTATCATTTAGGGGCGCCTGGGTGGTACAGTCGTTAAGCGTCTGCCTTTGGCTCAGGGCGTGATCCTGGCGTTCCGGGATCGAGCCCCACATCAGGCTCCTCCGCTAGGAGCCTGCTTCTTCCTCTCCCACTCCCCCTGCTTGTGTTCCCTCTCTTGCTGGCTGTCTCTCTCTGTCAAATAAATAAAGAAAGAAATCTTTAAAAAAAATAAAGTATCATTTAATAAGGAGTCTTAATAGATTGATCCCCTTCAATCTATCAAAAAGGAAAGATTTATTTCAAAGAAAGCCAAAAATACATTTCATAAAATTAAGCACCAAATGCACATAGCATTTTATCAAAACACTTTCTAAATACCATAAACAATATCCATCTATAATGAGTTGAATAATATCTACCAAAAAGTTCATGTACACCCAGAACATCCTAATGTGACCTTATTTGGAGATAGGGTGTTTGTAGATGTAACTAAGGTCAGGATCAATATGAGATCATGCTGGGCCCTAAATCAAAGGAGAGTGTCCTCATAAGACACAGCAATGGACACACAGAGGAACAGGGAAGACGATGGACACAGAGGCACAGGCTGGAGTGACACAGCAACAGGACAAGGAACCCCAAGATTTGCTGGCAGCCACCAGAAGCTAGGAGGAGGGCATGGGACAGTGTCTCTCTCACAGACCCCAAATCAACCCTGCCAACACCTTGATTTCAGACTTCTGGCCTCCAGAATTAGGAGAGAATGAATATCTGTTGTTTTAAGCCACCTAGTTTGTGGTAATTTCTTACAGCACCCATAGGAAACAAGACATACCATCTTGAACCACAAAGCCAACATCACACCTAGCTGTGAAACATCAAAAGCATCCCCATTCAATAAGCAGCAAAACAGTAATTCCTGAGGGGTACTAGCAACTGAAAGTGGGGCCTGCTGAGGTGGCCGAAGGCTCTCACTGTTCATTCCTATAATGGCTCCTGCAGGTGACAAACATAAGCTTGAGTTCCTGAACCCTGCTATTTGCACTTCCTGAATCATCCTGCAGGAGGCACCTGGTTTCTCTGAGCTGCCTTTCCCTAAGCTACATGGCAAAGACGATAATATTCTTTTTTTTTTAAGATTTTATTTATTTATTTGACAGAGAGAGACAGCCAGCGAGACAGGGAACATAAGCAGGGGGAGTGGGAGAGAAAGAAGCAGGCTCCCAGCGGAAGAGCCTGATGTGGGGCTCAATCCCAGATCGCTGGGATCATGCCCTGAGCCGAAGGCAGACGCTTAAGGACTGTGCCACCCAGGCACCCCAAGACGATAATATTCTTGATACGGGAAAGATGAAGAAGAAAGGAGCATGGATCAAAAAGACACTTGCTCAATATCTGACACACAGTAGGTGCTCAATAAATGTGGGTTTCTTTCCTTTCTCAAGTACTGACATAGCATGGATGAGCCTCAGAGATGAGAATTATATTTGGTCAATTACGCTATTCATATTCTCCCAACTGTGGTAAAATTATAGATTTAAGAATCTCTCTCTAGATCAATTTCTCTGAGTCTACTGAATCACAGAGGCAAATCACAGACGGAAGCAAGAGGGAAGAACAAATGTGGTGGGTGGGAGTTTTTTTAATTGGCCCACGAGGAAAAATCATTGAGATATAGGTAATGTTTCATCACCACTTTCTCTCTGTTCATAAAGACAGTGGTGGCCAAATGGTCTAAACCCATACACGCCAATTGGGGAAACTGAGCTTTATGTACCAAGAGCAGTTGATTTCGCAGGTTGTTTGATGCACAGACAGTTTTTAATTTAATATTTTCCCAGAGGCCTTTAAAAGTATTGGGTGCATTTAGAAAAGTCCAATAAATATTTGTCATTTTATATAGGGCCATCATTTTTGGTTTGTTTGCAGTTTTTTCCCCCCTCTCAAACACAAATCAAGTGAAATATTTAAGGTCTGAGCCAAGCGCCTAGGAGCTTATTAAAAAATGAACCCAAATGAATTTGTTGGCAAATTCTGGGAGTATGAAAATGAGGAAACATTTAAGAATCCCTGAGTGGGCTGGAGAAGGAATGCTATGCATGATGCCCTTTGGGGTAAGCCAGGACTAGAAACCTGAGTAGCTGAGAATTAGCCCAGAGAGAGAGGTGCAGGGCAGGGAAGGGCCAGGAGAAAGGCACCTCAAAGGTCAAAGGGCAAGGAGCATATAAGAGCTAGTGTATGGAAACCATGAGGGATGGACTCCTGTACCCCAAGACCACACCCCCCCACACACACATGCATACTGACACATGCTCCAAATCAGTTACCTGATAGCCAAAGGATGTCCAGTTAAAACTCACCTCGGAGCAGGTTACCCCATGCTGCCTGACCAGCTGCAGCACAGTTATTTGTACACGTCCCAACAGCCCAGCTCTACCAATCCTTTTTTTTTTTTTTTTTTTGAACAAGAACTACTTCTGTCACTTATTCAGCAGGTATAGAATCACTGAATGCCCGCCAACCCTTTGTAGGGCCTGAGGTAAAATGTTGAGCGGAAACTGATGTGGTCACTCCCTCATTCACCGTGGTGTTTGATAGGGAGCTCTACCTCTCCATCTGGGTTTTCGCTGCTTTAACTCAGAACATGAGTGTTCCTCTCATGAACCATTCCCATCCACCTGCCTTCAGTGTGCCTTCTTCTCCTTCACCTTCTATAGTCCAGCCTTGGGAGATGTAAACCTGATCACATCACTCAACTTAGAAATCCATTGTGGCTCCCTGATGCCTACAGAACAAGGCCCCAAACTCCTTAGTAGGATGTAGAAGAGTCTGGCACGGAGTTTCATTTTTCCCTCCAGCCTCATCTTGAGGCTCTGCTCCTACTTGAATTTTATTCCAGCAACTCCAATAGACTGTTACTGCCCCAAGATACTATTTTAAACACACCGCCTTGCTTTGGCATTTCCGACCAATCTTTTAAATAAGGCTGGATTTTGAAATCTCCCCAAATTTCTACCTGCTTCATAGGCCCTCTGTCTGGTTGGTCCTAAATACTGGACAATCTACAAATGATCTTTTGGTGGATTACCCCACCTCGGAAATATTTAAAATGCAATCTACACATTACAAAGTATACCCTTCAGTTCAGGTGAATACTTACTGAAACCTAAGCTGTGCCAGATTCTGCTCAGTTTGGGGCTACAGCGGTAAGATATGACCCTTTACCCCAAGGATCTCACCATCTAGTTCATAGGATGTAATTAATAAAATAAGGGCATTGTAGCATGATGTATTCAATAACAGTATCATATGACAAAACCAAAGTAATGTGTTTCATAGGAATGAGTACTTGTTTCCAGCTGCTTTTGACTCAAGAGTAAAAGAAGTCTTCATAGAATAGCTTATTCCTGGATAAGGCTTCAACAGATTGTAGTAGACAATCTATTGAACCTCCTTCCTGGAACATGTGAATATGTTTACACTGCTTGGCAAAAGATACTTAGCTGAGGCAGTTAAGGATTTTGAGATGGGGAGAATATCCTGGATTATCCAGAGAGGCCCAACATAATCACAATGGTCCTTCTAAAAGGGAAGCAGGATGGTCAGAGTCACAGAGACAGATTTGAAGATGCTGTACTGCTAGCTTTGAAGATAAAGGAAAGGGCCACAAGCCAAGGAATGCAGGCAGCTTCCAGAAACTAGAAAAGGCAAGGAAACAGATTCTTCCCTAAAAACTCCAGGAGGAATGCCACTGTGCCAACCCCTTGATTTTGACCCAGTGAAACCCATTTCGGGCTCCTGACCTCCAGAACTATAAGAGCATAAATCTGTGTTGTTTTAAGCCACTAAGTCTGCGGCCATTTCTTATAGCAACAATAGGAGACTAATACACAGACATACAGGAGTTCAGTGGGAATTCGTTAGGAAAAGAACCCATGTAAAGGAAGAATCCTAGACCACTTTGCAGTCTAAGAAAAGTTCTGCAGGATCATCGGAAGTCCTCAAGCCAAAGTTACCAAAGGAGTCATATGTATCTGGACTGAGCCGCCACGCTCAGACATTGGCTGGAAGCGGCCCACAGGAAGAGCGTTCCTTGGCACAAACACAGTGAAGGACTCAGGGCACAGCCGGTGGGGCTTGGTACATTTCCCTCCCTGGATTTGGGGGGCTGCAGGACAGAGTCTTATGGCCACAGTGACTGTCTGTGCAGCTGCCACTGTAGCTGATAGAAACTGCACTTCCCTGCCACCTCCCACCCCCTCAAGATGGACCAGCCCTCCAAGGCTGCTCTCAGGGCTGGGATGCGACAGGCTCCACCTTCTTTCTTAGTCAACACACCTGGGAGGGAGAGAATGGCACGCTCATTCTCCGAAGGAGTAGAAACACCCCTTTCCCTCCCTATCTTGCTTTAGTTCTATTCATACCTGGCAGGTGCATCTGCGTTCTCCGTGTTAAGTTGCCCACTCAATTTGAGGAAGAGAATCACCTTCTAGTTCTCTCTAAAGATCGAGGAAATTAGTCTTTAATTAGATTAAAATGTTCTACTTTGTAGTTCCTCTCTGTCTTCCCTAGTTCTTTGAAGCTGGAACTCCTGATGCTACCTCCCCTCCTTCCTGCCCTTGGTGCAGAGATGAACCAATACTGGGGGACCTGAGGATCAATCACTGAACTGACATCTGTTGCTTCCAGCTGCTCCACATCTAATCTCTTCACTTTTGGTAACTAAACACTTCTTTCCTGCAGGAAACCCATTCTATGGGCTCTAAGTGAATGGGATTGAACCATGACTCCCCACAAAAGATAGAATTAAGCAAGTGAGCCAGCCTGCCAATCATTTTACTCCATTATCCTAGCAGAAGTAACAGACTTATTAGGGTGGTCCAGAAATAGAACCCAGATTTATCTGATGCTCCAATCACACATTAAACTAAAATAAGGTATATTTAAAAACATGGCACAAGTAACTGTTCTCCAGGTGTAATTTCCCTCACATCTCTTTATCTTCTTTATGATGTAGTTAGATCTCCTGATAAAGATGCCCATCCAACCAGACGGGGATTTACCTATTGCCCTCCAGATTCAGTTCCTGGGCCAGACTCGCTCTAAATTTGTCTTATAATTTGGGCAGGACACTCCAGTCTGCTTGGCTGAAATTTCTCAGGCCAAATGCAAGGCCATCCAATCCCTTCCCAACATTGACTCTGTCCTAGCTTCCTTCGTTCCCTCCCTGGGGCTCCCAAGAGGTCCTCACAAGCCCACTGCTCTCACCCACAACGAGACTGTTTGTATCTAGAATAGTAAATGCAGAATCCACTCAGCACTCTGAGCATCATTTATCCAGGAAAAACAGCAATGGCAGCCTAGAGGCAGAATCTGTCATTCAAACTGTGTTAAAGAAATTCTACCTTTGTGGCCTCCCTGCAAGAAGCACATGCCTAGCCCGCTCCCCACATGGTGAACGAAACCCGAAGGCCTTCGGAGACAAGGGTATTATGTGTGGAAAATAAAAACTGTTGAAATTAGTCATGAAAGAGCCAAATATCTCCTGTTGTTGAATCTGAGGCATGTATATGCACAGTGGAAATAAAGTTATTAAAAACATTTTTTCACTATTTATATATGTCCTATCATCTTGCTTGGCTCTTAGAGAAATGGAAAGAGAAGCCAATCAGTCCTTATGGGAGGGAAGCAAACAAAGACGATGGCCATGAGTTAAACCCCAAAGAGCCGGGGGCTGTAGGCCTCAAGTCACATCTGATGTCCCCATGGGTTATGTCTGTCTTTTCCAGTAAGAGGTCAGTTAGCAAGTTTCCTTGAGAATAACTTAGTGACACCATGGAAATACAACCTTTAAGTGATCTGTTTATCAAGAAGTTATTTTTTTCTCTAATGAAATTGCATCATCCCATCACTTACTGTTAGATGGGATAGAGTATAGGGCTTGCTCATCAGACCTGGATTTGAGTCTCAATTCTGTCACTTACTAGCTATGTGATCTTGAGCAATTTTTCTAACTTCTCTGAGTCCTGGAATCCTCAACTTTAAATTGAAAACCATAAGTGTGTGGGTGGCTTGGAGGATTACATAAGATATTGCATGTAAAATGCTCATGCTCAACCTGACACTGGATCATGGTGGAGGCTCTGTGAATGTCTGCAATGATGGTGACAGAGGTGAAGAAGGTGATGACCATTCTTCACTCTATTTACATGGGAGGAGTTCAATAAAAGTGTTCCTGGTTAGGCCTTTTGGATAAAGGCCACCTAGACCCAAGAGGAGGCATGAGAAAGGCTCTTTGGTGTCAGAGCAGATCATGAGAAAAAATCAATTTCCCGGGCAATGGTGACAAATGGTAACATGTGACCCTCTCAAGAGTCGGTGGCTCTCTTTAGTTCGATGAGCAGGCAAAAGTTTAGCCACTGACAGCAAGTCCTGCAAATGTTCCTCCCTCTCGGAATTGCAGACTCAGGAAATCTCTGGAGATAAGGCTCTCAGGAGACCTCAGGTTCTTCCTATTTTGGGTGAGGCCAGAAATACCCCAGGCAGGGCTGACTTCTAATGGGACATCCCCCCAGCTGACCACGTGTGGTGATTAGGAAGAGAAAGCAGAAGCAAGTAAGACCAATGGGGAGAAGTTGGGTGAACTCCTTTAAAGTTCAGACATTGAATTTTGTCCCAATTTTGTTTAAGGCTAAGGGGTAAAGTCATTTCTTATTTTATCCAAATGAGCTCAGCAGCCTTTAGAGAAAAGACAAGGGTGCTGCTATAGTATTTCCAAAGGCTTTGACTGAATGTCTTTACTCTGCCCTGAGACACCTCAAATGCCACTGGAAGGGAGAACCTTTAATGGCTGAAAAGAAGAGTGTTAGCCTGTGTTCCACAATAAACACATGGGCTGGGAGATTTCAGTATTGTGTAATGCACAGGCAGTCTCTTTTTAGTTGTTCTATGGGAAGATTGGGTTTGATTTATTGCAAAAGTTTCCATGGGACCTAGGACTCACGCCAAGAGCCATTTCGAAAGAAAGGTTCCAGCTCAAAAGACTGCTTCAAGGTTGTGTGCACATCTCAGTATCCTGCTCAAGGGTTCTCACAGGTAGTCACAGCCAAAATTTCTCTGTGGGTGCTCTCTTGTATCTCATGAAACAATGGAAAAGACTGGATAGGCCTCTCGAGCTCTCAGAAGGCTTTGCATCTGGGACAAAGGCCCAGTGGAAACTTCTAAGGAAGTGACAGTTGAGAGGTGATGTGAAGGATGAGCGGGCATTAATGAGGCAGAGGAGTGAAGAGAATATCTGGGAACCCAGGAGGAGGACCGGTGGGGGGCTGGTGCCAAACTGTACTAGTTCACCAGAGCCAACTGTATGCAACTCTTCCCAACTTCGTGTTCAGTAACATCACATTTGTAGCTTGAAATTGGCTGTGGTGAGAGTATTTACACCAGGGACATGGGCAGGTGCTACACATCAGGGCTATTTTTCCCCCTAGGATAAGGACCTCATCTTCTTTCCTATATTCTTGTTGCTAGCAGTCTGCATGCAGATTATAGATGCTCATTAAATATGAATTTTCTGGAAAGCAAGTTGGAGATAGTTATAGAATTCAGTCACTGACTTTCCCAACTGTCTAACGTATAGAATAGTTAAGAATCAGCATGGAGGAATGGAGCAAAAACCAGGCTGACAGCCCAAACATTCCCTGGCTAATCTCAGAGAGAAGAAGCCACCTTGAGAAGTAACCCTTCCTCTCACCAGAACATGGACAATCAAACATCTGAGTCTCACTTTTTTCATAGCTTTGACGGTTGTTCTCAGTTATAACTTTCTGTTGAAAGTACTGGGATGGGGCACCTCGGTAGCTCAGTCGTTAAGCGTCTGCCTTTGGCTCAGTGCGTGATCCCGGGGTCCTGAGATCGAGCCCTGCATCAGGCTCCCTGCTCCACTGGGAGCCTGCTTCTTCCTCTCCCACTCCCCCTGCTTGTGTTCCCTCTCTCACTAGCTGTCAGTCTCTCTCTCTCTCTCTCTCTCTCTCTCTCAAATAAATAAATAAATAATCTTAAAAAAAAAAAAGAAAGAAAGAAAGTACTGGGATGGTTTGTGCTGGTTTTTTCTTGTCCAGATGCTATCCAGGGACTCATAGGGACTCAGTAAGTCACTGCTGAGCCTTCTGCATTAGAGGAAAAGGAGGGAATCGATGTCCAGCCTTTTGTACAAAAGTGATAATATACATGGATACTTATTACTAACAAAGGCTTAATTTTAAGAGTGGGAGTTCTGGAGACAGTGATATTTATTTATTTATTTATTTATTTATTTATTTATTTATTTTTTATAATGATTTTTTATTATATTATGTTAGTCACCATACAGTACATCCCCGGTTTTCGATGTAAGGCTCGATGATTCATTAGTTGTGTATAACACCCAGTGCACCATGCAATATGTGCCCTCCTTACTACCCATCACCGGTCTATCCCATTCCCCCACCCCCCTCCCCTCTGTAGCCCTCCGTTTGTTTCTCATAGTCCATAGTCTCTCATGTTTCATTCCCCCTTGGAGACAGTGATATTTAGATTCAGATTTTGACTTGCTAGTTTTTGTAACAAGCACAGTTTATCTATCTTCTCTGTGCCTAAGTGTCCTTATCTGTAAGGATTTGATAGGCCTTACCTTCTAAAGTTGTGATGAAGATTTAATGAGATAATGTAAGTATAATCTTTGGCATAGAGCCTACTATGTAATAAATTCCCCACAAACAGCAGTCAAAGGTTTTGAAAAATTAAAATTACAGACATGCAGAGGATCTAGAGATTACTTAGTCAAACATCCCTCATTGTAGAGCTACCACTTACTGGGAACTACTATGTGCCAACTTGCTTTCTGGGTGTTTATAATTTATTATTTTTAGTTCTTAAAGAGCCCTACTCGCCACATATCATTATCTTTATTTTCCTAATGAAGGACCTGAGGGTAAGTGAGGTTAACTGACTTCCTTAAGGCCACAGTTAACAGCAGGCTGAACCAGAATTTTAATCAAGATTTACCTGTCTTCAAAACCTATGCTATTTTTCCATACTGCACTCAACAGGTAAGAAAGTCCAGAGAGAAGACTTTTTAAAATTTTAATTTGCCCAAGATAAAAAATAATACTAATAACCCAACTACAATCCAAGTCTTTGAATCCTTTGCTGGTATAGTTTGCATTAACCTTCAGTGTCTTACCCAACACTACACAAATAGATTTAGAGCAGCTCTGTTCAGGACATTTGCATGTCCAAATAAACTACATATTATGCGGTATGCGTTGGCCAATAATGGAATTTGAAAACTCCTATTTGTAAGTGGAAACAGGGGACACTAAGTACCTTTTGATTACCCAAGGGTATGAATTACAACTTTGTTTTTCCCCCCAATGTTAAAAAAGAGACAAGAAGCCAAAAATGGAGTCATCTGACCCCAAGACAGCAAACCAAGAGTGAATTACAGTTTCAACCTCTCCCAGGAATGCGACCTTTTGACTAACAGTCCATCTGAAATTTCCTATCAGCACTGAGGAGGTAATCCACATGACAAAAATCCTGTTGGTCCCTTCCTACAAAAAGATGTCCTGACCTGAAGCAATCCTCTCTTTTCTTTTGCTAATCACTTCCTTGCCCCACCCTCCCTCCTATACAAATCTTCCATTTTGTACAACCCTCAGAGCATCTCTCTACTTGCTAGAAGGGATGTTGTCCAATTCATGGATTGCTTAATAAAGTCAATTAGATCTTCAAATTTACTCAGTTGAATTTTGTTTTTTAACAGCACTGACCCCATATTTCTATGCCTCTCGGTATCCATATTTGGGAAGAGGAAACATAACACTTCACAATGCCATTGAGAGCATTAATTGATCTGAAAGCACAGGTCTAATTCTGTATAGACAATGCACGCCCGTCCGCATGTAGTTTCCTTCCCTCCCTGAGGAACATAGCTCTGTCATATCGCTGTGTCCTAACCTCAGCACTGGGGGGGACATGATATTCTATAGGATATGCTCTGAACTGTGTGTAACCCCAGCCTCTGTTTACACCAAAATAGATTCTTCTATCGGGACTCTCCTTCAATGATGGGTGGTGGTGACGAGGAATCAAAGTGCAGTCTTGGGACATTCAGCAAACATTAACCACTTCATTAGTGATTATTTCACACTGAGCTCTATTGTATGCCAATTAATCACTGGCACAGGATCATGAGTACGGACAAGCTAGTCACAAGTGATGAATGAGCACCACGCTCAGGTGCCTGGAGAAATAAGTCACAATGAGGAGGCAGGAGAACCGTGTCTGGTATGACCAGCCTGTGATGAGTCTGTGTTCATATCCATGCTCTTGAGAAAACGGATTTGGGGCATAAGGACCACATGCAAGCCCTGCTCTGCTGGTAACCAGCTGTGGACCCCTGAGTGAGTTGCTACACAAGCCATATTTATAAAGAAAGAGGGTGGACGTGGTCAGAAAGACCTGGCTTTGGATTCCAGGAGCTGCACTTCCTAACTGTGTGGCCTTGACCTCACTGGCTGGCTTTCCAATCTGTTGCCACTCTGAATGTCTATAGTCTATAGGAGAGCTATACTTATTTGAATATTTATGACAATGTTTTGTGGTTGGTTTGTTTACTATGAACAATTATTTGGTCTGACCCTCTTTATTATTTTCCTATAGCTGCTATAACAAATTATCACAAACTCAGTAGCTTAAAACAACTCAAGTTTAGTGAATAAAAACCTACTGCCTTACAGTTCTTGAGGTCTGAAGTTCAAAATGGGTCTAACTGGACTAAAAGCACGGTGTCATCAGAACTGGGTTCCTTCTGGAAGTTCTATCGGAGAATTCATTCCTTGCCTTTCCAGCTTCTACAGGCTGCTTGCATCCCTTAGCTCTGACCTCTTATTCATCTTTAAAATGTACGACTCCAGCTTTGGCTTTGTCATCATATCTCCTTCTCTGCCTTTTGGATTACACTGGACCTTTCTGATTACACTGGGCCCATCCACATAATCTAGGTTAATCTTCCCATCTCAAGGGCCTTACCTTAATCATATAGGCAAAGTCCCTTTTACCAGGTCAGGTAACACATTCACAGGTCCTGAAATTAGAATGTGGACATCTTTGGGGAAGGGCAGAGATGTATTCTGTCTAGCACAACACCACACCGTCAGTCAGATTAAAATTAGATGACAGTCATCTAGGAGAAAGACTTAAACCTCCATTGGCAAGCCACTTTGATAATAACAAGGAAATGGAAGGGCAAAAGAAGTTGCAACAAAATAAATTATCATTTAGTTGGGCTAACTGGAGCAAATTGCGCCAATCGGTGCTCAATTTCCATCTGTGAAGGGAGGATTATAATACTACCAAACACACAGCCTTGTTTACGTGGGGTAATACTGACAAAGCATTTGGAACAGTGTCCAGCACGTTGTGGAAATACTAAGAGTTCTAACCTTGATGTCCTACCTTCTTTGCAACCACTACACTATTTCTGCAAGAAGAAAAGAGCTGGTTGTTGAGTGTCCAAGGATAAGTGGCATTGTAACTCTCTGACACAGCGACATCTCCAATTAACTCTCTCAGAGAAGACGTGGCAGACTTCTTTTGTCAGACTTAATTATACTCTTGTAGATTTTTAAAGTAGTAAGTAACATGGAAGTCATTTTAGAGTCTACAGGGCATTTTCTCCCTTCATATTCACCACGACTCTCTCCCCAGAGGCGTTAATTCTCTCCACCCAGAGGAAGAGAATAAGGGTCAGCGTGGTTAAGCCTAAAGCTACATCACAGAGCGATGGGAATCCAGGCTCTAGTCCCACTTTTCCAACTTCACACCCCATGCTGTTTGTGTATTTTCTCATGTTTGTGTCATATTCACGTATTACAGCTGGGAAAACAGGGATAAAAGACTCCAACAGAAATGAACAGGTGAATCAACTTCAAAACAGCTGGGAATCATATAAATGAGATGACTGATCATTATTTTTATTGCAACATTTTCCTTTGAGTACGTTCCTTGGGCTCAAAATACTGGCGGTGGAGTGACCTGGCCTTGAATCCTGGTTCTGACATTTAGAACTCTGCAATATTCTGCAAGTCACTTACCCACTCTGCATCTCAGTGCCAACTCCTGCTCCAGGAAAGCCCTCTGTTACTGCCATTGGACATAAACGTAAGAGTGAATGTAATTGTTGTGTGACAGATTAGTGGGGTCAGATTGTACTTATGGAACTGTTCCAAGGAAGGTTTGATTGAATTAATCCTTCTAGAACCCTCACAATTAAGTAGAAACGATGATAGAGTTTAACTGACAGGCTTGGCCCAGGTAAACCAGCTTTCCGTCCATCGGTCTTGTCCATTTTTTCTAGGGGCACTTATTTGGGGAGATAAATATTTAGGCTTCAAGAAATCATGCTCAGTTTTCTCTGGGGCTTTCTCACTTCAGCTGGATATGAAGAGAGCTACAGTTTGGAAGGTGCATCATAAATCCAGTGACAGCTATTCTGGAACTGATTGGAGACACTTTCAAACCTAATTAAAGTGGTTTCCCTTTTTGAATTTGCTCCAGGTATGCATTTATTGCCTGGGCTAGAAACTAATTTGTAGTCGGGTTTGGGATCCAGGCCCTTATACTGGGAGGTTTGTTATATGTGATTAAGCTAAACTATTTAGTTTAAATACCAGAGAAGTAATTTGAAATAAAAGAAATTGCATTCCATATTCAAGAAATAAAATATCCCCTTCTAAGTATAAACAGAATTAAATTGCATAAAAATATATTTTCTGAAACCAAATACCTGTTTCAGGCGTTTTCTAAATGTGGCCTTAGAAATATCTGCCTCAGAATCATTTCCTCACCCATAAGCCCTGTTCCCTCATAAAGAAACTCAGTGCCTTTTTTCCCCCATTGTCTGCTTATCTTCTCCCTCTAATCTCATTCTGACCCCCTTCTATTGCAGTGTCCTCATGAGGAATAAATAAGATGTGGTAAAATTTTTAGCACAGTACCTGGCACACAGAAGGCACTCACCAAATCCTAGCTACTTCAACATCATCATCATCTTCACCATTATCTGTCTAGAGACCTCTCCTCCAGAGTGTGAGGGAAGGTGGAAGAATACAAGTGGAAACCAGAGAATCACTAATCAAGGTAACTCATCTGTGACTGACAATGGCTTCCACTGAGTCCAAACTGCTCTGGCTAACTCCATATTACACAGGAAGAAGAGAGGCACAGACACGTTCATACTCTTGTTCGTAATCAAATACCCACACAATTTTCACTTAGCTTGCACCTCTCAGCTCTGTCACTGCCTCCTCAGGGAAACCATCCCTAAACCCCTGGACAAAGTTAGGTCTCACTGGTATACAATCTCATACCATCATGCACCACTCCTCCCTTGTAACTCTTCACAAAATTGCATGTTTGCTTTATTTATATTATCCTACAATTACTATTTGTCTCTATGAAAACATCATAAGCTTCTTGTGTGATTTCCTCACTATTATACCTTGGTGTCTAGCACACATAGGTACCCAGTAACTAACTGTTGAGTGAATAAATGAAAGAATGAAGTGGTTGCATCAAAAAGACCAACAATAACAAGTCTTGGTGATGATCTGGAGAAATTGAAACCCTTATTATATTGTTGGTAGAATTGTAAAGCGGTCCAGCCACTGTGGAAAACAGCTTGGAAATTCCTCAAAATGCTAAACATATAGTCACATGATCTACCAATTCCACTCCTAGGCATATTTCCAAGAAAATTTCCAAAAGAAATATGTGTCCATACAGAAACCTTTACATGCATGCTCGCAGTATCATTACTCAGAATAGCCAAAAAATGGAAGACAACCCAAATGTCTACCAACCAATGACTGAATGAACACTAATGTGTGATACTACCATGGAATGTTATGTGACACATGCTACAACACAATGAATCTTGAAAATTTTATACTGGGTGAAAGAAGCCCATCATATACAGCCATATATTACATGATTCAATTTACATGAACTGTCCAGAACAGGAAAATCCAGAGACAGAAAGATTAGCGATCACCAGGGGCTCATGGAGGAGGGGATAGAGAGTGGCTGCTGAGGGCTACGGAGTTTCTCTTTAGAGGCCATGAAATATTCTGGAATTAGATGGCGGTGATCATTGCACAAGCATGTTCATATACTAAAAAAAACTGAATTCTACACTTTAAAATGGTGAATTTGAGCACAGAGGTTTTTTAGAGTGGTGACACTCCTCTTATTACACTATTAGGATAGACATATGTCATTATTCATTTGTCCAAGCCCATAGAACATACATCAAGAGTGAACCCTAATGTGGACTATTATTGGCTTTGGGTTATAATGGTGTGTCAGTGCAGGTTCATGGAATGTAGCTAATGTACCACTCTGGTGCATGAGGCTGCTAATGGGGGAGTCCCTGTATGTGTGGGAGCAGGGGATATATGGGAAATCTCTGTACCTTCCACTCAATTTTACTGTGTACCTAAAACTGCTCTCAAACATAACATCTAGTTTAAAAATGGTAAATTTTACGGTATGTGAATAACATCTCAATCAAGCTACTATTTAAGAGAAGAAACACGTAACGTGCTGGAGCTTCTCTATCCGTCTCTAATACCCACCTCCCTCCCCACATGAGGCTGCCTCTGTTGGGCAGTGGGGCCTCCTTGGGGCCCGTCAGCCCTTTGCTGCTCACCTAAGTCTCCTCTCTGGGAGATGGGAAGTTGATGAGGGACCAAATACCCTCCACCAATTCCTGTCACAAATTCATCAGGAAGGTTTCATCACAGAAAGTTCACTCTGAATGCCTCAGTAATGAATCAGTATGGGCTCTGGCCCCAGAAATAATAAGAGCACACTTTCAGCCAAGTATGTTTTGCAACTTGAGTTGCTCCACTGTATGGCTGCTGTAGTATATACTTTCTAAGATAATAGATTCAACCATGGTCCAAGCTCATCTTTGATTGCTTCTTGTCTAGACCAAAACGCACAAAGTTTGTTTTCCCATTATAGAAATGCATACCAAACTTTATCCAAGTGCCACCTCCTTTCCCCACCATTCCCAATCAGATCTGTCAATATGTGGGCACACTGAGGATATCTATCAGTTATAAGAGAGAGACACGTGGATACTACATAGGATACCTGCACAGGATCCTATCAGAGAAAAAAAAACCAGTATTTGTTGAGAACTTAAGGGGAGTTTTTCATAGCCATGTTTTTAAGTAATCTATAAACACATGGGTTCCCTCATACCTCTTGTGTAGAATTTGCCACTGGAAAGAGACACAAATCTGACTTAAAAGCTTGTATAAATAAACTAGCAATCACCTAGATTTTTTTTTTCTAAATGGAAGACAGATCTTTTTACAAACACTTCCTTTTAAAAAATTATGCTTAGATGTTTCTACTATTCCTCCCCAAACTTTCATAGCAGCCAAAATATTCTTGGGCCCATCTCTCCACTATCACATGCCTGCTCAAGTCCCCCCACTCCACCCAAACTCAACTCCTGGAGACTTGGTAGTCTTTTTTCTGAGCCTCCTCATGGCTCAGTCCTTACTCTGTACATTCCTTATTCCATCTTTATGGAAGCTTTCTAATGCACATATTACTACACTTGGATTTTACAAATTAAGGAACTAAGGCCCAAGGTAGTAAAGTGATTTGCTGAAGGTTAACAGGCAGTAAGTTAGAAGTGAAGAGGCTGTAACTGATGTTGTTTGATGGATCTCTAACATGTCTTTGGGCAACTGTATGTTTCCTTCTCACCAATTTCCTTTGACTTGAGTTCCTTGTTTTACAGTTTGGGGTAATGGACACTTGCCCAGATTGGAACCCACAGTGTAGCCCTCATTGGTGACATCATCCTGTTACCTCCATGGAGAAGGGATGGATCCAAATCAATAAACACCTTCCCTGTATCTAATAATAAACAAGAGACCTGGCAACCTTACTTCTATTGGGTGGGAAAAAAAAAAACAAAAAATGTCTGTTAAAATGACTGGAAAACACAAAATGATCTTTAATCAAATATTAAAAGACTTCGGAGGAAAACTATATGAAATAGGGTAGCCAGAAAACATTTTCTGGAGAAGGGCTGCTCATCTGAGTCCTGGATGATGCATGATACTTGGAACAGTATGTTACCAAGGGATAAACCAAACATTATAGCGCTGAACTCCACCATGTGCATTTTCTTCTTCCTTACGGGAACTGTGGTGGAGAGAGACTGAATTTCTGTTTTTCTTCACATACGACATTAGAAAGAGGGGTTGTCCATGGGAGCACTGTGGAGCAAGAACCTCGGACCCTGGGCGCATTCCTTCCCAAGCTCTTCCCCATCAGAAGATGACTTTCTTTTTTTTTTGTTTAAAGATTTTATTTATTCATTTGACAGAGATAGAGACGGCCAGCGAGAGAGGGAACAGGGGGAGTGGGAGAGGAAGAAGCAGACTTCCAGCGGAGGAGTCTGATGTGGGGCTCGATCCCAGAACACCGGGATCACGCCCTGAGCTGAAGGCAGACGCTTAACGACTGAGCCACCCAGGCGCCCCAGAAGATGACTTTCTAAGCTGATGTCCAGAGATGGAGGATATACACTGGTCTACGTGTCACCAATTCCTGTGTCTCAAATGCAGAAGCCAGGCCACTCTTACAGTGACCCCAGAGAAGTGGTTCTCAGCTTAACGAATGGGACATATATTTGGCAATGTCTGCAGGTATATTTTGTTGTTGTGATTTGGGGGAAGGAGGGTCCTACTAGTATCTACTGGGTAAAGGTCAGGGCTGCTCCTAAACATCTTAAAATATACAGAACAGCCCCACCACAGCAAAGAATTACCCAGCCCAAAATGTCAATAGTGCTGAAATTGAGAAACACTATCCCACAAGGACATATTCTTAGTTCTTCCAGTCCCAGCCTAGGCCAAGCACTATTCCCCATGTGGGAGGGGAATAAGCCTTCTCATCTCCATTCTACCTTCTCCCTTCTCCAATTATTGACCAAGCAACTTGGACCATCAAGGATTGGGCTGCCCATGCCAGTAACTTGCTAGTATCTGAGGCCACCTGTGTCTAGTTACCCTATTTGGTACAGTTGATTTGGCTTTTTCTTGAGTTACAGTCATCATATCCTCTTGTTTGCAGGTAAAACAAGCAGAGATTCTGGAAGGAGAAGTAAGTAGTTTTCCTGAAGTCCCTGGCCTAACCTCTGCTTATCATAGGAATCCCACATTTCTTGGTGCAAGAGTTTCTGTCCAAGCCCGTCGTTGTTTCCTTTAGCTTTTGCCCTTGTTCACACAGCTACTTTGAGACAGGAGACTAGAGAACAAGAGGATGGAATGGCAGAATTTAGACACTACAATCAGACAGAACTCCAAGGTGCTAGCATCACATTTAAGTCTGTCTTCCCTGCAAACCCATCACCTGTGAATTGGGAAGTGGGTGTCAGAAGAAATGGGGCAGAGATGTTTCACTTGCAGTGGAAATTCCAGATCATCCCAAACTCAATGGTGAGACATTTTCAAGAGGAACAGATGGGTGCCTATGAGCTTGCGGGCTTTAGACGTTCAGAAAAAGAAGACGTTTTAGCCAAACCTCCTGGGGGAGTCCATCTGGTCCAGGCCAAGAAAACTTGCCCCATGAGGAGACTAGATGAGGTCTGAAAATGCCTGCAGCTCTGCGGAGGTGGGCTTGTGGAAGGGCGGACATTCTCATTGGCTACCGGTCCGTTTGGGTCTTGATGGCAACTAAGGGGTCATCTCTGAGAAAGAAGCAGCAGCAGCACTGAGAAAGCAACCCCAAGAATCCCATCCACCGTGACAAATGCCCTTTCAAGGAATAACCTTCACATGGCCCAGCCTGGCTCCAGCTTAATGGAGAGTTCACAGTTACAGGTCTACGAGTTCAAGGTGAAAGACTGACACATCCAAGGACAACTCTCAGTGGGCATTAGATTCCCACCAGCTGTTTGGTATTATTTTTCACAGCATGGCTTTCCATGCTGCAGGTCATTAAGCCTCCAAACTCCCAAACTCCTTGGCCTTGTGAAACTGCAGATGATAATGTAAAGTGATCACTCTCTGAAATGCAATGAGCTCTGGGGTGGTGCACATTTACAGGTTAAAAGCAAGAGTAGTACATCACTCTGAGCACACAGAAGATCAAAGAGGTGACAGTGGTGAAGGTCTAAGATGGCAGGACTCAAACTCTTGGTCCCAAGAACCCATTTACACAGTGACAATCTATTAAGGTCCCCAAAGAGTTTTAGTTTATGTGAGTTGTGTCTATCGATATTCAAACTGATGACATTTTAAAATATTCATTTGCTTAAAATAACAATTCTAAATCCATTACATATCAACATAAATAACAACTTATGTTTATTTTAAATAACTGTAGTTTTCAAGACAAAAGAAAATTAGGGAGAAGAGTGGCACTGTTTAACATTTTTTCCAAATCCCTTCAATGTCTAGCTTAATAAAAGACAGCTAGATTCTTACATTTACTTATGCATCAATCTTTTTTTTTTAAGATTTTATTTACTTATTTGACAGAGAGAGACAGCCAGAGAGAGAGGGAACACAAGCAGGGGGAGTGGGAGAGGAAGAAGCAGGCTTCCCAGCAGAGGAGCCCGATGTGGGGCTTGATCCCATAACGCCAGGATCATGCCCTGAGCCAGAGGCAGACGCTTAACGACTGTGCCACCCAGGCGCCCTTATGCATCCAATCTGTTATATTTTTTGGTTGAAGTCTATGAAGCAAATCTAGACTCACATAGATATGTAGTCAGAAAAGAGAAGAATGTTTTCATAATCTTTTCAGATAATTGTGGGTAGTCTTATTTGATACTACACCAAAACTCAACAAGGGGTATTTCTTAAAAGTTAGTTGCAATGTAGAATCTGAGACAATATCAATAATTTCATTTTGTAACCTGTCCAGTTAAAATTCAACAATTCATCTTGCACTTTGGTTGATCATGCATGATTCATTTAGAAAATATGGATGCCCTAAGCTATGCAGATCTTTCCCAAATATTTTCACATTTCATTTATATGATACTAAAAAAAACCCACATTTGTTAATACCACCAATCATCCAGAAGTATTTAAATACTGGGAAGCTGTCTAGCTCACAGTTTTCCAAAATTCTAATTCTCACTTGAAATCCTTAATTTTAGCATTGCCAACAAATACTGTCAGTTGTTTTCCTTGAAGTAACAGGTTCACCTTACCCCGTTGTCAAGAAAATGTCTGCCAAATAGCCAACTTTGAATAATTTTAATTTGTCTGCCAGTTATTCTTCCAAGTAATGGTGTTGCATGAGAAAAGTGGCTAGTTGAGCTCACAACTCAAGCAATCACACAGCGCTTCTCCTTGGGGCAGCCACCGTACTTTGCTAGGTTACAGAAGTGCTTTTCACGTACTTCCCATTTCATCACACAAAGTATTAAAAGATGTATAGTCAAGGCTTGAGATTTCATGAAATTAATAATCTTTACTGCTTTATCAAGGACATTCTTAAAAATTGGCTTTATGTTTTTTTTTTATTTGTTTTCTTAATGTGCATGGTAGGGAAGACCGTGCCAACTTGTACAAGTAGAATTGTGTAACCGCCACTTTGACTCTTGCAAGGCACTAGCATCTTCATCCACCACAGCTTTTGTACCAGCAGGCCCACTGTCCACAGTGAAAAAGACAAATAATGTCTCAATATTATGAAAATAGACCTCGTGCAAGTCTTGGGGACCCACTGGGGTGCACAGATCATGCTTAGAGGACCACAGATCTAGGCAATAGGGCAGCCCTAGGAAGCTTAGCTGACCATAGCAGTGAAGGGCCATTGGACAGCTTCCCCCAGGCTCAAGGAATCAGACGTTCTTTTGAGAAACCTCCCATTGGCCACAATGTGGAGATGGTCTGGAGGGAAGGCTGACAGAGTAAACACAGAAAAACTACTGAGGAGACCACTGCATTCATCTGGATGAGAAATGATGTGGGTGTAAGTATGGCAGGGGAATTGGGGTGGAGGGAAAACTCTGGAGAGCTGTGCAAGGGTCACTGTGTTATGAATCCTACATACAGATCTCAACTCCATCACCAGGCAGGTCATTAAAGCTATAAATTACAAATTAATCTTTAAAAAAAAAAGTAAAGGAGGAAAGTGTGGCGCTTGAATTCTTCTTCTGCCCTCTGTGTGTGTATTTGATGACTCCGGGTTTCCTCTGCAAAAGTCAATGAAACAATTAAGTCTCTGCCCATTTTTCCTCATCCTGATCTCAAACAGTGTTAAAAAGGCTTGCACTACACTTTTCACACCCAGCCCTGTTAATAATTCATGCCCTTGCCTTCTTCAGTTCTTTTTGTATTTGCTGCTTAAATCCAGTAGAAACGAGCACATTTACCTTTGGTTTCTGAATGCCCAATCCTTACAGACATTCAAAAAGCTACTTCTTTAACACCAACAATTTAGGGCTGGTGAAATCCTCTCTACCTTCTACCAAAACCCCAACAAGGGATAAAGACTGATCTTTGCTAATTTTGCCAGCTCACTTTGTGACAAATTCTCAGTTTCACTTGTGTAGCTTAGCCCAGAGTCACTTTGGCTAAGCCAGAGAAGGGAACTCTATTGCCACTCAGGGTGTGGTCTGTGGACCAACAGCATCAGCTTCACTGGGAAAAGAATTTCTCAACCTCAGTACTATTGACATTTGGGATCAGAAAATTCTGTTACGGGAGCTGTGGGATGTTTAGCAGCATCCCTGGCCCGCACCCACTAGAGGCTAATAGCACCCTCAACTCCCAATTCTGACAGCCAAACATGTCTCCAAACTTTGTCAAAGGTCCACTGGGGACAAAATAACCCCAGCTGAGAACCACTGCCCAGCCCCGTTAGAAATGTAAGTACCCCAAAGATACAGACATAGTGAAGCAAAAGGCCATATGCACCCCAATGTTCATAACAGCATTGTCCACAATTGCCAAACTGTGGAAGGAGCTAAGATGCCCTTCAACAGACGAATGGATAAAGAAGATGTGGTCCATCCATACAGTGGACTATTACTCAGCCATCAGAAAGAACGATTACCCAACATTTGCAGCAACATGGATGGGACTGGAGGAGATAATGCTAAGTGAAATAAGTCAAGCAGAGAAAGACAATTATATGGTTTCACTCATTTGTGGAACGTAAGGAATAGCAGGGAGATTGGTAGGAGAAGGAAGGGAAAAATGAAGGAGGGGTAACAGAAGGGGAATGAACCACGAGAGACTATGGACTCTGGGAAACAAACTGAGGATTGCAGAGGAGGGAGGGTGGGGGACTGAGCTAGCCGGTGATGGGTATTAAGAAGGGCACGGATTGCATGGAGCACTGGGTGTTATACGCAAACACTGAATCATGGAACACTACATCAAAAACTAATGATGTACTGTATGGTGACTAATATAATAAAAAAAGAAAGAAAGAAATGTAAATACTCCAGCCCCATCCTAGAGCTAATGAGTTAGAATCTGCCTATTCCAAGACTCCAGGTGATTCATAGGCACATTAAAGTATGAGAAGCACTGGGCTAGAGGGCTGGTTCCCAAACTGGGCTGCACATCAGAATCACCTAAGAATCTCTCAGAAAATTTTAGTGTCTGGGCCTCACCCTCAGGGATCCTGACTGCATTGGTGTGGGTACAATCTGGCCACTGGGACTTCTAAGATCTCCTCAGGGGATTCTGGTGCAAAGTTTAAAACCACCATTTCTCTTGTGGTTTAGCCCTAAATCCTCACATTTTGCAGTTGAGGAAACTAAGGCATAGAAGGGCCTGGGAACTTCACCATCTGATAATCAGTAGAGCCAAGGTTTGAACTGTAAACTTCCATTGCAGTGAACGAGCCCTGGTAACGCTCTACTGGTCCTTTCTAGCTCCTCAGACAATGGTGGTCATTATTTTTGTTTTTCTTTATTTACTCTCTCTCTTCCTGATTAGATGGTAAAGTGTCCAAGGGCAAGGATCATGTGTGTCTGGGCTCAGCATGCCTGGGTGTCTCCCTGGGGCTGAGAACATCCTTGTGCACAACAGACAAGCAACACTGGAGTGAGAGAAGAGGTGAACAAAATGAGCAGACAACAGAAGAGAGCCAAATCTGCATCTCTTTGGTGCCAAATCCCTCTCCTCTACTGAAAGAGTCAGAGAAAAATTGTAAGTGGTCTGTCTGTGGCTGAGTGCAGCTAGATGCCCCTCCTGCCTGCTCACTGGCCAGCCTTTCAGGCTCCATGTCTGCCAGCTGAGGCCAAAGGGGGCTGAGATCCAGCAGCCACAGCATCAGCATCTTCAGGGGAGCCTTGATCACATGGGAACAGTGAATGAGGGCACTGCATCTCCAACTCTCCATCTTCGTGTGTAGTGAAGCCAACTACACCTCTTCGTACAGAAAGATGCCAAGGTCCAGCGTAGTAGTGACTTGCTTGTAAGTGCTGGGGGAGCTGGAACTCAGAGGGGCCTGTGATTCCGGCTGTCCCAACAATTCCGCACAGAGGGGGCTCTCTCTGGGTGTCCTGGGGTCAGGGAGACACTTGAGATGTCAGGCCCATCTACTTTCCTCAACCTCATTTCTCACTTTTCTCTTCCTTCCCTGTTCCTCCTAACCCAACAGAGCTCTCCATCAACTCCAGCCACCACGCTGATCCTCTCTCACTTCTTTCAATGTGCCACACTGTCATTCGCCTCCAAACCTTTGCACAGGCCGTTCTAATAACCTGTAACACTCTCCCATGGCTCATTGTTCTCTGTTCTTCAGGTCTCTGCTCACATGTTAACTCCTACAGGAAGCCTTCCCAGACCACTCCTCACCAGGGGGATGCCTGTTTTATGTTCCTAAACACACTCTCATTTCTACCATTGTACTCACAAGACTGTCTGATAGTAATTCCTTATTTGTCATCCCCACCATGCAGTAAGCTTGGGGAGGCCGATGAACATGTTCAGGTGTTTTACCTCTTATTCCAACACCTAGCATAATTTCTGGCACAGAATACATACCAAATAAACATTTGTTAAAGGAATCAATAAGCCAAATAGTGTCACAGCATCCCCGCCAAGACTTGGGCCTGTATATTCCCTTTCAGCCAGGTCTAAGGTAAAATTCCAATAAAGGGGTGGATGGGGGGAGGGAAGAAGTTTGTTTCTGTTTGGGTGTTTGGAAAGTCACATTATTTGTCAAATGATCACAAAAGCATCAACTGTCAGTTTCCTGCCTCTCTATAGTCCTCCTTCCTCATCAGCCTTCCTGGATATAACCTAAATGATCTGAGGAAAAGGAGACTCTGCACAGCAGCCACCAAGCTCTGGACCATGCACAAGAAGCAGGTCCATCCCAGGGCAGGGGTCAGAGGCTGGACTGGCCACACTAAACATATGTGGCATTTAAAAGGCATGCCCCACCCAACACTGGCATTCTGACTAGACAGTAAGGGTTTGGTAGGACATGTTAACGCAAATATTTGCATGGTTAAAATTTAGTTAACCAGTATGTGAATTCTCCTGAGCCAACTCGGGAATACACGGCTACATGTGCAGCTGTGAATTTCTGCTAAAGGCTCAGCAGCCAGGGCAAGGGGAAGATCTGGGTGTCTCTGCCTCTCTCACTCTCAATGGCCACCTCAGGCAGCTCGAGTCTGAGAAATCTTTGGGAAAATAGCTACAGTCCTCTCAGACCTTCCCTGCTGGGAACTGTGCTACTAGAGATACTGCAAGTAGCCTGCCTCTGAGGAAAGGAAGGGAGATGCAGGCAGAGAGGACAGTCCACACCAAGTGTGGAGGCCAGCATACATGAGACGCACTCAGGGGTTGTGAAACTGACCTAAAACACAGCATGAAAGCAACGAATCACAGCATTAGGCCATCCTGAAGATGACTGTAAAAAATAGTGATGATATTGATGACAATGGTACACCAAACATATATAGGGCCTTAGGTGGAATGCAATCTTCTATTATTTGAGAAAACTCAAATGATGTCCTTAGTCCAGGGTCTGCCAGGGCAAGTGCTTAATCGCTGACAGCCACAAAAATCTCACTTGATTCTCACCAAGCCCCATCATGGGCTGTCACTACCACCATGCAACAAAAGGAACACACAAAGGAAAAATAAAACTGAATCTGTGTAAACTAAGACACTCGCAAGTGCATGGCCCAGATACCACCCTAGTGAATGTCCGAATCAGGATGCACTAGAGCTTCTGAATCCAGGTCCACGGTCCTCTTCAGTTTACCACTCCAGGCTGGTGAACTAGAACTCTCTATCAAAGGTAGGGGCCAGAACAGACATGGGGCCCAGCAGCATGAGACTGTGCCAGAGGTGTGCTATGCAGATTTCTCCAGGCCAGGGCTGGGAGCAGATTGGAAATGGGGAAAGTGGAGGCAGGGAGAAAGGGCATCTCCCACTCTGGGGAGATGAAAGACCCAGACAAAGGGGGTAACAGCAGGACAAGAAGGAAACAGGAGGATCTGGGAGATATGGGGGTAAATCAGTGGCATGTGGTGGCAAGACAGAGAGAGCAAATACAAATGGAAGGATTAATATAGCCACCTACATACAGGACAGTTCCACCCGGGGGCGGATGAAGATGGCTCCTAGAATCCTACAAGAAGCATATCCTTCAAGGGGCATGTCCTTCCTCCTCCATTTCTTCCTCCAACTCTTCTTCCTCTCCTTTTTTTTTATTTTTAAAGATTTTATTTATTTATTTGACATAAATAGAGACAGCCATCGAGAGAGGGAGCACAAGCAGGGGGAGTGGGAGAGGAAGAAGCAGGCTCATAGTGGAGGAGCCTGATATGGGGCTCGATCCCATAACGTGGGATCATGCCCTGAGCCGAAAGCAGACGCTTAACAACTGCGCCACCCAGGCGCCCCCCTCTCCTTCTTTTTTAGAGTAATTTATTGAGGTAAAATTCATAAAGCATAAAATAAAGCATTTTTAAATGAAAAATTCAGTGGCATTTAGTACATTCACAATATTGTCCAACCACCACCTCTATCTAGCTCCAGAATATCTCCATTGTTCCAAATTAAACCCCAGACCCATTAAGCACTCACCCCCCATTTACAACTCCCTCTAGCCTCGGCAGGCACTAACCTGATCTCTGTCTCTATGGATTTGCCTATTCTGGACATTTCATATAAATGAAATGCTACAATCTGTGGTCTTTTGTGACTGGTTTCTTTCACTTAGCATAGTGTTTTCGAGGTTCATCCACACTGTAGCATGATCTGTGCGACTCTCCCCCCTCCAAGGCTCTTATCACCTTTCAAAACATTCTTGGACCCCACAACTGCCCAGCACTGGTGGAGCTCTTCCTTGAGGGCACTGCTTACAACGAATAATTGCACAAGTTCTTCCAAGTGGAGGAAAAATTGAAAGTAAATGTGAAATAAGCACTCACTTCCAATATCTATCTCATCTCCAGATGTGGCCCCTGTGCCCTGATGTGGCAAATGGGAAGACAGTGTTTCGGGGCGGGGGGGGTAATGGGGAGCAGATCTGAGGGTACGTGTTGTGCTTTATTTCTTGATGCTCCCAGCATCATAGACAAAGGTTGATGCGCTGGTACAGAGAGTGAGTAGCTAGATCTCACTGCATCCTAATTTTGTCCTGATGCACAACTGTCAAGACCTCACATTTCAAAGGCAACGGTTGTTTTGAACGCCAATAATAAGCTCTTGCTCTTTGACTCACTCTGTGAACCCTACAGGGTTTAAATTTTTTTTTTCAATTTTTGGGTTTAGATCTTTTTAAAGCCAGCACTGCACAAAGCAGAAGACTGCGAGTGAATTCCCCTGACTAGAGCTCTGCATGCTGCCAGGGACCAGCCGGAGAGGGGCTGATTCGACAATATCTGTGTGGGACCCAGCAGCTCATGGTCAAGTGCAAACCATAACTGCCAGGGGCATTCTCTTTGCACTTCTATCAGGAGCAGAGTTGAGTGTGCTGAGAAGCCAAGCAAGCGGGAAAGGCAGGCATCTGAAAATTTGTGCTCTCCTCTCTACCCCGTCCTAGTTCAATCTTACCATCTTACCTCTGGGCCATTGCTACAAAGGTTTCCCACCACAGTCTCAAGCTTTGCACACCTCCACAGCACAGCCAGAGTCACTGTTCCCAAAGGGGGACCGATAACTTTGTTATCACCTTTAAAACCATTCAGTGGTTCTCAAACCTCTACAGTAAGGGTTGATCTTAGGTCTAGGCATCCACAGGCCCTCAGCATTCTCTAAACTAGGGGCCAGCCAATTTTTTCTCTGTAAAGGGCCCAAAGGTATATTTGAGGCTTTGTAAGCCCATCACAATCTCTATTTCAACCATGCAACTCTGCCCTCGGGCAAGAAAGCAGCCACAGACAATACACAAATGAATGATTTGGCTGCCTTCCAATAAAACTTTATTTACAAACGTGCCACTGGCCACATTTAAGCAATGGGCTGTAGTTTCGACACTGTTGCTCTAACCTTCAAATCTATATGCAAAATGTGCAATTGTGCATTTCTGTTGGCTCACATGTACAGTCGGACCACCTGCTCCTGTCCAGCACATTTCTTCATTCAGTAAACACTTGAGTGCCCACTATGTGCAACCCACTGTATACTTTGTGCACTCATGACATCTACTGCCTAATGAGGGAAAATAGATATAAGAAAATGAAGGGGATAAAGAAATTACACAACTTGTAACTAAACACTGCACTCAATGGTGCTAAGTTCAGCAAAAGGAAAGGAGAGGGTGCCATCGTGGTCAGATGTCCAACCTTCTGGGTGGGTTCACATTAAGCAAAACTTTCAGTGCTAAAACCAGGAGGTCCTGACGAAACAGGCATGTCATTCTATGTAAGGGTATACTTGGGAGACTCTAATCAGAGTGGAGCTCGGGGAGGCCTCCAGGAGGACGTGGCACTGCAGTGAGGCATCTCACTCTGTGACCACTGTTCCCCTCCTTCTAGCGTCCTCCCAGCTCACCATAATGCTGTTCCACCCCTTTTGTGTTCCTTCTCTGCCACTCCTCTCTACACTACTTTTGTATACACACTGTGTCTCAGCAAATCCAACTCTTTCTTCTCCAAAAGATGGAGTAAGATCTCCTTTTTACATCAATATTTTTGTCATGTCATACTTAAATTGTATTTTTGAAGAGTTTTCTTTCATTTTTGATGATTTGACTTGATTGTCTTCTCATACAAAATAATATAAGATAGAGGACAGTTTATGAAAGTGGGGTAGAGCAGGGAGAAAATAAAACAGATTCAGCTCCATCTCACTGGCAGTCCCTAAGAAGCCCTCATGTATCCTCCGTCCAACCTTCTTATATTGGCTGAGATCATGTACCTATTGTGACTCTTGCTGCAGTAAACTTTACGCAGAAATCTTTTTAGTTTTAATAATTGTAGCAATAAAGATTATTTTTTGAAATACAGCTACATAAGCTACATAAAAGTACTTCCCTGAAGAAGGACCATCCCTATTTGTGGAAAGACAGTGGTTCATGGTGGGGCACAGAAAAGAGAGGAGACAACAGATGTTTAGCAAGGAGTAATGACAATGCCTATTAATAATGCTGTCACTTCTTGGAACTTCCCCAATTTGGGCTAGAATTACATGTCCTAGAATACTAACACCAAACATAAGAAGTAGGAAGATCGGTAGGAGAAGAAAGGGAAGAAGAAACGGGGGATAAACAGAAGGGGGAATGAACCATGAGAGACTATGGACTCTGGGAAACAAAATGAGGGCTTCAGAGGGAAGGGGGGGGGAAATGGGATAGACTGGTGATGGGTAGTAAGGAGGGCACGTATTGCACGGTGCACTGAGTGTTATGCGCAAGTAATGAATTGTGGAACTTTACATCAAAAACTGGGGATGTACTGTATGGTGACTAACATAATAAAAATACATACATACATACATACATACATACATACATAAAAGTAATAACACCAGAGGAGTCCTTCAGTAATTGTATTTGCCCAACCCCAAACTGAGTAAAATAACCTGGCAAGCGGTTATTTTATGTACTGATGGAAAACCACATGGAATTGACATTTTCGTAGTACAAAATACCATCAAGTATTGTGATTTCATGTAGTTCGACCTAGTTCAGCCCTGTGTTGCCAAGTTTTAAAACTATTCATTTTGGGTATATGTGTAATAAATTAGCTTTCTTGAAAGAAAGCCCACGTATAGGTATTAAACGTCCGAGTTCTGATCTGGGCTCTACTACAATGAGGCAGAGAGTGTGAGTCAGCTCTTCATGTCTCTCAGCCTCACTTTTCCCCTGCAGTAAAACATGGATGTCAGCAACTACGCCATCAAGCCACCAAGAGAGAATGATGGGAGAATGTGCAAGCAAAGTGCCCCCTCCAGTGTGGGGTACAGGAAAAGGTATCTCTTCAAAGGAGCTCACCTAACATACTCCTGCTGAGAACCCTCAGTGCACACTCGGGATAACTGGTCACAACTTTTACCGCCCACTCACACTGTGCAAGAATGTGGTAAATGGTCTAAACTGACTTGCATTAACAAGTAAGAGAGCCTGACAGCCAAGACTTGAAGTGGCTTCACCAATGTCAAGATAATTTTTGTACGTGCGCCATGCTTTGCCTTTATGTTGACATGCAGCCCCCAAATTGTACAGACACTGCTGCCAAGCCTACAATTCAGGTTTCTAGCCAGAGAACCTGGTGGATATGAATTTACAGCAGAGGCAAGAGGATGGTTCTTCTGGAGCAGGAGGAGTTAGCACTCTTGGACCCTGTGAAGCCATACATCCATGCCGATGAAAGAGATTGGAAGTCCAGGTACTCAGTGTTATTCTTATTTTTTAAATGAAGTTTCGGTTTACAGCAGAAAAGTCATTAAGGATGCCCTCTGGGAGTCTTAGGACATGTGCAAAGACACGTGCAAGGATATGTTTCACCAAGTTGTATTAAAAATAGATATTGAAAGTTAAAATGCTCTCTACCAGCATCACCAGTTATTTCTAAATGGGTGAATCCTTCTCCTCTGACATAATAGATAGGTTTCTGCTGCCTCAGTCTTTTGGGAAAATAAGCACCCTAGAAGCCCCTGTGCAGATTTTATTGTGAATCAGGTGTAAAAATCAGATGGCACTCTCCTTACTGCCTCCTGAAAACCTGCTGATTTATGGAAGCTGGAAGAGATTGCATTGCAAGGTTGAAATCAGTACTTTCCCTTTCTTCTGTTCCCCCGTAACACTTTGCAGAACTCAGAGAAAGGTCCCGGAGCCGAAAATGGGAAAATAAATAGCATAAGAGGGTGTTTGAGAAAAAACTAGCCATTTTCTCAACTGTGAAGATAATAGAAGAGCTGAGAAAAAGAAATGCAGAAAGTAAGAGAACAAATAATAGTAAAAGTTAAGTCTCAGCCCTACCCATCTGTTTTAAGTTATGTGGTTGTGGGCAAGTAAAGTAGGTATAATCGAACTGAGGCAAGGTTGCTAGATAATTGCTAATACCCATAGTCTTTTCTCCCTTAGCAAATGCCGCTTTACTATTTTCCCAGACTCCTTTGAAGCTAGGTGTAGACACATAACAATGAGCTATATGTAAAAGTGTGGTAGCAAAACTGTCCTTTAAGAAGAAGAAGGCCTTTTACTTCTATTTTCTTGTGGCCTGTAATATACTTCTATTTTCTTGTGGAATGTAATATAATAGCTGGAGCTTGAGCAGCTATTTTGAACCATGAGGCAACATGCTAAAAATAGCAGAGCAGCAAGGCAGAAGGGACCCAAATATGTCCCTTAATGATTTCATGAAGCTGCCATGCCAGCCTTGGATTGCCTAGCTCCTCTTCTTCTTTCACTTGTGAAAATAAACCTTGTATATTTAAAACAATGTAGGAGATTCTTCCATTATGTGAACTAAAATATAATCATAATGATTCAAGTACCAACTCCATGAGTTTTCTGTGAGACTTACAAAGCCAAGGTGAGTGCAAAGTGCCTGGAAGGAATACAAGATTATCTCTCTTGTGAAATAGGTGATGGGGATTAAGGAGTTTAGTTGTCATGATGAGCACTGGGTAATGTATGGAAGTGTTGAGTCACTATATTGTACACCTGAAACTAATATAACACTGTGTTAACTAACTTAAAATTAAAACTTTCAAAAGCAAAGATCATCCCCCTCTCTCTCACTTTCTCTCTCTCACCCTACTTCAAGGTGAAAGTGTTCATCAAAAGCTCATTGGAAATGTATGAGTAAAATACAGAATTTTGTCAGAGTCTGACCAAAGACTCAAAGAACAAAGATTATTATTACACAAGGGAGGATTTGGACCATATCAAGCTAAAGTCATTTTGACTAGTTTGAGTTTTAAATTTTGATCTTTGAACTCTAAGAATAGAACAGCAAATAGTGTAGAATAGTACATAGAACTCCCCATGACTTCTCCACCAATGTCTAAAAACCAAGGCTAAAACAAAACTCTTGATTTATTTTTTAAGCCAACTTCTCTCTCAGTGATCTTGATCCCAGAAAATGACACCACCCTGTCATTCCTATTTCTTCTTCCCTCCTGTCACCTGATTCATCAGCAAGTCCTGTTGAATTACATGCAAAGCCCCTCCCAAATCCATTCACCACTCCCTCCATATTCCCTACTGCCTAATGCCAGACAGCAGTGTTCCCCAATAGCTGCCACAGCTCCTTTGCTGATGCTCCTGCTTCTGGTCTTGCTCTCCTAAAGAAGCCAGAATGATCTTTTAAAAAATGAGTATCTGATCATGTCATGAGTCTGATATAAACCATCTAGTAGCTTCCCAACACAATATGGTAAAAAATCACCCTGACCACCTCCTCAACATCTCCTTCTGCCTCTCTCCTCTCCAACCACGTGCTTGATTTATGTTCTTGAAATACACTAAGTTTACTCCTGCCTTGGGACTTTCATACCCGTACTTCCCCTTTCCCAAAAAGCTCTTCTCTCACATCTTTGTATGGTGTCATCCTTGACATTCGATCTTGGCCAATGGTTACCTCCTCAGGATGCCTTCCCTGACCACCCTATCTGAAGATGCCCTGCCCCCACTGTCTATCAAAACACACATGTATACCCAATGCGTGGGGATTTATTTGTTTGTATGAAACCCCCAATAGATTGAAATTCCAGGGGAGTAGGGACCGTCTATGTTGTGGTCATGGCTACATTAGCTGTGCTCAGCACATGGCAGTTGCTCAATAATTACTTCTTAAATGAGTGAGTTGAGAGGGCATGTCAATCAAAATATTAAAATCAGCTGGGCTGATTCAACTACTGAAGTAATATCAAATTCAAACTGAATCCCAACAAAATTGCTATTATTAATCCAGCAAGCACTCCAGACTTTAATGGACTTCTCACCACCCCCACCACTCCACCCCTCATTCCATCACCTCAGTCAAGGCTTGCCTTGGGAGCAAGTGGCCATTTCTTTGCTAAACAAGCTAAGAAGGAACTAAATTGCTTATCAATAGTAGGTGGGGGTTAGAGAGTAATAAACATATTCCTCTGTTTACACTCACACCTCTTCCTTCTCTTTCTATTGGCAAATGATAAGGGTTGTTAAGAGATTATTGAACTGCTTTAACCATCTACAGTTGATGGGCAAAGCTTTTCTCTAATTAAGCAAATCCTAGAGATACAAGTCAGCTGAGGGAAGATTTTCATTTTTAATGTTAGGCAGCCAAAACTGAGATAAGCATTTTCCTACCTTTTATGGTCTCTATGAAGAACCCGAGTGCACTCAACCACCAGTATACCCTGCCCATATACACACACCAAGTTATTGAGCTTTCTAGGCATGAAAAATGAAAGTAGATCAGAGACTTGGGGTGCCTGGGTGGCTCAGTTGGTTAAGTGTCCGACTTTTGATTTCAGATCAGGTCTTGATCTCAGGGTCATGGGATCAAGCCCTGTGTCGGGGTCCTTGCTCAGGGGGGCGTCTACCAGTGATTCTCTCTTTCCTTATACCCCTCCCACTCGTGCTCTCTCTCTCTCAAATAAGTAAATAATTTTTTTTTTTTTTTTTATAGATCAGAGACTCAAAGCTTGATGAGGTAGAATGATCAAAAGGTGGTAATACTTTTACGGAATAGGAAACACGCAAGTTAAATAGCAATCGAGTAAATAAATCCTCATTTTCTTCACTGAATCAAAAGATCTCATACTAGTTTTCTTATTGGTAACTCACTGCCTGTTAATTAAACAGTGTTTTAGATAAAGCAAATATGGCAGTGTTTTAATAATTGGGGTATCATTTGTTCAGGGACCAGAGAGATCTAGGTTCAAATCTCACTTAGCTTTGGGTAAATTACCCAAACTCCCTGATCTTCAATTTTCTCATTGAGTGAACAGGGATGGGAAACAAACGGCCCCAAATTTACAGGTTGCTGAAAGCATTCAAGTGAGATGTTACCAGGCACAAAGCACTCTGCTTTGTTCACAACAAATACTACTTACTTTTCTTTTATCCCCATCTTTATTATTGCTGAGCCCTGCATCCAGCCTTTATCAGCAACGGTGATCATTTAGTCTAATATTTTTTTCAGGTGTCAGGTTTACTTCAAGTGCTCCAGTTTCTTCACATTTTCTTGAGTTGTTGTTCTCCCTTAAAATAAAATGTCTTAACATAGCCCATCAAAGCTGGACAGTTTGGGTCCTACCAATCTCCATCATTTCCTTGTGCTCAAGGTGCAAACTCAGCATACTCCCCGATATTCCTTGAATACTTCGATGCTGCTCTAGTCTTTAAACGTCTGGCTCCTTCTCATCTGCTAGGCTTCCGGTCACCAGCTCATAGGAGGACGCTTCATGACTGTTCTATGGAAATACTCTCCCCTCACTCTCCCATGACCCTGTTTATTTCCAGCAGGACACTCGGGTATAATCTGAAACTATCCTCTGTCTTTTTGCCTGCTTGACATCTGTCTATTCACCAGGGTCTATGCTCCTCCAGTCAGAGATCTTACCTAGTTCCCAGCTACCTGATCTGAACAGGCCCCTGACAAGTGTTGAATGAATAAGCAAGTGAATGAATTTGTCGGTATAATGATTGTTTTGATTTGGATTTCCCCAAAACGACAAGATCAGGATGTGGGTGCAGGTGGTTTACTTGGGAGGTAGCCCCAGGAAAAACCAGGAAGGAAGTGGGAGAGTGAGACAGAAAAGGGAAAGAAACTCGGAAAAGGATGGATTTCCATGCTGTTACTACTATGAGCAACTGGGGCTCTCACTAGGAAACACTAGGCATAGAGTAGAATAGCCATGTGGCCATCCACACCCCACCCTGGGAAAACTATGTCTCCATCTCCCATCAATTCACATGAGCTGTTGACTGAGGGCTATTAATGCCTGAACATTTATAGCTTACTTTAAAACAGGCAGACTGGGCTATAGAGGCCAGTGAAAGCACTCAAAAAAAAAAAAAAAAAATCATAGGGGCTGGCAGGGGGAAATTAGGCAGGGTGTGCCCCAAAGTGTCAAGTTCCAAGGACATATGTGATAGGGACCTTAACTGTTAAAACAAAATCCAGGGCACACTGTCCAGCATTGAAAATCAGGGCTCCTCCCTCAAGTCTATGAACCATGCTGCCAACACACACGATACCTGTATGATATGGGGGCATATACATGGCACAACCACAGCAGCTAACTTTTCTGCTTCCTTCCCAATGACATCTTGAACAAAGCATGACCAAATTCAATAAAGCCATCATGGTCACCACCAACAAGTGAGAGGCATAGGAATGCATGGTTAAATGCAGCTCCTAGAATATCCATTCAAACATATCGGGGCACTGCAACATGGGTCTAGAGACAGGCTCTGGCTTGGCTTCCTGATTCTGAAATAACCAGTATCATATCAACAAGATTTGTGCTGCAAATTACTCTGTACAAAATGCTATTAAAAGTCAGTGATGAGTGAAAATAGCCTTCAAAATTCCACGTCAACATTCAAACCCTAGATTGAGTTTCTCCTCTCCACTTTCATTCAAATAATTATTTTCCCTGGATTAAATTATATTTTTAATTTGATCGCATCCCATAGCCATCCAGTTATTTTATTTGGATGAGGGAGAAAGGTATCTTAATTTCTCATAATAAGAGCTCTCGTGAAAACTGGAACTTCAATGACATGGCGGTAATCAAAACTGAATTCTATACAAGAGGTAAATTATATTGCCTTCGAAATTAATTTGCAAATGGTCACAATACTAATAAAACGCAGGCAAGACTGTGATTTCCCTTTTGCAAAAGTCTAGGTCCTTAATAACCGGAAGCCAACCCACTAAGGAGCACAGTATCAGCTGCAGGTCACATGCCAGAAAGCCTGCAGTTAGCCCCAGATGTGCAGTGCAAAGCGTGGAGACTAAAGTATGATGTATTTGGAGGAAATGTACCTCTGATTCTTGTCTTTGGCTTCCTTATGCTCTTCCCTGGAAGATACCAGGATCCAGCCCCAGAAATCAGAATGTAGACAGGACCTCCTCTAGGACACAGCTCTATTGCAAGCCCTCTAGCCCCTTCTTGAGGAAGGCCTTTGAGGTGGATCCCTTCCCCAGTAAATTGCTTGGTTTTATTCTTAACTCCTGCAGCTCAAATTTTCCACTGAGATCTACTTCAGCTGATGGCCAAGTCTCTTCTGAGACCGAGCAGCTTGAGGGAAGGATTTAGTGAGTGTGTACTAGTTTCCTATGGCTGCTGTAACAAATTACCCCCCACCTAGTGTTTTAAATCAACACAAATTTATCCATTTGCATTTGTGGAGGTCAAAGGAGAACTCATTTCTTTTTTGTCTTTTTCACCTTTCGAGGCAGCCTACATTCCCCAGATTGTGGGGCCCATCACTCCAACATCTGCTCCTATCCTCCCATCTCTTTCTTTGACTTTCTTGCCTCCCTCTTGTAAGTACTTTGTCCTCAGGCCCATCTGGATAATCCAGAATCATCTTCTCATTTCAAGATCCTTAATCACATCTGCAAACTCCCTTTTGCCACGGAAGGTCACATAGTCACAGTTCTGGGAATTTGGATGAGGACATCTTTATTCTGCCCACCACAGTGGTAATCAACCCAGTGTCTTAAGTGCCTGGTCTAAAAAAGCCACATCCCGGTAATGTGGAAGTACAGTGAAATGGCAACCAAGTGAGGGAATTCAAAGCTTGTGCTTTGAGTGTGAAATCAGGCAGGCTTGGCCATGAATCCTGGCTCTTCTGGGTTAGCCAGACCACCTTCTTGAACCTCTCTGAACCTTGGCTTCTTCACCTGTATAATACTTACTAGTACCCACTTTGGGTAGTTAGGAGAAATTAGACAATGCCTGTTGAGAGTTCTGCCAGTGCCAGTTACACTAAGAGCTCAATAAGCTCTCACTCTGAGACACAGAAGGAAACCAGGGGTCAGCAAATGTTTTCCATAAGGTACCACAGAGTACATATTTTCAGCTTTGAAGGCCATATGGCCTCTATCACCACTCTGCCCTTATAGCACAAAAAGCACCCATAAATGATACATAAATGAATAAGACTGAATTTCAATAAAACTTTACTAATGGACATTTCAAATTTGAACTTCAATTAGCTTTCGCGTTTCATGAAATATTTTTCTTCCAATTTTCTCCCAACCACTTACAAATGTAAAACCATTCCTAGATTGTGGCCATTCAAAAACAGGTAGCAGTTGGATTTGGCCTATAGGTTGTTAAACCCTCAACAAGATGATCTCCAAATTCCCTTCCATCTAAAAGTCTACGATGTGGTTAACCAGAAAAGAGTGTTGGGGGGAAAGACAGAGATAGTCAAACCCGAGTTCAAATCCAAATTGCACTTTGATAGCTGGTTACCTCCAGCAGCTGATTTAACTTCTCAGAGTAGGTTTTCTCATCCAAATGAGAAAGATAAACCTCCACAAAAATTAGGAAGATTAAGGTAAGTAAGTCATACAATAGTGTCCAACTTGGCCTCTGTCACATAGTAGGTGCCCACTAAATACTAGTTTTAATCCACTTGAAGGAACGATGCTTCTTCATTGGAAGAATCCAGCTTTAAACCGAAAAGGGCAGTTTCTAATAACAAGATGGAAATGCCAGAGAAGGCATTCTCCCCTCTTAACAGCATGTCAGGCCCAGCAATTTACCCAAAGTCATGATGAATAAGGAATAGCAGTGACTCTAGATGATTCTGTACACTGCAGTCGCCTGGCCAACACCAAGCTTGATAGGGGGACGACACACATGCTGTCGAATCCTTCAGATGCTTCCCTTCCAACTGGAGCTGAGGTTTAGAGAGAAGTCCTTGGGCTGAGTCCAAGGTTAACTGCATTTGAATTGAGGGTTAGGAATTTCTCAACTCAGTGAGAGCGAAAGCAAGAAGAAGGCGAATGTGTTGTACCTAGTGCATCCTCTTCAATCTCCCCCTCCCCACACAGCCAAACCCTCTCCCGGCAACATCCACTGCAGCTAATGGAAGCACATAGTGATAAAACACCAGCTAAGCGCTTACATCATTTTACAATCAAACATCTCCAAATCTGTTTATCTGATCAGCCCCAAATTCTGTCAGAGCGTTGACATGTGCATTTCTAAATAATTTCAGGATGTCAACCTGAATAGACCCGCAGAATCGGAAAGTTAATTATCTTTGACAACTTTGCCAGCTAATTTCCTATTTATATGTACCAAACCGGGGGCCTCTTTCATCCCCTCTTGTCACAAAGGATTTATCAATCAAATCAAGGCCTAAAATTGTCTGCCGAGGCATTCCGGCTTCCCAAAGGGGCATTTATCTGTTTGAAATCTCACCGACTATCCAATGACAGTGAAGTTGACATGAAACAGAAGAGGAGCTGCTTCCCTTCTGGGTGAGGCCCCAGCAGCAGAGAGCCCGCTGGCCAGTCCCCCAGTGCAGCACCCCCACCCTCCTTTCCCCCTCTTGTCTTTATCTGGCTGCACTTGTCATGCCCCAGTTTCCAAAGCGACGCTAGCTTCGCCTCTGGATTTCAGCTGATGCGCCCACCAAACACCAGGGCCCTGCCTGTCCCAGCCAGTGCGCTGATTGTCAGAAAGGTGCGCCTGGGAAAACCCAACTGGCCGGCGCTGACAGGCAGTTTGATGGTGGCAAACGGGGCTCCTGTTGTCACTCCTTCCCTCTGACAGGCAGTCATGTTTAACTTTAATGGCCGTTTCCGCTGCCGAGTTCCCTGAAACGGGGCTGCTGCTTTACAAGCTTGTAGCAGGCTGTCACAGCTGGCCGTGGGGCGGGCGCGGGGTGCAGGAAGGCCTGCCTGTAATCCTGTTATTGGTTCCTCATGTGAAAGTCCCGCTGCCCAGGAGGCAGCTACAATCATGCCAGGATAATAAGGCTGGCCTGGACCCCACCAGGCTCCTGCCTCCCCCCTCCCTCTCCCCCAGCAGAGGCCCTGATGGGGAGAAGGTATTTCCATCTTTCTTTCCTTTCTTTCTTTTCTTTCTTTCCTTTCCTTCTCTTCCTTTCCTTTCCTTTCCTTTCCTTTCCTTTCCTTTCCTTTCCTTTCTCCTTTCCTTTTCCTTCCTTCCTTCCTTTCATTCATTCATTCATTCAATCCATCTTCACCTAACATGTTCTCTGAGCGGATCGCCATGTGCAGGGAGCCCTGCCTTTCAGGGACTTCCCATTTAATAGATGACATTCATTTGTTTATTCTATTTAACAAATCAATGTCAAGTACCTTCTATGTGCAAGGTACTTTTCTAAGCACCAAGAAGGCAGCAGGGAAAAAAATTAGAAGGAAACAAAAAGACCTGTTCTCTTGGAGCTTATATATGAATATAGGGGTCAGCAAACTGCAGCTAGCAGGCAAAATCCACACACCCCCATTTTTATAAATAAAGTTTTATTGGAACACAACCACATCCATCTGTTTGCATAGTGTCTCTAGTTCCTTTTGTGCTACAACAGCAGAACCGAGTAGTTGTAACAGAGGTCATATGTTCCTCAAAGTCTAAAGTATTTACTGTCTGGCCCTTTACAGAAAACATCTACTGGCAAATAAAAGTAATTTTAACACAAGAGACATGGAAGTCGAAATATAGAGAGTCCAGAGGCAGCCTATATGACAGCTTGTGAGATCTGTTTTGTTCACTGCTATTGATACAATGCCCAGAACAAAGCTTGACACAGAATACGTGCTCACTGAAAAGTTCTCATTGGCTGGATAAAGGGAAGAATAGATGGTCCGATGGGTAGAGAACTGGGCAGATGGAAAAGTTCTGGAAGGCTTGATGATGAGGTAATAAGCCGGATTTTGAAGACTAAAAAGTATTCACCATAAGAGGAGGAGGGAAGAAGGTTTTCTGGAAGAGGGAAATTCACTTGTAATACCTGCTATCCAGCCATAAGATAGGAAATTGAATTGAGAGAACAAAGAGCTGATAGAACACAGTAACTCAAGTAGTGGGTCAAAAAGAGCATCAGAAGATTAGGGAGAAGTGATACCATGTGAAGACTTGTATTCATTATCTTATTTTTTTTAAGATTTTTTATTTGTTTATTCAAGAGAGCGAGGGGGGGCTAGAAACAGAGGGAGAGGGACAAGCAAACTCTGTGCTGAGCACGGAGCCTGACATGGGGCTTAATCTCAGGACCCTGAGATCGTGACCTAAGTGAAAACCAAAAGTCTGACACTTAATCAACTGAGTCATCCAGGCATCCCTGTATTCACAATTTTATTGATAACAGATGTATGCCTTCAAGCCCAGACTAGTGGAGACCCCTATCCTGGCTCCATATCTTAAGGATCCCATGCTTTGGAATACCTTCCTAGAAAGAGACCTTGGTTCCATTTCTCCCTTTTGGGGTATCCTTTGGCCCTTTACCCATATGTGAAGTCAAACAGATGTCCCCAAAAGCTCCAAAATTCAAACCACGGGGTCATCCTAAGGCCTCATGGCCAGGTCCTAGTCCCTGGAGTATGGCCTACCAAGGTCATGCTGTGTGAGACAGAGATATTCTTTGTGCAAGTGAACTACTCTCATTTCTCTGTTCATGGGCCCTTTGCCTGTCCTCCCCTATGCATCCCACTGGGTGGAAGGCAGATTACCATCAACATCAAAAGAGATCACATGCCAGGCAAAGGCATGATTTCTGAAGAAGACATTGCTGCAGGATGTGTTATTCTATGTTCTATGTGGACACAAAAAAAATTCTGAATGGTAGATTTAACGTGACCAGAAGAAAGTGAATCATCATTCTCATTTTCCTGCACATTCTTGGTAAGACTGCAGTTGGGGTCACTATCAGCAAAGCATAACCTCTGAGAGAATCAACAAAAGCTAGTAGTATTCAGAGGCAACGTGAAGGATGATTCAGCATTGTGAGTAATGATGGAACCAGTGCTAAATAAATGCTATTGGGACCTGAAAACAGAAAAAAACATCTGTATTGCTTGAATAGGAACAGGTTATAAAAAGCCATGGCATTATGAACAATAACAGCATTGCCACCTTTTCTTCATGGTAGAAGATATGAAATTAGCCAGGAATGGCATACTGACTATAAAGAACACAAGGAAGTGGCCCCAGACCTGAATTAATGGTACTTGGACTCTTCACGTGCACCAATTGGTCAATAAATAAATTTATGTTCTCTGCTCACTGTTCTGTATCTTCATCAGTAAATCACTATCCTTTGTATAGGCCCATAAATTTTGAATACAATTAATAATCAAATTGCTTCTATAGACAAGGGCCCCCCAAAATATACCAAAGGTCCCACACATCCCGTAAGAGGTCCTGAAGGCACAATGTGTCCATTCCCATCTCGGATAAATATTATGTTTAAAAAGAAGAAGTCAACAATTACAGAGCCAAAGATGACTTGGAGGACTCTTACCCTTTATTCGTTTCCCTTGAAGGACACCTTGCATGGCCCAGAAACTTGTCTTGAATCCCCTCTCTTTCCTCCTGGTTTTTCACCTCCCCTATTCTCCAGAATCTTCCATTTAATAAATTGCCCCCCCCCAGGGGCACCTGTGTGGCTCAGTCATTAAGCGTCTGCCTTCGTCCCAGGACGTGATACCAGTCCTGGGATCGAGCCCTGCATCGGGCTCCTCTGCTGGGAGCCTGCTTCTTCCTCTCCCGCTCCCCCTGCTTGTGTCCCCTCTCTCCCTGGCTCTCTCTCTCTCTCTGTCAAATAAATAAATAAAATCTTAAAAAAAAATGCCCCCCCCAAATCCACCATCCCCTCTCTGGCCTGATCAGTTTTTACTTTCTCTCCTCCTGGCCATGTTAGGTGTCCACTGAGCTCAGGGTGGCCTTCTCACCCAGGTCTTCCACCATCCAGTCACCTACACTCGACTCATTACCTGATTCTGCATTTCAGAATGCTAGAAATGGCCTGGAAGAGACAACCTCTCTCTACTTTCAACACAGCTTCCTCCGCAGTGGACTTGGGGAAGAGGGTGCCTGTGAGCACGCTCATCTCACTAAAGTCATACTTATGATACCACCTTTGTCGGACTAAGTTTTTGGATTTTCCCCAAAAGGCAGAGGAGCAGACTAAGAATGAAAATACAGGCCGTGGCGGTGGCCAGAACATGGCCTTCCAGTTGAAATAAAGATCTGAGTAGCTGGATAAAAATCATACAAGAGGCTATGTCAAGGAGATCTTGAAATTGCACAAGAGGCTGAATTTCCACCATCAAAGCTAAGGTTGTATGTGGCAAAAATGAGGCCCCAGGATTCAGGCAGGGCATTATGTAGTTTGTTACTGGTTCCACCACGATTCATTGGTACCTAGGCTTCTGCATATAAAAATGAATCTATGGAGTTAATATGGGTAAAATCTCTTGCTACAGGGCCATCAAAGAGTGGATGGAGTGACACAAGCAAACCCCTTCTCATACTCCCTCTTGTAGCCAACTCCATAAAAAGTACTTAATATGTGTGTGTGTGTGTGTGTGTGAGAGAGAGAGAGAGAGAGAGAGAGAGAGATCTTGATAGTAATCCTGGAAAGTACAAATCTCCAGAAAATAAGGAAATTCGTTTTTTGTATTTAGATATTTTTTTAAATGAATAGACTTTATTTTTCAGAGCACTCTTAGGTTTGCAGAAAAAGAGCAGAAAGTAGAGTGTGCTGTATGGTGACTAACATAATATAATAAAAAAACATAAAAAAAAAAAAAAAGAAAGTAGAGTGAGTTCCCATACATTCTCCCTCCCTTCCTCCTCCACACCAGCTTGCCCAGTATTAATATCGTAGTGTGGTTACATTTGTCACAATCAATGGACCAAAGCAGATACACTCTCATTAACCAAAGTCCACTGTTCATATAAGGGCTCACTCTGTGTGTTGTACAATCTATCGGTTTTGAGATGTTTTGTTTTAGATTGCTTGTTTCCTATATCTTTCAACACCCAAGGACTCATTAAAATTTTAAGCCAGGAAAACAGCCATATTTATAAACAATAACTGGACTCCTTATTTAATTATCAAAGAATATATAACTACAAAGGATACATAACTGCAAAAGGTATATAACTGCAAGGATATATAACTCCAATCAACTCAATCCAGTTACACATACATTATGGGGTGATTACTGTGTTTCAGGCACTGGGCTGGGCACTGAGAACAGAGTGGTGAAAAAGAGAGAAACAATATTTTCCCCCATAAAATCTAGAGTTTAATAGAAAAGATGAATATTCAGTAAGTAATTACAAGTAGGAGCCCCTTCCCAAGAGTATGCACAGAAGCTGCAATAATCTACACAAAGAGGACAGAATGATGGCTCTGACTTCACTGACTTTGCAGAAGCAGAGTCTTGCTCTTCTGGTTCACTTTGGGGCCATCTCTTGATGGGGTCAACTGGCAATTACCAGGGGACTTTGTCTAAGCTAGAAGCTGGCTTACATCTCCACTACTAGTTCCCCAGGTCCCAAGTGTCCCAGAGACACGGACCAGGAGGCCCCATGCACATCCTGCACAACTCGGCCTGTGGCTCCCAGAACTGCCTCCTATCACATCCCCCTCTTTGTGGGAGTGAAAATTTTGCTGCCTTGCCTCTCTGGCACCCTTTGTCTGGCAATGCTGAGTTGGTCAGTTCATGACAGGTTTATTTCAGGGGTGAATTTCCTGAGCTTCGAGGACTAGCTGAAGTATCAGGAGCATTCTGAGACCGGTTGACTTGTGTCTGGGCTTCCTGAGGCTGCTGGAACAAAGGACCACAAACTGGGTGCCTCAAGATAACAGAAATTTATTCTCAGTCTGGAGGCTACAAGTCTGATACAAAGATCTCAGCAAGACCACATTCCTTCTAAAGCTTCTAGGAGAGAATCTGTCCCATGCTGGCAGTTTTTGGCATTCCTCGGCCTATAGACACATCACCCCAATCTCCGCCTGCATCTCTCTGTGTGACTTCATGTCCCTCTGTCCAAATTTCCTCTTTCCACAAAGACACTAGTCATTGGATTTAGGGTCCATCTTAACCCAGTATGACCTCATCTTAACTTGATCACATCTACCAAGACCCAGTTTTCCAAATAAGGCCACATTCACAGGTATTGGGGGCTAAGGATTTGAATGTAACTTTTAGGGGAACATGATTCAAACCACAACATTTTGAATTACCAAAGTTGGTTCAGAATTGATGTCCCCCAGAATGAAGCTAAGTGGAAGAAAAGCTGAGGCCAGGAGAAGAAACAGACTCACATGTCAGATGAGTACTCCTGCCTTCAGAAATTTAATAAACATTGCCCTTCACATGTTCATTCCAAAACATATTTTCTAAGTGTCTACAGTGCCCATACCGTTCTAGGCACTAGAGATAGAACAGTGGGATAGAAGCACCCTACATGGAAGCTCTTATTCCAGTAAAAGGAGACCAGCAATAAAATAAAGAAAGAAGAGAAAGATGATACTGCAGAGGGCACAGAGTGAAGGGGAGTGCCCCAGTGAAGTGAGTGAGGCCATTCTTGGAAGATAGCCCTTGCTGGGGACACCAGAGATCATGAATGAAGAAGGGAGAACAAAGCAAAGAAGGGTTTCTCTGGCATGGAAATGGCTGGCCTGTGGCCAGGTACAGAGATGAAGATTCAGTGGAGAGTGGTTAAAATGCAGGAGAGAGAGGGCATTGCTGCTGGCTGGAGGCCCCGGGGGGAGGTGGGGGAGGTGGGGGAGATGGCTGGCGCTGAGGGAGACTGGAGCAGGGGAGTAAAAACGGTGGACAGGAACACTGGTGGACATAGCAGAGGGTAGGAAAACACACCTCAGTCCTCTGTGTTCCCAGCTTCTCTACAAAATACGAGCCAGCTCACTGTCTTCCAGCTGGGGATGCAGGGTCTGGGGGATCATGAAGTTCTACAACTGTCACAAGTGGAAATGAAAATGGGACTTTACAGAGCGGGGGCAAGGTTGGGGGACAGAGCCAGCCCAGAGGAGGCATCAACGGAATATGGAATGCCTTACAGAACCCTGGTATCCTGTCAAGAAGGCAGGCTCTGGGGCTAGCCTTCAGTTATCCCATCCTGGCTCCAACACTCTGGGCTCTAGCACCCTGGGCAAGTCGCTCAAATGCTCTGGGCTTCAGTTTCCTACTACTGGCTGTGGTGAGGATCAAGTGACTGATTCCACGGAAAGTACTTAGAATAGTGTCCGATACAGAGTAAGGCTTACTAAATGTCCCTGATAACAGAGGGTCCTGTCTCCCCTGTTAGGTGGGCCACTCCTACAAATTCTGAGTGTCTAGTACATACCAGGCACTATTCCAGCTGTTGATAAAATATGACACAGTCCATGCCCTCCAAGACACCACGGTCAACTTGGAGAGACTGGAATATGCCAGTCAGCTCAGAGACAGAACCTCTGGGCATTTCCAGGGTGAAGGGAACACGAAAGATACTCACTAATGAAAGGCCTCATGTCCATCCCCGGAAAGGCCCTCAGCTTCACTTTTAGCTAGACTAGCTAGAAAAAGAGAATTCACTTCCAGGAAGCAAAAGGCACCTGGACCATCTTCTGTTGTTGCCACATCCTATTCCAGGCCTGAATGCACTGAGCTCTATGCCATTGTGCTATCGGGACCCACCATGGCCACCCCCATCACTGCTTCTGCCCATCCAGGGGTCATATCTGAAGGCTGCAGGCATCAGGAAAATGTCCCCCATGACAGATGCTGGGATTGAGGTAACAAGCCATCTGGACGCTCTAAGGAGGACACCTTCTGACAATGTCTGCAAAACAAAGCCTCCTCCTGCACTGATCTGTGGGGGTGCCTGGTGTGGAGGGACACTGCTGTGACACCTGCCTGACTCTGCATGGTCCTATTAACTTCTTCCGCTTTGGAAGATTCTCTCCCAGACCTACCATTCTCTCAGATGAACGTGTACAGCACTGACCGTGTTTTATAGGAATTACGTGATACAAATACACAGGGCACTGAACATTTACCTGAAGCTTCTACTTCCCAGAAATGTAGTGGGGAGCACTGGGTGTATCATGTCTGGCACAAGCATCTCTACCACTTACCAACACTGTGAACTGGTGAACTAGTGCTAATTCTCAGCTTGCCTACCTGTAAGATACAGAGAACACTCCCCATCTCTCTTGGCAAAACTAAAGGACACAGTGAGAAAATGCTTCTGGGAAGACTTTGTCAACGTAGCAGTTTTTGTCAAAAGCAATTGGGAAACTCTAAAGTGTTGGACAACTCTGGGAAAACCAAATGCTCATCAGAGGGTCAGCTGCCTAAAAATCCCTTCTAGAGCAAGGCAGAAAATTCATGCATTCATGAAGAGTGCTAGAACTTGCAAGTGGAAAGACTCTTAGAGATAATGGGATGAAATTCTCTTATTTTAGAGGTAAAGAAAACCAGCTCCAAGAGGTTAAGTGACAGCACCAAGGCCACATCACGGGACAAAGACTCTAACCCCAGTCATTGGCCTCCGGGTCACAGCCCTTCCCCACTCCATGGCACAGCCAGATCCTGCCAATTTGGGGGAAGCCCTTGCTGTTGCCCGTCGGTTGCAAAAACTCCAGGGTCTGCCACAGTGGGAGTCATACACAGGAACTAGAGGTTTAGATCCTGAGTCAGCTACTCTAACTTGGAGACCTAAGTTCTTAGCTGGGCTCTGCTGACTTTCTCCGTGACTCTGCTTCCTCTTACTGACAAACTCCCTGTGGTTGTGCCATTCACCTCCTCCTCTTCACAAATACCCCAATGTGCCCAAGTGGAAGCCTTGTAGCAACTCCAAATGGTCTCATTAGATGAGGGCTTCCCACTCTGCCCAGCAGACATCACAATTCTTTGTGATGGAGGAGGCTGTCCTAGGCCCTGTGGGATGTTCAGCAAAAGGCCTGGCCTCCACCCACAAGATGCCAGTAGCATCTCCTTTCCAGGTTTGATGACCAACAGTGTGTCTAAGTTGCCCCTTGTTAAAAGATGCTATTAGATTGCAGGTCAGAGCACAAGATAAAGGGCTCTTCCAAGCAAAGTCACCTTTTCTGGAGCCCATTCTGCCCAGACTTTCCCTCCTCAGGACAGGGGCCCAGACACAAGGTCTGACCATGATAGCATCTTGGCCACAGCCCAGCTTCTGTTCTTTAAACTCTCACCCACTATTGCCTTCCAGAGTTGACCGTCCGGGGTTCAAACAAAAAATAAACTAGCCTGAATGGTGCTCTTCTTTATAAAAGCATCATTTCTGTCTGCAATATATACAATGGATTTCTTTTTTTTTCTTCTGAGTCACCAAAAAAAGTTAATCAAAGTGCAGAATATTTTCTGGTATCGTCTCTGAACAATTTTAAAGCCATTATTCTATTTTTGAACATTCTTCAGTGAAAAAAAAACTGATTGTTTTTAGGACAGGAGTATGGGGGATGAGAAAAGTATATCAAATAATACTAAACAATGATTAGAAATTTTCCTAATTATTACTGTCATTAGCATCATTTTTATTTTTTTAGCTTTATCAAAAATGACACAATTCTCAAAAGCAAAAACTGCATCTAATGAGATATAACCAGGATACGGACGTCTTCCTAGGATTTCATTTCTTGCTGTCAATCCAGTCCAAACTCCAAGATACCACTGAATGAAAGATTCTCAACTCAACACTGAAGAGTGAATCAAGATTTCCATTAAAAAGAGAAAAAACCTCATGTTCCCCGGCTTTTATTCGTTTGTATACCTATAAGAAGCAGCTGCAACTTTGCATACAAGTGATTTCTTTTTACATAAATAAAATGTTTTTGCCATTTTTAGTCACTGAAGCATTAAAAAAATAAATAAAGTGGAAGCAGTTGAAAGGGCCTGCTTTAAAAAATAACTGTTGGCTTACTGAATGATTAGTTCTTGGGTTTTTTTTTAAAGTTTGTCGTACATCCTATTCCCAATTGAATTTATACTTACCCCCATAGACCTCTATGCCTTTTAATTGCTCCTCTGATTTTTTCCCCAGTTTTATTGAGAAATACTGCTTCTGATTTTTGATGCAAAGATTCTTTCTCCTCAAGATGTACCAGTGCCTGAGATAAATGATTTTCAGGGATTTTGAAAGTACTTTTAAACATGGCATTAAGAAATCTAAACGTGAAGACTATGAACATCAAAGGCAAATGTGTCAGCAAGTAACCTGACTTAGAAAGAGATTTGTCAGTCCACAGATTAGCCAGACCAAACAAAAACACAGGAAAAAGCACCATCCTCTGACTCACTCCCAGGCTGGGCTCAGTATTCCATATATGGACTATTGAGTTGGTTTAAGAAGGGCCACCAAAGAAATCCTGTCATTGGGTGTCCACATGCTCCCCAAGCTAGCATCATTTTCTCCCCCCGCACCCACCCTCTCTCATTCACCCAGAGGCAGCGCAGGTCAGGATTCTACTAACTAAGTTAAAAAGCCTTGAATGGATAAGCTCAGAACACTTTTAATTTTACTGTTGATATAATCCAATCTATACACTCACAGAAAGTTTGCCCTTTGTAACTGCCTCAGGTGTTCACATTTTTAATTGGAAGAAGCAACAAGGAATGATCATGTCAAATTTAGTAAGTTAAAGCAATTTGTTCACCCATTTTCTATTCCTCATGATTCTGTGGCTTGACTGGTAGGTCTTCTAAGCTGGGCCAGATTGCCCACGATGGATGATCAAGAGGGGCCTCACTCACACATCCGACAGTTGACTCAGTGTCAGATGGGGGGACAACATGGGGATGACTTGGCCACATACCCTGTCATCCAGTAGCTAGACCAGGCTGTCTCACACCATGGTGGCTGCAGGGCTCCAGAGAACACCAAGAAAGTATGCCACAATGTATAAGCATTTCCCAATCTTCTGCTTGCTTTCTGTTTGCTATTGTCCCACTAATCAAAGCAAAACCCAAGACCAGCTCAGAGTCGGTATAGGGGATCATTACCAAAGGGTGTGCTAGAAGGGAATCATTAGTGGTCATTATTAATTTATCACATTTTATTCACTAAACAAATATGGTTGATCTTCATTACTTAAATTCCCTCTTTTTTTAAGGTTTTATTTATTTGAGAAAGGGAGATACCATGAGAGAGAGAATGAGCATGAGCAGGGGGGAAGGGCAAAGGGAAAGGAAGAAGCAGACCCCCCCCCTTAAGAGGGGAGGCTGATGTGGGGCTCAATCCCAGGACTCCAGGATCATGACCTGAGCCGAAGGCAGATGCTTAACTGAATCTAGGCGCTCCCTTAGATTCCATATTTATAAATTCACCTACTCACTAAATGAATTTGTAACCCCCAAATCAAAATTCACAGCACTTTTGTGGTCATTCACAGAACTGAAAAAAATTGAGTCACTTGATACACATGTTCCCAGCTGAAGCCTGGGAGGGCTAAAACCAGACTAAACCCTCTTGTTTCAGAACAAGGGTCCTTCGTATAGTCTACCGAGTGCCACTTTTTCACATTCTTGTGATTTTTTGTGTGTGTGTTGGTGATTTTGTCATTTAAAATGGCTCCAAAGCATAGCACTGTCTAGTGGTCTTGAGCACAACAAGGCTGTGATGTGCCTTATGGAGGAAATGTTGGTGTTAGGTAAGCTCCATTTAGGCATGAGCTTCAGTTCTACTGGCCATGAGTTCTAGGTTAATGAATCAACACATATTAAATAAGGTGTTTTTATTTTATTTTTTAAAGATTTATTTATTTATTTGAGAGAGAGCGCACGCACACCTGTGTGTGCAGGGGGTGGAGGGGCATAGGGAGAGGAAGGGACAGTCTCAAGCAGACTCCATGCTGAGCAGAGAGCCCAGTGAGGGGCTTGATCTCATGACCCTGAGATCACAACCTGAGCCAAAACCAAGAGTCAGACACTTAACTGACTGTGCTACTCAGGAACCCCTAAATAAGGTGTTTTCAAACAGAAACACACATAAAACAAGATTATGTTGATCAGCTGATGAAAATGATGTGACCAGAGGCTGGAAGGAACCTAACCCTGTGTTTATTCCAGGAACAGTGGTTCAGTAATGGCAAATTCAGTGTTCCCTGTAATGTTCTATAACAGAACTACTGTGGATAATGAGAATCAACTGTGTTTAATGAGCACCTTTTTTGTGCCAAACACTATGCCTAGAGTTGGATATTTAATGAGCACCCTGCTTTCAAGGAGCTGAAAGTCTAGCCATACATTAATCAAGGACATTAATGAATATACAGTTTTAGGTACATCAGGGAAGGTACCATAAAGTGTGAGCCAAGACCTAAAGGATGAATAGGAGTGCTGTAGCTCTGGTCCCCAGGAAAGAAACTGACATGCACATCAGCAGGGAGTCTGCTGGGAAGCACTCTCAGAAACAATATGTATAAGGGGGTGAGGGAAGCTGCATCAGGAAGAGGGAAAAGTAGCAAAACAAAGCTCAGCCAAGCCCACCCATAGAAGCTCGGGAGCTGGGAAGACTTATCAGAAATGTCCCCCATTGAGGCAAGACACCTGGACTTTGTACCCCTACATCAACCACTTTGGTGAAGGCAGCCCCCTTCAGTAGAGGATAACATGTGGGGAAAGACTCAGCTGTCAGCCAATGACAATCCTGGTAGTTGAGGGGGTGAATGCTTACATGGGAATGGTGAGCAATGTACCCCATCCCCCATATCCCTAAAAGGAGCTAGAGACCAAGGAGAAAGGGAGCCATACCAAACAGTGGGAACGCACATGTAAAGGCCCCATGGTAGGGGAGAGCATGGATCAACGTGTGACAATGTAGAGCAGGTTCCTGTAGGGCTGGGGCACGGAAAGCAAGTACAGATGTGGAATGAGATGAAGCTGAAGAGCAGGCCAGGATGAGATCATGTGGGGCCTCGTGGGCCATGGGAAGTTTCAGTCCTCATTCTAAAAGCAAAGACATGGAGGTTTTTAAGCAAAGGAAGCAATCTGCCAAAGGGAAGTTTCGGTCCTCATTCTAAAAGCAAAGACATGGAGGTTTTTAAGCAAAGGAAGCAATCTGCCAAAGCAAAGAACTGAGCAGAGGGGGGAGAGGTGAGGTCAAGTAGGTGTGGCAAGACTAGTTGGTGTGCAACAAGATGGTAGGTGAGAGCTCACCTCTCAGGAGATGGTGAGAGCTGACGGGGTCCAGAAAGTTTAGGAGGTGAAGTTATAGGCCCTCGCGCTGGTGCAGCTATGAGGGGTACAGTGTAGAGGGTATCATGGATGTGCTGCTCAGTCCCTGGTTTGCCTGAATGAACAAACAGAGGCACCAGTGCTGGGACTGACTGAGAACACCAAAGGCATGAGAACCAATCACCCTGTATTGGAAGGTCAGTGGGGACACTTAAGTGATTGCCAGATCTCTGTGTTGGCACTCCAGTGTGGGATGAAGATTTCAACTCAGGAGCCATGGCACACTACTGAGCCCCTGTGAGGATAAGACTGTCCAGGGTACATAGAGGAGGAGAAGATATAAAACTAAGTCTCAGGAATGTCCCCCATTCAAAGGCCAGGTGGCAGGAGACAGAGGCAATAAAGGACCTCAAAGAGCAGCTAGGGTAGTGGAAGGAAATTGGGGAAGGCAAGGTCACAGATCCCAAAGGAAGACACTGTTTCAAAGAGACATGGTCCAGGGTCAAGTGCTGCTGAGGGTCCAGTAGAATGAAAACTGAAAATTTTCACTGGATTAAGGAGACAAGAGAGCTGAGGTCTCAGATGTTAGAAACAATTAATGAAGCAGATTTTTTCCATTTGGGGAAAGACAACCCTGGGTTATCACATCGCCAGACAATGCATTCCCTCTCTTTTGTGTTTTGCTCATGGAAAGAGAAGTTACAGGAATTCTTAGCACTTAAGAAATAATTGTGTATGCCTTCAAGCAAAGTAAAAATTGTGTATGTCTTTGATGGGCTTGGGAACGGTCAGGTCTCTCTTGCTAGAAAGATCAAAAGCTTGGAGAGAAATCAAGTGCATGAAAATTAAGCAAAAGTGAGATACTTTCTCAAACCTAAATTTTACAAATTGTAACATCAAATCCTATTGAGTTTTCAGCCAGCCCTATAGTCATTCATTCATTCACTGGAAATGGACATAACCATGTTGGACAGCACTATGACAACATGGAACAAGATTCAGGAAAACAGGCCTATTTCTTAAGGTAATGATCCAGTTTCCATGAATTTCACCCAAGGATATAATTCAGCAGAAATAGAAGAAAATAAAATAATATGTGTGCAGATACTTAATGCAGATTTCCTCTAAACATTAATCTTTGAAAACAATAGAAGTATTCAGTATTTGGGGTCAATTTTAATAAATATCTGTAAAGCAACAGGATAGAATACTAAAGGATCATTAAAATGAGTTTACAGAACCACAGAGAAAAATGTTGAAGTGCAAATAAAACACAAAAGAGTCAGTTTTGTGTTACCTCTGTAAATTACATAGAAATGTGAAGATAAAAATTAAATCATTATGAGTTAGTGGGGTCACAGATTTCCAATTTTTAAAGTCATTAATATGTTTGTGTTGCTTATTTATTTAAAATATGCAGGAGTAATATCTGAGAAAGAAGCACGAAAGGAAGAAAAATGACTTCTGAGAGGGCTTTGATGTAAAACTGAACACACAACTGTGCTCAGAATAAGACTGTCTTTACTCCACACTGAAGTATTCAAGATGATTTAAAAGGCAAAGTCTTACTTCACTGTTAACTTCAGCCCCCACTGATAGAAGGAAAAACAAACTCTCTGATTGGCTAAGTCTTTGGTGACTTTGAAACTTTGTTCCATCTTTCACATCATCTCTGCAAAAGGAATCATTTGGAGTTGTAGAGAATCCTACATAATTAAGAGATAGAGCCTACTTCTCATGTAATTATACCTGGAGGGATCTGAATGTTCCATTTATGAGACCAATAAGAAAGGTTACAACTTATTTGATAGACCTACTCCCTAGCTAAGACCAAGTGCTAGGCTGGAAGAATTTAACAGCATCCCAAGTACTCAGCCACACTGCCCTGTGGCCAAGAGATACATGGGTCCAAACCAGTACCTAAGTGGCTTCTTTGCCCTCTGATCGCTAGTCCCTACTGAAGAAGCAAAAGCTGGGTTGCAGATGCCTCCCTAGCCAAGACGGTCTGGCTCTCCTATCCACTGGAACTGGGGACAGAGCTGGCATTCACTGGAGTGGAGATTGAGTGCTTGGATTCCCAGCAGCCACAAGGCACTCGTCCACTAAAATTAAAATGCCTCCCTTCTTCCTTACCTCACTGAATCATAAGGCTCATTCTAGCTGCTGTAGCTGTCTTCTTGAGAAACAGGTGATCATTAAGTCCTGGCACAGACATTCCATCTTAGCTCTGGGTGTCTAGAAAAGAATAGCACCTTTTCTGTTCAAGGAAGGAAAGGTTTTGCTGTTGGTCATGAAATAAGAGGAGGAAAGACACACCATGAAGTGATAAGTAGGGGCCACTTCTGATTGCTGATCTCTGCTCCCAGTCACAGCAAATATTCATTACATTTAATATAGTGCTTGCAATGGACAACATCCACAGGGGAGACAGAAAGAAAACTTTCACCAGACACTGAAACGATATCATTAATACTCCCTGCCTCTTGCAGAGAAATGATCTGGAGGTGTTTTTCTGATACACAAGACTTTGCAACTACAACAAATGACCAAATGCCCTCAGAGAATTCTTACTTTTGAGGAACAAGCAAGTACTTCAAGAATCCAGCATTCTTTGAGAAGACCAGGGTATCCAACTATCACTTTCAGAGCATCTTGAAATTTTCTGCTTCCCAAACCATTAAGCCACACCCCTTCCCCAACCAAGAACCTATTTCCCAACAGTGGGCAGCAATATCAGCATCTTAAATCATGGCGGCAGACCAGCCAAGAGAAGTAGAGTTTGTTTGCCAAAGTGTAGGTCTTGTTAAATAAATCCTTCCTTGACAACAGAGAAAGGCCTTAGAAAATGGCTCCTTAAACATTTTAATTTAATTCAACAAGGATTTATTGGGCACCTGCTATCAGAGGCCAAACTCTGGGAGTCAAAACTTTCAAAGAGAGAGAGAGATGGGTTCTCACACATTTGTCTGGGGAAGGGGTGGCAGATTCTGAACCCTCCAAAAGCAAGTTAGCACAATCCAGGCTTTCTCTTGATGGCTTACTTCTCTACCCTACCCTGTTCCTAAAACGTGTCCCTTTTCACTTATGCGCACAGATTTTGGTCTCCCATCAGCTCTACCTCTTGCAGATGAGTTTGACCTTCATTGTTTAAGTCTCCAGTGTCTCACCTTGCCTACAACCCAGTCCACCCCTTCTCCCTGGCCCCCTGCCTTATTCACCCCCTCACAGACTTCTGATTCTCTAATACTCCACTCATTTTCTAATTTGAGTACCTACCCTACCTCAGACAGTTCACAGCAGCCCTGACTCTCCACTATTGGGTGTGTGACCTTGAGTACATTGCTCATCCCTCAGACCTTCATATACCTCATCTGTGAAACAGGACATGAATCATATCCGAGTCAGAGGGTTTTCATAAAGGTACAATGAGATAAGTATCTAAAGTGTTTACTATCTAGGCATCTCACAAAAACAGAGTTAGCTATCTCTGTGAAACTTATAATAATAATAGAATCCCCTTGCCCAAGCCACCTCCAAATATTCTATAATCTCAGAAAATCCGTGGCATTTAGCACAGCTCTCCCTTCTACAATCCGTTCTGCTATCTGATATACAAAGTCCATCTGTGTCACTCCTCACAGCCCATGATTGGATGTGTCTAATAGCTCAGAATTCAGAGGCTATTAGAGATTTTACTTCTAGGACTAGCTGAGTAGAGTAACTCTTATCAAAAAGATTCTTCCTGAAGATAACAACTGAAAATGTCAAACAAAATATTTAAAACTGCCTGCAGGCACTGAAGAATGACCCAGTGCAGACAGAGTCTGGAGGGACATTAGAACCTGGAAGACGGCACTGCAGAGGGTCTGCATGACAAGACATAGGCTGAAGGGAAATGGTAGCAGATGGAAATCTGGATGTTCATGAAGAAATGGAGAGTTTCTTATGTGGAATATCTGGGAATCAACAAAAGGCTTTTCTACTCTTCTTATATCCTTTATAGTATACATTATTAGTTAAAGCAGGGGTCAGCAAGCCTTTTCTGGACAGAGTTGGAAGATATTTTAAGCTTTGTAGCCCATAGGGTCTCTGTCACAACTACTTGTAGCCACAGACAATATGTAAACAGTTGAGCATGACTGTGTTCCAGTAAAACTTTATTTACAAAAGCAGGTGATAGGTCAGTTTTGGCCAGCCGGCAATAGTTTGCCAACTCCAAGTTTAAAATTATATTTTCAGGTTTATAACATATGTAGATAGAATACATATATACAAGTGTAACATAGGTGGAAGCAATGAACCCACACAGTTGGAGGTTTTCTACATTCTACTCAAAATGGCACAATATTGACTCTTGGTAGACTAAGCATAGTTAAGAATATATATTCAGGGGCGCCTGGGTGGCACAGCGGTTAAGCGTCTGCCTTCGGCTCAGGGCGTGATCCCGGCGTTATGGGATCGAGCCCCACATCAGGCTCCTCTGCTATGAGCCTGCTTCTTCCTCTCCCACTCCCCCTGCTTGTGTTCCCTCTCGCTGGCTGTCTCTCTCTCTGTCGAATAAACTTAAAAAATCTTTAAAAAAAAAAAAAGAATATATATTCAAGTACCTAGAGAAACTACTAAAAACAGGCTTACTAAAAAGCTCATAAATTCATATGAAATTCTAATACATATTCTAATTTAACACAAAAAGAAAGCAGAAAAGGAAGGAATGGAGGAACAAAAATAAAATAAAAGAGGTAACAAACAATAAAAATGGTAAATCAGGTGAAATCCAATCACATCAATAATTACACTAAATACTGATGGAATAAACATTCTAATTCAAAAGGCAGAAATTGTCAGATTGGAGGGGAGAAAAACATGACCCAACCATATGTTGTCTGCAAGAGATGTGTCTTAAATATAAACACACAGATACACTGAAAGTAAGCTAGATGCAAAAAAGTAGAGCAGGCAGTTACAAAACTCTTCAGCTATATTAATATCTGGCAAAGTAGACATGGAGACAAAAACGTGTTTCCAGAGACGGAGCTGAGAAGAGAGCCAGTCCTTCAGGTGGGGAGGAGAAGGCCACTGAGAAACACACTCTGTATAAAATGCTTAGACGAGAACTGCCATAGGCAGCTGTCCTTTGCTTCCCAGTTCCATCCTCTTCAGACGAGAAGAGAGTGAAATATATATTCTAATACATATTCTTGTTGAGAGCTGTGGAATATAAAGGCTCTGAATTCCCTGATTTTAGGAAGCCTGAGGAGAGCCCGGGAGGTGGGAACCAGGGGTCTGCAAAGAGGCTGCTAAGGGTGAGTGCGCCAGGCCAGACTTGGTGTCACAGGACAGGATCAAGGCAGATGAGGGTGCCACCCCCAAGCAATAACCAAGTCTGCAGCTGGCAGCAAAGCAGTCAGTGCAGTGTTTTCAGAAATGTCTTTATGCATTTGGCCTCCTCCATGCAGCCAGGCACATCATAGCTGACAAAGGCCACAGGATGGACAAGCTGCCAGGAAAGACAGGGAAGCAAATTCACTCAAAGAGTCTTTTCTGCTTATTTGGGGATTTGTTTCCGGACACATTGCAGTGTCAAGGAAAACCATCATCTGATCTGGAGGGAGTGGGACAGAAATAGGGAATAATCATGATACAGGAGAATAAAGGGGGTCACATTCACAGAACAAGCAATCCTTGAGTTTGAATGGGCAAAGCAGCAGCCTTCGTGCTTCATGATGGAGAATGAAATGAAAAACGTGAAGCCAGAAGCCCTAGGCAAATGGCCCTGAGCAAGCACCCATTCACGCCCTCGACTTTGATTCTATAGTCTCAGCTGAGTCTCAGACTGCACTCCATCAAGATCATGAGACACAGGGGTGCCTGGTCCCCCAGATTCCTACGATGGGGGTGGAGAGGAGAGGGCATGAAAGGAAGGAGAGAAGAATATGGACTGTGAAATGTTTGTAGGCAGGGAAATCCCAAAGCTCATTCATTTATTCATGGAGTAGACACATACTCGTGGAGTGTTTTCTCTGTACCAAGCAGAGGATAAGGAACATGCTGGGCACTCTGGTGTATTACTTCCTTTGTCTTCTTTGAAAACAGAACCCTCTCCTTTTGGGACATAGAGTGACTATTAGCGAAAACATTGGGTTATGTAGGATGTTCCCCTTCTCTTAAACTTTAGACCAGAGCAGACTCCTTATGAAGCAAGAGGCTTGCAGTTCCTAAAAGGAGCCCTTCCCCAAGAAAGAGCAATCCTGCCCCATCCGCCTCTCAACACCTGATGCTACCCCTTTCACCTGTCCCATCACCCAGCTCCATCAGGGCTTTTCCTCTATGCTTTTGAAAAGAAGACAACAACAAACAACAACATTATCCATTATGCCATCACATGGCATCACACAATGTGCTCAATCCTGCGTGCACGTTGGTGAATTTAATCCTCACTGCATCCTGATGAGACACTTGCCTTGGTGGCCGCATTTACCAGATGAAGCGAACAACACTCAGAGAGGGCAAACGGCTGGCAAAGTGGGAATAAAGCCAGCTCCAAATGCAGATACACCACTCTACAGGGACAAAACCAAACTACCAGGAGTGTCCATTACCTGTAATAGGTTCAAGAATGGTCTGCACACATCTCTGCCAAGGTTTTTTATCTTAAAAGGGAAGAAAGCCTTTCTTGGAGCTTTGATGACAAACCCTAAACCTCAGTAGGTTGGAGAATATTTCAAGAAAAGGGACTCCCCAGTATACAAGGAAATGGAGAATTTTGCCTCACAAATACAAATTAAACTTGCCTCTCTGTCTCAGCTTGCTTCCTTATAAAATGGGGTGATAAAAATCCCCATGTCCTGTGTTGATGAGGCGATTCAATGAGATGACCCTGTGAAAGTCCACTGTGTATACGGGGCACCCTCAGCACTTTTCTTTACGGAGACCCAGGCCAACGGGGGCAAGAAATCATTCACTACATAGAATTATTCATTGCATAGCACTTGTTGTAACCAAATCAATAAGCTAGTGATCCCGATGGTCTGCCTCCCACGAAGAACCTCCCTGTGCCTGTTTCCTTCTGTTCTGTGATTTCAGCTGAAGATATAAAAAGACAGCATGGTCAGCTGTGCTTAGTGGAGGGTCCCAGCAAAAGAAGTCACTAGCCGTTGTCTCAGAAAAGTGGCCTACCAGCCAAAAAGGTTAGGGAAATAAATGTTCCATGTAGCCTGGGTGCCTCTGTTGATGGCTGCGGTTGATGGGGTGATGTGGAAGGGATGATCTCCCTGTTGGTACCTTTAAAACTTCCTGAAGGCCCATCTGAGCACCCCAAAGATCTTGATCCTCATTACCATCACCACATTATCTGTCAAACGCTGACAATGGTCAGGCACTGGGCTAAATACTTTACTTGCATGACCCTACAGAGGCCTCACTTCAGCTATGTGAAGTCCAAACTACTAATGGGAAAACTGAGTCAGGGCTTCAGTGTCCTGTCCAAGGTCATCTACTTGGAAGTGACAAAGTCTGGACTGGCAAATATGCTGGTTGGACTCCAGAGCCCGCGCTCCGAATACCACTACCTATTCTCTCCCCTCCCGCTGGGCCTGGGTTTCAGGTGTTGAGGTGGCCCTTTGTCAGCACTGACCAACTCATCCCCCAACCTCTCGCCCTGGCTGGGACCATCCACTTTCAGGAGGTGCCAGAGAAAACCCAGGGACCATTGGAAAGAACAACCCCCTTACCCTAAGGCTTCAAGTTTTTTCTCCCCATCACGATATTTGTAATTGTGGAGTGTGTGTGTGTGTGTGTGCGTGCACGTGTGATTTGAGTTTGAACAGAGGTAAATTTTAAAAAGTTAGAATTCACAGTAATATCCTCAAGAAGTGGGTCACCTTAAGGTGGGTAGCCAAACCAGCTCCCTGCAAAGCACTGTCATCACCTTTTGCAGATCAGCAACAGAGCCTGCACATGTTCCTCCAATCTGTTCCAATCTCTGTGTTTTTAAATAAACTCTCTAAGTCAGGCCTTTTATGCCCTTCCTCTCCCAAATGCTTCCTGTTCACGAGCTCACAGGTGTTTGGCAGCTTCTACTCATTTTCATTTGTCTTGCCTCTGCCAACGGCAGTGCTGAAAATTATCATTGCACTGGCTCCCATTAGGGCTGTTTACCATGTACTAGGCACCAAGCTAAGGGCTTTACATGGACTGCCTCATTTATATCTCCCACCGCTGCATAAGTTAAGCGTTATTCCTCTCATTTTAAAGATTAAAAAACTAGCTCAGAGAAGCTGAATAACTTGCCCAAAACCACGGAGCTATTGAAATGGCAAAGTTGGAACTCTGAACATTTAACTGTCCAAATGCAAAGCCCATATCCCCTCCCTCTGCAAACACAAGAAGACTTAAGGATATGTGACTATCTCTTCTTGTGTGAAGATACGAGAACCTCAAAGAACCAGACTTCACCTACCCCCTTAACACAGGAGTCCAACTAGTTAAACACCTCCAATTTTTCTCTGGAAAGAAATAATCCTAATACGAAGGCTCTTCAATTACCCTGTGCAATTAAGTCCTGAGTGCTTGTTTGAACAATTAACCGAAATAATTATAAATGTATCTCTGTTACTACAATTGCATATTAACAAAGGCTCAGGGCCAATTAATCATTACTCCATCAATATCTAATTTGCATAAACCTATTCTCTTTAAAGACTCCATGTTTGGGGTGACAGGGCTCCCTCATCGATTATGGAAATATCCCCATCAAACTTCCTTGAGGCCGTCAAAAGGAATAAAAGGGGTTGTCTGTTGTGGGCTGCTTAGCACCCCTGGCCAGCCCTCCCAGGGACAGGCAAGGATAGAGAACAAAAGGGAAGAGATGCAGTGAATGTGTGGTTCTCCACGAGAAGAGAAGACTGACAGGGCTCAGGTCACAGGGGTGATGGGAAGAGAGGGGCATCTGGCCGAGGACAGGGGCAAACTAGCATCTGAGCCTCCTTTGGAGTCATCCAAATTCATTCATTCCACTCATCCACTCATTCATCCAATGGATACATCCACAAATCCTCTCTGTTATGCGATAGGTACTGGAGAGACAATAGTGAACGACTGTCCCTGTCCTCACTGAAGCAGGTAAACAATCAACTAGATGTCAAAGGGTGGGTATTCCAGAAGCAGAGAGTGAGACGGAGTTTGATATGCAGGGGTTTATTAGGGTTCAACACCTGTAAAAGGAGGGGAAGGAGCAGGCCTGGGCAGAGGGAGAAGGTGGGCCGGGTGGTGGATCTGGGAGGGCCTTGGTTCACCGAGTGTGGCACTTGGGGGCAGCAATCACTTGATGGGGTTGTCCTGAACCAGGGTGAGATGGCAGGCTCCTTACCTCCCCACCCTGCTCAGTCACTGGACAGGGGCTGCCCCAGCCAACATAGCTCCCTGCAGCTGAGGGCAAGCCTGGAGCAGCCTACCATGTGCCATCTAGACTTCCTGCTGCTGGGCATCCAGTCCTTCCTTGAAGGGGAGCTAGGCAGTGCAGCTCCACATCCACCATGCTGCAAATTGGTACAGAGGATAATAACACACCGAGGTAAGGGAAAAACGGATATCATGGTAATACGAAGAAGAGGTCCCTAGTGCTGTCCCAAGGAGGAGGTAATGTGGAAACTGACATATGAAAAATCAGCAGACCTTATTCAGGCAAAGAAGACAAGGGAACAGTGTTGCAGGGAGAAGGATGTGCTGAAGCTTAGGGGACAAAGGGTCGTTCAAGAAAAAAAAAAAAAAGATTGGGCTACAGCCAGCATGTAGGTGATTATTTAGTACAGACTGTGGGACTATTACTGGAGCCTCTCTTCTCTTTCTTTATGATCAGGTTTCTGCTCAGATGGGTTCCTCCATTTCTCCATAGGAAGGCAAGGTAGGCATCATCACCAAGAAGACGTGTGTGAGGCAGGGCTCGGGTGCATTTAGCAACGTGTTTTCTGGACATGAGAGCAAGTCGCACTGCTCAGTTGTTTATATCTAACTATAAACGGGTAACACATGAAAAATAGATCTGTCTATATATTTTTATATTTGTAAACTGATGTAAGTATTGAAAAAGCTACAGAACACCATACATCAAATGTTCACATTGGTTCCCTAATGTGTAGAGGCTGGAGAAGGGTGGGGAGTGATCATCAATGTTTTAAATTTTTTTTACCTGTTAAAGCAAGCATTTTTATAAATTTTTTTATACCTTAGAATTTAAATTTTGCACATTTTCAAAAACAAACCATTGGAATTTTGTTTTTCTAGTGTTTTACTTTGCTATGCATCAATGGCTTTGTCTTCAGAAATCTGGAGCCTAACATTTCATTCAGCAAGCAGCCACCAAGCTCTCCTGGGTGCTGCAAAGAGATAGGGGAGACAAGCTCCTGATCTCAAAGAGTCTAACAGTCTTACTGAAGGGACAGAATATTACATGATAAAAGCTGAATTACTGATATTAGTCAGAAAATACTTAAGTTTAAAAGGTGTTACAGATAAGAGAAATGATCAATGCAGAAAAAGCAGGTGACCAAAAATTTACAAAGCCACATTTTCCCTTCTCATCAGTTGCCAAATAGCAGTGCATGCCTGCCTTTGTTATATGTGCGAAGAGAAGGAGGAATGGGAAAGAAAGTCACCCAATGTATCCAGTAAATGCTACAACGCGGCCACACAGGGACAGCAATCCCCGCCCCTACAAGGAGACCTACTACCATAGCAAGGCCTCATCTTAAACAGCCCCGACATCTCAAACACAAGGATAAAAATAGAAGCCCCAGAAGGATTTAGTGAAAATAAAGTGAAAGGTGAGAGCCCCAGAGGCAACCCTGAATTTGCTAGAGAGGCAAAGTGAAGTGCAAGCTGATGGACCCCAAGGTCAAGGGCAGGAAGCTTTATTGGAGGCGAGAGCTTAGGAAGGGGGCAGCTTGACCTGGCCCCAGGGTGGACAGGAGGATATGAGAACAGGATGACAATAATGATTATAACAAGGATCAGGCTTCACTCAGTTTTACAGATACTTTGAGAAAATCTCAGTCTTGCAAAACAAGGTCTGACTCAGGAAAGGCAGAGGGAATGTTTTGCACAAAATACTACTCCAGATCTATCACCAAGAAATACCTTCAAGTGATTCCTTACGCTCACGGCCCAGCCACAGATGCAGTAAGGACAGTCTTCAAAAAGCCTGGTTCCACACAAATACTTCTGAATAAGCATTATGGGAGGCCTGCTGTATACACAGCTTCAGTACTATTCAACTGAATTGTACTACTATTCCATACCAGGCACCCAAACATAAAGACACACAAGAATTTCTGTCATTGAAAAATTTATGAACTAGTTGGCAAAGACCATAATCTAAACCAATGACTCTTGAACCTGGTTGTTCATGTGAAATAGCTGGGCATCAATTCCAGGGCCCCATCCCCAGGTCCCCAAACTTATTGATTCTGAATCTCTGGGGGGAGGAGACATCATTTAAGAGAAAGTTCTCCAGGTGGTGTTATTGATTGGCTGGTTTTAGGAGAAAATGTGGTATTTTTCCAGACAGAACATCTTCCATTTTTCTAGCAGAACACCTTTGGTTTTTTAATACTCAAACTTCAAGAATGCAATTATTTCTCAATATTATTCTACCAGTGTTTATGAAAGAAAAAATATATTTACATCCCCAATACTCTGTGAAATATATATTTTTAAAAATAATGTACAAATAAAGAATTGAGTGACCTTCCAAATAAAATCAGTAGAATGTCAGAATGACATGCAGATATTTTAAAGAGCTAGTGGAGGGCCAACAAATAGGACGTGCGTCTCAGACCTGGCTGGCACTAAACACTTCGCAGCTCATTGCAGACAAAACAATAATATCTCTATTATTGGTTGGTGAGCAAATGAAAAATTTTAAGCATTTTACACTCTAACTGATAGCTTATTACATATATAAGTGTTCTGCTGAGTCTTAGTTATGATTTAAGAAATGTGTTAAGGGTTTGGGGTTGATATGTAATGCCATGTAGTTTTTCCCATTGAAACATCACAGGATACAGATCCCGGTGAAAATGTTCAAGCAGAGTGTCTAAGGTTTGGGTATGGATTATGGATGTTAAATGGAAGGTGATTCTTTTTTTTTTTTTGAAGATTTTATTTATTTATTTGACAGAGATAGAGACAGCCAGCGAGAGAGGGAACACAAGCAGGGGGGAGTGGGAGAGGAAGAAGCAGGCTCCTAGCGGAGGAGCCTGATGTGGGGCTCAATCCCACAACGCCGGGATCACGCCCTGAGCCGAAGGCAGATGCTTAACCACTGTGCCACCCAGGCGCCCCTGATTCTTTTTTTTTTTTAATAATATTTTTTAATTATATTATGTTAGTCACCATACAGTACATCCCTAGGTTTTGATGTAAAGTTCCATGATTCATTACTTGCGTATAACACCCAGTGCACCATGCAATACGTGCCCTCCTTAACACCCATCATGATCGGTAGGAGAAGAAAGGGAAGAAGAAAGGGGGGGGGTAAACAGAAGGGGGAATGAACCATGAGAGACTATGGACTCTGGGAAACAAACTGAGGGCTTCAGAGGGGAGGGGGTGGGGGAATGGGATAGGCTGATGATGGATATTATGGAAGGTGATTCTAACTCAAATCCAGGGTGGGACTCACAGCCATTAGGAGCCACATGCAGCACAGGGAGAGGTAAACTCATTGTGGTCACCTGAGAAGCCACCACAGGGCCCATGTCAATAGCGCTAGGCCTTGAGATAAGGAGGTGTTTATGAGGCTGAGAAAGGGAAATTAGGAAGAAGACACAATTTTGGGATGAGGGAGAATACCATGAGAAGGCTAAGGGTTTTGAAAAGACATAGTGGTATCCAGGGAACCGGACTCTATCTGGAGCTTCGAGGGTGTGTGGAGGACTGGGGTGGGAGCGGTGTGCCGTGAACCCGTCCACGCACTCACACAGGCATGGAGCTCAGGGCTGATGAGCACCTACTACAGGCCAGGCACAGAAGATAGAGAAGGGAGGAAAAGTGACTGGCAAAAAAGCCAAAATAATCATGATTTCATCCCTAAAATAATTTATGTCCAGTGGAGGAGAAAGACATTAAACAAACACATGTGTATTTAATTACAGTGAAGATCCGGACTACAAATACAAGCTTCGAAGGATGTGGCAGGCAGAGCGACCCAAACTGGTGGAGGCAGGGGAGAGTCACAGGTGAGTTCTGTGAGAATTAATTTGCAAGCTGGAATCTGAGGGATGGGTCCCAGCTTTTTTTTTTTTTAATAGGATATGGAAACAGAGCAATTTATGAATTATGGTTTGGGTGGGCATAAAATAGGGAATACCTCCTATTTATCCATTTTGGTAGATTTTACAGCCCCGAAGTTAAGAATGGATTGCCAAGGAGTACAAGGATGTGCTTAAGACAGGGTAAGGAGAGGGTGAGACGCATGGAAGGGGGCTGTTAATGCAAAACCAGACACACAGAGTGGCAGTTCCTACAACGGTTGTGGCTCAGCCTACTTGGATTAGTGCTCTCTGGCCATCGCCAGCAAAGTCCTTCAGCAGCAAGGGGTCTGGATTCGGGGATGGGCAACGTGGAAGATTATATACTGGTGATGAATTTTCTCTCCAGAAATAATGAGGATCACACCTCAGAAAGCAGCTCAGAGTAGTGTGGTCTGTTCTGCCTCCTGGAAAACACGAAACCTCCTGGTTTCGATTTGACCTTGGCAATCAGAAACACACCAAGTAGGTGGCACCCGCACACTTTGGTGCCTCAAAAAATCCATTTTAGACTCTGCCAAGTCTATAAAGATGGTGGGACTGCCTTGCTCGTTCAAGCATTTATTCCACAGCTATTTTCTGAGTTCTCCCATGTGCAAGGGACTGTGCTGGGAAAGGATGGCAGGAAAGATACAGGAGGAAGCAGCTAGCCCAAGTGAAAAGGGCCTGAGGCTGCGGAGAGCACAGCAAGCAGGAGAGATCTACAGAAGGCTCTTGTGGCTCAAGGTCAGACAGCCAAGGAGAATGAGCCTTGAGGAGCCGGGCGGGGGAATGAAAAGGGGCAGGCCTGGTAGACCATCCCACAAAAGATTATACTGAAACATTTTCAGCAGTAACAAGCTCAGTGAGCTTTGTTTCCAAAAGATCATTCTAGCTGCACCATGCACAGATCACAACTAGACTGAGTAGTTGTGGTATAGCCAGTGAGTCAGGAGACAAATTTACCTATCACACTACGAGAGGACTGAGTTTAGACCAAGGCAGAGCTACTCAAGTAGAGCCTCGCTTTCAGCCAGCAGCAGCGCCCGACACCTGGGAGCTTTGGAAATGGAGATTCCAGGGCCTGGCCGATACCTACTGAACCAGAATTGTTGGGAGTGGGGCCCAGGAATCTGCATTTTAATTGGATCTCCAGGTGATTTTTCTATACTCTCAAGTTTGGGAAGCATGGGATCAGGGTAGCAGTGACAGGGAGAGACAAGGAAAATATATTTTGAAAAGTAAATGAATGGATCAATAGGGAATGGTGAATACATTTTGATAAATCCATATTATAGAACAGTATGGAACAATTCTTCTGAATTAGATGATGCATACACATGAAGAAAAGCACTTTTGATGTACTATTAAATAAAAAAGCAAAGGGCTGAGTAGAGACTATAATATCCATTAAATAAGTACAGATATACATGGTTATAATTTATATATTTGTATGTTTATATAAGAATAGAAAAAACTAGAGAATACCATACATCAAATGTTAACATCAGTTCCTTAGTGAATAGAGACCAAGAAGGGTATAGAGTGATTACATTTTATTTGCTTGTTAAAACAAGCACTTTCATAAATGCTTTTACAACTTAAAGAGAAAAGGAAGTCTTACAATCACACCAGCATGTAAAGCACTCCCTGAGAATTCTAATGCCACTAGTGTAGCATCTGCATGCAAACCAGGGTGAGGGGCCCTGGCACAGAGCCCTGGGGACCTAACCCATCCCTCATCACCATCCACACTCCATTTCTCAAGGTCTTCATGTGTATGTTTCCTGGGCTTGGAGAGATGATCACCAAACTAAGTTCATTTATTCGCTCAGGGCCTCTATTCTCATTAAACGTAGAATCAGGATATCAGAACTGACCCTGAGGCCCCCTTTTTGGGGTTCACCAAACATGAGGATATCTAGGGTCCTTCTCAGCTAACCAAACATCCGGTCACGATGCTGTGATTTTTCTTAGAACTTTCCACAAGGAGTACGGCCACTGGCAACAGGGGAGACGGACCATTGCTGGGCTCCATGCTCTGTGCTCACTGGGGCATGACCAATATGACAAAGACCCACAGAGGCCCTTAGCTGTCCCTGAAGCATCACTGTCAGGGGGTAGGGTGGGGGTTGAGTACAAGCAGCATTCTCAGCTCAAAAGAGCCAACTATGCTGATTCAAAAAAAAAAAAAAACATTTTCAAAAACGCCTGTGGGTAAATTTGAGCTGCCCACAGCTCCCCAGGGGCATCTCGAACTTGCTGTCGAGCCATTTCTGTGGATTTCAGTCAAATTCTAATTTTAGTGTTCATTAAACACGGGTAATTCCCCAGCCGGTCCCTGCCTCACCTCATACACAGAGTGCGTCGGCAATATAGGTCACCAAGGCTTCGAAAACACTCGCACATCAAAGACAAACCTTTCCATTACGAGTATTAACTTTATAAATAATGATGAACTTGAAAAGTTTTCCAAACCTGCAGGGTGGGTGTAAAGAGAGCTGGCATCCTCCTTGTGAACATTTGCATGAGCATGGCTTGTTAAGGGGATGACCGTTCATAAGGTTTTGTGTTTGGGGAAGTTGTATGGGATGGAGGTGTGTCTGCATCTATACCTCCATTTGGACAGACACTTATTGAGACCAACAATGCAGGGACACAATTAGAGCACGGAATACTGGGAAAACATACTCCAACATGTATGCATGTACACGCACACACACATTCATCATGCACAGGACATGCCTAAAGAAAAGACTACTTACACAACATGTTAGGTCTTCCCATTGTTATAAAGTAAAGGCCAAATTCCTTATGAGAGTTGTATCAGTTAATATCTTTTAAGCTGAAAGTAACAACAATAAAACAGAGTGGCTTAGATCCTAAGGATATTTAATACCTTAGAAAACATCCCAAGGAGTTGGCTCCAATCCTCAGGCCCACAGCCTCATGATCACAAGGTGGCTTCTTGCGATCACAAGTGCCATATATCACTTCTCACACAAGAGTACCCATTTGATTGACAAATCTTAATCCTATGATCAACTGTCACATTAGGCAATATTCAGAAATGTTTTCTCCTTTGTTAGTACCTTTGCATATACTGTTCACTACACCTGAATAGTCTTTTTCCTCTGCACAGATAAACCCCATCCATTCCAGGACACAGTGCAGGGTCAGCTCCTAAGATATTACCCTGCAATAGGCTACCTGTCTCTCCCACATTTTTTGCTACTATCAAAGCATTTCTCCATCTTGGATGTAATGCCCATTTATCTATGTTCTCCCAGGGGACTGTGAGCTCAATGAGGCAGGAATGGCAGTAACTTGTCTCTGGTTTCCCTGTGCTTTGCACAGGGCCTGGCTTGTCCATATCTACTGATGGAATGAAGAAGCAGCAAAAGAGAATTGTCCAGTACCATTCTGATCTCAGAAAATCAACTCACTCTCTGTACAGGGCACTTACTGGGCAACTGAAGGGATATGCCTTTACCAAGGCACCATCCCGAAAAGCTCATCCTGCTGAACTTCATTCTAGTTACCTTGTCTGCAGTGCTACAGAATGACCCCAAGAGATTAGCACACCCTTACACCCCAGAGAATAATGATGGGACTTAAGAGGAGTTGTTAAAAGAACATGGGCATTTTTACCTTAAACTCTGGGACTGTGGCAGGGGACAAGTGGCAATCAAGGTGGATACAGCAAGAGGTTTAAGCTCTTTTTCCACTGGCATCCCCTTGTCAGTTTCCAAAAAAGGGCCTGGTTGTGCTGCTGGGAGCAGGACGCATTTGTGGCTCGTGGCAGTCCCAGGGTGGCTGACTCAGAGACCGGGGACTCTGAACAAAACAGGAGGAGCAAGAGAGGGAGGTACTTCTCACTCCTCACTCCTGGCCTCTGGATGCTTCCGGAGCCATGGCCAGGCAGGGACAGATTCTGGCTCTCTGCCGGCACACAGGGCTGGTGTGAGATAAGGCAGAAGGCCTTGGGGTATAAGAAATGTGGCTTCTAACCTGGAGCAGAGGTGAGCAAGCGGGAGGACACCACAGAATGATTGAATCTCTCATTCCCCAGGAGGCAGCAGGAGAACTAAACCAAACTGTCTGGGTTTCAATCCTAGCCTTGCCACTCACTAGCTCCTGGGCCCTGGGAAAAGAAACTGCCTGTGCCTCAGCTTTTCCATCACCCCAACTGGGATAATAATAGTCACTGCCATGTAGGATTATTATGAACACCAAATGAATAAATACCTTCATGCACAGGACATGCCTTCAAAGTGCTTCAAAGAATGCCTGGCACACAGTACATGCTAGATAAATAAAATATAACATGAAGTGAGAGAGCCCCAAAGAGAAGATAAACACAGACGTCCAGTTTACCCAGCCTTTGGGTATTAGGCTCTGTCCACACAGCACAAGGTGAAGGGGTGAGCTGAAAGCCACTCCTAGTAAACTTGGTTAATTAAACCAGGCAAGGGATGCTAAAAGAAACAGCAAGCAGGTCAAATTAGTATCTAATCCTCATTACCTTTCCCATACTCAACAGCCATTCAAAACAAATCAATCTAGATTTTTTACATGAGCTGGATATCCAAGTATTTGCTATTTGAATTTTATTTAATGGGCAAGGTAGAAAGGAATCTGAATTCTAGTGTAAAAGAGTCATAGGATCAAGGCTATGAGCTCAACCAAACCTGAGACCCATCAGTGGGGAGGCTCCAGATACAGTGTCCTGAGGCCTCCTGGATATCTGCACATGTTCAGGGCTAAACTCAGGAGAGAAGACACATCTCCAGATGAGATATGCGGAAATAGAGGAAAGGATGTGGTCTTTCCCTCAACATATAAAATTAAACCATTATCATCTTGATCTTTTGATCAGCATCTGTTACTAATACAAAAAACACATTTCACCTTGGGGCTTGGTCCAGAATTCAAGTGCACATTGCTCCAATATTCTTCTACCCTGTGTATTCCACCAGTCCTGGAGTTAATACTGTTTATGGGCTGCTGGTTTCCTTTGATTATTTTATTGACATTCAGTGCTTATGAATCAGCAGACTGCAGGCACCTCTGGAGCCAGGAGAGCTGCCAGCAGCTGCTGACCTGCTTCCCCTCCTCTGCTGAGGGGACACAGATCCCAGCCCAGAGCACCTGGAGCAAGCCCACAGGTGCCTTGGTGAAGAGGCGCAGAGGCCAGCTGTTCCTGGGAAGAACCTGGGGAACGTGGGGGTGTAGAGGAGAAGCACCTGTCCAGCCACAGCTGTCCTATCCTCTGTCCATACATAACGCTGCTCCAGCTGCTACCTGTGCCCCCTCGGACCTACCCTGCACTCCTCTGCCCCACTCCCACGGCTGTGCACATGCTATTCCCACCACCTAGGGCAGCCATATCCCATCTCTCCCTAGAAAAGAGTCTTAAGACTCTGCTCCAGTTGCATCTTGACTTCTTCTGAGCTCTCCCTCTCTACTCATGGAGGATCTAAGCCTGTCTCTATTCTAACCCACGGTCGAAGCGTTCTAATTTTCCATGCTATTACTCCCAGCTCTGAGGTCTGTCCTGGCAGGAGCCTGCCTTTATCCCTGCCTGTCCTTCCTACTAGTGTTCCTTGCATGAAAAAATGAATAAGCAATTTCTAAATGCCCAAAGCACATACAGGGGTGTGTAAATCACTTAATATTACAAAGTGTATCAGTTTCCTATGGCTAGTGTAACAAATTACTACAAACTTAATGACTTAAAATGACATAAATGTATTGAGTTAACAGTTCTAGAGGTTGGAAGTCTGAAATTACAGGGCTATAATCAAAGTGGCAGCAGACCTGCACTCCTTTGGGAGGTTCCCTGGGGAGAAGGGTTTTCTTCCCTTTTCTGGCTTCTAGAAGCCCCAGCATTCCTTGGCTCAGGGCCGCTTCCATCATTGCAAAGTCAGCAACACAGCTGCTTCAAACCTCTCTCCCTCTCATGGTCTCCCTGCCCTGGCAAATAACCACACTTGCTTCCCCATCAGGTCTCCTCTGACTCTGACCCTCTTGCCCCATCCCTTACAATGACCCTTCGGATTCAATTAGGCCTATGAAGATAATTCAGGCTATCTCTCCATCTAAAATACTTAATCACATCTGCAAAGTCCCTTTTGCCATATAAGATAACATTCACATGTTCAGGGGATTAGGAAGTGGACCTCTTTGGGGACCATTATCTGACTACTACACAAAGGGAGTAGGAGGCTGTAAAAAAGCACTGGAACGAAGTCAGAGAGCTCTAGTTCTGTTACTTCCTCCTGTGTGACCTTGGATAACCTGCCTAACCTCTCTAAGCATAATTCTTCATCCATGAAATCTCACAAAGCTACTCTCAGAAAAAGATTTATTTATTTGTTAAAACCTCAAAACACAAAACAATACAAAGTCTTGTTGCTTTAGTTTTTGTTTGTTCATGTCTGGCAGCTGGGGAGCTCTTTAAAATGGTCTCGGGGTGCCTGAATGGTCTAGTCAGTTAAGTATCAAACTCTTGGTTTTGGCTCAGGTCATGATCTCAGAGTCATGGAATCGAGCCCCGCTTCAATGCACTCAGTGTGGAGTCTGCTTGTCCCTCTCCCTCTGCTCCTTCCCTGCCTATGCTCATGCTCTCTCTCACTCCTTCTCTCCCTCTCTCTCTCTCTCTCAAAGAAATAAAACCCTTAAAAAAATAGAAATTAAAAAAATTGTCTGAAGCGAGGTAAGGAGAACACATACACACACACGCCACATTATTTAAAACTTCACAAAAAATACTACATCACAAAATTAAAGGATATGGTCAAAGCTGCATTCAAAGGTAAAATCACAGCTGATTTTTTTAAAGACTTGTATATTTGAGCACTTATTAGATACCAGGCACTATCATATCTGGCCCTGAAAGCTACCCTATAATGATACCTAATTTATCCATGAGGAAATGCAGTCTTAGAGATGTTACACAGAGCCAAGAAGTAGCAGAAGTGAACTGAATTGAAAGTGTGCTTACATCCTCATCTTCCGGGATTTACCAGGACAGAACCCAGTTTTGCTGATTTTCTTCTACCTGATGTGGCCAAAAGTAACATTCTTCCCATAGTCCCTCAAACCTCCTTGCACAGTAGCCTCACTTACAAGGGCCAATACCTCCATCTTTTTTGGAGGTCTGCCTTCAGGCTGCCCGAACCCAATCCGCCTGTGGGCAGAGTGAGCTGTGGTCCCTGAGAAATTAACATTCCCCTGCAGATAGCCCTGAAGTGCTGGCTGGCAGGTGTGAGGTATAAATACCCCAGATTCTTCACAATGGATGGGATAATTTGGAGCACACATTTTATACCATTTCACAGAGCTTCTACTTGGGATTTGGTTATAGTTGCTGCTGTGTCAGCTAGCTTAATATTTCATTCCTTACTAGTTACCTTCTCTTAACTGTACATGCATGGGATCTGCTTTCTAGGTGGGGAACTCAAGTAAGACATGTAGATAAGGGAATCTAGAGATATAATGGTTCCTGACATATGTTAAGGGAAAACAAAACAACCCCATAACTGATTAAAGAAAATAGCATTAAAAACCATGTCAACTAAAATTGACATTGGAAAAAAAAAAGTGGAGAACAAGTGTGGTATGCTTTTCACAGAACACCAAGTAAAAGAGCAAAGTTGAGAAGGAAGTTGAGAGGTAAGAAAAGCAAATGGCAAAGCTCCAACTCCAACATATGGATAATCAATGTTGCAGAAAACCAAAACAAAGGAAACAAAAGTAAAATGCAAAGCTACAATGAAGCTGAAGACGTTAATATGTAAGTAAGAAGGCAGGCAAAATCAACATAAAGGAACCAGCAGCTAGAGAAAACCTGTTTTACTATGGTTGCTTGTTTGTTTTGTCTTTTAAATACAAGAATATAAGACAATTAAGAGGACTCAAGTGAAAACTCTGGTTAACTGTAAAGGAAGAAAAATCATGCTGGCCCTCCAATAGTATGCCAGAAAAAAACTGAACAGGCCCACACAAACAGTATTTTCAACTGGAGAAAACAGGTAACCTGGGAGTATTATACCTAGCCAAACAGACAGGGACACCTGAAGATAATCACATGACATTTTCAGATGAGTAGTGACACATAAATTTTAACTTTCATTTATGACCTTAGGGAATAAAATTACTAAAACACTAGGAAAATAGAAAATTTTCCTATAAATTCCACATTTTGCCTTTAGCCTTGATTAAAATCACATGTAAAACTGATGTCACAGATAATCTTGAGCTTATGAAATTTTGATCAATATAAAGCTACAAAAATATGATGCACCGAATAAACCATCACATCCTACAATACAAAGGTCAAAAGTTGGAGAAGAATCAGATGCTTTACATATACCAAGAAAATAAATACTAGCGAGTGTGGGGCAAAAGTCCTTTCTTGTTAGATGTTTTTATCATAAAGAAAACTGAATTCTTACTAGTTTGAAGCTCTGAGGTAAGATTCGACTTTAACTTCACTTGAGAGAATCAGAGAGAATTAGACTTTTTTTCTAATAGGGAATTTTTATTTACCCTTTGTGTTGTTTCAGGGAAATGCATTTTAGTTTACTCATTAAACATAACAACTATGAATGTTCTGAAGTTGTTGCAATTATCTTAACTGATATAAAAGCAGTCCTTCTTCTCCTGGAGTTATGAAACAAATGAAACAAACCAACAAAAAACATCTCTTTCTTACCTTGTACAAATTCTGGCAGAAGGGACAATAAATGGTAACTCTAACAGAAACATTTTAAAATAGTGCTGCATCTTCATTTTTTCATTGATATGCAGAAAAACAGAACAAGAAATAAATCAAAATGAAGACCTCAAACATTAGCACATTGCATAAAATGATTGGTGGGGAATACTGAAAACTTCCATATTGTTAAAGATACAAATGAAATTAAATTAAAATAACCATTAAAAAATATAATACATATAGAATCACAATCATCTACAGAGTAAATGAAATTCCCAACTCTGCATGACCTCGTTTTCTTAAAAAACTGTTGCTACAGAACAATGATCCTAACATATAGTGGTTTTAAAACAACCACCATGTATTATTACTAACAATGCCAGGAAATAGCTGGATGGCTCTGTTCATCTGTACTGTCTGGGATGATCTTGACCTGACTCACTCATGCATATTTGGTTAGCTGGCAGGTCATCTGGGTCCGGTGGTCAGTGACAATCTCATTTGCCAATCTGGCAATGGGCTTGTTCTCTGCTAAGGCAATAAGGTGCCCGGCCATATCTTTCATCATCTAGCAGGCCAACCCTGGGCTTGTTCACATGACAGCAGCATAATCCCAAGACACAGAGCAGAGTCAAGGCACACTGTCACTTCCATCCCATTTGGTTGGCCAATGCAAGTCTCAGAGGCAAGCATACATTCAACAATCCATCTTTGGATGGGAGGAACTGCAAAGTCATATTGTGGAGGGCACAGATAAGAGGAAGGGTGGAGAACTAGGAACTTTCTGATTGATTTTTACAATCAACCTACCATAGTGAGGAAAGAATAATGGGAGCAGATAAAATGATGCCATCTTCTTGATATTAATATAAAAATTTACTGATGACATGGAATTATATTCACTACATAGTCTAAATTGAGAAACGCACACTATGAGATACTGTAGTCTTATATTTGTAAAGTGAAAATATATAAAGATCCCATAATTCTAATATTACACTGTATATTAACTATAGTGGAATTAAAATACAATTTAAAAACCCATAAGTAAATATGAAAAAGATCAAAACTTACTTAAAAATTGGGCAAGTAACATGATGAGGCTATTCATAAAAGAAGAAATGTAATTGCCTGAGCTAAAAAATGTCTAACCTTATTAGTAACCAAATAATTGCAATTTAAAATTACATATAAATACATACACACACATATATAAGTATACATGTATATGCACATACACTTACATACATTTTTTATAAAAATATCTAAAATTATGACTATATTTTAAACACATTAAAAGGATACAATTTTGCTTCCCAAAGTTGCAGAGATCTTCTTAAAATGGTAATACCTGCTGTTCTAAAAGTAGTTACTCTTTTTAATAAAGATTTTATTTATTTATTTGACAGAGAGAGAGAGCACATGCACAAGCAGGGGGAGGGGCAGAGGGAGAAGCAGGCTCCCCACCAACCAGGGGGCCCGATGCAGGACTTGATCCCAGGACCCTGGGATCATGACCTGAGCCGAAGGCAGATGCTTAACCAACTGAGCCACCCAGTATAAAGTTACTCTTTTATACCTCCAATGAAAACGTAAATTGGAATACATTTTCTGGAGGCCAGTTCGTCAACAGGTATCAAAAGTTTCTGTAATCGGTATGCTCTCTCACAAAGCATGCTAGGAAATGAACAAGACATACATAACAATTTAGCTCCGGGTTTTTTTCTTCAGAATATAGAATATAGAAATATAGAATAAAGCAATGCAAAGAACCCAAGTGACCAACCAAAGGAAGTAAATAATATAACTTACAGTATATCCACACAATAGAATGCTTTTCAATCATTAAAATTCTGTTGAGAATGAAATGACCATGAGAGGTTCATGATATAATAATTGAAAAAAATGCTTTATGCCAGGCGATCTTTTTGTGTAAATATGTGTATATATTTAGACAGACCAGGGGAAGCATAAATACTAAAATTTAAATGAAACTGGACTTTTAAATCTTTCTAAAATGAATGATCTCCTTCCTCCCTCCCTTCCTCCCTCCCTTCCTCCCTCCCTTCCTTCCATCCTTCCTTCCTTCCTTTCATCAAGAGTCGGACGCTTAATTAACTGAACCGCCCAGGTGTCCCATGAGTTTATTTTCTTATAAAAGGAATACAAAATCTAAAATGATTTTAGATTAAAGCATCCGACTTTTGATTTCAGCCCAGGTCATGAAACTAAGCCCTGTGTCCGGTTCTGCACTGAGCATGGAGCCTGGCCTGCTTAAGATTTTCTCTCTCCTTCTCCTCCTCCCCCACCCGCCACTCTCTCTAAAAAAAAAAAAAAAAAAAAAAAAAAGGAAGGGAGGGAGGGAGGAAGGGAATCATTCAATAGTCAAACAGCATACTGGGGAAGTATTTTCAGTAAATATGATTAACAAGAGCTCAGTATCTTGTATGTAAAGACTCCATAAGAAATACTTGGTAAATCACATAGACTCATAAAACAAGATAAACAACTAATTAAGAAACACCTTCAATGAAGAGAAAATATATGTGAATTTTAACACTAGCTAAGATACAATTTTAAAAATTTCAATACTTTTCTGGCGGAATAATAAATGTGTATGACCCTTCTAGAAGGCAATTTTACATGAATCAGGAGCCCTTACATGTAAGGCACAGAGCTGTAAAAATACTAGAGGAAAGCATACCAGAATTTGTTAATGATCTCAGGATGAAGAAAGTCTCTCTAAAGAAGACAAAAAACATAGAATATTGACACATGTCCACACTAAAATTAAAAGCATTATGTGACAATAGACCTCATAGTGAAGTTGAAAGCAATCAAGAGATTGAGAAGCAGGGTGAGCCTTCCAGCTATGACTGAATGAGGAGTTTGGCAATCATTACCACAAAAGCAACTCTAAAGCTGGAAAAAAATGACAAAAACAACCATTTCAGTGTCCTGGAAATCACCAAAGGCACAAAACAATATGAAAAGTGTTTATGCTTGTAAAACTGCTAGACTTTAGACAAGAACAGAGGGACTCTGCAGTATTCTGGCCTTGGATTGCAACGATAACTCACCACTACCACCATCACCACCAGCACCATCATCATCACCACCACTACCATCACTAGCCCCATCACCAGAGGATTACTGCCCCTCCGCCGGCTAGGCTGGCAGAGATGTTGCCAGGGTGGATAGCATTGAGGAGTAACAGCTTCACACACCCACCAGGGCAACAGCCAAACCCACGGGTTTTGTCAGTGAAGGTGACTATCTTGGAGGCAAGGGAGGGCCAATGGCTCTACTTGTTTGAAGGTGTGGTCTTGGCTGGGGACGGCATATTCCCTGCTGGATATGCACACACACAAGCAGCAGGGACTGAACAGGACACAAACATGGCATATCCCTCCAGTGGAATAGCATCCAACAATAGAAAGAAATGAAACCCTGACAGGTGTTACGACGTTGACCAATCTAAAAACCATTATGCTAAGTGAAAGAAGTCAGATGGAAATGACTATATATTGTATGATTCCATTTGTCCAGAAAAGGCAAATTTATTGAGAAAGAAAACAGACCAGCAGTTGCCTGCGGCTGGGAGATATGAGCATGGAATAACTGCAAATGAGCACCAGGGAAACTTCTGGGTTGACAGAGGTCTAGACACATATTGTGGTGATGGTTGCGCAACTCTATAAATTTACCCAGAAAATCCTTGTAGAGTTACAATGGTTGAAATGACTGGTATGTGAATTATGCATCAATACAGCTGTTTAAAAGAAAAGAGATAGGGAGACAGTATTTGCACCACATCTGACAAAAAAAAATAATATCCATAACATATAGTTCAACAACTCAAAAGAAGACTGAACTAAGTTAAACAGGCAGTTCAAAAGAACTGGCAACGGCCACAAAAGATGCCCAATTCACCCCAAATCAGGGAAAAGCAAGTTAAAACAACACATGTGAATTCTTTTCATCTTCTCAACAAAAAGACTGAAGAAAATGACTTGTTCCCATTTTACAGATTAGAAAGAGAAGGTCAGAGATTTTCAATACCTTGTCCAAATCCATCCCTTCAATTGGTGGGTGAAGGTTCTCCACCATTAACTTTCATGGTCCCACCCCTGCAATCTTAGTTCCTATCATACCCAATCCAACATATATGTATACATTGAAGATATTGAGACGTTAAAGATTCTGAGGGGCTGGGTGAGGCTCGCTGAGCTAGGTAACACAGTCCGCCAGGCATTTGTATTATTCTTATTAACACCTAATGGTCCATCAGGGCCCAGTATAGATTTTTGTTTTTCTCTTTGTGGGTAGATTATTGAGATTTCATTAATGCCAATTTATCACCAGAGCCCTAAGTCTAGCTATTGTCGCTATGGTTTGTGGTAGAAACTGCAATTGGTGATGCCTCGTTAGGTGCAGTTTTGGAGATTTCCCCAATCCACACCTTCAGCTCCAGATGTCAGGGTCCTTTGGCTGTCACAGGAGCCAGTGTGCAGAGGCTGGCACAGCCTCGTCAAGCACCACTTGGGAGCCACCAGTCCTCGGTTTTGCCCGAGCCCCTTGAACCCCTTATTTTTCCTCTCCTTTTTTCAGTCTCCTCTTTTGTAAAAAATGCCCCTCCAATCTTGCTGAACTTGGGGAGAACCAGAAGAGAGGCTGGGGGTGAACAGGCTTAGGAAAATGTAACACAGAAACAGGCCTCATTAGAGACAGGGCCTTCCTTAGCCATGTGGAACAGAAATCTAGCCTCAGGCTTTAAAAGTTTTAAGATACCACATCTATTTGGGTTTCAAAAAACAGACCCAACCCAAAAGCCACCTAGAGCAAAAATACTATATTCAAAACAAAAGGCAAAGATCTCCTTATCTTAACAAAAGCCTCTATTCCCAGGGTTTTGCACCAAGGATGCTGGGTCCCTCCAGATCTTTCCACAGGAGACTGCAGAGCTTGGGAGGGAAGGGGAAGCTGGAGTATTTATGACTTAGGAGAAGCGACCAACCTACTGCCTCTCCATGACTGCAGGTGTGCAGCAGCTGAGAATGAAGCACAAGGCATGATTCTGAATCAGAGTCAACTGGGCACCAGCTTGCTTGGCATGAAACACTCCCCCAGTTCCTTCTGATGTGTCCTCAAGAGCAGGGACCACTGCTAAATGTGTATTAGAATCACCTAGAAAGCTACTACGGACCAGAGGCCAGGATCCTCGAAATAGGATACCACCCAGGCCTTTGTATTTTTGCCAGGTTCTCCAAGTGATCCTGATATGACCCAAGTTTGGGAACCAGTGAATCAGCAAATTGGCAATGTCTGGTGGGTCAAGCAATCCAACCATCTGGTGAAGGAGCCCCTATGAGCTAAGCGGCGGCAGGTGTGTTACCTGTGCAGTGCCTAGCATGTAGCAGGTGTGAGTACATGATAAGTCCATCTTATTAACCAGGCATTAGGTTCAAGAGAAGAGGGTGCTGGTCATTTAGAACTTGAGGAAAGATCCACAGAGACTCCCTCTATGCATCTAGTTTGTAAACTAGGATTAGTCCCCTATATCTTGCCTCAGCACCATCCAAGAACCAACCATGGACAACAATTTAACAATGTGCCCTATGAGAAGTTATGCTAGGGGTGACGAAGGAGAAAGATATGGGCTATTTACCAGGAAATCCACCCCTTGCAAAACTTTCTGTCCAGTGCCTGTCTCAAGGTATTCGTAATGAAATGTTCAAAAGCCAGGGATGAGTCAAAACAGGGTTTGTGTTAACAGAGATCAAAGCTTTCCTATCACTCTAAGGGTTTCCCCGATGTGGTATGCACTAATTATTGAAGGATAAAATGGGATGGGGTGACACAAAAATCATTCATTCATTCATTCATTCATCCATCCATTCATTCATTCATTCATTCACTGAGGGCAGGATGCCCGAGGATCTGGATTCCTGGATCAGGCTGCCTGGTTCTGCTACTTCTAGCTACATGTTTGCATTGTTTAATATCTCCATGTCTCAGCTTTCTCTCCCATAAAGTAGGGATAATAATATTATCTACCTCCTGGGGAATTTGGGAGGACTTCACGTGTTTTGTAAGCATCAAGACACTGCAAACACATAGTAAGCACCATATAAGTGCTGGCTCTTATAATTCACTTAGTTTCTGGTGAGGAATGGCCCTATGCAGCATGCTGGGGATGCAGACATGAAAATCCCAGCCCCGCACTCACGGAACTTGTAGAAAGGTAAAGGAGATGGGCAGGTGGATCAGTTACTACGGTCCAGTGTGTTTGGGCTACAGCACAGTGATGGCAAATAATGATGGAGGGAATGCAGAGGGGCCGATATTTAAGCCAAACTGTTCAAGGGAGTCATTGATGGGAGACGTGAGGGAATCTCAGAAGCTCTCCCGGATGGGTAGACAGGCCCCCAAATCTGAGCTAACCAAAGAATGTGAGGGTTAGTTTTCAAAATGCATATTCCCTGGATCCATCTCTGGATACTTATCAGTGGAGTCCCTAATTGTGAAGGGTCCCAGGTTTGTACATTTGTAATCTCCCTAGCAGGTTCCAATCTTTAGCCAGGCTAGGTAAGCACTGGCCTAGGAGTGAGAGAAGGGCAGGAAGGAGGTCCTGGGTGAAGAGAGGAGTGGGTGAAGGTTGGGGAGCCCACAGCATGGCCTGGTCAGACCTCCAGCTTGAACCCCAGTCTAAGTCAGAGCCCTACACCTCTACTTCAGGCTAGATGCCCTCACCTTCAGTGTGAGTCAAAGACCTACACCCCTGCTGCCAGTCTCTGGCCACTTCTCTGCACCCTTCCTTCAGAAATACTCCCCAACTTGGGAAATGGATTGTTATTTAGTGAGTTGGCTTGTTATCTTGCCCATTAGACATTAAGCTCCATAGGACTAGACATAAGCTCCATTTCCTGTTTCTTAATCACTGGGTGGCGAGCACTTAGCACAGTGCCTGGCATATACGAGTAGCTCAATAAATATGTTGCATAATGAATGAATTGGGTCACTGTCCACTGGATGTGGACAGGTCAGACACAACTGAATGTGTTTAATTAGAGTCACAGACTTCTGTCTCCCAATCATTGTCAAGCTCAGGCTTCAGATTTCTTTGCCTATTTAAGACTTTTTCACCACTTTTTATTTCCCTGAGGCTGGTGTTTCTTCAAAATAAATTCACTGTGCGTCTGCAAAGACCTTACACGCTCGATCTTAGGCAAGCCCACTGCTGGACTCCACCTTCCAAGATGGCACTCAGGGTATAGTCCAAATTTAAATTTGATTGGTGAATTCTTCTGTAACATTTGAGACAAGCTAAAAAAAAGGGCATGCAGGCCTTCTGTCCACAAATTTCATTTCCTAGATCATGAAAAATGTAGACTGTATATGAAAAACTTAGAAAAAAATGAAAAACATAAATTGATATAGGGCCTCAAGATATGCATTTCCAAACCCAATGAGATCCATATTTCAACTGGACTATGAATGATCCCAAGAGTGTGTTAAATATTGCCATGAACTTGGAGCATTGACAGATAATTGGGGAACCAGAATGTGGAATGTTATAAGGAATTCCAGTCCAGGAACTGTGGGCCCAGATGTTAGTGTAATTTGCCTTAAATAGGAAGGACAGGTAAAAATAATTACAATGAAAACAGTAGTATTACTCAACTCTAACCAAGTACTATCACCAAAGTCAGAAAGCATTTCTCTCTTTCACCCATTCAACAAATTTTTAATGAGCATCTTCTATGAGCCAGCCACATTCTAAATCCTGGGAGCACGGCAGTGAACCAAACTGACAAAAATTCCTGTACTTGTGTAGCTTATCTGCTCATGGAAGAGACACAATAAACAAACAAGTGACTCTATAATGTGATGAGTGTGAAAAGCGCTCTGAAAACAAAACAAAGCAGAACCAGGAGAGAGAGAATGCCACAGATGGGGTTCCATTTGCAACAGGGTGGACAGAGCTAGTCTCATGGAAAAGGTAGCAAGTGATCAAAGATCAGAAGGAGGTGAGGGACTGAGTCACATGGATTTCTGGGGGCAAACATTCCAGAACAGAAGAAACCAGGTGTGCTAAGTTTCCAAGGTGGGAAGATGTTTGGCATGTGAACACAAGGTGGTTGGAGCAGTATGAAGAGAAGAGAGAAAGGTGGGGATGAGAAGGGACTGATGGTGAGCAGGGAGGCAGAGGATGGCAGGATGTAGAGAACTTGAGTCTTAAGTAAAGATTGGCTAATGCTCTGTGAAACCGAAAAGTTAACAAGAGTTTGAGACAAAGACCAAACTGAAACTTTCATCTCGTGTAATCAGAAAAATGGTTTGATGATGGCTAATGAATGAGCAGGCTACCAAATGCCCCGAGACACAATTTAATGTCACCTAAGTTATTCAGCATACTAGCAAGGGTGCCCCCACACTTTGGAAATACACACCGCTTTCTCCCTTGAATTCAGAAATGGTTCCTGGTCCACTTGAAAATATACTTCACCAGAAATGAAATTGACATTTCCTGATATTAAATGGGTTCCTTGCTATTTTTAGGGATTAGACAGCTGAAGCCACTGAACTCAAACGTGCTCCCTTGATCAAAGAGGCCTAAAAGGATTCCCCGGCCCTGAGAGCTGTGTCTCTAATAGGATTATGCCTGAATTAAAAGACGGAACCATTTATAACTTAGGGCACTCTCTGGCTTTGAAGTTTGCCTCAACAAATGATCCATTTTTATATAAACCAGAGCTGGAGAATAACAAGGAAACCTGCAACTATTACCAAATGGAGAGCTTTGTACAGATAATCAGGGGAGAAGAAACATCTGAACTAACACTCTGGATCTGCCTTTGAGCAAGTGATGGCATAAAGAGAAAATGTTTGGTTTTTTTTTTTCTCTCCTGAAGTATGTGACAAGGCTAAGGTCATTTTTTTTATTCATAAGCAAAAAGTATCCAATATCTTCCAATCGTGTGTGTGTGTGTGTGTGTGTGTGTGTGTCCATGCATGAGCACATAGGTTTACATGAGATCAGTGCAAACCCCCTTATAGTGTTTGTTAAGTCAACATGTTATCAGGTACCTACAAAATGGTCAAGTGGAGACAGGTGAATAAAACATGGGTTTTTCCCCCTCAAATTACTCATGAGGAAAGAAGAAGGAGACATAGAAGGAGAAGGGGAAGAGGAGAAGGAAGAGGGAAGAGAGGAAGGGAGGGAGAAAAGAGGGAAGAGGGAGGAACAAAATCCCCTACCTCCTTGACTGTGTGTTTGGCCATATAATTTGCTTTGCCCAGTGATGTGTTAGCAGGAGTGACAAAAGGCTTGCCAAGGGCTCGAATGTTCAGGCTCCCTGCTTGCCTCTCTGCCATCACCATGAGAAGAGCATGCTTCAACTAGCCTGCGGTTCCAAGGAGGATGAGGAACATGTGAAGCAGAGCCACCCCCCCCCCGAGTCCCAGCCAACCCACCAGCATGTGGCAAGTCCAGCCAAGTTGAGAGAACCACCCAACTAAGTGCAGAGGACTTCATCTGACACACAAATGCTTAAGAAATTAAAAAAAAAAAGATTGTTTTAAGCGCCTGAATTCAGGGAGGTTTTTATACGGCAATGGTCGAACAACACAAGCATCATCTTCATTTTACTGATGGAGAAACAGAGGCTGGAGGAGGCAAACAATTTATCCAAGATCATACAGCCATTCTGTGGTAGGATTAATAAGCAAATCTATCTGGACTTTAAACCCACTCTCTTAACTATTATGAAATTCGATCTGTTACTGAATCAATTCTTAAATGTTAAGTCATTCTCTCTACAGCTTCAGCTTATTTCCTTTATATTAGAGAGTGACGTCCTAGTGACAAACTAACAGATTCACAGAAAAAGTCAATAGGACCTTTCTGACTAGGAAAATTTATACATAAAACAGTGTCACATAGCTCAAGTCACTCTGAAAAAGCCCTGTGGGTCTGGCAGAGCAAACACAGAAAAGATTTAAATTTTAATTTAAATGTAAGGATTTCTTTTGGCCCTGGAACAACTCATCTCTCTTTATCAGGACCCCCAGTAATAAAATAGGACCAAAATCTTCCAAAGTATCAAGTGTATCTACTCTCAAAAGGTTTGCAAATTGCATATTAGTTTGCACTGATTTTTTTTTTCTGGTTAGATTGCCTTATAGCTGTACCAGAGCTAAAGGGATGGGATGCCAGAACCACCTGACAATTTTGTGAAGAAGTCCATCAGTCCAAAGGCAAAGTCTGTCCACTCCAGAGCTCCAGAGCTCCTAGAGCTCTGTGTGAAGATATGTTGACTGAGCTCCAGTGACCAAGCAAAGTGGATGTGTTTACGGAGTTCCTGAGGCTGCGTGTCCCTAGGGAGGTCAGAGTGGACTGACCTGGCTGAGCAGTACACCTGCTATGTGTGAGCTGTGCACATGCTTGTGGAGTTTATATAATTTTCACAGTATTTCTGTGAGATACACACTATCCTATTTTTAGAAACTGGAGAGCTTTAAGAAAACCTACATTGAAGTTACTCAACTAGTAAGGAAGAGATCAATATTCGAGAACTTTTCTAGCCCTGTATCTTACATGGTGTTTCATTAAAACAAATTCCTGAGTGGAAAAAAAAAAAAACATAATTTATGAGCCAAAAAAGAAAAACTTCCATTGAAGTTTTGGGGTTGGTGAATAGAAGACAATATAATATAGGATGCTTTTAGCTTCATGTAGGAAAAAATCAATTAAAAGTGGCTTAAATAATGTGCTTATCTTACATAATAGAGAGCCCCGAGGTATGGCGACTCAGGACCAGGGACTCAACACAGCATAGGTACCACCACTCTTGTACCCTTGGCAGACATTGCCCATCAACCACAATATTCTTCCTGTGGAGCCCAGACATCCTCAGAATCTTTCTTGATTTGGGACTCCAAGAAGCAATTATCAATCAATCAACTGGAGTTGGCAAGTCGTATAAAACTTATTCTTTTCTGCATCTGACTCTTTCTTGCCCAGTTAATAACTCATGCTAAAGCGCCTGCCATGTCCCCAGCAATCCTGACAACCAAAGTAGCAGGAAATAGAAGAGAAACAGAGCAAAGGGTGCTTACCCTCAACAGCCTGAAATTCTGCTGGAGAGACAAAATACAGGTAACATGAAACAATGAAGGAACTTATTTCAAAGCTGCATTAGTGCAGCTAGTAAAGAAGGGACTGTCTTCATCATTGGTAAAGAAGATACTCTGTAAAGGGATAATTTGGGGAGTTCTCTGGTTTTTCCTTTTGACCTGGGTCTTGCAACATTCTTACTAGCAGAACCTCTACATCAATCAGAATAAATCTTGCTTCTGACATAATACAGGAATTTTTTAAGAAAAAAATAGGATTTGTGAATTAAATATGGTTTTTGCTCAACCACTAATAGAATGATATTGATGCTTCTTACGCTATGGAATTGATTTCAGAATTCTCTCATCATGTTTACAAAAATACTTTTAAATGTATGTATAATATCATTTATATTCAGAACTTAGGTAACTTTTTTTTTTAATTTCATTTTATTCAACTTGTTTTAAAACAATTCCTGCTACCTCCTTCCAGGTGCTTCATAACTTAGATAAAACCTGGATTTACCATATTGATTTCAGATTTTAGGTTTTGCACATTGCATCAAATTTCATTAAAGAAATAACTCCTTGCTTTGGAATTTGCAAACGTGACTGGCTGAAATTCCAACTGTGCTGCAGTATTTTAAAATGAGGTTTGCATGCACTGGTGTTTAACAAGAAAAACACCTCACTGAAGGAGTCATGGAATGACAATCACATCCTTGTGTATTGTCTGCAGTCCATTCTCAGCCAAGGGACCAGATGAACTCCACCAACAATTACAGATGGGACAGATTACCAGGAAAAAGAAAGACTGAATCCGGTATTATGCACAGATTTGAGAAAAATCTAAATTTAAGACTGAGTGAAAATTTGTCAGTCACAAATTCTCAGACTTATTTGGTCACAAATCACTTCAGTGGCCACAACACAGCCTTGTATAGATAGCATCTGCACCCGCCATGCCCCTACCTCTGTTTTAAGCCAGCCCAGCTCCCCTCCCAGTGATACCTGGTTTCAGTTTATAACATAATCCAGATAATATGCAAGCCACTTATTTTCCAACTTTTACCACTTGATCTTTAAAATTCTTTGGAGGGGCATCTGTGTAGCTCAGTCTGTTAAGCGTCTGCCTTCAGCTCAGATCGTGATCCTTGGGTCAAGCCCCATGTCAGGCTCCCTGCTCGGAAGGGAACCTGCTTCTTCCTCTACTTCTCCTGCCCCTCTCCATTGTTGTGTTTTCTCTCTCAAATAAATAAAAGTCTAGGAAGGAAGGAAGGGAGGGAGGGAGGGAAAGAAATTTTATTTTCCAAATCCAATTTTTTTTATATTTCTAATAGTATTTTGCCTTAATTTGGCCAATAAGGGCTAGTAATGGAGTCATGTAAAGAGCTTTAGGAAATCCTGATAAGATATATTACAATAAATAAAATAGAGGTTTTAATTAATTTCAAAAAAAGCTTTTCTTATTAGAAGACAAGAACATGCTCATTACAGTACATTCAGACACTCTCCAAAAGTATAAGAAAGAATTTAAAAGTCACATTCCATCTCCCAGAATAATCATGGTTAGCATGTTGGTGTGTATCAATAAAGACTCATTCTCACGTGCCCATACCCACATGTGTGCACGCTTTCCATAAAATGGGATCGTGCATATGTGGTTGCCTGCTTTTTTCACTCAATAATACAGTGTGGGCATTTTTCCCAAGTCAATAAGCATAGATTTTAATAATCATATTAAATGCTGCAGAGGATTCCACCTACTGACACACCAAAATGCATTTTGCTAATCCTATGTTGGTGATCATATAGGGCATTCCAATATTTCAATGCTATAAACCACCTTGTTCTGAGCATGCACCAGCATCCTTCCACAATCATGACCTAGCTGATCTTTGTAAAACAGAATAATGGTCCTGCTATTCTGCTGCTTCCAGACCTTTTATGCTCACCATCCTCTGTGGATATCACAGGGGAGAGGACCCAGTGCCTGTGAACACAGGGCCAGCAATAGGCGGGGGCACCCATAGCCCTTCTGCCAAGAACAGGACAGAGGTCTTTAAAGACTTCTTCACAAGTTTACACAAGCTATTTTCTGGGCTCCAGTTATCTGGGCTCCAGAAGTAACCGGGAGACTTGAAGGTGGAAAGCTAGAAATCTTAACCAGTATTGTGAGGGACAGCTCAGAGAGAGACTATTACCGTTCCTATTACTGTGACTGGTCTCTGAGTGCCAGGAGGGAAACCTGCATTATTAAAAAAAGAACAAATGAATGGTCATGGTATGAAGGCACCACCACCAATGCGGCCAGCTTCTCCTCAATTTTCCCGAGAAACAAAACAAATGAAGAAGTCTCAGCGCCTTCACTTTCAGAAGCCACGCCCAGAGACCTTGGGGAGAACCTTCACTGACCCCTAACCGTTCCTGGGACTGCAGTTCCAAAGCCACCAGACCAGGAAAGGCCACTGCTGAGAGCAGCTTTATCCATTATCCAATGCTGCCTCCTTCAGCCGGCCTTCTGCAGGTGTACTTTTTCCCCCTCAAGGAACATAGTTGCAAACTTTCATTTTTTTGTAGCTGGGGCTTTAAGAGTGCGGTTGCAGGAGGCTCAGCAGCCCATGACCACTACTTGTTAGACAACTTCAAAGTCATGTTTGTGATGAATGGGCAACATGGCAGTGTGTTTTCTTATGCCACTGCTGTCATAAACGGTTCATAATTGCCATGATCTCTCTGAAATCAGTTGTTTCTACAATTAATGACTGATTTCACAGGGCATTAACCATTACCAGTAACAGTTCATTAACTGCTTGCAAGTGGGAATATGCCGCTGTTTGAAGGTACTTATGTTGGCTTCAGAAGACCTGTGCCCACAGGGAAATAACAAGGAAGACGGCCTTTCTGGGCACCTGGAGTCACACTGCAGGGTGGCAGACCTCCACAAGATACTTTTGGTGTCTCAGCTCCAGCCTGAAGCTGTGACTAGGCACCCAAGGTGCAAGAGAATGGAGCTGGGACCAAACTAGGAACTAACCCTGGCCCATTATAGGGAGGACTACTGCAGTCCATTGCAAATGGTCTAGAGTCTGGCCTATCTGCAAGCTTCTGTGACTAGTGAAGGCAGGGGGTAGCAACCCATGGAGGCTGACAACAGGAGGTTTGGACAATGGGCAAAGGGGAAAGTGATAACTGCTTGTGGAGGGTCCAAGATCCTGCCCACCCCCACACACTGGACTGGAAGCTTCTCTAAAGCAGGGAGCATGCCAGCACAGTATCCCCAGTGCCTAGCCCAGTACCTGGCACAAGATAAGCACTCAAGAAATACTTACTGAGTAAATGGACAAACTAGAGACAAAGAGGACTTCAAGGCCAAAGCAAGCCCTGCTGAGTTCAGAACAGAGATCTAGATCTGCAGGGAAATAGAGGTAAACCCTTACACATGGACTAGGTCAAACAGAGACCTAGACTGGGCTTGGCAGGTATGCTCTCCAGACTCTGTGTTCCAGGCTGGCATTGAGCTGGGTTCCACCATGGGCTACAGAGCACCTGTCTTTGAGAGTCAGCTTTCTAATGGTCCTACCTTGGAAGGACTGGTGTGGGAACTAGACAGGCCAGGGGAGCCCACAGCTGAAGTTCTAGACCATTACACCTCGAGGAGTGAGTGCCCGGGGAAGTAAATCTTCCCCTAATAGGGTGTACCCTATAACGGCCAACAAGACCTCCATTTTGGCCGCCACTACTCCTTCAGCCTCACCCCCAGTTCTCCTCTTTCCTCTGTTCGCTACCACACTGGCTTCCTCTTGGTTCCTCCCACGTCAAGCCATATTTTTTTGCACTTTTGGGCCTCCGAACACACTATTGTCTCTGAATCTAATGTGTTCCCCTTCCTTTGGTTCAATGGATCCCTGGATGTCTCCTGAATTGAGTGCTCAATGTCTCTGGCAAGAGAAATCTCCATTGGAAAGGCTCCTGGTACTAGGTGCCCCTGTGTAGCACAGTTGTAATTTGTCAATGTTGTATCACTGTGTGGTTAATGTTGTTATCCCAACTCAAATCCAAACTCCAGAGAACCCACATGCATTGTGTTCAGTATCATTCCCCCAGTGCCTAGCACCATGGCTAGAATGCAGAGGTTTTTGAAACATTTTTGCTAAATGAATGAAGGTATGTGAACAGGGTCCTTTATTTTCAGTGGGTGACAAGACTGGAATAAATGAACTGGAGGAATCTGCCAAGTCCTTCAGCGATGGGCTGTCTTCACAACATACACCTCTGACCATCTTAGGGAGTCTAAGGACTTTACTGGAAAATCATTAAAAGACAAAGCAAATCAAGGCCAGTTTGTTTTCATCCTGTGTGTTGTCCTTTGCCTATTCAGGCTAAAACAGCACATTTCCTGGGAGGCTGGGTATCTTTACAGATGAATTCACCACTTTCAAGCATTTGACAAAGGTTGACTTGTTCCCATCTAAGTTGACACCCGTTGCTGGGTCTCATGGGTCTCTGGCCTGACAAATACATTGAAAAATTCTCGAACCCTTAGTAAAAGTTAAATTGGAATCCATTGACCTCATCTTTATGGTGGGCATTGCAAATCCTTTTTAAGATAAGTGTATTTGGGGTTTTGTTTTTATTTGTGTTTGTGCCTCTTAAAAATGGAAACCAGAATAAATATGCCCCAGGGGAGGCTCACTGCTGGCTGGGACTGTTGGGAGTTTTGTCATCTGAAACTCCACTCAGGGCAGAAGGGGCCAGGATTAGGGGGAAACCCAGCAAATGAGCTCAGAAAGGCAGGAACAAAAGCTGAAAGAGATGACCTCACCTCACAGAGCCAAAGGAACAAAGCTCCCACCCAGCCCTCTGCCACGTTGCTTCAGCTTGGTCCTGGTCTTTGTAACCACAGCTTAACAGTTTACGTGAGTGACGTGCACAGTGCTTTCACGTTCATTAACTCATTTGATCCTCACAACCCTGGGGAGGAGACCGGGCAGGACTTTGTCGCCTCCTCTTGCCAAAGAAGAAAAACAGAAACTCAGCTTACAAGTGACAGTGAGCCAGCCAGGACTTGACAACCACCCTTTTGACCCTCTCAATCAGTTTTCATTGTTGTATGTAAATCTTCCTCCCAGCTTCAAAATATAATAATCAAAGTTAATACTTATTGAGAGTTTGCTATATAACACCAAGGACTATGCAGAATGTTTTACATGCACTACCTTATTTAATCCTCTCAATAACAATATGGAAGTGTGTATTAGTTCCATGTAGCCACTGGAACCAATGACCACAAATTTCTTTAAACAACAGAAATGTATTCTCTCACAGCACTGGAAACCAGAAGCCTAAAATCAGTCTCGCTGGCTAAAAATCAAGGTGTCAGCAGGGCTGGTTCCTTTTGGACATTTCCATTGGCTGTTGGCATTCCTTGGCTTGTGGCTGTGTCATTCCAATTTCCAAGGCCAGTGTATTCAAATCTCTCTCTCTATATTCCATCTCCATCTTCACATTCCTTTCTCCTCCGTGTGTCTGTGAAATCTCCCTCCGCCTACCTCTATGAGGTCCCTTGTGATGACATTAAGGCCCCACTCAGATTATCCAGGACCATCTCCCCCTCTCAAGATCCTTAACTTAATCACATGGGCAAAGTCTCTTTTTCCAAATAAGCGAAAACTTGCGGGTTCTAGGGATTAGGACATGGATAACTCCGGGGGGGGGGGGTCCCTTTTCAGCCTGTCACAGGCAGGTAATGTGATTCCTACTGTGCAGTCAGAGGAAACTGAGGCACAATAGATGGAATCACACGCCCAAGTTCAGGCAACTAGTACAAGTGAAACTAGGGCTTGACCCAGTCACTCTGTCATCAGAGTCTGCTAAGCCATATTGCTTTCCCAACTTGCCCACCACTTGGGTAATCTTCTTAAAGAAACAAAACAAAAGACAACTCCAAAAAGAGTCTGACGATTTTCCCCCAGACACTAAGTCTGAGGTTAGCAGTGTCTATGGCCCAGTGAAGCATGGTATCCAGGAAATGGGCCTCGGTCCCCGGACATGGTCCCCGTTCCACACGCACTCACACAGGACAACTCATCTTACTCAGTGAAGAAGTTAGTCGCTTCAGAGAGGCTCTCATCTTGAGAACCACATCTTGTTTTCCATGAAAGCCTTCTCAGGGTATAGTTCCCTCACCCCACCCTGTCCTCCCACAACAGCTGTCCTCCAGAAGAGGTTCAGGGAACAATTTCCATTCTGGTAGAACAAACCCAGGAAAGGCCAGGGATTCACGATCCCTGGATAAAGGGAAGTAAGGTTCCTTTGGAGCCACTTTCCTACAGGAATGTATTACTGAGTAGATTAAGGTCCCCTCACTTTCTAATAAAATTATTACCATTTTAGGTCCAAACTGGTAATGGGAATCCATGGGTGATCCAACTTTACAACAGCTTCCAGAACTTTATGTGTGGATGAAGGTCAGAATACACACATACACATGCACGCACACACACACACACACACACACACACTGTCTTAGCCTCAGACCCCAATCTTTGGAACTATCTAAGATTGCCACTTCTCCATCACAGGCAGAGGCACAACAGGCACAGAAGTGACAGGCCCTGTGAAAAATGGAATGAACACACACGATGACTCAACCTCGGGCCTCAGAGACACCCGCAAGACTGAATGCAACTGGCAACAGCTCGACTTCTTGGGTTTCCAAGTACACAGCCTAGCCATCTTGAGCCCGGCGTGCATGCCATGGTACAGCATTTCAGAAGGGTGACCAGAGAATAGAAACACTGGGCGAGAACAAGAAATAAGGCCACGTACAGGGAAGAGCTCAAAAACAAGTCATGGGCAAATGTGATTAAGAGGAGAAAAAAGGATTTCAGAGTACTTCTCTCTGTGTGGGCAGAGAGAAGAGGATTGATGTTTGAGATGAATATGATACCACCTGGGAATCAAAACAGCCAACTTCCAAAGTCTTAAGGAGCCTCTTTGAGGCCATACAGAGTTACTACAGGTGACTTCAAAAGATAAAACTAAATCACAGCAACACACTTAACTCTGCCATTTGATCACCACAGGGCAAGATCGCCAGCTGATTATTTTTGAGAGTTCCAGCATGTGTGAGTCCTTTACCTCCACTGGAGACAGTTGTCAAGCCAGAGAACTTATCCCAGATGCCACACTGCAGAACAGAAGGCAGTGTCCTGCTGTGGGTGCAATCGCAGAGCCATCACAGAGCTTCCAGGACCCAAATCACACATTTGCTTCAACATACAAACGTGTCTTCTGATGCCACAGCTCCTTGGCATCAAATTAAGTCCTTTCGGCCCCCAGAACCGTTGGGCAAGGCACCCAATCAAATTTTTGCCTCAGGATTTGAGATCAGAGTTCAAATCCCTAGAGGGCCTTGTCCAGACCCTGAGAGCCACCCCACACTTCCTGGGGAACCACACTAGCTAAAATCAGTCGCATGCCACAGTAAGCCCCAGATCTCTCTGACTGTGTCTTCTCACCCATGTAATGGGTTTAAGAATCTCTGCCTCTGCTCATCAGGAAGTTCCTGTGAAGAATACATATATGAGAATGCTCCGTAAACTCCAACGTGCTTAGGCTGAGTAAAGAATTAGAAATTTTTCACTGAGGGAAGAGTAGTTAAAAAAAAATTATTTTCTGGGGTGCCTGGGTGGCACAGCGGTTAAGCGTCTGCCTTCGGCTCAGGGCGTGATCCTGGCGTTATGGGATCGAGCCCCACATCAGGCTCCTCTGCTATGAGCCTGCTTCTTCCTCTACCACTCCTCCTCCTTGTGTTCCCTCTCTCGCTGGCTGTCTCTATCTCTGTTGAATAAATAAATCTTTTAAAAAAAAATTTTCTAAAGCAACTTCATGTGTCATTCATAAAAACTGCTTGATGCCACCCAATTCAAGTTTTGCTGCAGCTGATTAAGAGGATCCCTTAAAATTAAGGCTTGGGATTCCCCCCCGATTAGGAGGACAGCTCTATTCAGGAAAGCAGGACACCCACCTCAGCTAGAAACTGATCTCTGAGTCAGGGTTTATCCTGCCATTTTCCCCTAACCAATTTTCCCCTAACCAATACTGTCCTATGGAGACATCTTCAGTGTATGATTTGCAATCGTATCCATTTTTGCTAACCCAGAACAGGACTTGCACGACTTGCTCTCTCCTGGGCCTCACCCCTGCAGAGTGCAGACAGCATCCGCTCTGCCAGAAGAATCCTTGAACTGCTTGGGTAGACAGGCAGGTAAGGCAAAGTCAGCTCCACAGCAAAGCCAAGATAGGAAGAAATTGCTTCTCTCCCACCCTACATGGGGTTCTGCCCCTTGGATGAGGGATGCAGCAAGCCAAGTTCCATGTTTTCACAAGACAGTGAATAATAAACAAGGTATTTGTGAGAATTAGGAAAAGAGCTTCCATCTGGATGGAACAATTTTTAAAACATACTTCCTTCTCTGAGTGGCATGGCCCTGGAACCAGAGTCTCCAGCTTGATTAAAATCCAAAGTGTTTTCCTTGGTCTACAAGGTTCTTGCCTGTCCTGCACCCATGTACCTGGGGAAACTCCTCATGGGGTTTCTGTCTACATTAGTCATGCCCCAGCCACTTGCATACCTTTGTCCTTGACTTCCCTCTGCCAGGAATGTCCTCTCCCCAATCCTCATCTATTTTTTTTACCTAGAAAACTCCTATTCATCCTTTGAGATCCCACAAAGTTAGCCCCTTCAGTGGAGCCTTCTCCTCACTCTCATCCTTGCTTCATCCTTGACACCCCGGAGGCTAGCCCATGCTGAGCACATAGTGGGTGCCTGTACCTGTTGGGTGAATGAACGAATAGGTCTTTTAAACCCCCCAGCAGTTTGTGTATATCTTGATAAGCCCCACAAGGCCCCATGTTTGAGCGTATATCATGCTGTACTATAAATGTGAGTTCCTGAAGGGGAGGGTCTGTGCCTTTTCAGTTCTGCATCCCCCAAATACAGCACAGAATGCTCATTACATGCTTGTTGAGCTAAAAGTATCCAAAGCAAGGATCTGTAAGAGCAAGCTGCTTCAAAATGCTTATTTCTGGCCAACTGTTCCATGTCCGAATCTCAGCAGAGTGAGAGTCATAAGATGAAAGGTCTGTGCCACTCACTAGGGCTGATGGCCTTCCTTAGGAGAAAAGCCTGCTCTGAAGGTCTGCATCAGTCTGCTCTGAGCTGTGTGCCATTGACCTTGCTCTGAAGGATAGATGAGGCAGGCCATAGGACACAGCAGGCACTGCAGACAGGATTAGGTTTCCTAACTGCCCTGTCTTTAAACTTTGTTGACTGTAGCTTTAAATATTTATAACACAAGCAGGAAGTTTGGCTGGAATAGAGAAGGGGGGTTGGGGGGACCTGCTTCCCTCTGCCTCAATGATGTTGGCCCAGTGCCCCCTCAGCACTGTTCTGCCAGAGCTTGGGCGCTGACTCCCAAATGTCAGCCCATCCACGGTGGGTGGGGGCGACTGTGGGGATTTTAAATGATGGTTTTGTTTTCATCCACAGCTATTTTTCATAGTCTCAGGGATGTACTATTGACCCAGTCATAGAACACAGACACAATGCAGAAAATTGTCACTCGACCCATCCCTGCACAGAGGGGCCCAGCCATTATGTAAAAAGGCACAAAAGCTTATTTGGGGCCAAAAATTCCAAGTCAGTGCTGAGTGGGCTGGGAAGCTAGAAGTGGGATGCCTCAGAGAGATGATGGGTTTTCTTTCTCTTCTCTCTCTCTCTCTCTTTTTTTTTAGGAGAGAGACGTAATCTTCCAGATACGGTCTGCTCAATAGTTCTTAGCAGAAATAAATACTGCAAGAAAGATAAGTCCTGACAATCACCACTGTTTATGTAGAATCTCTGGCAAACGGCTTCCAACTCAGCGAGTTTTCAAATATGCATCACCCCGCCGCAATATTCTCTCCCCACACTATTTCCAGCTAGTGGATTTTGTTTAGGACCGTTTTCATGATTTGCACTCGTTTTGTAAGCAACATGAGGACCAACTCCAAAAGAAAAGCTAATCAGGGCTCTACCCAGAGACCCTGCAATCGAAATCAGATGTGCTGAGGAAAAATTAATGGAAACACAGAAAGGGAAGGGCGCGATGCTGATTTCATAGCAGAGAGGAGGAGCTGACAGGAGGGAATCTTCGCTGAGCAGAGGGTCTGTGGGAATTCCAGCTGTGCAATCGCGCATTGTATTTATCATGCATGAGGCAACATCTGTACATAACATTGAACACTCCTGGGCCCCAAAGATCAGGGGTAAAGAAAGGGTGTTTGGAGGCAGAGGGTGAAGAGCAGAATGGTTTGTGCGGCCAACAAATAGCTATAACTACTCAAACGGGTGAAAGGAGACACTCACGCTCAGCTTTGTGTCTTTCAAGCAATTCTGTGGAATGTAGCAGGTTTAGTGAGAACCAGCTAAGTCATGTGGTCATAGAAACAAAACAACACACACCAAACAGGGCCGTGAGACCATCCCCCTGGAGGTCACCTTCACTTCTGGCTCAGATCGTGAGGTACCATGTAGGTGAAAGTGTGACTTGGAATATAAATTAATCAGAGTCTCGTGAGTTTTAAAATCATGGAAGAAACAAGCTCTCCCACAACCACTGAGGTGTGTGCCCACAACACAAATGAATGGAAAGAGCCAACATGTTTTTGAGCTCACAGATGGTACCGTATTAGTTTACTTACTCATTCTAAGTGTTAGAAAGGAGCTTTTTAATCCTAAAAAAATGGAGAAACTCATTCAGCCCACCATAAATTCTGTGATTGTAGCTAATCAGTAGTGTCAAGTTAAACATTCTCTCATTAAAGATAAAAAGGCCTTCAAAAGACAGCAAAGCCTAAACCATCCTCCAATGAAAGCTCTGATACTGGTGATCTTTTCCCTGATTTTTTGGCACTCTCTTTCCATTTTAGGACCAATTAAAACGGCACATTTACTGATGAAAAAGTCTCATGAGGTTAGCACTGGACTTCCCCTGGCTTTACCTTACATCTCTTTTCATGTTTCTACATGTACTCTTTTGATGTTTAAGGACACACATACGTGTGTGAACAAAACGCACATTATGGCCCACATACAAAGACATGCTAGTTGCCATATCCATTCACCCAAATCAGACTGGAGAGAATTAGCACATTTAGCAGCTTCCATTCAAGGAAACAAGATGCCTCACAAAGGTGGCCTAACAAAGAATTCATTTAAAAAGAATCTCCAAAAACATATGTATGTACCATGTCACCAGCTAAAGGTCACATGCTTTATCCCATACATCTGCCTTCCACCTTTAAAAGTATAAATAGAAAGCTGTTCAATTAAAAATTTAATTTATAAATTGCTCTGCTATGCTCTGTAACCACCATTAATAAATGATAATTGACTTTACCATTCTGTGGCCACCTTTGTTTCACTCGGGATACATAGTCAATTACCTAGCAATAATGGCGGCCGTATGCTGTTACTGCTTAATTTCACAGGCCTGGGGACGTTTCCAGATAAAGAGAGAACACAAGCAAAATGGCAAGTTTCGTCCTTTACTTCATAGAGTTCACTAGTCCCATCAAAGGGTGGGAGGTGGTCAGAGAAGGGAGCTGCTCCTGCATGCATGCATCTTCCTGCAGGAGGCAGAGGGGGATGGCAGGTGGCTGCAACCTGCCTGAACGACATTCACCCACAGCAGAACAGAACATGTTTAGTGATAGCGCAGCATCCTTTATCCCGCACTTGTAAACCGGCCTCCCTGACCTCTGACAACAAGGGAAATCAGACGTTGGCTCTGCGCAGGGAGAACTTCTGCAACTCTGTTTTATGTAGAATTCCAATCCCGCCCCCACGAGCTGCTTTTTCATTTCACCGCTGCCCTCCGCTTGTCACCCCGACCTGCCTCTGCATTCCCCCGCCAGGCCACTTTTATCTTCACTACGGAGGGCAGAGCCTGCCTCTTCCAATTCTGCTCTAAAGGAAGATTTCTGCTGAACGCTCTTAGGAAATGCGGTGGCTGCATTGTCAATGAGAGGCAGCTCCACAGCATATATTGAAATGTTTGCTCATAGAGATCATGCAAACCTGAGAGATTCCAGAGGTCACTGAGTCTGGATTTTTCCTCCGATCTGACCTCTGACTTATCATCAGCCATTTCAGGAGGTGTATGGATGGAACTGTGACCACCATCCCTCCCCCCAAATTCATATGTTGAAGCCCTACTCCCCAGGGTGATGGTATTTGGAGATGAAGTCTTTGGGAGGTGAGTAGGTTTAGATGAGGTCAGGAGGTACGGCTCCCTGATGGGATTGCTGCTCTTAAAAGAAGAGACAGCAGAGGGCTTGTGCTCTCTCTCTCTCTCCACCCATGAGCGCTAGGCTGGAAGGTGGCCACCTGCAAGCCAGGAAGAGGGTTCTCACCCGAACCAGGCCATGCTTGGCACCCTGATCTCTGACTTCCAGCCTCCAGAACTATAAGAAATAAAGATCTATTATTTAAGCCGCCCGGGCTGTGGGGATTTGTTATAGCAGCCCAAGCAGACTAACTCAGTAGGTTAAAAACAAAAACTCAAAATAAAAATTCAGTTAAAGATGTCAGACATCTGTGTACTCTACCAAGTCTGAATCCCCACTGCATCCCATACTCACGCCGTTACCTTGGCAAGTGACTCTGCATCTCTGGATCTCAGTTTCCTCATCCGCTAAACACAAATTGTTCCCCCCACCTGTATCTCCACCGCAGAGGATTGTAATGAGAAATCAGAAATCATCAAAACAACACATATAAATACTTAGCACAGTGCTGGGCATTGAGTAAACTTAATAAAGAAAATCAAGATCCCCAATAAGCTTGGAAATAAAAATATCTCGAGAAAAAACAGTCAGAAGCAGCACCTTAAGAAAAAATAAAATTCTCTAGTGACCACTGGTGTGCCAACCAGCTGGAAACTACGGACGCTGCGCCTCCCTGAACTTTATCTCTACCCCCAACTGCAGTATCTGCTCTCTACCACACCATGGTCAGAGACAGACACCAAAGCCCAAACCTGCAGATGAAGTTCCTTTGGCTCTTTGAAGTCCAAGTACGAGCTCATTCCCTTCTTCACCTCATACCCCCAAACCCTGCTTTCCGCCAGTGACTCTGTTTTCATTTCAGTATCAACATCTGGTGCCTGTAATTCTATCAACACCCAAACATATGGAAGGAACAACAAGACCCAGCAACATGAACCATTATTTTTAAAAAACAAACTGGGTCCTAAATACCAATTGATTGCTAAAAGGGCACTTACGGAGCTTTATTAAGTACATAGAACATAAATCTGTTTGGCATGTAATTAATTCAAAATTACAGGAACACTAAATGTGTAATTAAATCTACACGGAATGTTTAGGACTTTAGCTGGCATTTACAAAGGAAGCTACGGGAAATTTATTAGCTAGCAATTTATTACTCAAAATACTGGCAAATCATGAGTATGTTGATTGAAATCTAGCTTGCTGTCACTCTGCTGTTCTGGGCCAATGAAAGGTTCAAAGCCTTGCAAACCAGGGGCCAAACAAAAGTCCGTGGCTAAGATGGAGTTTGACAGTTACAGCTCAGTTTGTCCATTCTATGCAATATCAACAAGTGTCTTTATTTCCCTGGTCAATAAGCGCACCACACAGCATTCCTTCAGTGGACTTAAGAACTTAACTGACATATTCAAATGTGACACACAGGAGATCTAAATGAGACAAACACCATGTTATATTTGGAATCCTCACCCATTGACAAACTTTACTGTGTTTAGCCAGAACAAAATATTTTCTCTAGCCTGCTTGAAGTCAAAAGTGTAATATGAAAAATGTATAAAATGAAAGACTCCACAGTAATTCCAGAACATTTTCTGCTCATTTCTAGGCTCTGCTGCAGGCTGGGATGGGGAAGAGAGAAGACTGTCCAGTGTCCACAGCTGGCTTGGCCCTTAGTTGATGGTGTGTTGCACACGTCTCATTGGTCAGCATGGGTACAGGTGCTCTGGAGCACCCCTCGGGAAATAGCCCCAGTGATACAACCTCCTGAAAGCTCCCCGAAGACTTCAAAAGTAGAGTAACCAAGTAGAGCACCACACTCCTCAAACCTGGGGAGGACTGCATTCCAGGGCTTCCAGTGAGCCCAGTCTCCAATTCTTTATTTGACAATCTGGTAAGAAATGTTACCTTCAGCTGCTGTGTTCCCTGTGGCTGGAGGTCCTAAGCAACTAAGCTTTGGAAAAGAATCCCCCTTACCTTTGATTAGGAGGGACCGGTGCTTCTACTCATTCCATCTGTGTTCATTAGGATTGCATTTGGCTGCAAGTAATATAAAATCCAACCACAATATCTGCAAAACCAAGGATGTACTTTTTTCCTTCACACAAGAAACCTGGATAAATGTGGTCCAGTGCTGTGCAGAGATTGCATAGAGTTATGCTCACCTTTCCCTATCATTTGCTCTGTCTTTTCAGTATGCTCACTCATCACCTCATGGCCACAAAATGGCTGCTGCAGCCCCACCCCTCATACTGGTACTCCAGTAGAGATGAAAAAGAATGAAACCTTATCTGGTATAAAAGGTCTTTGTGACAACAACAGTATTGGAAAATCAAAAGAACTCCCAGGAACTCCAGAGCAGACTTATACCTACATTTCCCAATGGCCAGTGCCTGTTGCCACCTCTGGCTAGAAGGTGACACTCCAGAAGGGTGTTGTAATAGAGATTGAGCCAATCAATTAACATTGACTACCACACCATCCTTTTTCATTCAGTCCCAGTGACAAGACATTCAGTGTTCGGTGTAAAGCTCTGAAAAGCTCCGAAACCACTTTCCCAGTTTATTCAACTAAACGCTATGTCAGACACAGGAAATATAAAGATGAACAGGTCAAATACTTAATGCTTTAGACAAAAAAAAAAAAAAAGCCTGCTTTTTGGATGAAGACAAAACCCCAGATTTGAAAGAGATAACACATTAGACTTTGCTTCTAATAGAACTATCTATGATGATGGAAGAGTTTTCTACATTCTCCAACACAGTAGCCATCAGCCATGTGTAGCTAGCTGACACTTAAAACATGGCTTGTGTGACTGAGGAACTGAAATTACTATTTTATTTTGATTTAAATTTATATTTAAATAGTCAAATGTGGCTACTGTCTACTGTAATGGACACTTCAGATCTAGACGTCATGCACACACACATTAAAAAATCAGAGGATCTCATTTTAATAGAGGAATGTCCAAATGTCATGGGAGCCTAGACGTAGAAGCCAATTTCTAGTGAGAGTGAAGGGAAAAATAAAAACATGGATTGTTTAATCTGAGTTTTGTGCGATGTATAGGAGTTTGCCACTTAATGAGGGAAAGCACTACAAGCAGAAAGAAAACTGTGCACAAAGAAAAGGGGAAGAAAATGAAGGTCAAGAGAGACTCTGAGCCAGAACCACCTAGTTAAGTCACCCCAAACTGCTGACCCACAGAAACTGAAATAACCAGTTTGTTATTTGAAGTCATTATATTCTGGAGTAATTTGTTATACAGCAATAGGTAACAAATATAGGATGAAACACTATACTGTGTGTGCACTAACTTCATCCTGTAGACAGCAATGGGAAATCAGAAAATAACAGAGGTGATGCTGTGGCTCAGAAGACAAGGGAGAAAGGCCTGTGAAAATGTATTATGCTAAGCTGACCTCTCCACCACATCTAGCATCGGCCTCTAGAAAAGCCCCAAAGGCTCTAGACGCCAGGGCTTCTGAGCCCTCCCACCACGGCCTAGCCCATGCCCTTCCGCACCTAGAAGACCATTTAATTTCAAAAGCAACATTTCAAAGGACATTAAGTTAGCCTCCCTAACTGTGGTCCCTACAAGCAATTACCTTTTCTGCTGGATAATAGGCCAACAAGAATTTTAAAGACAGAACTCATATTTTTAACTTCCATATGCCAAGCTGAGAAAAGGGCTTTATGCAAATATAGCATAAAAATATATACACCCCCCAAAAGTCATCATCATTAGGCTTATTTCAAAATCAGATCTAATATTAATTCCCAGGCAATAACACCCTTTGGAATGAAAAGATTTGATTACTCTATAGGAATTCTAATGAATAGCACCCGCCACTCCTCTACCCACACCCACCCCTATGCTCTCTAAGCATTTTAAAGAATTTTTCTTTTTTTTAAGTAACATTATATACAGTTCAGAAACACCAGCTAGAAAACATCCTGGCTTTGGAATTGAAAGATCACAACCCTTGGGAGGCCTGGTGACAGGGGCCAGAGAGCACTGTGGGAAAAGTAGAATGAGTTAATGCTTCTCTGCAGATTTGGGGCCAGTACCCTTTCCGCCATATGCAGAATCTCTAGAGCAAATATATCCAACATGGGTCATCAACACCAGTCCCGGTCCAAACTTGGGACGCAGAAAACCTAAAATAGCTATGTGAACTCTGTGTTGTTTTTTAAATGAGCCAAATATTTAAGTCAAAAGTGGTATAGACAGATACAACCAGCAAGTATCAGCAGTTCCATCTTGATATCCACAGGCTAGAAGAATCTCTCTTACATCCCTTCTCTGTTTCTTACTAAGTTTTATAAAACCACAGAACATCAGAATCAAAGGGTCCCTGCAGGGGCAGGGAGCAACCCTCCCTCTCACAAATAAGGAAATTAAGGCCAGGGAGGGAAGGGGACTCACCTCAAGCTGCATGCACACTGAACCAGCTGGGGCAGAAGCTCAGTCTTTTTCAGCAATTTGGAAGAGTAAGTCCAGTGCTCCCTGGATCCAGTCTCAGAGGGGTGGTAACACAACAGATTGTTACTCATGCAAGCTGACTGTGAACTGCTCCTTTCTTCTGATTAGCAAGTCTTAAAAAGAGATGCTTCTTGATTCTCACATGGTCCTTTTAGGAAATCCACTTTCTTCTACCCCAAACTACTTTGGTTTCGGGAACAAGACAGATGGATACAAATTTCATTCACATGAAGCTCCGTCAACACTCCTGTGGGACAACATAATATTGGGAAGCCAGCAATGAGATGCTTCTACCAATTACAAGATTTGACAATGTATAGGATCTTTGAGAAAAGGTTTGGAAGGACTCTTTCAGGCTGCAGGACTATAGATGTGCCCTCTCCCTAGAGCCGCCAGGCATGCAGTCTGCTCCCCTGGACAGGCTTCTCTGTGCCTCACTGCAGAGGACAGATTTCTTTCTCTGCTCTTACCTTTGACTGAAAAAAAAAAATGTGCACATATGGGGAAAAATGAAAGCATACCAATAGCCTATAGAAAGAAGTTAAGTCTCCTTCAAACTCCTGAACCCAGGCCCTGCCTTTAAATGCAAGCATTATTCACTGTATGTTATTTCATGCCTATGTGTATATCTCCTTTTCTCTCCACCAAGGGGAACATTCCAAACTCATATTGCCTTTGGTATTTTTCACTCAACAAAAGAGCTTTGAGATCTTTCCCTGTCACCATATAGAGATCTACTTTATTCGTTTTTCACAAGTCCGTAATATCCCATTGTTTATACAATCATTTATTTACCATTCTCTTATTAATGAACATCCTGGTTCTTTCTAATCATTTATTTCTCAAATCTCTGCCATGGGCAGAGTCTCATTATAGGTCTGGAGGATAAGACCCTGGTAGAATATGGCAGGCTTGTGCATGACAGACATTTTTAAATCAGGGACAGGATGCTAGGGCAGCCCAGTTATCACAGTGCCTCTGTACAGAACCAGTAGAAACCTTCTGTCCCAGTTTCCACCTCAGCCTGACTTCTTGTGCCTGCTTCCTCCTTTCCTCCAACCTCCCTCTGGCCTTCAGAGCATTCATGTATTTTCTGTCTCCTCCACTAGGGTCAAAAGTTCCACTGAGGACCAAACCCCCACGCCCCTCAGAGTCCTACTGTTCTGAACCTTCTTCCCTTTGCAGAGAAAAGCAATTCATTAAACGTCTCCTAAAGAATCCACAAATGCCTCAACAATTGATGGAGTGACTAGCAAGCACTTCACGAAGGTCTCATGGTTTTCAATGGGTTTTACTCTCAACCCTTCTAATAGGAAGATACAAGATCTCTCCCTTCTTGAGTGTGCAGGAAGCTATTTTCCCTCAGGTCACACCCATGTTCTTCAAGGTGACCCCACAGGGGCAGAAGGAGCCAACAGCACACCTGGGCCCTCCCAGGCCAGTGGCCACAGTGTGTTTGTGTGCATGTGCGTGCGTGGATACGTGAGCACAAAGCAGGCCATCCCATAAACAACAAAAACACAAAAGCAGACCGCCTGTGACCTTCAGAAGAACCCTGCATCCCCCCAGCAAAGGCAGTCGGCAGGACTGCCTGGTGCTCTTTTGTTCGGGGCTGATTGGAGCTGTCACGGACACAGTGCATCTCCCAGTGGCAGCTTGCTGTAAGCCAGGCAAGCTCGTGCAGATGCCCTGCCCAGAATTCACTCTGGCAAGGAACCCGGGGCCTTTCTCCTCCAACAAGGGGAGAGTTTGCAGGTGATAAGGAATCACAGCAGCTGAAAACCACAACAACTTATGCTGATGACTAATTAAGTGCCAGGCACAGTCCTAAGTGCTTTGTATATAATAGCACACCTGATCTCCACCCAGCGCTGTCGGTATTACCATCATCCCATCTACAAAGCAGGAAACCAAGGCACAGAGGTTGAGTAACTTGTTTAGAGTCCCGCAGCTAGTAAGTGGCAGATGTGGAGCAGCAATCTAGACCCATGGCTATTTCCCACTAGGCTGGGGGCGGTGGTTAGGGAGTAGAGCGTTTACAGTGAGGCACTGCTTTGAGCAATCCACACATATCTCGGGTGATCTTTCTAAGCAGCCCCGTGAAGCAGGAACCATGAATAACTCCATTTGCCAATAAGGACACGGGAGGTCATCTCAATAAGCCTGTGGAAGATCTGGCTGCTAGTAATTAAGCTTGAGAACCAGATTCCTTGAGCTACAGAGCTCGTGCTCAGAACCACTGCTCTGCACCACCTCTGATCCCACCGGCCCCCCTCCTGCAACAGCTGCCCTCGTGTTTTGCATTTAAACCACAAGTGGCATCTTGTACCTGATCTTGGGACTTTAGCAAACATCAGCCAACCTCAAGGGCTTGTGAAATCTTTTGGTTTTAAAAATATTCAATGTCTAAAACTATGGAGATAAACAGGTGATCAGAAACACAATAAACCTGGAAATAGAACAGAGGCCACCTACTTGCCCCCAGTTTCAGGGAGACAATAGGTAACACTTTGTGAGTGCTTATTGCCAGATATTGTTCTAGATGCTTGACCTGTTAAAAATCATATAATTCTCCCAACAAATTTCTAAAGTCGGTAGCAGTGTCTTCATTTTATAGGGGAGACAAGGCACAGAGAGGTTCGATAAGCTGCCCATAGTCACACAGCTTATAAGAGCAGGACCAGGATTCAAGGCCAGGCAGTCTGGCTCTACAGTTGGGTTGCCAGACTTAGCAAATTGCAAAAACAAAACAAAACAGAAACACATAAGCGACCAGTAATTGTGTTAGCATAAGAATGTCACATGCAATATCCCTGCTCCTCCACAGCCTACATGATTCGCACACAGCATGCTTCCCTGTCCTCTGTCCGTGAAACCAGTCCAGTGTCGCAGTGTCTAATAGACTCACCTTTGCCGAGGATCCTAAGTGGGGGAGATGCCCACAGCCTGTCCCAACCCCTCTGCTTATGGCAAGGTGAGACTCTCTCACCTCCACCTCCCATTATCCCACCTGCCAGCACAAGGTAGAAAAACACATCACTACCCCCACATAGAGCACCCTCCCAGCCCCCATGTAGCTTCTGATGCTAAAGAGAGGACTCTTTATTCACCTCTGGACCACGGAGCTTGTTTATGCAGCCAGCAGCCTCTTTCTACTGAGGTTTGGAATAAAGCTGTAGCCATGTACACGAAGTAGGTGAGGCAGCCGCTCCCCATGAGCTTGGAAATGCATGAGGAGCACTGAAGGGCCCTCCTGCCCCTCCCTCCGCAGGGCGTCCTAAGCGTCAACCCTGGGCTTCAGTCTGGGGCGTCGACGCACAAACAGGTGAGGCTCCTCTGAAAATAACAGAATCAAAAGGGCCTGTGTGCTTCATTCCCCCTTCTGATTACCCCCCTTTATTTATCCCTTTCTTCCCCTACAGATCTTACTGAGGGCTTCAGACGGGAGGAGGGTGGGGGAATGGGATAGGCTGGTGATGGGTAGTAAGGAGGGCACGTATTGCATGGTGCACTGGGTGTTATACGCAACTAATGAATCATCGAACTTCACATCGGAAACCGGGGATGTACTGTATGGTGACTAACATAATATAATAAAAAATCATTAAAAAAAAAAAAAAGGGCCTGTGTGGCTGTGTATCAGGGAGAGGGCCAGCAGAGCTTCGGGGCCAGAGGTGGAGCATGGAAAAACCTCCAAACAAGTGAAAGCCAAAGTTACAAGTAAAGAGCAGCTCAGAGACAGGCAGACTCTCTAGATACTTACAGGGCCTGCTGCAGCATGTGCGCATAGATCCAGATGTGGATTTCGAGATTGCCATTTGGGGTGCTTCTTGGGGCTAAGAACCATGAAGACACATGTCCCCCCTGCGGTTTTATGACCATGTTTAGCAATGAGTGATGCTGAACGGAAGGGAGCCATTCTGCAGTGCCTGCCTGGGCCTCACAGACGCTGCCTCCCCCCTTCCCAGAGTGGCAGGGCTGGTTAAGGCATAGACCTCCTCTCTGCCCCCAAAGCTTTCTGTTTCCACAAAAGGGATTCTCAGCAAAACAGCATCATGACTGCAGGTAATCGCAGGCCTCTTTCTCTTTAAATAGCTTCTTTGTAACCACAAACATGTATGTTTTTCATAAAGCTCTGAAAATTGTACTAGGCCCTGGGGAGGTACCAAGTGGAAACGCGGGTGCCGGGAGATTAGAACTCAGCTACTCCAGAGGTACACTGTGCTGTTTGTAACAATTATAATAATACACCTGTACCACTATTGTCAGTGTGGACCAGCCACACGGGGGCTCATTAGTATTGTATTAGGGCTGCATGGGGAAACAGATAATGGCCCATAATGAAAAATGCCAAATTTTCTATATAATAAAAATGAACTTGATTAATGAAAATCACTTTCAGGGAAAGAGTTACAGCGTTGTTAGAAATAAAAAATGATGTATTAATCCGACATTCTTACAGATGGTCCCAACCTCCTGACAACTGCTATTCATTTGAGATGCTATTAGCATGCATAATTATGCTAATTAAGTTGTAATTAAGCACCAATTCTTCAGAGGGCTTTTTTTGTCTATCATTTAATACAACTCAGTTGCAAAGAGTGCTTAAAGCTTTGTACAGTGTTTCATTCAAAAGGGGTTCCCAAATTTCTTAGCAAAGATTTAGCAGCTGAGCCATGGATAGGAGCTATAATCCTTGTTTTGGTTAAAGAAAAGTCAGTAAATACCAGCGGGATCTGCCAGTTGTTGATAAAATAATGAACGCTTTCTGCTAAAATAAGCACAGTTCAAACCAGGGCAATTACAATGAGAACAAAATGTATAATTATCAGTAGTGATAGAACCATTGTCCTATTACATGGTCGGTTTTATTCTTTTTATTTGAAAAAAGGGGACTTAAGGAGTACATTCAATAAGAAATAATTAGAAAAAATGGCATTCAATATTTTATTAAAAGTAAAATAAATCAGAAAGCTGAGGGTATCTCCTGGGGAAGGGGATGTGCATAGAGAACGAATCAGTGATTTTGTTTCCAGTTCCAAAGGCTATTTGAGATAAACATTTTAAAAAGAACATCATAAAATGATAAAGTGCACATAAACGGTTTTTTCAACTCCACTGTCTACAGAGGCAAAAGCAGATTTTTTAGCAGAGAAGTCAGCTAAACTGGCAATTTCAAAGATACATGTTTACCTGCCAATTTGACTGAATTCTACCACTTTTTTTCCCAAATATTTATTGCGTATGAGTATGCCAGATGCTGATTTAAGTTTTGTTTTGTTTTCTGACTAGTTCAGCTGTGATGAGGCCAGAAAGAGCCAAGGAGCTTAGAACAAAGGAGGATAAAGGGCTTGAGACCAGTGTCTGAAGGAGAGGCTAGCAGGGTCTGTTTTCCTGGGACACTAGCACCCTGTTACCTTCCTTCCAAAGCAGATAAATCTGTTTCCCATGAACTGCCTTGTCATCTTTATTCTATACTGAGCTGAAGGGGCAGAATCAGTAAACAGACTTTGAGGAGCTCTGATTCTCCCCGAATGTAACTTTTAGTGACTTATTTAAAAGAAAACCAAGAGTCTACACCATTGCAACCCCATCTCCCAATTGCCACATAAAAAATGACCAGGGAAAGTTTAAAAAAAAAAAAAAAAAAAAAAAAAAAAAAAAAAGCTCTAGGAGGGAGCGTTGGAAATACCGCTATGCCAAATCTTGGCAAATCATCTCCCTCCTCCTTCTAACTGTGGCATTGCAAAAATAAATATATACTCTTTCTTTGAAATGAGCTTTGCCTTTTCTGTTGCAATCTCTTTTTGGACATAGTCTTTGCATTTAGTTTTACTTTAAGCCTCTGGAAAACTTACTCCTTGGGTAGTATGCTCTGCAGAAACCCTCATTTTGTCTAGTCTCCGCTTTCTCTCCCGGCAGTCCAGAGCACAAGGGAAGGAACTTACAGAGAAACATTGCCCTGGAAGATGGAGGCAGCTGGTGGCCTGCCTCAGCACAGTGTAACATTCAACAGAGGGTTCAGCAAAGTGTCCTCATCTATAAAATGGAATGCCCATTAGCTGCTCTGAACAGCTCACATGTGAGGATCAGACAAGGCAGTAAGTGTATAGGCACAGTGAACAGAATGGACCGTTACATCAGTCTGTGGGATTTCCACTCAACAAAGATGTCAAGTGTTACTGAGACCCTCTGATGCGGAATGTCCAGGTGCATCCAGGCCACAGACGCAAGTACACTCTTCATTTGTTCATTCAAATATTTACTATGTATCTATAATGTGTTCTATAAAGTTTCAAATACTGGGGATACAGCCCTGAATGTGTTGACACATTTAAATAAGATGCCAGATATAAATGCTATGAAGAAAATAAAACGGAGCAACATGACAGAGTTATTGGACAGGGAGTTGCTTTTGATAATACGGTCAGGAAAGTTCTCTCTGAGATGCTGACATTTAAGCAAAACTGGGAATAACATGGAGTTGGCAACAAGAATATACTACATGAAAATAAAGAATGGGATTCCTCCAAAGCACAGCAAAGAAAACAATCAACAAAACAAAAAGGCAGCCTATTGAATGGGAAAAGATATTTGTAAATGACAACACAGGGTTAATATCCAAAAAAAATAAAGAACTCTTATAACTCAATGCCAAAAAAAAATCTTGATTAAAAATGGACAGAAGCCCTGAATAGACATATTTCCAAAGAAGACATACAGATGGCCAACAGACACATGTAAAGATGCTCAACGTGACTGATCATCAGGGAGATGCAAATCAAAACCACAAGTGAGATACCACCCCACACCTGTCAGAATGGCTATTATTAAAAAGACAAGAAATAACAAGTGTTAGTGACGATGTAGAGAAAAAGGAACCCCTATGCACTGTTGGTGGGAATGTAAATTGGTGCAGCCACTGTGGAAAACACTATGGAGGTTCCTCAAAAAAATTAAAAATTGAACTACCATATGATCCAGCAATCCCACCTCTGGGTATTTAACAGAAGGAAATGAAAACACTAATTTAAAAAGATATATGCACCCATATTTTCACTGCAGCATTATTTACAATAGCCAAGATAAGGAAGCAGCCCAAGTGTCATCAACAGATAAGTGGATGAAGAAGATGTGGTACACACACACACACACACACACACACACACACACACACTGGAATATTACTCAGTCATAAAAAAGAACAGAACCTTGCCGATTGCAAAAACACGGATGGACCTACAGGATATTATGCTAAGCGAAAAACAGTCAGAGAAAGACAAATACCACATGATCTCACTTATATATGGAATCTAAAAAACAAATGAACAAACAAAACAGAAACAGGTTCATAGATACAGAAAACAAACTGGTGTTTGCCAGCAGCGAAGGGTGTCGGGGGATTGACAAACTAGGTGAAGGGGATTAAGAGGTACAAACTTCCAGTTATAAAATAACTAAGTCACACAGATGTAAAATACAGCACAGGGAATACAGTCAATAATATTGTAATAACTTTGTATGGTGACAGATGGTAATTAGACTTATCGTGGTGACCACTTCATAATGTTTACAAATATCAGATCACTGTGTTGTATACCTGCAACTAATATGGTATATTTTTAAACTGAAGTATTAAAAAAAAAAAAGAGTATGTTCCATGATGAACCTCCCAGCAGAGAGAACTGCTAGTGCAAAGGCCCTAAAGCAAGAATGAACTTGGCTGGTTTGAGGGATGGGAGGAAGGACAGGATGATAGGACACAGCAAACAAGTCCGAGATTAGAAGCCCATGGGCTCAGAGAAGAGATCAGATCATACAAATCCTTGCAGATGCAATAAGAAGTTTGGATTTCTTTCTAAGTGCAAAGAGAAGACATTCAGTCATTTCCAATCAGGTAGTGATGGATTCATCTGAGCTTCTGGAGAGAACTGGGTTGCAGGTGAGTGAGAGGTGAGCAGAGTTAAGAAGCTCTTGCAGGAATACAGATGGGAAACAGTAGCTTGGACAAGAGGAGGTGGCACGAAAACGGGGAAAGTGGTCCAATGGGGGACATATTTTGGACACAGAACTAATAGGACTGACCATATATACACAGGACATGTGAACTTGGTCACTCGTTGCAAAATATCCCCAAGAATATTTGCTTTCTGTTTTAGCATTTTTATTACTTACATGTCCCCATATTAAAATTGAAGACAAAATATGGACAATCAGCCGACCTCAAGCACAATATCTAAGACATGGAGGAAAACCTTGGATGATGGGACCATCAGATCTCTGGCAATGGCCTCTGAGGAAGGCATGCGGGCATTCCCAACTTATGTGAGCTACCTGTAACTCATATAAGAAATATCAAGGCCTGGCAGCTGGTGGGCAGAGTTCCATGGGAGTCTGAGAACTGATGGAAAGTAAAAGACTTCAAATAAGGAAACCAGTAACTTGCTTGCTGGAAAGAACCACAGGCAGAGACGGAGAAATTAATCAGTAGCCCTCAAAGAGTAGAAAAAACAATGACCAGGAAAGGAAAAACTAAAATTCCCACACGCAAATTGCAGGAAAGGGGCTTATTCACTTTCATTAGCCAAACAGGGCTAACTAAATGCAAGGCTCTGTTACATCTGCTACCACTTTACCGGACAATGTCACCTGTGAAGGAAGTACAACAGTCTCGAGGATGGTGAGTCAGCCCAGATGTGACAAAGCTTTAGCCACTGTCCTTTCCACACCCAGACAATTCCTGTGACTTCGATTCTTCAGAGCTCTCTCCCAAATATTCATGAGAAAGTACGTTTCTTCCTGGACCTACAGATCTTGATCGCAAGAGCCCCTTTCCTGAAGGCAACCACAGCTTTTTGAAAGAATGAGCTTTTCTTTGCCTTTTCTAGAACTCAGCATTTTAAATATATCCCTTTGCCAGTAATTGTTGAGGTAAGAAGGGTGGAATAAGGGAATGATGAGGGGAACAATTTTAAGAACAGATGGCAAAATATATTTTTCAATATGTGACCAAAAAAAAAAGCAAGGCAAAAGTCAAATGACAAAGAGGAAAAAATATTTTCAACCTATATCACAATAATGTCAACATCCCCAATATATTAAAAGTTTCTATAAATAGAGAAAGCAAGCCCAACAATCCTATACCAAAAACAAAACAAAACCAAAAGATACAGGAATCATAGAAAAAGAAATACAACAATTCTTAAATGTGTGAAAAAGTGCTCACTCTTGCTAATAAAAAAGAAATGAAAAATAAAACTACAGCTAAATAGAATTTCACAACTATTATGTTCACAGCTAAATAGAATTTCACGCCTATGAAGGTTGACTGCATACATACCTACACATACTTGCATGAGCACACACACACACACACACACACACACACACACATACTGTGCTGGTGAGGGGAAAACAGGGGCTTTAGTATTTGTTTGTAGACTTTTCAGACGGTATAACCCCTATGGCAAGGAATTTTTAAATGTCTAGCAAAGTTATACATGCATTTACCCTTTTACTCAGAAATCCCAAAGACATGCTGGCAAAAAATAAGGTGACAGGAACCAACTAGCAAAAAACTACATATAATACAATTGTCCATCAATAGGTGACTAGTTGGATAAACTACCATGCACTATAAAAAGGAATAAGTGAGATCTACATACAGCTATGGAGTGATCATCAGAAAATACCATTAATTTTTAAAATGCAAGGAACAGAAAAGCATGTAGAGTATATTTCCTCTCATTTTCAGAAGAATATGTGTGTGTAAGTGAACCTGCTTCTAATTTTAAAAATGCAGGCACAGAAGTGCCTGTATTTTTTTTTAAGATGCCACGTAGGGACAAGTAAAAGAATAGGGTGGGGAGTTGGGGTAAAAGCTAGATTTCTCTGAATATCTCTTGTTTTTCAGACATGCCTCTAGAGCTATGTAAATGTTTTACCAAGCTGTATTGAAAAAATTAAATCAGAATAAGAAGTACCTCAAATCTGAAAACTAAATGAAACAAAGAACCTAACTATATATTACATAATCAAAAGACATTATTCCAAGTGACTTTAAAATATAATTTGATCATGAGTCTCAAATGGGTGTATCCTAAGGTCAAAAAGAACTGCAAAGAAATATTAGTTTTGGGCATTTGTACTGTCAGTATCAACTCAATGTACTTGTTCATAAAAAAACGTGTTTTTCGGGACACCTGGGTGGCGCAGTCGTTAAGCGTCTGCCTTCGGCTCAGGGCGTGATCCCGGCATTCTGGGATCGAGTCCCACATCAGGCTCCTCTGCTAGGAGCCTGCTTCTTCCTCTCCCACTCCCCCTGCTTGTGTTCCCTCTCTCGCTGGCTGTCTCTCTCTGTCAAATACATAAATAAAATCTTAAAAAAAAAAAAAAAAAACACGTGTTTTTCTTAGAGCTATTTGCAGAAAAGTCCTGTGCATAAAGACAAACCAAATACAAAGAGCCCAGTGTCCAGACTCTGGTCTCAAAATACCTTGTCTCACTGATAGAAAGTACTTGCTCCTTGGAGAAATGGCTGATGGCAGATCTAAGCACAGGAAATGAGCAAGATGAGCCAGAGACAAAGAGGAAAGCATGAGTCACCAAGACTTCTGGGATCACATCAAAGGACACAGAAGCCAACTTGAAGGAAATTCCATTGGCCAAAGACGGAGCAATTTGAGCATAAAAAGAACAGTATCTGTCATTGATTTAAACAGATCAATCATGTTAAAATTTATGTGTTTATAATTGCATTCTTTTTAAAAATTTGTCATTGCTATGGTTTAAATGTTTGTATGCATCCTCCAAATTCATATAGTGAAATAATGCTCAATGTGATAGTATTTGAAGGTGGAATCTTTGGGAGGTACTTATGGGAGGTACTTTGGGAGATACTTACTTTGGGAGGACAAACACCCTCATGAATAGGATTAGTGTTCTCATAAAAGAGACCCCACAGAGCTCCCTAGTCACTTCCACCATGTGAGGATACAACAATAAGTCTGAGACCCAGAAGATAGCCTTCAAATGACCATAGTGGCACCTTGATCTCAGATTTCTAGTCTCCCAAACTATGAGGAATAAATTTCTGATGTTTATAAGACATCCAGTCCATGGTATTTTATTTCAACAGCCTGAAAGAACTAAGATAGTCACTGCTAGAGGATGCTAGGAAACTATAGTCATTGTTTTGAAAACTGGAAAATACAAATGAGAAAAATCAAATATTTGCCCCCCTTTCCCTAGATGAATTCTCCCTCAATTTAAAAGAATAAAAAGGAAAGAAAGGAAAATAAAAGTTCTTCTTTTCTGAAGAATTCCAGGTTAAAAAATGAAACAAAGGTAGACTTAGAACATCACCACTTTGTAACATTTAAAAAAATTATAGATCTGGGCAATGTTTATCAATGGTCAATTAAGCTATCAGGTTGGAAGCTGGTGGGGAATTTTATAAAAGGGTGGAGTGACTTGACCATATCTGAATCCAATGATAAATTTTAACCTCAAAAAGAGATACAAGCAAACATTGTGTACCTCCTGATAGAAGTACTCAATACCACCTATGAGATGTAGGTTTAAAGGGAGACTCAAAAAGAATCAACAAGCCATGGTGATTGGATCATCAAATGTTACCAATATCCCAACTAACCCAGAGATTGTAAATAGACTTCTAATCCTCTGACGGCTTTCATGACCCTGTACAGCAGAAAAAGACGCCAATGATAACACAGATTTTTATCCCAGAAATGCAAGGATGGCACAAGAGTAGAAAACAATCATTTCAAACAATACTGGTAAAACATTTTATAAACTTTAAATACCCACTCATGAAAAAATCTTAGGAAACTAGAAAGAGAAGGAAAAATTTTTAACCTGATACAAAGTGATTTCTAAAAACCTACTATAAAATTCACACTTAAATGTGAAATATTAGAAACATTTTTTTTTAAGTCAGGAAATGGACATATGTCCTACAATCACTTTTATTCCATTGTTCTGGAGGCTCTTAGTTCATAGGGTAGGCCAAGTAATGAAAATAAGAGGTAAAGACTAGAAATAAAAAGAAAAAAATTATTTTATATAAAAATTACATAACATCCTAAGGATTATACAGTAAAACAAAACTACTACAAATAAAAGGACAATTTAGCTAGATTTCTGGATGTTTAAATAAAAATAAATAAATAACATTCCTATAAACTAGCACTAACCAATTAGAAAATACTATAGAAAAAAAATTCAAGGTACTTAATTTCTGTGAGGAAATAAGCTATTAAAATGTATATGACTTGTGGAGGAAATACAATTAAAATCATTAAAAGATATAAAATTTTATAAATTTATACTACATTTATAAATGAGAAAATACCATTAAAAATTCAAGTCTCTCCAAATTAATCTTTATATTCAATACAGTTACAATTAAAATCCCAACAGAGTTTTTCATGGAGTTGACAAACAGATCCTAACATTCATATTGAAGGAGAGAGATCCAAGAATTGCAAAGAAAACTGTGAAGAAGTATAAGAAGAGGAAACTATTCCAATATATATTGCTGTGTAATAAACCACCTCAAAACTAAGTTGTTCGAAACAATAATTTATTTTGTTCACAAATCTAGAGTTTGGGCAGATCTTGGTGGAAACTTCTCATCTCTGGTCCGAAAGGCACCAGCAGAAGTTGAAAGTAGTGCTCAGGGCTGCCACCATCTAAAAGCTCATTAACTCACCTGTATGGCCGTTGAGGCTGCCTGATGGCTGGGACCTAGGCTGGGCTGTTGGCTGCAACACCTATACTTGGCCCCTCCACAGGGCTGCTTGGCTTCCTCGCAACATGGTGGCTTGATTCTGAGACAACCACGTGGAAGCTGTATCACACTTTATGATCTAGCCTTAAAAGTCATACAACATCTTATCTGTTTGAAATAGATAGTTAAGCCTTTCCAGAATCAAGGAGTGGGGAACTAGACCTCTTGATGCAAGAAGTGTCAAAGAATTTACAGACAAGTTTTAAAACCACCACAGGCATGTTCCCATAAGATATGATATTTAAACTATAGCCATTAAGCATGACCCAGGGATACACAAAACACAGGATGGACTGGAATAGCATGATTTGGGGTGGGATGGGATGAGATGGGATAGGATTAGATGGAGAACCAAGAAACAGAGTCATATGTAAATGGATACTTGATACAAGGGTTGACATTACCAACTGGTAAGGAAATGATGGACTACTTATTTAAATGTGCTGTTACAAATGATATTCATTTAGGAACAAAATAAAATTAAGTCCTTACAAAAAAATAAATTCTAGGTGAAATAAATGTGTAAAACCTCAAAACAAAAATCAAAACTTTAACAAGAAAGAAATGTAAAATAATGTATTTACAACTTAGTGGTAGTGAATTATTTTTTAAATGAGATATCAAAAAGCACCAATCATAAAGAAACAGATTGTGAATTCTGACTAAAAGTAAATTTTCAGTTTCTATATAACTAAAGATACCATTAAAATGCAAAAGACAGGCCACAGCCCAGGAGAATGCCTTTAACTGACAATTGATTAGTATCAGAATATATAAAGAACATTTAATACTCAATAAGGAAAAGGCAAATAGCTCAATACAAAAATTAGCAAAACCTACATGCATTTAGTTCATAAAAAAAGAAACACAATGAAAAAAATACATGAGAAGCTCCACAACTTTCCCATTTATCAAGGAGATGTAGTTAAACAACTATAAAATACCATTTTTTACCCAAAAACTTGGCACATTTTTTTAATGACAATATCAAATGTTGGAAGGATCATGTGTACACTACCGATAAATGGATATTTGGGCAATACGACAGCATCTAGTAACATTAAAAACATTCAAGTCTTGCCAACCAGCAACATCACTTCTCTAATGTTCATACTTTAGAGAAATGCTCACACACACACACAAAGAAATTAACAAACATGTTAATGGTTTGTGAGAGCAAAATAAACAAATACATAAATAAATAAGAGAAAACACTTAAGTGTTCATCAGGAGGGAAACAGATAAATTATCTTATATTCAAATAATGAAAAATTCAACACTTAAGTGAAAGAACTTGATTTATAAGTATATTGAATTTTAAAAGCAAGTTGCAAAAGGATAAGCACTGCATAATATACCACTAATGCATTTTCACACCATATATTATCTATTGATACACACTGATGTAGCAAATGAATAAAATTATGGAAGTGAAGGATATTTGCCAAGACAGTAGCTTTCTTTGGGAAGCAGAGAATGGCAAGGTGGCTGCTGGGAGTACAAAGGAGGCTTTCCTGATAGGTCACACTTTATATCATAATAATAATTATAAGTACAAAAATTTGAAGCAAAAATATCAAAATGTTAAATTTTATGATTTCTAATTAATGGACAGAGGTATCTGTTATACTACTTTCATAATTAGCTCATTTATATTAAACATGCTAAGTGTCAATAAATCTAGTTATTGGACTCTTGATGGCAAGAAACTCAAGCCACCCAGATCAGATAAAAATGGAATATTTTGACTCACAGAATTCCACAACTATTTGAAAGAGCAACCCTGAGAAGAAAAAGTTTTCAGCAGATCTTAGAAACAAAGTTGAACCAAGAAATGTGAATGCCACCCGGATTCTCTCACCCACTCTGCTGCCTGCATCTTTCTGCATGTAATACTACCATCCTTACCAGAACTGCTAGTACTACTGCTGCTGCTGCTAGCAGTGATGAGCACTTATGGAGTGATTACTGTTTACAAAGCAATGATCTAAGTGCTTTATGTTTAGTAACTAATGTTATCCTCAGAACAATACCACTTTATGGATGGAGAAACTGAGGCTAAGAAAGGTGAAATATCTTGCCAAAGCCAAGCAGCTGGTAAAGAGTTAAAAAGGCATTAAACCCAAAAAGCCATTATTATCCCTGATCACCAGAAATGGATTTTTACCAACCTGTAGTAATAGAAGTATTGAGTTCTTTTTGCATATTTTTTTCATCTCATATTTTCTGCTACTGGAAGAAGACAGATGCTCTTTCTGGCCTCACATTTAAAAATCCAAGGGAAAGGTTGTGATTACCTGATATTGGGTCAGGTTCTCCTCCCGAACCAATCACATGCAGCCTGTAGGGGGCAGCACAAGGGGTATAACGAAACACGGAACACAACAGAAGTTTCCATGGAAACTATAAAGTTAGAGCAGGAAAAGAGATTACCAGAGAAAATGAAGACTCAGTTTCCTAAGGCAAGATGGAAAAGTAAGCATGAGAGCTGTGTGGATAGATAATAGATGCCCACTACATTTTAGTATTTAGTATTAAGTACGGTGCTTGTTGTTTTTTATACTTTTCTGTTTTATCTAAAATGTGTACAATGAGCATGTATTATTTTTATAGCTTTAAAAAATGTAAGTTCTTTCAGCAGCTGCCCCTCCTTTGCATTCTTCTCCTCTTCTCTTTTCTCCCCCCGGAAATAGATTCTGGCACTTTGTGTTGGTGGATGAATGGAGCCAATGTCTCCTACACAGTCTCTGAATTCCTCCTGAAAAGTCTAAAATGTTCTCTGTAAACATCCCCAGAGTGAAGAAATTAGGAAAGTTATTTAAAGGTCATGTTTAAAAGTTGTTTTAAATGATTAACTTTTATTTTCTTTATTTTTGAAATCAGGATGATCAAACAGATAGAAACAGTGTGTTAGAGACCCAGAGACGAAGGTTCAAATCTTGGCTCTGACACTAACCAGGAAACAATTGTGAACATGTCTTAATCTTCCTTATCTTAAACTCATCATTTCAAAATGGGGTAAATGACAACAGCCTCACAGGATTGAGGGGTGGCAGATGGTATCTGGAAGGGAGAAAATCAGAATGGTAAGAGTTTGGTCCAGGCAGTAAGGTAATCATAGATTTGTAGAACAATCTGTCACTTGTCCAGAAGAGCATCAGTGGTCTTCTAGAAATTTGTCGTGTAAATGGAGATGCATTTCTAAGCTTTTTTCTCTTTATTCTAAGGGAGGGGTTAAGCCACTTCAGATATGTGCTCTGGCAGCGAATATGGCCCCTAGAGAAGGAAACTGTCCATGGTGTCTTTGCCTAGCATCCTTGCTAGAAAATAACTGTTTTTATGGCATGTTTCTGCTAAAGAACATTCTCCTACATGTCTGAAACTGGAGCCCTAGGAAGAGCCTCCTGTTGCCCTTTCTCAGCCAGGATTCAGTCCAAAGACATTAATAATGAGCTGTCTCAGACACTAATTTCTCTGTGCTACATTAGAGAGGCAGACAAGATAGGAAGCTGTGTCTTAAGAGAGTATTCAGGAAGAGCATTTTAGGTTCTGGGGTCTAGTATGAATCGTTCGTACATGTGGTGGCCAAGAAGAAAAGAGAGAAGAGCATTCCTGGGAGGGAAACAGATTCCAAACTGGAAGGATCTGGATCCATGATCGGCAATTGAGGCAAGATGAGAACACAAGTTGAAAGTCTGACTCATCTGCTGGGGACATTAATCTTTGAGACAGGGGGAGCAATAGTTCATTTCAAAGACTTAACAGAAGTTTGTGGTTGCCTTCACTCCCCAGACTGAGTTTCTGAGTGGTGTGGAGGGCCAATGAGAGTGAAGGAAGATGAAATTTAGAAGGTGATGTGGTAGTGGAGGTGATGGGGAGTCTAAACTTGGAGAGTGCAGGTGAGGATGGAAGAAAGTGAGTCAACTCAAGAGACATCTGGGAGTCTGAATTTGTGGGGCTTGTTGTGATTATTTGGATGTATGAAGCAAGGAAGAGAAAAGTGTCAAAAAATGACTCCTCGAGGACAGGCTGGAGCAGCTGCAAGAGTAAAGGTGCATTTGCTGAACAGGGGCATCTGGACATAATGGCACACTGCAGGAAGTGAGGAACCCCACAGATAGCTCTAGACGCCTAGGGCAATTACTCCTGTCCCTGTGGCAATGGAACTCACATAATAAATAAATGCATAATCTTTCATGTATAAAATAGTCTTTTTGAATTTGGTCAACATAAGACAGCTCCACAAAATCCAGGTAAATTCATAAAATTGAGGATGGAAGACATAGTTAGAATTATAGAAACTCACTCTCGTGCCACCCCCTTTCCAGATATGACAGAGCTGCCAGCACATCTTCCTCTCCCTCTCTCTGTTTACTGTCAACAGGAAGCTAAGAGTTTAAGTCCTATAAATTACCACAAGAAATGTGAAAATAAAATGCTAAGGGAATTCAAAGAAAGTAGAAGCTGTCTTCATTGGGGAGGACAAGGGACATGACCTGGAGGTCAAAAGGCAAGCAGAATTTGGATTTTTAGAGAAGACTGGCACCTACTTGATTTTAGAAGAAGATGGGAGAGGGTATCAGGATGAAAAGCTGAAATAAAAATGAGACTGTCTAAGTGCATAGTACCTAGCATACAGTGGCACTCATTAAACGAGTCTTTGATCAGGGTCTAAATCTTAGCATCTTTGAAGTCACAAGTACCCCTTTGCTTATTTACGTCCCTGAACTTTGAGCCCATACTTCTATAGTTAACAAGGTGCTGTTGTTCTTCTTATATAGGGAACTACTCTTCTCTTAATCCAGTAGCTCTTATTTGGGGAAGAAGGACTTAAAAGACCACTATGCATTGGGAGGAAAAGCTAAAGCTGCTCCTGAGCCCGGTGGACTGGGCCGTGAATAGGGCAAAGAAGTGGACAAAAAAGAACAAAAGCTAGCACATCTAAGGGCCACTCGATTCTCTCCTGGGGAAAATCCCCCTGGCACATAACATATAAATACTCGGTAAATTACCACAGTAAATTACCACAGAATGAATGAGTAAGGGAAGGAATGAAGAGCCACTCATTTTAATAATAGTAGCTCATATTTGTAAAGGACTAACCTGCCATAACCACTGCATGCAGTGATTTATATTCATCCCTTCCTCTTTGGTTTTCTTCTTTCTATAAATACACAGTTAGGGAACTTTCCTAATATCACACAGCTAATAACAGATGAAACCAGGACACAAACCCATGACTGCATTTATTACAATCCTACTAATCCTGTTCCTGTATCATGTTTTGTCCCAAAATACTCATTCAACAGATATTTGTTGACCACTTACTCTGTGCCAGTCATCTACTAGATATTGGGCATCTACTGGTGAACTAGACAGACATGGCTCCCTTTGTGGATCTGGGAGTTGAAAAAACAAAATAAGCAGGCAATGAGATTCTAGTCACATCTGTAGCCCAGTACTTCAACTTCAGCTGTTGCTCGTTGCTATGAGAGGAAAACCAGGTGGCATGATTGGGAAGGACAGGGTGTAGGGCTACTTTTGAAACAGTGGTCCGGAAGGGCATTTTGGAAGTGATGACATTTAGATAAGATCTGAAAGTTAGAAGGCTGTCCTGCAAAGAAGCACCAGGAGGAGAAGTCATTTTTTAAAAATCCCTAGAGGAAAAACAACAAAATAGTAAGCTTTCCATGGCAATTTTAATTCCCAAGCATTTCTGCGTGCATTATTTCACTTCCCCTCACTGGGACAAGGCTTTGGAAGTCATTCCACTTCAAGGTCCTTTCCACAGGATACCTCCAACTATTTGCCCACCTTCCCCATCACCATTTCATTCCATTAGTTAATAACTGCAGGTCTTTGGCAGGGCTGGTGTAAGGGGCAACCATCTCTGAGAGAAAGAAAATCCTCCACTTAGTTAAGAATCAGTGAGGAGTGATGCCCAGTTTCAGGGTGAGGAGTATCAAAGCAAAAGTTTGCTGACCATTGTCCAAAAAGCACCTAGTTGCTCTTTAGGGAAAGCCGAACATGGCCTGCCTAATGAGCCTTGAAACTCTGAGCAAACAAATTCAGAGTCCACATTAGAGGCAAACACAGGGCAACAAAGAGAGGATCATTAAACACACAGACTGGCTAGGACCCTAACTTCCACTGGGGAGGAACTCAGCAACCCTGGTAAACCATCTTGGGGACATGCAGTCAGGATGGGCTGGGACACAGCATCTCCCTAGAGAAGACATGCCCAAACCTCTCTGTTCATTCTTGCCCCATTAAATTCCTGAATCCCTCTTCCTTCACTCCACACTGGACAACCAGAAAAGTTTCACCAAGAAAACTCAGAGATTATCAGTGTATGACATGTGGACTGCTCCTGTTAACAGGGCAGTGACTGCTAATCCATCATGGCACCCCTTCCTCCAAGCCTAAAGGCAACCTCAGAAACCCTCTCAAAACAAATCCACAAGCAACTACTATTGTGCAGTAAGATTTGGAACACAGTAAGAAATCTATGTGGCATTCCTGCATTCTAAGCCAGTTTAGTATCACCGTCTCCAATGTTGAATCCCCCATAGCCCTCTAGGGGGAGTGATGCCTTTGAGATTACCTGTTACAGGGTAACAACCATTTGGTGAGCAACTACTGCACACCAAAGTACTCTATGAATTCTCTCCAGTCTCTCTCCTAACTCATTCCCACTGCAATCCCATGAGGCAGGAGATATTATTAGCCCCATTTTATAGAGAAGGGAACCAAGGCTCAAAGAAGTAACTAAAAAAGGCAGGAAGTTGGTAAGTGACTGAGCCAGAACACAAACCCAGACTTTGACTTATTCCAAACTCGGGACACTTTAGCCTACTCTACAACATGGTTAATTTTTTAAGAGGACAACATAGGGCACTTAAGAATGAAAATTTTTCCAGATTCTACTAAGCATAAACCAAATACCAGTAACCAACCCTCTGCTAGACACTTCCTCATTTCTAAACTCACAGCAGCAACAGCAAGATCCACAACAGTTATTGAGGCAGATATTCTTCCCTGTTGAACACCTTCTGAGAGGTAAAGCCACTTGTAAAAATCCCTGAGGTAATGAGCTGAGATCAGACCTGGGCCTTCTAAGCCTGAGTTAGGTCTTTATAGAACCTTGAAGTACAGATGAATTTATCCCTTCCTTCCTTTATTCAAACTGCAACTGGACCCTGGCTGCCCGTTGTGTACTGGCTCCTCTGCTGGGCAGGGGCTACACTGATGAGCAGTTCCCCACATGTCCATGGAGCCTCTCATCTAATAGAGGACACAGACATTAAACAGACAAGTTCATGGAAAATCACATATTTACAGCTGCCAGCGCTCAGGGCCCTGCGAGAATAAAACAATGGACAGTTCAGTTTTGAATGCAGGGAGGGTGGGGTCAGATAATTCTTCAGATGGGCCTGAATGGACAGGTCCAGTGAGGCATCTTCAGAGGACTCCAGGGCAAGCAAGGTTCATGTGAGTTAACGTGGCACATACTGCTGCAAAAAAAAAAAAAAAAAAAAGGAAAGAAAGAAAGAAAGAAAGAGAGAGAGAGAAAGAAAGAAAGAAAGAAAGAAAGAAAGAAAGAAAGAAAGAAAGAAAAAAGAAAGAAAGGTGACAGAGACTTCCTTGGCCCCAGTTTGGCCAGAAACTTGCACTGGAACCCAGCACAGGGGAGTGGGGTGGCTGTTGAAGCACCCACTGCTCACGTCCCACTCAGCTGACTCCCGGGCAAGGGAAGGCACATCCTTCAGGATGACTAATGCAGAGACAGTTCTGGACACCCGGCCTTAGCTTTCTTTCTGCCCCCTGCGCATTAAGGGAAATCCATTCACCACCAGATTTTCCCAGAATTCCAGACAAATGTCTGTCACCTGCTGCAACAGGTAAACTGAAAACAAGGAGAGACTAGCAGAACTTAAAACTTGAGCCAAACAACAGCATTTTTAGTAGAGTCCATGTGTTAAGCCCTAAGAAACACTCTCCTAGGAAAAACAAAAACAAAAACAAAAAAACATTAACCCTTCCTAAATACTTTATTCTCTATCCTGAGATGAGATGCTTACAGCACTGATGTGCTTTGCAGGCTCCCCTTCTCCAGAGTTGGGCCTTATAACTATACTTCAGCATTTTGTGTTTTATAACTAGGAAGCAAGTATTTGAGAGCAGAGGTGGTCATAAGCTCAGGTAAATCTGAGGAAGAGCAGGGAAGAGCTCAAGAAGCCCCAAATATCAACCTTTTCTGGTTTCCTCAATTGATGCCCCAGATTTACTTGAAAAGTTTCATTTCCTTCCTTATATTAAATGAAGTTAATATACAAAATGTAAAACTATACATATTTTTTAAAAACTGAATTGATGAGGGTAATATCCACTCTTGTCCATGTTGAAGTAACTAGTACTGGGCATTCTATACAACCATCAACAAAAAGAAAATGAGATAGGATATATGAAATGATGGTTTTCAGACAAAGAACAACAAGCATCTCAGGACTTTAAACCTTTTGAGAGACAAGACATAGATGAAATAAGCACTATAATTACCCCAGGCCTCTACCTGGAAGCATCTTCTAGACTACAGCATAGGACGGGAAACTATGATAAAGCATGGCAGTATCATTGAGTTGATGAGAGAGATCAGAGTTCAGAAAGGTGGAGAATTTTCAGAGCAGAGTATGAGAGCATACTCATGATCAAGGACATGTTACCTTTTTAAGTTCTGTTTCTTCATCTCTAGAATTAGAATATTTCTATTTAACCCACAGTATTATTGGAAGGATTGTAAGACATCAGCGATAGCTATCATTTACAAAAAACTTACTATGTACCAGCTACTGTTCAAAACCTTTATGTTTACTTTGAACAACAACCACCAAGGTAGACACTAATATTGCCTCATTTGACAGCTGAAAAATCAGAAGACTGATGTGGTAGGTGGCCTCTAAGATGGCAACCGTGACCCTGACTCCTGGTAATCACACTCTTGTGTAATCCTTTCCCCTTGACTATGGGCCAGACTTAATACCACTTCTGAGATTAGTTTATAAAAACACTATGGTTTCCATCTTGGATATCCATCTCACTGCCCCTGAGGATCCCTACAGAGTCTCATGTGGCAATGAACTAAAGGAGGCCTTTAGCCAACAGCCGGTGAGGAACTGAGGTGTTCATAAAGGAACAAAGCCCATAAGGAAATGAATTCTCACAACAACCACATAAGTGAACAAACTTAGAAGTGGATCTTCCCCCAGTTGGGGCCTCAGATGAGACCAGAGACCTGGCTGATGGCTGAAACAGAGCACCAGCTAATCCATCCATGTTCAGATTACTGACCCACAGAAATTGTGAAATAACTGTTAGTTCTTTTAGGTCACTAATCTTGGGGGGCATAATTAGTTATATAGCAATAGAAAACCAAGACAAATGATATTAAATTATTTTCCTAAAGCCATGACAGGGTAAGTGGACTAGCTCACATAAAATAGCAACAAATACCAATCAGGCTCAAGGGTAATGATTGTGATTGTGATGATGATGATGATGGTGGCGACTGGTGATCTAAATAGATAGCACAAAAAATGTTGTAACAAAACAAAAATGGCTTTCTGGATGAATTCTTCAAAATGTATACTTCTTCTTAAGAAAAAGGAAGAAAGACAAAGTCTGGTTTGTCTAGCTTCCTCTGCATGCAAAGAGGTTCGGCACAAAGAGCATCATGCTTACTCCTTCCAGACAGGGTGGAACTGTCCAACGGTGTCCAGATCTCACTGGAGAAAGTTCTGGTGTTGGGATGAAATAAATATGCACACCAGAGGGAATCCAAACTCCAATCCTGGGCTTTTTAAAAGCCCGTATTTGTATATTTGATGTGCAACCTAATTAGACCAGAGCATCTTTAATTAAGTGTGTCAGCCCCAGTGGAAGCCACAGAGTTCAATGCTAATAAAGCTGATAAAGGTTTTTGTTTCCCAGACTTCTTTTATTTAATGCCTCAACCATGTTAAGCCAATCTGTAACATATGGGCAGTTCTCCCACTATGGATTTATCATTTGGGTGTTTCTTTCTGTGAATTAATGCAATCAAACTCCTGCCAGTGTTAATTATTTTTCTCCAAGAAGCAAATCCCAGAATTTAGCAATAGCCAGCTGCGATTTACTGCTGGCAGTGCAGCAGAAATGATGGACTCGTGCTGTCTGCCACCGCCCCAGGCAGACAGAAAGAGGCTTCTGTGCTCTGGGGCTGACCTCAGCTTTCAGTGCTTCCAGACACAGGCAGTAATCTTGGCATTTGCCAGCCTTACCACCCTTCCAGGTGCATAAATCTCAGGATTTGCAATAATCTGTCCTTCTAGAAGTTTGGCTGTTCACTAGGAGACTATCTGCCCAGCAGACTCCCTCAGGTGGAATACAATATCTTCCTGGACTCCTTTGTCAGGTCTTGCTAACAGAACAAAACTCCTCAAGACAGAAGTCCTAACCCCTAGGCCTTTCTAGTGCCCCTCCCTGTAGCTGGAATGCTTTCCCCCTCATTTGCCCATACTGGCTAATCATTTATCCTCCAGTTCTTGGCTGAAATGTCACTTGTCTCTGTCCACCCCATTTAACAGAGTTCTCAGCCACACTAAAATCTTTCCTTAGCTCCCTATTTCATCAAAGCCCTAAGCACTGGATCACAATTACCTACTTTCTTTATTCATTTGTTTACTTATTTACCATGTGCCCCCTGTCAGAGAATAAGAGCTCCCTGAGATGGGGTCACAAAGCCTTATTTAGTGCTACTTCCCCAGATCCCAGGACATACAGGGACAGAATAGGTGCTTGGTCAATAGCCACGTCATTAATGGATAATGAGATCTCAAAGGGATGACTGTGCGTCTCTTCCCCCCAAGTCCCGCTCTGCATCAGAAATACTATAGGTTCCAAATAACTTAAGGATTCTTTTGATGACTGATTGAGAGAGTTACCCTGCAGCCAATAATAGGACAAGTGAAAGTCAACAACAAGACAGAATATGTAGCCATACTTGGCCCAATAGTGAAGTGGATCAAAAATTAGGATGAGCAAACTGGGATTTGAATTCTGGCTGTGTGGCCTCCAGCAAGTCATTTACCCTCTCTGAATTTTTGTTTCCTTATCCATAAGAATGAACACAACCATCACCAAAAACGTGTGAAGACATAATTGGTAAGTGATATTATTTAACAAATGTTCTTTGGAACTGAACTGCAGGGAAATCAACCTTGGGAGAGGAAATGGGGTCGTCCTTGAAGATATCCACATATAAAGGTAAATAAACACTCAGATATATGATTAAATTGTGGTGGAGGCCCACATGAATGTAGAGAGTCCAAGGACCAATTCTCAACATGCTACGTCTTGCTGAAGATACTTCACCATAGCTGCATGTGTCATCATGTAAAGGAAGTTCCTAGTTCTGGGATACCTACTTAAGAAGGAATAGGACTAGATGTCCTTCACATTTACCTTCATATCTCTTTTCACTCACTCTACCACTGCTCAGTTTCCCAGAATAGCTTGGCTGTTCATGGACATTGGCCTTGAAGTGCCGAGAGAACAGTAGTGTGGCTACCACAGGCTCTTTAGGGTAACCAGTGAGTCTGGCAAGCTGCAACCCAAAGACTGCACTTTCCTGCCTGTCAACTTCAGAGTGAGAGGAAGCACCACAGCTGCCAGGAAGTGGAAAACTCAAAGAAGAAGGGAAACTGTCATTCGCTGAATAGCTACTTGAGGATTCCACTGAGCTGGGCACCTTACAAACATTATTTGTTATAAACTAACTGGGAGAGGAGAATAAAGGGGTAGAGAGTCAGAGTAGCACAAGAAGCAAATTCTAAAGCCAATAATGCTTTCCATTTATCCATCCATTCATCCTTCCAAAATTTATTCAGCTCCCACTCCATGCAAGGCAGAGATTTCCCATCTGTTTGGTTAGCCCTCTAATACATAAAGGTGAAGGGTTATGCTCCTCCCCATGCATGTAGCTGGGAAAGGAAGGTTCTGAACAAAACAGTCCTCTTAGGGAACTCAAGATCTCAAGCCTGCTTTCTATTAGCTGAGAGGCCCAGGAAGAGGGGAACAGACCCTCATACCATGATCCCATGTTATCCTGCTTTCCCCACTGATCTCTCCATGCATGGCAGTCTAGCCTTCCACCAAACTGTAGGCACTGAGAAGCCAAGTTCACGCTGTTCATAGCCCAGTGAGTCCTCAGAGCCTAGCACACCACTGTCCATGCCATTTGTGGTCAGTAAACATATACTGAGTAAATCTTTTCACTAGGTTCTCGACATGATCATTCTTGTTTTTAAAGCAGTTCCATCCTCTTCCATGTAGACAAATACAGTCCACCATGATAGATGGATCAGGCTGTCACATTTCAGACCACTGTATCCCTGCTCCAATCACCCCAGGTCCAGGTGCCAGACAACTAGACAGCCCCTACAGCCCAGAGCCCACTGGAATCATTCAAACGAGCCAATCCTAAGGCTCTTAACCCTGCCTCACCTGTTTCTTCCCTCAGAAACCAAAACAAAGGCTTCTGCCTGCATTTTCTTCCGAGTCTCTCTGCCTCTTGGCTGGCCCTGGGGATTCCCCGTATGGCCCTTGTGCAAGGTGTGCATGCCTCTGTTTCTGGGGATTTGTGAGTGTATACTTCCCTCTCATGACAGTCAATTCCAAGTCTGTGCATCTTACCATATCTGATTAAAACAAATCCAGGATCCCCTTAACACAGACACCTAAAAATATGAAGCAGAAGAAATACACAGAGGAGGTCCTTGGAGTTGTGGGTGTCTGATCAGGATTCGCAATCCTCATTAATGAGGATGGTCTTTATCTCACAGGCAGCAGAACAACATGGAAAGCTTCTAAACCAGAAAGTAGTATGATTAGATTGACATTATAGCAAATGTTTTCTGAGCTCATCAGAACAGAGAAATATGTATGTCAGCTTTCTGTCTCTCGAAAAGAAGTTCCAAATATTTGGGGTCTTAATGTTTTATATTGGGAGCTTTGCTGTGTTTAGAAAAGGGGGCAATGAAATGCACAATGGGCAGGGTTTAATCTCTGATAAAATTAAACTGTTAACTCAGAAACTTGCCCTCCCTGAACAAAATCGTTAGTAAGAACACTCATGTGTCCATCAGAACGCATGGTAGATAAACCGTTTTATAACATGCTCAGACACCAGCTCTGAAGGGTTTACAAGCATTACCATGATCCTTTCATAGGCTGCTGGGTTCCAAAGTGAGCCTGATAAACACCCACAGACAGCAAAGTAATACCCACCTCAAACCCCTAATTAGGTTGACCCCATCACACTTACCCAAAACTGGGAAAATAACTGAATCCCCTCTAAAGGCAGGCAGACTTAGAATGAATGAGAAAGAGGGAATATGTTCTAATTTCTATATTATTCTCCTGATGTAAGCAAAGCTGATTTTTATGACCATTCTATTTCCTAATAGCTTCCTTGTATTCTTCCCCTTTACCCTCAGTTTTGAAATTCTTAAACTCAAAAAAAAAGTGACATTTAATAAGCACTGAGCAACTATCAAAACCTAAAAGACCCCAAATAGCCAGAATAATGTTGAAAAAGAAAAACAAACCTGGAGGCATCACAGTTATGGACTTCAAGCTGTATTACAAAGCTATAATCATCAAGACAGTATAGTACTGGTACAAAACAGAGACACAGATCAGTGGAACAGAATAAAGAACCCAGAAATGGACCCTCAACTCTATGGTCAACTAATGTTCGACAAAGCAGGGAAGAATATCCAATGGAAAAAAGAGAGTCTCTTCAACAAACAGTGCTGAGAAAATTGGACAGCCCCATGCAGGAGAATGAAACTGGGCCATTTTCTAACACCATACACAAACATAAACTCAAAATGGATGAAAGACCTAAATGTGAGACAGGAATCCATCAGAATCCTGGAGGAGAACACAGGCAGCAACCTCTTTGACCTCAGTCACAGCAATTTCTTGCTAGACACATCTCCAAGGCAAGGAAAACAAAAGCAAAAATGAACCATTAGGATTTCATCAGGATAAAAAGCTTTTGCACAGCAAAGGAAGCAATCAACAAAACTAAAAGGCAACCTATGGAATGGGAGAAGATATTTGCAAATGACATATCTGATAACGTGCTAGAATCCAAAATCCATACAGAACTTATCAAATTCAGGGTGCCTGGGTGGCTTAGTCGTTAAGCGTCTGCCTTTGGCTCAGGTCATGATCCCAGGGTCCTGGGATCGAGCCCCACATTGGGCTCCCTGCTCCGCTGGGAGCTTGCTTCTTCCTTTCCCATTCCCCCTGCTTTTGTTCCCTCTCTCGCTGGCTGCCTCTCTCTCTGTCAAATAAATAAATAAAATCTTCAAAAAAAAAAGAACTTATCAAATTCAACACCCAAAAAACAAAAATCCAGTCAAGAAATGGGCAGAAGAGATCAACAGACAGGTCTCCAAAGAAAACATTCAAATGTCTAACAAACACATGAAAAAATGCTCAACATCACTTGGCATCAGGGAAACACAATTCAAAACCACAATGAGATACCACCTCACACCAGTCAGAATGGCTAAAATTAACAACTCAGGAAACAACAGATATTGGCAAGGATACAGAGAAAGAGGAACCCTCCTACACTGTTGGTGGGAATGCAAACTGGTGCAGCCACTCTGGAAAACAATATGGAGGTTCCTCAAAAAGTTAAAAATAGAACTATCCTATGACCCAGCAATTGCACTACTAGGTATTTATCCAAAGGATATGAAAATAATGATTCAAAGGGGCACATGCACCCCAATGTTCATAGGAGCAATGGAAAGAAACTATGCCAAACTATGGAAAGAGCCCAGATGTCCATCAACAGATGAATGGATAAAGAAGATGTGATATATATGTGTGTGTGTATGTGTGTTTGTGTGTGTACATACATACATATATACATACAATGGAATATCACTCAGCCATCAAAAAGAATGAAATCTTGCCATTTGCAATGATGTGGATGGAACTAGAAGGTATTACGCTAAGCAAAATAAGTCAGTCAGAGAAAGACAAATATCATATGATTTCACTCAGATGTGGAATTTAAGAAACAAAACAGATGAACATAGGGGAAGGGAAGGAAAAATAAAATAAGATAAAAACTGAGAGGGAGGCAAACCACAAAAGACTCTTAACTATAGGAAACAAATTGAGGGTTGCTGGAGGGAAGTGGGTGGCCACTAAGGAGGGTACTTGATGTAATGAGCCCTGGGTGTTATATGCAACTGATCAATCACTAAATTCTACCCCTGAAACTAATAATACACTATATGTTAACTAAATTGAATTTAAATAAAAATTTTTTAAAAAACCTAAGGAGAACTTTTGGGTGGCAGTAAAACATTAAATATTTTTAGAAATATATATATTCATATAATATATTAATATTATATACAGTATAAACATATGATAGCTTCTACTATCAAAGTACTTGCATTCTAATGCAGAAGCAAGTCTGATGAATACAATTAGCGGAAGATTCTTAGAACAAAGAACAAACTGCTCCATGGAAACATCAGATATACCTGACAGGGTGTGTGACCGGCGCACTGGCAAAGAGATACATTTCTTTGAAGGCCTAAAGGTGTTCTTTGCACTGAAGCTGATTCCTCCCATTGACACAGACCATAGGTCCAAGGGCATGTGTAGGCCTAAAAATATATCATCCTGGGGCGGTATATACCCAAAAGTCATAAATGTAGTCTGAGAACAAAGTTGAGGAAAGGAAGGTGAGAGAACAGCTGCTTATGGCAACCTACCATTACTTGGGGACCCGTTCTGGGATCCTGGAGAGAAGGCGGTTACAAAAAGCATCTAGTTAAATGAAAGAGCTAACAAACAAAGATTGCTGGAATGTCTGGGTGGCTCAGTCGGTTAAACGTCCGACTCTTGATTTCGGCCCAGGTCATGATCTCAGAGACCCAAGCCCCACATCAGGCTCTGTGCTGGGCATGGAGCCTGCTTAAGATTCTCTCTCTCCCTCTGCCCCTTCCCCCACCTCTCTCTCTCCCCCTCTCTAGGAAGAAAGAGACAAACAAAGGTTGCTGTAAGAACCCAGAAAGCCAGCTATCCTGACTTCAGGCCTCAGTGACTGAGGCACCTCAGGAGCAGGATTCCCAGTGGGGGCAGAACAGGCACAATGCTACCAAAACACAATGGCTAGAAGAGCAACCTTCAGGGTAAGCCATGAGACTGGGAGAGAGGGATGCCTTATGGGGCTGCATATGGAAATGTTTTTAGAAACAGCTTCATCCAGTTGAGAGTGGTTTGGGACTGTCGTCCTGGAGACATTAGCGGTGGATTTAGAAAATCACATTTCTCAAACTATTTATTTCCCCTGTATAACCAATAAAAATGGACACTGAGGGAATCCAGAGACCCTATCCTCATGTTCCTACCCTGCCATGAATGAGCTGTATAACCATGGGTGGTTCAAGTCTCCTCTCTGAGCCTTTGCTTACTCGTCTATTAAATGGAGAATGTGGAATGAAAAGAGTAACAGTTCTATTACAACAGCATCTAATAAGCACCTTGTAAGTGTCAAGCCCCATGCAGGACATGGAGATATATATAAAAAGAGAGAGATAAATACAGATACAGATGCAATCGTATATTCACATTATTACTATTCCATATAGATTTTATATGTGTAAATTATATATTTACATATATATGTCATACATATTTAAATTACATTATATAATATATATACACACACACACATATATATAAATCCTATGATAACCTCATGAGGTATGAACGCATCATTCTTATCAGAAGGATTAAGAATCTTTCTCTAGATCACAAATCTGTAAGTGGTATTAGTGGGATTCAAAGCAAAGGCATCCAAAGGCCATACCTTTGAACCTTCAAACCACACAAGATTTTCATGAGGGCAAGAAAATAAATAAAATAAAAGAACTGTGCACACAAAACCCTGATGTACCCTACAAATTCTGGAATATTACATTTTTTTAAATAATAAAAAAATAAACTGGGCTGTTCTATTGCAATTTTTTACAACACACACTGTTTTTCTTCTCCTAGCATCTTCCATTCTGCATTCTGGCAATATTCATCTAACATTCAAAGTTAAAAAAGAAAGATCCATCTACTTCTCAAATGCACTTGTGATTATTTTTCTATTATTCCATACACTGTGCTCTCATAAAGCCATCTCCAATACATCTTCTCTTGGCATCTGTGTCCTGGTTTATCTTCTCACACCCTGTCTGCTCTGAGCCTTATAATGAAACCAAAGGTTAAATGTTTGTAGATTCACTCAACACCCACAACATTAAAACAATTGGATGGGAAATAATCTCATCTCAACATGCTGGGGGAGATGTGTTAGACACCCATTAGAGTTAATGGAAGTTACAGCCAAAATCAAGGTGAAGGCTCTGGTCCCAAGGGCACAATGGCAAAGAGTAGTACAGGGGAAGTTTAAATTGGAAAAACTCCGCAGCTACATAAAGACTCAAAGAATCTGAGTACTAGACTTTGTGAAAATAACCTATCTCTGAGAACTGGTCTCTAGCCTCGGCCTCAGACAAAGGTGAAACTAGCTCTTCCATTTAGTAGCTTGAAACCTTGAGAAAGGTATTAACCCCAATTGGATCTCAGTTTATTCATCATTATAAAGGGCATAACAGAGGTATATAATTAAACTGTTTATGATAGATTATATGGGACGCTAAACAATATTACACATGCAGAATACCTTGTACGAAGTAAATACTCTAAGTAAGATAAGGCTATCATTACTATCTTCATTATCAACACCATCACAACCAACAGCAACTTTATGACTTTCACAGAAGAGACAATGTCTTAGATACTAAACTTTTTCTCCAGTCAAATGGCTTCTAAGATCATTATCATCACAAATTGCTATGACCACCATGGTTACACCTAAATCAGACCCACAGGTAGTCCCAGAGTGATTACTTTGTCCTCTTACACCCAATCTCAGTTCATTCACATGAAGGCTCTGAAACACAGATATTATCCTTATTTCATAGGTGGCAGAACTGAGACTCAGAGAGATTGAGCTGTATTAAATAGGACATCATGTGTCATATCTGATAAACAAGGGTCAAGGTCAAGATTTTTACAAACCTTTACACAGGCAAATCTATGACCACACATCCATATTTTCCCAGCTGTTCTCTCTTTTGTCCCTGCCCCATCACCACAATTCCCACATTCAATCGTAAGTAGTGCAGATCATAAGAAGGGGGTCATGAACCTGCAAATGTGGTTTTTACACCAAGTTCATTCAGAGAGTATTTGTCCTATGGGTTTTCATACGGCATATTGAGGGCCCTTGACAAGTACCAGCCAATCAGCATTGGAGACCCCCGAATGGATCAATGCTACCTCAGTAGCATCAACGGTGTTCCTCTGAACCATGAGCACAGCAACAACACGTAAGGTCCACACAGGAAAGGAAATAAATTCCAACTGTTTTTGAAGATACCCCAGTCATAACAGGAAAATAGAAGTTATTCTAAAATTACAAAGGGCACACAGATATATCTAAAAATGGGGAGATGGCTTTTAAAGTGGTATAGAGGGGGAAACTAGGGCAGACACAGGTACACTCAGCACTGAAATGCCCACTGACCTCAGACTCTACCTTTTAGTCTGGGTTCCTAAAAAAACCTCACCTAATCCTATTTAAATATCTCCTGTCTAAGCTTCCTTAAGAAAAAACACCCAAAACTTCAAGGCAAACCCTCCCTTTCTTTATAGAGGACTTGGGATTTTGTCATCTTGGTCTCTTTATGGGTCTCCTACGTGAATTGCTCTTTAGGGGAGAATTCCTCATCTCTGGAGAGGCAGATGTAAAAAAGCAGCAGCAGATAGTAAGCCCTAGAGTTTAAAATAAAAAGTCCAAACAACAACAACAAAATCCAGCAGCCCCAGGCATGTGGACAAATAGAAGTATGGACAGACATCATTTGAACAGAAGGGTCTACCCACCTGCCATCCAGGCCAGCTTCCCTCCCTCTCTGCTAACTGACTCCCTCTCTCAACACCAGTGTTCATAGGCAGGTTGCCTTTGATTTGAAATATCATCCAAAACCCAAAACTTTTCACTTGAGTTGAACAGGATAAAAAGAAACCTCGGTTATAAATGAAGGGCCTGGCGAACATCTAAAATGAGATCCATGACCCTTCAGGTCAGAGACATCCTCTTGCCAAGTCAGTTTGAGTCTCAGATTTCAACTCCATTTTTTTAGCAAAGTCCTGTTCATAGATTATTTCACTCAATCCTCATGACAACACTTTAGGGTGGGTATTATCATTCCCAGTGCAGAGATGAGGAGATTGAGGCATGAGAAATTAAATTAAAATGCTCAAGGCCAGAAAACGCTTGAATAGCAGAGTTGGGATTCAAATCCAGGTCCCCTGATTTCAAATCCAAGGCTCTTTGTACTACACCACCATATCCCCCACCCGGTACTTTCCCACCCGCTCAAATATGTCCCATCCCAAAATTAGGACAAGTTGTCATTTTTCTGTGTCTGAGTCTTGTGGTTGGCTCCACTTTGTTTTACCTAAGCCATTCGTTCTTCCCTACTTCTATCCCCAGAAACATCCAACCTAAAAATGAAGGAAGCCTGCCCTTAAATTCTCCAGTAGAAAGGGGGGAAAAATGTTTTTCCGTTCCTTTCTTGTATTCACAGATAACAGCGGAGGCACAGCCCAGCCTCATATATTGTCTGCTGCTGTTGTCTTCTGTATATTTTATTCTTTCACATACACCTCAATTTGCCCCGGAAAGAAACAGATATCTGATATGACAAGTGTATGGGGTTTTTTTTTTCTGGAGATCTGACTGTTCATTTTTTCCTTGGAAGGGCCAGAGTGTCTTTCAAAAGTTTCAGCCTTGGGTTTTTGAGAAACTTATCCGTGTGGCATGTCTGTCACTTTTCACAGTCCTCAAGTGAATCTTGGCAATTTTCACATAATGGCATTTGTTGACAGGTTGTTAGGGCTGACAGTGAATATGTTTGAAAAACTGTCAAGCTGGTGAAAAAAAAATTAAAGAGAGAGCCTCCTTACATTTGAAACCGCATGTTAAACTGTAAGTACGTCCTCAAAATGCAGAGACCTCCACTTCTCATCAAGTTACATGCTCAACAGTGACAGCCTGAAAAGGTAGAATCCCTAAAAATTAATGTCATCTTGTCACTTCAAAGGTCATACGGCACATTACCACTAAACTCTATTTATCTGCATAAAATTGAGTTTGCCTTTAATGCTCAATAACAGGTGAATAGCGAGAGGAGCCTCTGCAAATGTAGTCAATGTGATGCAAGGTGTTTAACTGGGCAAGCAGAACTGTCCAAGGAGTTGGCAGGAAGCCCTAAGATGTGGCATTGCAACTTAGTCAGTCACTTGGGCCACTGTTGTGGTTTACGTTTAATCAATAGATTTTCGAGGAATGAGTCAGCTGATGAGCAGTGGCTGAGACAATGAATGGACAGAGCAGTAATGTCAGTTACCCACCAGTCTGACAAAAGAAAACCCACCATGTCCTAAAGGGTTACATTTACTGGGCATATCAGAGGTCATAGAGAATGACCAAGGGCCAAGCACATGGCATTTTCCTATAGCCATTGAGATGTGGTAATAACCAAATCTGACTGCCAAATGCTCATGGTGGGGGGTGGGGTGAGATCGTTATGTGCTGTCCTGGCCTGACACCATGTAAGAACACATGCTCACCCTAGGAAGCTTGCCACTTGGCCAGGAACCCAAGACAAGCACCTGACATGAAATAACAGTATGACAGAATAATGAAACTTCCAGAAATTAAGAGAAGTAACAATGTAGATGTCATTGCTGTTTCCTCTTGGCTTTTTCAACTTTTGCTTGCTGAGATCTCTTCACTACCACTAGATTTATTCCTGACCTTCTGCAGAGACATCCTGCCATCAGTTTCATGAGTTCTTCAAATTCATTGTACTTGTTTGCTTGGTGATTGTCAGCTGTGGCCATCAAACAGGCATATCTAAAAATCAGCTACTCCTGAATTAATTTAATGGCTGTATGTCCATAGGAAACTTACTTAAGCTCTCTGAGACTCAGTTTCCTCATCTGGAGTATGGACCAATGCTATCTGGATGGACTAATTCTATTTGAGATAACATTTGTATAAGCATCATACCAAGTCTGATTCATACTAGGTGCCCAAACATTTTCACATGGAAGACATGGGTCCCTGAGGGAATGGAGGAGATCAAAGTCATAGAAATTTCTACCAACTTCGCTTTGTGCTTCAGATGACTTTCTTTACTTTTTCTCTAAAGCTAACCGATCTCCTTCCTAAAAACAGAATCTCTCTCTAGCCATCAATTTAGTTTCTACCAGGACCTCCGGATAAACTTGTGTCCAAGTGCACAGTGAACAAGCCCTTTAATTCTTTGATTCTGAATGGGAGCAATTCCATCAGGGCCTCCTTTCACTGGCTTACATCTAAACAATATCCTGGACTTTGCAAGCTCTGCAAGATGTAGAGTTTAATCAACCAAGAGCTCTGAGGGGCTGGCAGGGCATTGCGCCTGAGGGGCAGGGCAGCTGTCTACTCCTCGCTGAGGAAAGAGTTTGTCGTACAGGAGAGTCAAGTCTGATTTTACAGTGCTGTCTCTGAGATTACTCAGGGGGGTGGGCAGAAAGCTGACAATGGAGAGAGTCTAGAGCATTGGGACTCGCCTTCACAGCACGAGGCTCCGGCTGGAGCAGGGGACACAAAGACGAAACACCTCTAGAGACAGCTAATAATAATAAAGAGAAATGGAATTTTTACTAACTGTAAAAAATACACAGAAAAGTACACAAATCACAAATGTATCTCAAAGAATTTTTATAAAGCACCTACACTCATAACCAGATCAAGAAATGATTAAGAACATGTAAATGTGACCAGCGCCCCAGGACCTCTTGTTACCCCCTAGTCACCAGCCACTTCCTCCTCACTTCTACCACAAAGACTCTGTTTGCTTGCCTTTGAACTTTACACAAATGGGATCACACCATATATACTCCTTTACAACTGGCTTCTATCACTTAATGTTATTTTTGTGAGATTCATCCAAATTGTTACATACAGCAATAGCTGATTTTTTTCATTGCTGGATTGACTATTGAGTTGTGTGAGGGTTTTGATAAATGCAAGTAGTGTTTCTGTGATCATTCCTGCACATGTCCTTTGGGACACAAATGTATGCACTTCTGCGTGGTATATACCTGGGATGAAATTGCTAGTTACAGGATCTGCAGAAGTTTAGCTTTAATGGATAGTGCCAAACAGTTTTCCAAAGTGGCTGTGCCAATTTATGCTCCCACCAGCAGTGAATGAGTGTTCAGTTGTTCCACACTCTCCCCAGCACTTGGTGTCATCGGGCAAAATATGCTGGTCATTCCCATGCTTATAAATAATAGCTATTTCTTACTGAGGTTTTATCATATACCAACTCAGAGTTAAGAAGTTTACATATTTAATAGGTCTGAATCTTTCAGAAGCAATATCCCCATAGTTTCTGATTAGGAAAGTGGTATTCAAAGAAATTGGGCTATTTGTCTAATGTCACCTAATTCCTGTATGAGAAGTAGGTAGGAAACAATCCCAACCCTGTGTGACCTCAAAGTCTGTACTGTATCACATGATGCTATGCTCTTCTCAAGTGACTCTTGATAAATTTAAAAGACTTTTTTCTTCCTGCAAAGATTTCAAAACTGCCAGTCATGATGATGTATCTTAGTGAGTTTGAGCTACCATAATGAATTACCATGAATGGGGTGGCTTAGATAAGGGACATTTCTTTTTCACAGTTCTGGAGGTGGGGAAGTCCAAGATCAAGAATGCCAGGCTAGTTGTTTCCTGGTGGGGGTCCACATTGTAGTTTGCAGATGCCTGTCTTCTCATTGTATCCTCACACGGGAGACAGAGAGAAAGAGAAAGAGAGAGAAAGTGTCCCTTTTAAACAGGATACTAATCCCATCATGAGGGTTCTACTTCCATCTTCAAGTACCATCACATTAGAGGTTAGAGATTCAGTATATGAATTTTGAGGGGACACAGACATTCAGTCAATAGCACAGAATAATTGACAAAGCCACAAACTATTCCTTATAAGGCAATGTGAAACTAAGCCACTAAAAAGGTGAAAATCACTGGGAAAAAGTGGTCCACAATATATGCAAGTGTGAACATGTGAATGGTTGGAAACTTCAACACCATGTCTCAATGAGATAAGCTTTCTCTGAACCTTCTGGACTAGCCAGCCCTGTGCTTTTGTGTTTCTTTAACTGCAAACACAGAGCAGGACATGCCCAAGGACTACAAGCTGGTTTTCTGGTATGGGGAAGAGACCTGAGTTGACAGAGAGACAAAGGGATGTTTTATCATGTTTCATCCCCCCAACCCTGGTCCCACTAAGGTGCTATGGATGACTTAAATGGGACATTTATTAACCTAAACAGCCTCTCCTCATATTCCCCAGAACATATTTCTCAAGACACAAATTAACCATATAACCTTAGCCCCCTCTCTTTCTAGCATTCCAGACTCCATCACTGCCTTCACCTCAAGTCTGAGCCTCTACCCATTTTTGGACATAGGGGCTTCAATGAAAACCAAAGATACCTATTTTTGGCTTCTCCTTCTCTTTGTCTCAAGGCTATTTAATAAAGTTTTCTTCTGTAGCTCTGATGTCTACCATACCTCTCTCTCCTCTCTTCATCCCCAACCTGCCCTGTTAGTCTAAAATCCCATCATGTAAGGGAGTCACAGATCTGGGAAACATGTCTCTAATGTAGCCCACGCTATACTGAAATCCCCTAAAAACCAAGTTTCTTTTGAAGATCTTGGACTTGGGTGTGAAGGTGAACTAGAATTTAATAAATGATTTATAGTATCACCCTTAGAAGCATACACACACAGGGGTGTTCATAGAAGCATCTATGTCTTTGAAAATAGAGTAAAATCAAAGAAATACTGCAAGTATTAATAATATAGAGTGATTTTTGTGTATTTTTACTTTAAGGATCGAAATATAAAATATGAGTCAAAAGAACAAGGTTAGGGGCACGTGGGTGGCTCAGTCGTTAAGTGTCTGCCTTCGGCTCAGGGCGTGATCCCAGCGTTCCGGGATCAAGCCCCACATCAGGCTTCTCCACTAGGAGCCTGCTTCTTCCTCTCCCACTCCCCCTGCTTGTGTTCCCTCTCTCACTGGCTGTCTCTAATAAATAAATAAATAAATCTTTAAAAAAAAAAAAAGAACAAGTTTAGTACCTATAGATTCAAAAGTAACAGAAATACAAGGAAATTGTTAACTTTTCTTTCCCACAGTTCCTGAGATCACTTAGTTTCTGAGTTTAGCAACTTCAGATGTCACACAACGTACCAAGAGTAAAACAAGACCTACCCAATATTTCCCACTGAATTCCAACCAAGGATTTGCACCTAAGGTGTGAACCTGGGCAAGAAACTTATCCCATAATAATAGTTGCAAACCGTTAGGGCAATTTTAAGAACTAAATTCAATATTACATACTGAGCACTTAGAAGGCCCTTGGGCACTGAGTAAGTCCTCAAGTAGCTATTAGCCATCAATGATCATTAAGACCATTTTGATGATGTTGATGATGTCTCCATACCAAGAGACAGGAATTCAACAAAGTGGAGATGACACCGATCCTGAAAGCAGAAAGAAAATGCATGCAAAATTCTTCTCTTTTCATTCTGTGTTAACTGTCAAGTTTCCCTATGTGCTAAAAACACAAGAACTTTGGTGTTAGTTGTTTAGATAGGTACAAGTAAAGGGGAATCTGAATGTACGTACAGGGCAAAACTTGAAATGTTAAATCAACTAACAGTGAAAGGCTTTGTTCAAAGCAACCTAGAGACAAGCTAGGTGAGTCTAACCATCTGGCAACATCCTTGGAGAGAGGAAAAAGGGTCCCCAGTAGCTGTCCCTCACATGACAGGCTGCCCCAGGCTGCTAAGGCATCATAACTATTTGGTTGCAGCTTTGCAAGGCCACTCCCAGCCTTTTGGGTCATCCTGAAAGAAGAGGTAGGAAGCGTCTGCCACCCTAACCCCCCTTCCAATGGGGGTTTGGTATTGAGTTATGCCACTGACAGAGCTTGGGTGGTAGATGGCTTTCCTGACCAGGCAGAGTCTGAATCACCCAACCCCTACACTGGATTCCCTCTACCCAAATTCTGTCATCTGGATCACCAAAGAATTCATGGCACTTAGCAGTTTGTCTACCACCTTAGTTCAGTTCAAGATATCAGATCTAAGGGTTTGACGTTCCTTCTAATATTGTAGACTCTTTTTAAATATGCAAGAATAACCTGGGACAAACTTTCAAGAAAAATGTCATTCATCAGTGACATATTCACTTTCTTTCCTCCTCTCTTCCTGGAACTTTCTCTCCTTTGCCTCTAGGTCCCAGGTGCCCATGTACCACCTGTTAGCTGGCTGATGAAACTCAAATCTGATGGCCCTATTCATCTGATGCTTCTTCCTATCTGAGGACCTTTTATAAAAATAGTGACCCTTTGACAAAATACCCAGTGAGCCATTCTTTAGATTCTTCATGCCCTTCTAACACTAACTCTTCTGATGAGAGTCCTTTTATGTCAGCAAGCAATGTCAATGAGATGAATTTACACTAAAGTCCTAGACCATATCACTGTTTCAAGAGTATCTGTGTTTTAAAAGGATACATGTTAAGTCAAACAAATCTCTCTTCCTGGAAAGAAAGGCAACATGACTATACCACTTCCAGGCTCCATAGAGGGATAATATTTACAGTGGAAGCACCATTCTAGCACGTCAGATCACACACAGACTCCATCTGTCTTAGGGGTACATTGAGGGTTTAGGCAGGTCATTGTGGCTGATTCCCTAGTTTCCTGTCACAGCAGAGTGCAAGGTCTCTGAAGAGACCTTGTGGAAATGGGGAGAAGGGCAATACTTACAGAACCCCTTCATGGTGCCAAGCATATATTAGATGTTATGAGGGTGCAAAGGAAGACAGTCTCTGTTCTGGAACTTGTTGTAAGGTTGACCCTGCCATCATGCCCTTACAAGGCTGGGAAGTCCATTTCTAGAATCTCCTTCCCCACATGGATTCAGGTTAGACTCTGCCAATGACAGGAATTTGCGTGACATTTGGAAGGTGGCAGAGAAGTAGACGCCATTGTTTTAGGAACACTCTGGCAGCCAGATGTGACAGCTTCACAGACCTGTCTGTGAGCTCCCACTGGGTAGGATGGTGCTAGATGCAGTGGCTCCTCATCCCCTGGGGCTGTGACTTCTCCATCTTCCCCATTGTGTCAAGCCTTAGTCATTAGTGACTGTGTCTCTGATCTTCTGGCTTCCAAACTGGACTTCTCCCACATTCATGGAAGCCAGGTTCATATAGCATACTTCTTTTTCCCATAATACCTGTGGTGGTTCTGTTTTCCTGACTAATCCCAGACTAATACTATAGCTTTTCTTTTTATGACATTTTATGGGAAATTAAACATGGCAGTATTTGCTAACTCCTCCCAGTGAGAGAAAAAATTTAATTCTCATTTTGAATCTGGGCTGCTCTTATGGTAACAGGTTCAGCTGTACCCAGCAGAAGCAGCAGTAAGCTCAACAAGACAAACTAGTACATAGGAGTCACATGTACTCAAAGGCTAAGTGCTCACCTGAATATGGAGGTTATTACTATGTATGAGTTATTGTTTACACCCACAAGCTGAGGAAGCTCATGTAAACTAAGCATACATTTTATTTTTTAAAAGATTTTTATTTATTTATTTATTTATTTATTTATTTATTTGAGAGAGAGAGTTAGCGAGAGAAAGCACAAGTAGGGGGCGGGGAGAGGAAGAAGCAGGCTCCTCATTGAGCAGGGAGCCCAACTCGGGGCTCAATCCCAGCACCCTGGGATCATGACCTGAGCTGAAGGCAGATGCTTAACTGACTGAGCCACCCCAGGCACCCCCTAAGCATACATTTTGGAGACTCGTTTGTCATTATTATAAATCCCAATACAATGTACATCTGAACCATAAACTAATTAATAACACTAGAATAGCGGTGAATTCGTATGTTTACTATAAATATACTGACTCTATCAGAAATAGATTAGAACTTGAGGAAGGCTATGTGTTCTCAGAGATCTAAGGATTTCACTAAGCTGTGAAGAAGCTGTACTAAAGCAACTCTACAGCCTGATTTCAGGACCCTAAGTGGGTTTATCATCCTAAGCAAGATGCTCAGAAAGGAAATGTTTAAAAGCTTGTGAGCCTGTTGTGAGGTTCTTGATTACTCCAAAATCCTAGGTAGATACCAAAAAATCAGGTGTGCCAAGAAAATGATCTCTAAGGCTCCTCGCTGGGGATCAGAAATTTTAAAAAGACAAATCCTTCCTTAAAAAATAAAAAAGAAGAAGAAGAAGAAGAAAGACACTAAAGATGTAGCCAGAATTTCTGAGTGATGATTATTCTTACAGCCCTAAAGTTTGAAAATGAAAGGATATTTGGAGACAGGAAATGGGAGAGGCCATTTACCTCTTGTGGAATCTAGAAGGTTTATAAAACAGGTTGTTCCTCAGAAAAGCTATAGTATACAACTTACTTCAGTAGGCCCTATTGACTTTGTATTCCATGCACACAGTAATCTCTGTAGGAAAACTCGAGGGAAATAGCACTGCTGTCCGTAGTTGATTCTATGACTTCAAAAGAAGATTGAATCCAGATCAGTAAGTTGAGGCAAAAGTAGCAGATACGTGAAAGAATGCTTGGGGGGGAAAAAGGCTTAAAAAAATGCATATCCTTTAAATCTGTAATTTCACTCCTGATAATATGTCTTAAGCAAACAAGGAGGAAAAGAATATACATGTACATATACAAAGATTTTTAGTGCACTGTTACTTACTAATCAATTAATTGTAAGGATTTAAATGATGAAAATGATTAAGAGATTATGAGTTTAGGGGAACCTCGGTGGCTCATTCAGTTAAGTGTCTGACTCTTGATTTCGACTCAGGTCATGATTGGCCCAGGTGGTGGGGATGGAGCCTGACATTGGGTTCCGTGCTCAGCAGAGAGTCTGCTTGATATTTTCTCTCTCCCTCTCCTTACCCTCCACCCCCTGGGCCCCTGTGCAGGCATTCTCACACTCTCTCTAAAATAAATAAATCTTTTTAAAAAAAAGAGAGAGATTATGAGCTTATAAAACACTAATAAAAGATAATGCAAAACAATTAAATAAGAAATTAAACAAGAAAAAATGTCTATAAAATACCCAAATATTTAAAAAATATACAACATGCTTCTAAATAATCAATACATCAAAGAAAAAAAAGTACTAGAGAAATGAGAAAATATTTCTACCTGAATGATAACAAAAAACACAATGTATCAAAATGTGCATGTTGCACCTAAAGCAGTGTTTAGAGGGAAATTTGTAGCTTTAAAAGTTTATATTAGGGGCGCCTGGGTAGTACAGTTGTTAAGCGTCTGCCTTCAGCTCAGGGCGTGATCCCGGCATTCTGGGATCGAGCCCCACATCAGGCTCCTCTGCTGGAAGCCTGCTTCTCCCTCTCCCACTCCCCCTGCTGTGTTCCCTCTCTCGCTGGCTGTCTCTATCAAATAAATAAATAAAATCTTAAAAAAAAAATAAAATAAAAAATATAAGTTTATATTAAAAATAAAGTGGTCTAAGATCAAAGACAGTAGAAAAGGAGAGCAAATTTAAATCAGGTAAATAAAAGGAGGAAATAATAAAGACAGGAATCGGTGAAAAAAAATCAATAATGAAAAATCAACAATGCCAAAAGTTAAGTCTTCTAAAAAGAACAATAAAATTGAGTATTACTCACAAATCTGATCAAGAAAAAAAAGAAATAAAGCTATAAATTACCAATGTCAATAATGAAAGAGGATAGAACTACAGACATTACAATGATATTAAGGGACTCTTATGAACAAATATATGGAATTTATTTAACAACACAGATGAAATAGAAAAATTCTTTGAAAGACACAAATTACCAGTATTTCCCAGAAAGTAACAGAAAACCTGAATAGTACTAAATATACTGAAAAAATGAATTCATAATTAAAAACATTTCACAAAGAAAATTCCAGGCCTTTATGAGTTCAGTAATGAAACAGTCTTATGCAAACTCTTTCAGGAAATACAAGAGGGGAGATACTTCCCAACTCATTTTATGAGGCCAATATAACCCTGTTACAAAAAAAAAAAAAAAAAAAAAAAAAAAAAAAAAGAAAAAAAAAAAAAAAAAAAAAAACCAGAAAAAAGGCAAAGAGGAAAGAAAGTAAATTTCAGCCCAACAAACCTCATTGAACAAGATAGAAAAACTCTAATCAAAATATTTACAAAGCAAATCCAGCAATTTATTAAAAGGTAATACTTTATGATCGAATAGTCTCTATCATAAACATGTAAGATTGGTTTAATATTAGAAAGTCAATGAATGTAACTGACCATACCCATAGTATAAATGAAGTATGCTATGACTAGTTATCACAATGGATTCAAAAGAGAATGTAACAAAGTTCAACGCCTATTCATAATTAAAAAAAAAAAACTCTCAGTAACTAGGAACAAAGAAAAATCCCTCGACTTGATAAAAAGCATTTATTAAAAAAAATAAAACTTACAAATAACATCATAGGAAGAGTGAAAAGTGGCATTTTCCCCTAAGATGAGGTCTGCTCTCACTACTTCTATTTAGCAAGAAGTCTTAGAGCAATAATGCAGGAATAATAAAAGGTATACAAGTTTGAAAGAAAGAAGTAAAAATGTCTTTATTTTCAAATTACCATAATTGTGTAACAGAAAATCTTAAGTAATCTAGTTCTTAAGTTTTAGAACTAGTAAGTGAATATACAAAAATCCACTCCAATGTATGAGCAATGAAAAATTACAAAATGAAATTCTAAAATTATACCATTTAACAATGGCAACAAAAATACTTAAGTGTAAATTTACAACAGAGATGAAGTAGACAACATGCAAGACTCATGAAGACTCTCATCCCTGAATACTACAATACTGCTGAGAGAAAATAAGGGACTCCCTAATAAATGGAGATAGATCATGTTCATGGATTTGAGGATTCAGTCCTTAGAGATACTGATTCTCTTCCAAACTGACCTGTAGATCTAACATAGTACCAATCAAAATCCCAAAAGGTGTTAAATTTTTTAGAAACTTACAATCTAATTCTGAAGTTTACACAGCAACACAAAGGACATAGATCTGTGCAGTATTGGTATTTAATGCACAGATAGATCAATGGAAAAGAATAAAGTCCAGAAATAGATATATATGGTAGTAGGGTTTTTTTATAAGGTTTCCAAAATAATTCAATGGAGAAAGGAGGCTTTTCAACAAATGGAGATAAAACAACCTAATGTTTGTATGGTAAAAAATGAATCTCAACGTTTACTTCAATCCAAATATGAAAATCAATTTAAGATGACTCACAGACCTAACTATAAAAACCAAACTACAAAACTACAAGGAGGCGACACAGGCAAATAACTCCTTTAGCCTTGAAGTAGATTGAACAATGGAAATTATAATTATAAGAGGAAAAAGAATAAGTTAGACTTAAAATGAAAAGCTATTGAAAAATATATGCAACATTTTATATATCAATCATACCTCAAGAAAATGGTTTACAAAAAAAGGAAGGAAATGTACAGATAAGTCACAGACTGAAAGAAAACATTTGCAAAATATTTATCTGACAGCAGACTTAGATCAGGAATACATAAAAAAAACTCTTACAAATAAATAAAATACACATAAACAGCCCAATTTTAGAAAATAGAAGGCTCGCAAAAGATTTGAGTAGAAACGTTATGATGGAAGACATGTGAATACTCAATAAGAACACAGGAAAAGTCCCCAACATCATTAGTCACTAGAGAAATACAAATTCAAACAAAAACTAAATACAAATTAAAACAAAAGCAACTACTAGAACTAGCTTTTCAGATTAAAAAGCTTGACAGCTACAGGTCTGGGCAAGTATGAAGCCACTGTATCTCTCACATACTGCTAGTGAGAACAGAAAATGGCATCACCACTTTGGTTAACAGTTTGGCAGTTTCTTATGTTAAACATACACCTACCTTATGACCAAGAAATCCCAATCCTAGTTATTTACCCAAGAGAAAGGAAAACAAACATCTGCACAAAGACCTCAAAACAACGCTCATAGCAGCTTTATCCATAATTCCCCATAACTGGAAAAAATGTGAATATCCATTAGCAGGTGAATTAATAAATAAAATGGTGGCACATCCACACAATGTGATGTTCTCAGCAATAAAAAGAAATGAACTATTGACACATATGCCACCATGAAAGAATCTAAAAAACAATACACTGAATAAAAGAAGCCATAAATTTAAGAGTGTATACCATAAAATGCCATTAATAGGAAGTCCTAGGACAAGAGAAAAACTAATCTATGATGAAGAAATCAAGACAGTGGATGCCTGTAGGTGATGGGGATTAGCTAGAAAGAGCATGAGGGAACTTTCTGCAGTGTTGTTAATGTTTTTACATCTCGATTGAGATGACAATTAAACAGGTGCATGCATTTGTCAAAACTCACTGAAGATACTCACTTAAGATATATGTTGATATATATGTTACCTCCAAAAATTTTTACAAAGGTCAGGCAGTGAGTGCCCAAACATCAAAGTCTTCATAGGAATGTACACCAATTGTGTGCAATTTATCTAATAGCCTTTAGTTGCACAGTGGAAAGAGTCTGAGCCTCAATTTCCCACTTGGAAAATAGTAATTCATATCTTAAAAGATTAAATGTTATAATACACATAAAGTGTATACTGTAATGGCTAACACAAAGTATGCTTTCAATAAATATTTATTTCTCTCTCTTCCCTCGTGTGGCTTTATCTTTAAGCCCGCTTTATAAATGTGGACTGTAGATTGTATCTGTCTTTAGAACAAAATTATTCTTGTTGTCACTGGACTAAAGGAATAAAACAATTGCTAGCCTACTGAAGTAAAAACAATATAGCCTTTGTATTTTAATATTTTCCGATCAAAAGGACTCAAATAAAGTATACATTAAAATAAAGACTATAACCACCTATGATCATAAACAAGCTAACAATTTTTGTTAAAAAAAAAATGAGTCTGCCTTAAATTTTCAGCCTGTTCACTGAGGAAAGAAGCCACACAAAAGCCAAAGGAGTCAAAGCCCTGGGAAACAGAAATTTCTAGATATCCTGGCAAACAAAAAATAATTTCAGCAGCAGTGAGCTCCTCAAAGCCACAGATCTCAGCTGCTCCACTGCGGTGGTCAAAACCCCCATCATTAAAAGACACTGTTACAGGGCCACAATGGAGTACTGATGGGATCACAGGTTCTAAAGTCACACAAACGATGGGCTCACATGCCAGCACTGTCATTTACAGGCTGTAGACCATGCACAAGTTACTCAATCACTGTGTGTTTGTTTTCTCATCCATGAACTATTCCCTAAAACAATCCCAGTAATATACATTGACTGAATGAATAAATAAACAGATGGAGATATAAAGTACACTCCTCATGGCAGTAACAGAATTAAATGAAATAATGTGCATTTAAACACTCTGGAAGTCCCTAGCCTTGGGACTACTATACACCACTCTTTTTTACTTATTATCTAGTCTGAATGGGTACCTCAGTGGGAATGCTTCAGAGATAGACCAACATTCTAATACAAATCCCTGGCTCCTGACACCATGTTTAATCTGCTTGGGAAGTAACACACACACACACACACACACACACACACACACACGTAATTATCTCAGAAAATCCAACTATATCCTAAAGAGAGCTGGGCGAGAAAAGAAACTTGGAATTCACGAGTTGGTTGTGACTCTCCCTCTCAGTAAGCTGATGCTTTCTGTTACAGAAAGTGTATCTCACCAATAACGTGCCAAAAATGTGCCCAATGCATTGTTAGCACCACTCACACTGAGCATGCAGCAGAATAACCATTGATGAGCGTTCCAAGATTTGCTCATAAAATCAGTAATTTTTTTGTCATTCATTGCCATTAACAAGTAACTTGTGACCTAATAAATGTCACTATCCATTTTCTTTAATTAAAATAATAAATATTATGCAGTGACACAGATTGGCATTTATGCCTTCATTTCTGTGACATGGGATTTATAACCAAGGCTTTCTTTGAGGGGTTCCACAAATAAAGGTTATTAAGCTGCCACAAGATGAACACAAGCTCAGGCTAATGAAATTGGACAAGGAAGGGCAGTGACGGATGAAGCCCTCACGCACGAAGAGAAAGGGAATTCCCACCCAAAGTAAGAGGCATTATGCTCCATCCTTCTGATCAGTTCAACTTCCAATACATACAGGAGGAACTCAGAGGCAACATCAGTTCCACTGCCATTCCCTTGGGGTGGGCTGAAGTATGGCTTTCCCATTCCCTTGGGAACCACTGTTCATCACTTTATGGTGCATTCCAAGATAGGAAGGGTTTTTAAGTAAAGAAAAAACTATTCTGGCATGTGACTTTGCTACCAGAGAAATAAGATTAATTATTGTAATGTCCCAATCATCTACTTTGAAGACACGGTTCTCGGTTCTTAAAAAAAGAAGGAGTTGTCCTTCAGGAAAACAAAACAAACAAACAAAAAAGCCAAGACAAACAAAAAACAAGAAGATATGCTTGACAGCCCTTCCCAGAAGAATCTCTTCTTGCCTCTGGGATTCCACTCTTGCTCAAAGTCAAGACATGAATCCAATGCTCCCGACCTGAGATCCAGCATGGCTCAGATGCATCTCCAGCTGCTCTCATCCTGGAAATCCAGCTCAGGGAAATGGACTCAAACTATCCTCATGGGCAAATGTTCCAAATGTTACTGTTCAAAGTCTCCACAAAGCACTAAGTGGCTGAGATTTACCTTTGTGGATTTAAACCCACCTCAGGATGGCAGACACCTCAACTCGCATTACTCCACAGCAGCGCAGAGCCATGAGAGGAGCCAGGGCGGCTGAGCGGTGCCCCTCAGTTAGTGGACCAGGTTTCCCGTCCCCATTAGCTTCTAGTCCCAGCTGCTGTTCTTGGTTGTAGCTAAAGAGCGGCTGTCTACTTGAGACTAAGTTAAAGATCAGATTTCTCATCTGCTGGGTATTTCAAAGAAAGGCAAAGAAAAAACAACAAGTCTCACCTGGAGGAGCCCCAACTTTGAAAGTGGCCATAGTTGAGCTCAAGTTTTGGCCCTATCACACACAGGAGAAAACGACACATAGCAGGGACTCAACAAAAATTAGTTCCCGGCACAGGGAGAAAGGTTTGCCTTCCCAACACTTCAGTGCCCCAGGTGAGCTAAAATAGTATATATAACAGTGTATTTAATTTGTACCTGTGTGGATTATATATTATTAGATATAATATATAATCATATATTATGACATATTTTATATAAACATATACACATATGTTCACAGTTTCACCTATGCACACATTACACTTTATATTTTCTTAATGCAGTTTTTCAGTTAAGGTACAAACAAGATGGATTTATAGGCCCAAACTGATGCCCACTAGAGCAACAGCAAAGAGTTCCCAAAGTAGAAAACCTTCCCCACTAAAGGGCTAGCTAGCATAACCAGGGCATAGTGAAGCTCTGAGACACATGGACAAGAATCCTTCCCTTCTGAATAATGGCTGGGCCATCCTTGCCCTCTGAGACTCTGCTTCTCTGTCTCTCCTTTTCCATACTCTAAGAGGTGACTAGCCCCCAGCTCTAGAGACCCATCTCCTCTTTGGATACTGAATATTCTCAACCAGATTACAGATCAGATCTGTATTACATAATAATACAAACTCAGGGTGGGTTCTTCTTGGGGATTTACAAAATGATGAGTAGATGACAGATGATGAAGGGATGCATGGGTGGGTGGGTAGGTGGATGGATGGATGGATGAACAGATGGACAGACAGAAGAATGAGCAAGAGGCTTCCCAAAGTGTCTGTCACATTACAGGTATTCAGTAATTTTAGGTATTATTTTTAATGTGATTAAGGAAACAATAAATTTACACATTTCTGTTCTGGTCCATGGCATATTAATTTCACAGTTAACTCTCCAGATTAATCTACCCTTATATCTCAAGGCTACTGGCAGTGTCTGGGACTTACCACATGCAGGGGTGGCATCAGGGACACCAGATAACGAGATGTAGATCGTAATGTAGATCTCTTAGGACTCTAAAAAAACTCAAATTTCATGACTTGTGACAGAAAGCCGACTCTCATGAAGCAGCTCTTATTGTTCCAAAGAACTTCCAATGCCCCAATTTTTTCTTCCATTGATTTTGAGTCCATATCCTGAGATAATGCCAATCCCATTTCCCACTGACAACCCTTGGATATTTGAAGCACTTATCACATCACTGAAGGCTAAGTCTAGTGCATGGAAGTTCTACTCATCCCTGAGATGAAGGGGCACTAACTTATTAAACACTTCTTGTCTTAGCATCGAACTTCCAGCCAAAACGTTCATATCACAGATTTAAGCCACACTGAAACAGGCATCCCTCTCCCCAGACTCTCCCAAATTTCTTTCTGGCTCTGAATCATTCCTTTCTTAGACATCTCCTGTTTTACCTCCCTGCCGTTACCTGAATTAGCACTTGGTTTTCTTTTCGGTGTCACTATTTACAGGTAAACAACACACCAGAGTGTCCCTATGTCCATGAAAACAACTAAAGGATGACAAAGGAGGGTTGAGGTGAGTAGGCTGGTGAACAGGCAATGCTCCCTCTCTGGTCTCACCTCTGAACAAGGGCTTCAAATTCATCCTTAGGCAAAAGTGAAAGTTACTGCAAATCACAAAAGCCAAGGATTGATGGCATGGCCAAAACTATGGATATTAAATACCTGAAAGACTAAGGAACCTGGATTTTGAGCTAATAGTGGTACAACTTAGAGAGATGTAAATCAGAAGCATTATATTTTTTTCTCCAGTCACCTCCTTGGACTATAGTCTGTTGATTTTCTAACTCTAGTCTCTTAGTAAACTTTTGACTGGAGTCCAAAATGTCATGGTCATTTTCAGTTACTACAAGTCCAGCCCACCTTGAGACTCCAAACTCATACCCATTTTGAAATCCCTCCCCTTCATCATCACCAGCTGGGCTTATAACTCTTAGGGAACTGGGAGGGGAAGTGTTTTCATTTTCACTCCTTCCCTTCTAGCACTTTGAAGAGAGGGAAATCCAAAGGCTAGTTTCAAGGTATCTCCTCCCTGGAATCGAGAACTAGGAGGAAAATGGTCACCTGCCTGGTGGTGGGGAAACAACACAGTCACTCTGCCATTGTCTGAAGATTCTGTTGGTTACCAATTATCTTTGCCAATATGGTGATCTCCTCCCAGAGGAATCATGGTCTTATGGAATGGTAGACAACTTCATCCTGACCCTGTCCATCACTAAGGACCCTAATGATGGGAAGCTTTGTTCCCATTCAACCACACTAATGATCATGTCCCTACTCACTCCATCTAAGAGGATGCACTACAAAGACTGCTTCCCTAAATCCATGCTCATTCACATGGAGTCAAAGAACTGCTGAGCCCTTTCTGTGCTCTCTGAGGGTCACAAGGGCCTGAAAAGGGGTAGTTTCCTCATCTCTTTTCCCAGCCATGTCCTGACTTCAGAAATCTCTAGGGGAGAAGCATCAGCCCCTTGTCCCTGTGTTCAAATACACTCCCAAATTTCAGGGAACACATGTCAATATCCCCCAAGAATGCCCTCACTGTGCCCCACTCTGATAAAATGGTACCACCAGGCTGGGCCTGAAGGTTTCCAACTCAGCCACCATTCAATGGGTATGACATGCCAATTTCCAGTTCTTGAAAGCATCCCCGGTCTTCAAAAGTGATGTCCCTGAAGGCATCCCCTCACTTGGCTTTGTGGGGAGCAGAAGGAAAAAATTCAAAAATTCCTCTACTTTAAGCCAACAATTTACGACTCTGCTAATTCTCCCCACTGTCCTCCAATCCCCAGGCTTCTGCTAATTTAGAGTGGTGGAAGAGTCAGTTCTATAAACCCTCAGAAAGCTGGGGTGGAGTCAGGGTCCAAAAGAGTGGCTAGCCCCAACTCCTGACAGCTGTCTGGAATGGATAATTTCCTTAGCACCTGTGTTTCCAGCTCCAAGGCCACAGGGAAACCCTCCCTTACCATATCCTGTAACAGGAGTGTGTCCAGCCCTTCTCATAGTTAACATGCATACAAATTACCTGGGGATCATGTCAAAGTGCAGCTGCTCATTCAGCAGGGTGGATCCCAAGGTCCTGCAAGTCTCACCAGCTCCCTGGCAGTAATGCTGCTGCCCCAAGTCTACAAGTAACCCTTCAGCACATGGGTTTCATTTTCTTTGCTGTTTTTAAGGCCCAGCAAATCTCTTTATTCTCAAACTAATAAAAATTATTTAAAAAAAAGAACTCTCTAGTACCTAATATTGACCGAGTGTTTCACGTAGGGCAAACACTGTGCTAAGTCCATCACACACATTATACCCTTGAATTCTCTCAAAAACTTCCTGAAACAGCTAGAGATCATCATATCCATTTTAAAGACAGGGAACCTGGTCCTTAGAGGGGCTAGGCCACTGGATTTGGGCTTCAAGGCTAACAGCTGGCATAGCTGTGTGCTCCTAAACACCACAGTCAGAAGAAGGCAGACAAAAAAAAAAAAAATGAATATAGCAAAGGAATTGCAATAAACGACTGGAGGGTACAAGGAAACTTCATTAAGTGGTGTTTATATCAGAGGAGGATGTCCCTGAGCTGGTCATCCCTCATAGGAAAATTGCAATATCGAGCTCCTGAAATAGACTGAGACACGTTTAGGCGTGGATTTACATCATGAACTCCATCACTTTTCTCTTCCCTCATTTACAGCCACCACGTTCAAGCAACCTCTTCTATGTCGGGGGGGACCCCATGAATAATAGATATGTCATTTTTAACTGTCAACAACATACCTTGTAAATGGTGTATGCAGGCTTTTAAATAACCCAGCAAACCATTCTACTGACATCATTTTTATACCACACTTTGCAGCAAAACTAAAAATGATCTGAAAAGAAAGCACGTGGTTTAAACTACAGAATCACGCTCACCCACACGTTCTTGTCTGCACTGAATATTTCATTGGATTTTGTTTCCCCCTCCTCCACCCTGATAACTGTCTGCTATGGAGACAAGACAACTAAACTATTTCACAGGGATGTACTGTACTGTATGGTGACTAACATAACATAATATAATAAAAAAAATTTTTTTAAAAAACTATTTCAGCATTTTCCCTCAGTTAAATAGGCTCATCTTTCCCTGTGACAGTTAGTTTACGGAGTCAGAAAGGGACTGCTGTCGTTTTTTCCTACTTGTAAGTGACATTGAGATGATTAAGAAAAACAAACTGTTTCCTTCTAACAAGACCCTGGCTGGTTGTGGGTTTTCACTGCTCCAGGTTTGGACAAGGTGACATGAATTTCCCATTCTCTTGCGATGAAAGGGCATTTATCCTGAGACAAAATCTTGTCACAAGTGCCCATGCCTCCACACAAAGTAAATCTCTAGGCCTACTTGTCAGGTGATACAAGAGTGTCATATCACTAGAACACCAAATCTGTAGCTACCCCATAATCCATCAACAAGGGACTTCTCAAATGCCAGGCACACCAAAACGGAAATGTAATTAATAAGTAATTAACATAAGGAAATGGAATATTCTTGAATACCTTCTCTTGAAATGTTTTTATTTTGGAAAATTTCAAACATATACAAAAGTACAGAGAATATTGTTATGACTTACATTCCTACCAGGTTCAATAATTGATCGACTCAGAGAAATCATGTTTATACTACAGTCACTTCCTCCCCACTTATGGATCTTTGCGAAGAAAATCTTGGACATTCTATCATTCTAAGCTTTAATGTAAATTATCTTGAAATATTGTTCAAATACATTCTCTCATCTCCATCCCAACTACCCTGTTTTGATTCAGACTTTTTTGTTTTAAGCCACCAAGTTTGTGGCATGCTATTACAGCAGCCATGGGAAATACACCTTCCCTGGATAATCACCATCTCTGTGTCTTCTACAAATCAGGACACTTCACTCTGCTGACTGCCCTGGAGATGAGGAACATAAATGTGCCTATGGCATCTCTCCATTTGACCTCCTCAATGTCTCCCACTGTTGTCAGGGTATCACTTGGGCCTCCTCCAATGGTCTGCTCTGGGCCTACCTTTCCAACCACGTTTCACACCTCTCCTCACACCTCAGGTTTGAAGCCTTCATACTCCAACTGAGTCAACCAGTTATCTGCCCTCACTCATGCTTTGCCTGCCTCTGTCCCTCTGCTATTTCTTTTGCCTGGAGAAGCGATGTACAATAGAAATAGAACTAAAACAAGGCACAAATAAGAAAGTCACATATGTGATTTTAAATTTTGTGGGGCACCTGAGTCATGATCTCAGGGTCATGAGATCGAGCCCCACGTCAGACTCTAAACTGAGTGTGGAGTCTGCTTAATATTCTCTCTCTCCCTTTGCCTCTCTCTCTCCTTTCCCTTTCTTTCTCTCTCCCTCTCTCTCTCTATCTCCTCCCCCCTCTAAAAATTAAATTAAAATAAAATATAATAAAATATGAAAAATAAAAATAAATAAATTTTCTAATATAATTTTTAAAAAATGAACAAAGAAAATCCATTTTAATAATATGTTTTAGTAAACCTGAAATACAAAAAAATGTTATCATTTCAACATACAATCAATAAAAAATGTTATTAAGGAGATACTTTACAGGGTTTTTTGGTGGGGCAAGTACTGAGTCTTCAAAATCTAGTATATTTTATACTGGCAGCACATCTCAATTCAGGTTACTAGTGCTACTATATTTGACAGTACAGAATCCCCTTAATCCTCTTTTTTCCAACTTTGTGAAATACTACCCATCCTTAAAAATCCAGTGGAAATATTATATTCCATGGGAAACCTTCCCTGATTATTTCCTATCCCTCACCAATTGGATCAATTACTCCTTTCTCCACCCTGGACCTTGGATATATTCTAATTAATGTGCTGTTCATACTCTAATTGTGGCATGTGTGTCTCTTCTAGACTATGAGCTCCACTAAGCCAAAACCCACTCACCACCATAGAGTCCCTGATCACCCAAGGGTCCCAATCCTTGCTCCTTCCCCTCCTATACAGCCCTCTAAAGTCTGATTGGTGAGACTTTGGTTATGATACAGAGAGCCTACTGGCTTCACCAGGGAAAAAGAAAAGATTCTCTGGTCCAGGAAGAGGGAACTGGTGGGCCCTCAAAAGTAAGAAGGGGAGGTACTAAGAATGGAGGATGAATGAAGAGAGTCAATCTGACAGGCCTAGGAAGAGTACATAACACCAGGAAACAACATGGGTGAACACGCCAAGACAGCTTTTTGACTCTGATGAAAGAGAAAAGAAAAGGGTGGGACCACCAGATGTGTGCACCAGAGGCTGTCAGGATAAGCTAAAGGAACATCAGTGGAAGGAGAGGTATATAGAGCCAGCTTTCTACTCCTTTATTTTGGGCCAGGCCAGTGTGGATGGGCTTTGTTCTGGAGCTGATGACCAGACCATAAAATGTAGTCAGTTCAAACTCCAGACAGTCTGGCTCCAAAACCCACACTGTTCTACCCTCTCTACACAGAAAATGGAGCACAGAAAATTTCTAAGACGGAGAACTTGCTTTTCAGTGCCACCCTTACTAGTTGCCACCCTTAGGCATCACCTAATCTTTCCAAGTCTCAGATTTTCTTATGCCTAAACTGGGGCACCAGGACGGCCCACCCCAGAGGTCACTGTGAGGAAAAAGAGGTCATAGACACACAGAGCAAAGAACATAGCAGGCACTCAAAATGTTACCTATTTGTATGGATCAGGAATCTGTCTCTGGAGAAGCCAATTTAAATCAGCTAAAGGGAAAATAGGAACTCATTGGTTTGTGTAATGGAAAGTCTAGGATAGAAGGCCCTTCACATACAGCTAAATTAGGAGCTCAAATAATTTCATTAGGACTGAAATGTATCTTTCTCTCTATTTCTCAGCTCTTCTATTCTCTGACGTACCTTGTTCCACATCATAATTCCCAGAAATTCCAAGCTTACACCTACAGCTTGGTAGACAGCAGGGAGAAAGAGCATCTCTTTCTTAACAATTATGGCAGAAGGCACAGAACTGAGTCTCATTGGATTGTCTTGGGTCACCGACCCTTCCCTGAACCAATCACTGTGATGAGGGAATGGATGTGTTGATTGGCTAATCCCTAGAACTAGCAGGCCAGGGTTGGCTCCAACCAAATGAAAAGTAGGCATGGGGTGTCTTGCTAAAGGAGAAATGATAAAATGAACTTATGGGGCTTCATCAAGATAAAAAGCTTCTGCACAGCCAAGGAAACAGTCAAAAAAACTAAGAGGCAGCCCATGGAATGGGAGAATATATTTGCAAATGACACTACAGATAAAGGACTGGTATCCAAGATCTACAAAGAACTTCTCAAACTCAATACACGAGAAACAAATAAACAAATCAAAAAATGGGCAGAAGATATGAACAGACACTCTTCCAATGAAGACATACAAATGGCTAACAGACACATGAAAAAATGTTCAAAATCATTAGCCATCAGGGAAATTCAAATCAAAACCACACTGAGATACCACCTTACTCCAGTTAGAATGGCAAAAATAGACAAGGCAAGAAACAACAATTGTTGGAGAGGATGTGGAGAAAGGGGATCCCTCCTACATTGTTGGTGGGAAGGCAAGTTGGTACAGCCACTCTGGAAAACAGTGTGGAGGTCCCTTAAAAAGTTAAAAATTGAGCTACCCTATGATCCAGCCATTGCACTACTGGGTGTTTACCCCAAAGATACAGACGTAGTGAAGAGAAGGGCCATATGCACCCCAATGTTCATAGCAGCAATGTCCACAATAGCTAAATCGTGGAAGGAGCCGAGATGCCCTTCAACAGATGACTGGATTAAGAAGTTGTGGTCCATATATACAATGGAATATTACTCAGCTATCAGAAAGAACGAATTCTCAACATTTGCTGCAACATGGACGGCACTGGAGGAGATAATGCTAAGTGAAATAAGTCAAGCAGAGAAAGACAACTATCATATGATTTCTCTCATCTATGGAACATAAGAACTAGGATGATCAGTAGGGGAAGAAAGGGATAAAGAAAGGGGGGTAATCAGAAGGGGGAATGAAACATGAGAGACTATGGACTATGAGAAATAAATAAATAAATAAAATAAAATAAAGGAGAAATGAGGTGCTGGTACCAGGAGAAGGAAGAATGGATTCTGGGCAGGCAAAAACAACAGACATTAATTCACCATGAGTATTTTCAGTGTTCTCATGCTCTAAACAGCAAGGGTTCCCTGGCCTATCACCTACCAACAATGGGTTCCTCCAGCCTGCGTCCACTTCCAGTTGGTTTTACAGACTTCTCCAAGCCCTAAGAGTGCATGGGCCCCACACTTCCTCCCAGCTACTACAAAGCTCAAATTAGTCACTCCATGGGCCCCTTCCGAGGCATATCAGAGACCAGCTGTGCAAGGACCTGTCACCTTCTTGTCAGTGAAAGTTTTCTGTCCAAAGAACTTTCGTCATCGCTCCTTTCTCAAGTAGCTGGATGTCACTTGAAGAGACAGCTGAAGTCACTCACAATGGCTAGTCTCAAATCAGCGCTCACTGGCCTTGTCAGTGAAAGCCTCACCCCGCAGCAAAAACTGTCACTGATCATGTTTAGATATGTACGTGCAGGTATTAGATTAGAAGAGAGAATGCACAAGATAGGAGTTTAAAAGAGGCCAAGTTGCAAGGGAAATCTTAATAGGAAGAAGTGAAGGCTTACGGCTGGAGATAGTGGGGGGTATCTTTTTCCAAAACCCAGTTTATATTTCCCAACAAAACCAGCAAGTGTGTACACACACACACACACACACACACACACACACACCAATACCCTGTATGTATATACAACAGAGAATACACACTCCACTGACCAACATGCTTTATAAACACCTGGACCTTGACAGGACATCAGTAAATAGTTGCTTTATCCAGATTATTATGGATAGTTTTCATCTTCATAACAAAACACAGCTAAAATAATGTTGGAAAATTAATATTCACTCAAAAAATTTGATTATCTTTTGGAGAAATAAAGGAGAAAGAATCCACATGTTAATCTAGTTACATGTGTTGCCTTTCACTGCATATGTTCTTTAGTTAGGGCAGGGTTTCTCAACTCAGCATTGCTGACATTCTGGGCTGGATAATTCTTTGTTTGGGTGCAGGTGGGGCTGTCTTGTGCTTGGTAGGATGTTTAACAACCTCCCTGGTCTCTACCCAGTAGATGCCAGCAGCACTCCCCCAGTCATTGCCATATGTCCCCTTGGGGCAACATTGCCCCTGGTTGAGAACCACCAATTTAAGAACTCTAATAAATGCTACCTTCGATATTACTATGGTAGAATAATTGGCTAATTATTAATTAATATGCATTGGCTGGGGATGAATGCTGTTCTTCATTTTTGGGTAGCTTTATTTTAGAGTTCTGTTTCTGCTAACAATGTATTTATGATTAAAACGCTGATTTCATCTATAGTATTTAGGTGGCTGACAATCATTTCTGCAACTGTTCTGCCTGGACCCTCGGAAAGAGCAGCATGGATAGAAGAGAGCTTGGGCTTTCAAAGCAAGCAGATTGGATGTGAATTTCAACATGCTACTGAGTGACTGCACAATTTGGAGCTAGTTTCTCATCTCTTCTATATTGCAGTTTTTGCATTAAAAAAATGGAAATTTTAGTAGTTATCCCATAGGCAAGTTGAGCATTTTATAGAAAGTGATTATATTCAACAAGGTACTAACACACAATGGATGCTCAATAAATGTTGCTTTACCCAAAGAATGTACTTTGCTCTAAAAGCGTCTTGCCCTATGTTTAAAAAACAAGTCCAGGTTTCCTCTGTAAGGGTGATTTATCTAGCTGAGTAAAGGGCAATGATAATACTGCTCTGTTTATATAGCTTTCTGTTTTTCATGGAGTTTTAAATTGTCTTTCTACTCTCCAACTATTTGTCTTTAGAAAATCCTTAAAGTATTTCTGGTGTCTCAAGAAAGGATCAAAGACTTTCTCCCCAAAATATCTCTTTTCTGGAGGCTTCCACCCTTCTGTTTCTCTCTAAACAAATGTGGTGGTGGAAATAAGCACAGCCCAGCTACATCCCAGGACTTTCCTTCATTACTCTTAAGTTGGAGTCACTGTTCCTGGGATTCCGTGCCCCATTCCATTTTACTGGTGTGTATCCTGTGTGAAAAGCTAGAATTTTAATGCGTATACAACTGTGAGAATTGTAGGATAAATGAAGCTGTATGAAATATAAGTACAAGTCCTAAAACTGCATTTTTAACAAACGGATCAAAAAAATCACACATACAAGTATTGCTCATTATAAAATCATCACCATAGGAGGCCACACATTTATAAAGGTGCTGCCATGGCCCAAACAGCATTTATCCTTTCCTTGGAATATTCTTTCAGAGTCTATGTTGTATACTTTAGAAACCTTCACAAAGGGAGAAAGATCTGATCTGAGAAATAATCAAAATAATGCTAATAAGCAAAATAAGTCAAGAGAGAAAGACAATTATCAGATGGTTTCACTCATTTATAGAACATAAGAAGTAGGAAGATCAGTAGGAGAAGAAAGGGAAAAAGAGGCGGGGTTAACAGAAGGGGGAATGAACCATGAGAGACTATGGACTCTGAGAAACAAACTGAGGGCTTCAGGGAGGGGGGGGGGAATGGGATAGGCTGGTGATGGGTATTAAGGAGGGCACGTATTACATGGTGCACTGGGTGTTATACGCAAGTAATGAATCATGGAACTTTACATCAAAAGCTAGGAATGTACTGTATGGTGACTAACATAATATAATAAAAAAATTATTATTAAAAAAAAAGTTGCAAAACTAAGTGAGATGAAGAATGAAGGTGTAACCCAGATTGAAAAACCCAGGGCTAATAAGTCAAGGAAAAAGCAAAGGAATTAGCAGTCTGCACAGAGAGTCCAGCTGATATCAGAGCACAGACATTTGTAGAGGAGCTGGTCGTTCTCTACCTACACTCACTCCCATGGGATATCATACACCCTAATGGCTTTAAATGTCATCTATTTCCTGGAAACTCCCAACTTTATATTTCTAGAGCCAGACCTCTCTCCTGAAACCTGCTTGACTCTAGCTACTCAACACATCCACCTGGAATCCTAATTAGACATCCCACATACAACACGTCCAAAAGCAACCCCCAATCCTCCACCCCAAATCCTGCTCTTCCCATAACCTTCCCCATCTCAGTTGATGGCAGCCTATCCTACCAGCTGTTCATGCCAAAAACCTTGGAGGTATCCTTCTTTTCCTCTTTCTCTAAGACCTGAAATCCAGTCTAGCAGTCAATCCAGTTGGCTGTACCTTCAAAATACATCTAGAATCTCATTGCATCTCCCTACTTCCTCTGCTGCCACCCTGAAACAAGCCATCACTCTACCATCCTCTCTACACCGACCCTTCGATTGCTGCCTAACTTCTACTTTTGTCCCTCTGCAGAACTTCCCCATTATAGCCACCTGAGTGGGCCTTTTAAGACCTGAGTCAGATCAAGTCACTCCTCTGTTTAAAACACTGTGCTTGTGCTCCAGTCCCCCGTTTCCCCCACAGTGAAATCCACACACCTTGGATGACTTTCCTTGGCCTGAAATCTCTTTACCTCTCTAATCTTATCCCCTCCTACCTCCCCCACTATTGCTCCGCTCCAGCCACTCCCCTCCTTCCTGCAGCTACACTCGCCTTAGGGCTACCCGGGGGCTGTTTTCTTCTGGGAATGCTCTTCCTTCAGGTATTGCAAATCCATCCCCCTCACCTACTTCAGGTCTTTGCCCCAGTCTCAACTTTTTATTGAAGGCTAACCTGACCATGCCATTTAAAATTACATCTGCCCTCCCACCTCTGATCTTTGCTCTACTTTTTCTTTCTCCACAGCACTGATGCCTAATTTACTTACCGAATTTGTTTACTGATTACTGTATATCTCCCCCATAGAAAGCAAACTCTCCAAGGGTAGTGGTCCTTCTTTGTTTAGGGACATATCCCAAACACTTAGAACAGTACCTCAAACATAGCCAATGCTCAATGAGTAAGCGTCAAATAAATGCACTGAATGGTTCCACTTTTGAGATTCTCTCTAGAAGTGCTCTCATACCTAAACATGAGATGGGTGTGTTGAAGATTTGGGATGGGCCAGATGAAAACAATGGAAGGTCAAGGAAATGAGGCTGTCAAAGCTGATGCTGAGGTGACCACATATGGGGTCACCAATGAGCAATGTACCCTTGCCAACATTTATACAGCACTTTGCAGTTTGCAAAGAAAATGCGAAGCCCAGGAAAAGAAGGCTGACATGAGGAAATGAAGATCACTAGAATGACAATAAGTGCACTCAGAGGGGAGGGAAGACACAGGGTAGGATGAAGATGGGGGTTATACTTAGAAAAGCCACTTCCAACCAATTAAAAAAACACCAACAAATGACAATGGTAAAACTAAATAAAATGTAATCACAAATACAACAAGGGAAGTCCTAAAAGTATTTTGAGTTATCAGTAAAAGGATATATAATTGGAATTGAGTATTTTCAGAGCATAAAACATAACTATTAGTATCATATAAAAAAGTTCACCTTGAACAGTGATCAAAACATGCTGATTAAAACAAAAATATAATAGGGGTGCCTGGGTGGCTCAGTCAGTTAAGCACCCAAATCTGGATTTCGGGTCATCATCTCAGAGTCCTGGAAACAAGCCCAGAGATAGGCTGTGCCCTCAGCTGGGAGTCTGCTTAAGGATTCTCTCTCTCCCTCGCCCTCTGCCCCTTCCCCTGCTCTCTCCCCCTCTCTCTCTAAAATAAATAAATAAATCCTTAAAAACATAATACTTATTTACATATCATCATAGGAAAGACTTAGAACAATATACAATGGTTTGGGGAGTGTAGTAAGGCAGATATCTTCATCCTCAAGGTAAAATATAAACGGGCAATCCTTTCTAAAGAAACTGATAAAATGAGTTGAGACCTTTAAACCATTAATATCCTCTGACCAGGAATTCTTTTAGGAATCTATGCCAAGGAAAAATGATAAATGTAGACAGAGATTTATGTATAGAGATTCAGTATAATGGAAAACTTTTCTAATAAACCTATATATTATAATGATTATATAAATTACGGCATTTCTATAGACCAGAATGTTATGCAGCCATCAGTAATTACATTTATGTTAAATGTTAATGACATGGGATGTGTTCAAGATATAAGCTCAAATAAAACGAAACAGGGATAATGCCATATATGACATATGGTATCAACTAATATTATATATGAATTCATTTCAAAACAATTCAAGAGTTGATTTTTTCATTTAATTTCCATTTCATTAGGGTTATCAAAAAAACTTCTTAGGATTTTTAAAGAAAAGCAAAAACAGCCATCTTTTTTTAATGCAGAGAAAAATAAACGGTATGTTAGAATTATATAACTTAGCACAGTTATGCACATAGACCCTAAAATGGTTAATGGTTCACCATACAGCTTTGCAGGAAAATCATTTTCTATTTTAATGCATACTCCACTGGTCTAGTCTCAGTTTCCTAGGTTTTCAAATGAAGCATAGCCCATCTAGATTAAAGGTCAGCAAACCTTTTCTTGAAGAGTCAGATAGCAAATATTTAGGTTTTGTGGGCCAAATGGTCTCTTTCACAACTATTCAAAGCCAATGTTAGAGCATGTAAGCACCACATACCCATGGCCACGTTCCAATAAAACTTTAGTTATAAATCCAGGCAACAGGCCAGATTTGGCCCATGGGCCAGTTTGCTGACCCCTGGACCAGACCATTGATAGTCTTCAATTAAATGACAGCTCAGACCCTGATGCAGAGTTCTAAACACCCACAAGCACCTGAGAAGGCACACCAATGTGGGAATCCAATGGGCTTTTGAGTTGAATAAATCTGGGTTCAAGATTTAACTCGCTTCCTGGTTCTGCCTCTTCTTATAAGATACTTTCATAACTATGAGTTCTGGTGTCCTCTTTTATAAAATGGGATAATAGCACCATCTACTTCATAGAGTCATTCTGTGGCTTAAATGAGATATTTGAAGTCAAAGCCCAAAACTCAGATTTGGTAAATGAGTTCTCAATTGCTGGCTGAGTCTTATAGAATAGCTCTGAAAAAGTGAGCAACACAGAACCCCCAGGTGCTGAGTGATTCAGAGCCCACAGTGTAGACAGGAGGGAGAGCTGATTCTGCAGCAGAAAACAGCTGGAATAAACTAGATTATGACACAGTGCAAATTACCCCCAAGCCTTGGTGGCTTAAAAGAATGAAATTTATTTCTAGCTCATGCTACTTGTCCATGGCTGACCAGCTGGGGGCTCTGCTCTATACCGTTGCCCCTCTAGGACCCAGACTGAAAGAGCAGCCACCATCTGGAGCTTTGCTGGTTGCAGAAGGAAAAAGAGGGTGGCTGAATAATGCACTGGATCTTCAAACTTCCACCCAAAGTGATATGTACCAGTTCCGTTCCCATTTCATTGACCAGAACAACTTATATAACCACATCTAACTCGGGGATGGGGGATGGGGGTGGCATGGGGGGCTCAGAAATGCTTTGCTCCTGGAAGGGGGCAGGGGGATCTGAAAATACTTGGTTAACTGCACTAATAACTATCATAGCAAATAGGAGAATAGTAGTTAACATTCATATGTATTTGGCATAACCTAACACAGTCCCAACTGCTTTACCTACAACTTGGGGAAACCAAGTCACGACGATAAAAAACAGAGCCAGGGTGAATGGAGCAGGATAATCAGGCCTTGGTTTCCCCATAGCAAATCAAAATCAGGGAAACAATGTTTCAAACAAGACTTGCTTTCTTATTTGTTTTCACCAACTCTCTCCCTATCATCTTCGCTTTTGTAGCTGGGCCTTAACCACCCTTAAGAAGGCTGCGATCAGAATCTATAACCTAAAAATCATGTCTGATTCTGTGAACCCCTGACATGAATATTGTTGTAACTGAATGTCTCCCAAATTTATATGCTGAAGCCCTAACCTCATGTAATTACACTGGAGACGGGACTTTTTAAGAGGTGACAAAGTTTGAACGGGGTCATAAGGATGGGATCCTGATCCCACAGGACTGGTGCCCTTATAGGAAGAGGAAGAGACACCAGAGCTTCCTCTCTTCCATATGAGGACACAAGAAGAAGAGTGCAGTCTGCCTCCCAGGAATTTAGCTCTCATCAGAAACCAAATCCTGCCAGAAACTTGATCTTGGACTTCCAGCCTCCAAAACTATGAGGGGGAAAAAAAAAAAAAAAAAAACCCTCCTACATTGTTGGTGGGAATGCAAGTTGGTACAGCCACTTTGGAAAACAGTGTGGAGGTCCCTTAAAAAGTTAAAAATTGAGCTACCCTATGATTGAGCAATTGCACTACTGGGTATTTACCCCAAAGATACAGATGTAGTGAAGAGAAGGGCCATATGCACCCCAATGTTCATAGCAGCATTGTCCACAATAGCTAAATCGTGGAAGGAGACGAGATGCCCTTCAACAGATGACTGGATTAAGAAGATGTGGTCCATATATACAATATTACTCAGCCATCAAAAAAAAATGATTTCTCAACATTTGCTGCAACATGGACAGGACTGGAGGAGATAATGCTAAGTGAAATAAGTCAAGCAGAGAAAGACAATTATCATATGGTTTCACTCATTTATGGAACATAAGAAGTAGGAAGATAGGTAGGAGAAGAAAGGGAAGAAGAAGGGGGGGTAAACAGAAGGGGGAATGAACCATGAGAGACTATGGACTCTGGGAAACAAACTGAGGGCTTCAGGGGGGAGGGGGGTGGGGGAATGGGATAGGCTGGTGATGGGTAGGAAGGAGGGCACGTATTGCATGGTGCACTGGGTGTTATACGCAAGTAATGAATCATGGAACTTTACATCAAAAGCTAGGAATGTACTGTATGGTGACTAACATAAAAAAATATTATTATAAAAAAAATCTCTGTTACTTAAGCCACCCAACCTGTGGTATTTTATCATGGTAGCTGGAGACAATTAATACTAAGATCTAAAGCGGACAGGCTTTCTCTCAGAATTTGATTTTCCAATGTGAACTAAGCTTTTATAAAAATCTACATTATGACATTCAAACACAGGTCCTTGGAAACCCAAAGCTAAGGTTAGGCTACTAAGAGAAAGACATGGCCCTTGAAATCAGAACGACCTATGCTCAAAACCCAACTCCACTTACCATGTGGCTTTGAGGAAGTTGTATAAGCTCTCTAGGGCCCACCTTCCTTACCTGTGATAGGAGTAATCCTCTCTCTCTCTCTCTCTCATGGGACACCTCTGTCTTTCGAGTGTAAGGACATGAAGTATGGGGACAGGTTTTGTTTTCTCTCCCTCCTCCCTCCCTCATTCTGGTCTTTGGTGTCATAATCGAAGGCTGAGAGAGAGAGAGAGAAAAGCTCTTTGAACCCAAGGGCTCTCGCCCATGAAACATGTTAAGGAGAGGTTAATCTTGGCACACTTCTCCCATGTTGCCTACCCAAGAGCCAAATGGTGCCTGATGACCCATGCCAGGGGCTAAGCTGAATTTGGGGGCAGGTGGAAGTGAACAAGGAAGGTAAGGCATGTGGGGAGTCTAAAGTTTGTCTGAACTCAGGCAGATGGATGAAATGAAGTGATTCAGCCCCCACTCTTATATCTCTACCCCCCTGGATTTGGTTGAAGTTGGAACAGGGGACAAGAACTACATTCAAGGCCTGTTTTAACATTCTCCTGGACAACATGTGAGAACATAAATGGCCTCACCTAAGAGCTTCCAAAGAAAGAGTCTACTACTCATCCCTTCTCCTATGAAGAATATCCTGGGGTTAATGACAAGACGGTTCTAGAACCACATGGCCTGGAACACAGTAAAAGCTCAATATTCTCCTTTCTCTCTTTTCCTGTCTTACTATACCCCCAAGATTTCAGAAATCTCAAAAGTGAACATAATTAAAGTGACAAATCTGCACCGAAGGAAGAGGAAGACGAGGTGAGGCAGCCAACGTGTAGCGAGCAAGCACAGCAGTACCAAGTGTTTCCCACATTCTCTCATTCATACCTTACAACTATCCCATGACAAAGGTTAGTATGAGGCACAATGTACCTTTGAGGAAACCAAGATGTTAGAAAAAGAAGTGACTTGGCTGCAGCTCCCAGTCCTAGGTGACTAGGTTGATGTTCACATGTGACAAAGTTGACTCTGGCTCTGAACCCCAAGCTCCCTCCCCCAGCATCTTGTGAATGTGCTTGGAACCTAGTGTCTGGTCTGGTTTGTTGTGTTCCATGTGATTCCCTCTCACAAAAATTAGCCAGAAAAGGACAAAATCCCAGAATATTTGGACCCCGAATTCCCACTCACTGGGTTTAGACCTGAAAGGAAAATATTTGCAGGAGTGATACAGGGACACACAGGGAAGGGATAGGTGGGAATGGACTTGGGGACAGAGGCAGGGATTCTAGCATAGCATCTGCTAGCAATGTTCCCTGAGATGCTGATCAAGTACCTGGACCTTAACAGCCCCTTCCTTGAGAAGGTGGCTGAATAAGGGAAACACAAGCCCCCATCTCCACCATTTTATCATTGGCTCGGTCTTCCAGACACGCTGAGCTGAAAACTTTGGAGCCTGCATTCTCCAGAAGATTGGCTCAATTCACAACTCTGTTTGCTGGTCCACACAGCCAAAACAACAGCAGCCATGGGCTTTCTGAAGAAAGCTGAATGGAGACCAGGCCAAATATAAGCCCCCATAAAGAGAACCACTCCAGCCAAATGGAAAATCACATTCCGCAAGTTCCTGGAGGGGGAGGAAAGGGGAGGAAGCCGCTGCTTCCAATAAGGACTTCATTCCAGAAATCCCACATAATGGCCTCACAAGCACCCTGGTGTGATAAAGAGATGACTATTTCGGGTGAGAGAATCAAGTCCTCCTCGGGGACTGGTGGGTGGAGGATGAGGCAAGTGTTCTTTCCAAGACAAGTTGAGTTCAACTCTTTAAACAGGAATATTGACTCTTCCGTTTCCTGTGTAATGACTTTAACCTGGTGAATACTTGGAGCCTGCCAAAAACCTGTCAGTATTTAGCATGTTTTCAATTGGAAAATGGCAGGAAAACAGGGGAGCAGATCTCTATTAGGGCCTGGAGTTCACACCAGTATCAGGTCTGTCAGCGTCCCTGCTGCCAACACAAGGGAGCATTATCCCTGCCTCAGAAACAAAATTTGGAATGAGAGGACACCAAAGCTAATTTTTTTCTCAGTAAATTTCCAGATTTTTTTTTTAAACTGCCTTTTCATTTTCAATTTTTAAAAAAAATGTAAGCAATTCCCCTATGTTTCTGTTACTTTTCCCCTACCTCTGCACCCTCCCCCCATGTGCCCCAGTGGGCAGAACTGAACACTACTTCCAGGTCGTGTCCTTCTAGTGTGGCACATAATCCCATGGCATCACCATGTCTTCATGTGTCTATTTCCTCCAAATTTATAAGCCCCTCTGACCTTCCCTCTTTCTGCCTTCTCTCTGTTAACCACTGGGCAAAATATGACATGATAGGAAGACCATGAGCTCTGAAGTCAGACAGAGCTGGTCTAACCTCAGCCCCGTCATCTATAACTATGGGCTACATGGCTTTACATCTCTGTGATTTTTCCCAATCTGCCAAATAGAGTGTGAAGGACTTCACCCCAGCCCCTTTTGTGGACTAAATGAGAAAATGCATGCGAGGAGCCTAACATCATGGTTGGCTCTTCTCTTTCTCCTTCCAGGTGCAGAACTACATGCTGCCCCTGCCCTCAAGGAATCAGGCTTCTGTGGAAAGATGGTCATCATGGCTTATGATTTAGCACGGGGTACACAGAGAAACTGATGAGAGCTTCTCATGGGGCAGGGAACCTATTAGAAGATGAACTAATCAATCTAAAAAGATACCATTTGGTTTGCTTAAAGCCTTCAATATTCATTACTTTGACCAAAAATAATAATTCATAGGGGCACCTGGTGGTGGCTCAATCAGTTAAGTGTCCAGCTCTTGAGTTCAGCACAGGTCTTAATCTCAGGGTCGTGAATTCAAGCCCTGCGATGGGCTCCATGAAAAATATTAAAAATAAAAAAGATAACAATCCTTAAAGAGAAAACAAAGAAAGGCTGCACAGAAAAGGGGGAGAGGTGGAAGAAAAAGCGTTACATACAAGTATTTTTATACATGCGTATATGTGCATATATATGTAAACTTATTTTATTGTTTTCATGTGAGAAAGATAACTATAATTGCTCCTTCTCCATGAATCAGGGCAGCTGCAAGCACATGCTCACATATGGCACAGCACACAGCAAGCCCCTGACACAAGGGTACTTCCCCTCCTCAGTCCCCTGACAGGACTCTTCCACAAACCATACAACAAAAACTAGGCAACACATGAAGAAAGGATTTTGTCACTGTTGCTGTAGAACTAGTACACAGTAATTGCAGAAAGACACACACACACACACACACACATAGAATGAGAGAGATGACATAAAATTCTGACTCCCAGATGACCACTGTTCTCATGCTTGGTGTACAACCTGTAAGAACTCCCCTTGCACCTGGGTGCACAGCTCTACACCACACACACACACACACACACACACACGTATACAGATGTGTGCACATTCACATTCACGTTCATATGTATTGTCCCTGAAGGAGCTGTCTTCAGAGTTGTAACATGTGTTAGAGGGCCCCGGGGACAGAGCTAGGGCACCACCACGGGCTGATATCCATGACATGTCTACAACAGAGACTGGCAAAGTTGTTTTGTAAAAGATGGGAGAATAAATGTTTTAGGCTGTGTGGGCCCAAAGGTGTCTGTTCCAACTACTCAGCTCTGCCACCGTAACATGAAAAGTAGCCCTAGACAATGTGTAAAACAAACATTCCAATAAAGCTTTATTTACAAAACAGGAGGCGGGCTATAATTTGCCCATCCCTGGCTTCGAACATGCCATGAAGTGAAGGGCCTCAGAAGTGTGAGGGATTAAACACACCCCCCACTGGAAGGCAAACTTCATTTTCAGGGGTCCATGTTTACTCTATTTTAACAAATGTTTCTGCTTTAATGTGCATCCCCCAATAAAATAATGACTACAGATAATTCAATTAAGTTAAATTCCCATTTCTCCCCAAATAAGCATTATGAGATAGCCAATTCTTCCTGTCCTCTAGCTCCCATTTCAGAGAGAGATCCAGAACAGAAGTTACACAGACATGTCAAAGCAAGGTACTAAAGTAGGGATAGGGTAGTGTTGCATTCATGTAAACTACCCTGGATCACACGCAATCAGCAAATGATTTATTAAAGCCTACAAGATAAATACCGATAAAGTCTTCAAATAGAGAGGCACATGACATATGCACAGGAGGAGAGAATCAGAATGATTAATAGGAAAGCAGACAGCCTACAAATACAGAAAACCTTCTCCACCTGTGGGGAGGGTCCTGGAGAAAGCATTTCCAGGCTCCAGCCCTCCAAACTATGGTAATAAAATACACTTCTAATAACAAAAACCGTTTCACACCACTTTTTCCCATAGGTTTTGAGACATAATTCATGAGTCCTTCCACCGTCCAGATCTGTGCTTGTACAGTCTATTCTCAATAGGCATCTTCAAAACAGAGAGACTCTGCTTCTCCCCGCTGAATCTTAATGACCAAGCGAATCTTAACACGCAGCCACGGGGCTGGGAGGTTTTGCTGACACGACGCACATCCTGTCCCCTCCAGTCGCCCTCTCTCCCCGGCTGAGCTGGGTCTTTCAGGGATCAGCGCCTGCACTTAACTCAGTGTTCTGCTCAGCTGCGCACTCCAACCCTGCCCTTTCTTACAGCTTCTGTAGAGATCCAAGACGTCTTCTGGGAATTTTAGCAACGTGGGGAGGTCACACTCCAATTATGCCTTCCTCTTGTGGTTTTTTTCCCTCCACGCCCTGCCTTGTCCTTCTCCCCACCTCACGCCAGCCAGCACACACTCTACCACACCTGTTTGCTGGACAGCTACTTACAAAAACACACCCCTTGTGTGCCTGGCTTCGTGGTGGGTCCTGGAGATAAAAATAAGACACAGTGGGTGCCCTTTAATAGCGTGTAGCCTATTGGGTGGGGCAGATATGGAAACAAGCCATTCAACATAATGCAATAAATGCTGTTATCAGGGTACATAAAAGAGTGCTAAAGATAAGCACACACAAGCACAAACTAATGTAATAGCAAAGAGTCTAGAAGGATACACTTCGAAGAGATAACATTGGATGCCCTGCGCCACCTCAACCCAAAATGGATGTGGGGTGTCAGGATTAGGTGAGGAAGGCTGTCAGAGAATCTGAGCCTTAGATTTAATGTTCGATATATATATATATATTTTGTTTGTTTGTTTGTTTGTTTTTACAAAAAGTAGTGGTATTCTTTCTCTTACAATGTAATTTAATGTAATGTTTAAACGTTCTAAGTGCAGGAGGCCAGGAGGGGATGAAATGAATGAGGGGCCAGGGCACAAAACTCAGGAGGCATCACCCTAGAGTTGTAGGGGTGGGCAGGATGGGTATAGGAGGGCAGCAGGCTATGGGGGCAGAGGCCTGGAAAAGATCTCAAGACCAAGTCACAGAGGTGGGCCTTGCAGAGGAGGGGGGCTTTCCCTGAGAGAGAAGAGAGCACTAGGCAAACAGGAACGCAAGTGTGTTGCAAATAATGAGTGATTACAAATGTCCAGAACACAGGATGAGGATGGAAAGGAGAAAGAGAAAAACACAAATGACTGTGCACACACACCTTAGAGCTAGTACAGTCTTTTCATTATAGGCTCAGCGTCAATGGCTTATCAGCAGTATTAAGATCAGATTGAGTGACCAGCAGCCTGCAGCCCCTACCTCGTGGTTCCAGTCCAGATGCCCTCATGAAGCTCACTACCATTGCCTTACTCCATCACTCCATGACCTGAGATCCAATCAAAGGGTGCCACTCAGACTGCTTGTCTCTTCTTCCTCCATCCCTTCCTTGAGTTTCTTCCTTCCCAGGACCTTCTGACAAGGCTAAGTCATATAATAAAGTTCTCTATTAAGTATACAGACACTGCTCCAAGCGCCCCACATATACTATCTCATTTACATTTCCCAACAAACTGACATGTAGGTAACTGCTATTATTACCATTTTACAGATGACACAACTCCAGATCAGAGTGACTGAGTAACTTACCCAGAACACAAAGGAAATAAATGATGATGCCAAGAATCAAACCCATGGCCAATGCCTGATTTTAGGTTAACTAACTGTGCTGCCTGCTGGTGTAAATTACCTGGGGACACAGAGATAAATACAGTAGAGAAGAGGTAAAAGGCTCAGTTTGGGGTATCTGAACAAGTAGTTCAGATCTAGGCAAAACAAGCAAAGGTGGACATGAACAGCTCAGAAAAATGAGTGTCTACAGAGGGGAACTAAAGCCCAGCATCAGCATCATGTAAGCTGTAGGGAAACTACCTCCAAAGTGGCTACGGTGGAATGCAGACCTAACATCCCTTTTCAGTAGCAAATCAGAGGATTTTGCCTGCAGTATGTTTCTATTCTCAGGCAATTCACAGTTTATTAGGAACTCTTCACACCTCAAATAGTGTGGGAAGTGGTTTTATACTCATATTATGGAGGCTAACTGTTGGGGTTTCATTTATCAAAAATGGGGGCATTTACATAAGGAAGAGAGAAATGAAAACTAACCAAAGCCAGAGAATCAACTGTTTGACTCCTGTGAGCCACTGGACACGGTTCTCCAAAATCGGACCAAAGCTGTTAGCAAACAATGGCTTGGCCATCTAGAAATAAGGAATATTGCTTTCCTTGGGCCAACTCAGAATAAGCTCTGTTCCTACAGGGGCAGGAGATTTCTATTGAGAGAAGGCGGAGTTGTCCTGCCCGGCTCCCAAAGATGAACCATAGGGACATCATGACAATCAGCAGGGAGACCTGGTCCTGGTAGCAGGAAGCTTGGACACTAAAACGTGGGAGAGTCACTGGGCCTCTGGGCCATGACAGGGAAACACCGCCATCTTGTGGCTCCATGACAGATGAGCTATGTTCCTTTCCATTGTCTCAGGAAGGGACAAAGTTAACTTTAGCATGAAAAAAATCATTGGGAGCATGTTGAAAACAAGAGTCAACCATGCCTTTGTTGACCCCATGGGAGGTAAGACCTAGCCCAGGCCCAGTCTGTCTGATCGGTGGCTATGAAAGAGAGAAATGACACTCTAGTAAAAGGCATCCATGGTGAAAGTCCTCCTACCACATGTGGGCACTCCTGGGGATGGCCATGCATTCCTCAGTTGGCAGAATGAGGGGCATGCTCTTGATGCAAGTGTGGAAGACCAAAAGGGGACAAGATCCAGACCTCACGATCATGTGGAAGGCAGAGAAAGTAACCCGATGATGTTGGTGATGATGGTTGCAAATAAAAAACATCTAAGATCTGCCATTAATGAATAATTAATAATAAATTAATACTTAATAACAAATAATTAAACAAGCATTTAAAACTCTCACAGAAACCCCATAAGAGGCAATGTGTTATTACCATCTCCATTTTACAGATGAATGAACTGCATACCTCAAAGACAGAGGCAATGGAGAACAATCTAGTCTCCATCACCCAGGTAGCAAGGACTAAAGCCAGAACTTTTAGTCTCACACTCCTAAGAATTACCCCTGAAGTTTGTCACATTATGGTCCAGAGACCACCTGCTCTGGACACACCTGGATATTAAAACAGAATCTGTGACCTCACCCAAGACATACTGGGGAGGATGTGAGTTGGTATTTTAACAAGCTTCCCAGATGATGGGATAACCAGCATACTAGGTGCTATGGAATGAATTGTGTTATCCCCTGAAATTAATATGCCCTACCCACCCCCCAATGTAATGGTATATGGAGATGGGGCCTTTGGGAGGTAATTGGGTTTGGATGAGTTCATGATGGTGGAGCCCCCATGATAGGACTAGTGCCCTTGTAAGAGAAGGAAGAGACACCAGAGCTTCCTATCTCTGCCATGTAAGGATACAGCATGAAGGATATAGCAGGCCAGGAAGAGTTCTCACCAGAACCCCACCATGCTGGCATCTTGATTTTGGATTTCCAGCCTTCAAAACTGTGGGCAAATAAATTTCTGTTTTTTAAGCTACCCAGTCTATGGTATTGAAAGGCATTCATGGTGAAAGTTCTCCTACCACATGTGCACACTCCTTACTTAGCTGACTAAGACCTTAGGCTATCTCCCTACACCATCTCATGCAAGATGCTTGGTAGATGCCTGTTAAATTAATGAATAGCCAGGATACTCCACTGCTCTGTCCCTCAGAAGAGATTTGCTGAGGATGCATGTGTACAAGTCCCATGATTTAGCCTCTTTTCCAACCTCCAGGTGAGGCTTACTGGAATCTGTCTTCTTCTAAATCTAAGAAGAACAGGTGTACTTCCTATATCACTAAGGATTTTTTCTGGGGGGACAGGCTTCTGAAAGCAGGTGTGATAACATGGTGTGAGTGCAGAGAAATGAGAATACTAATAGCAGCTTTGCTTTGTGTAGTGCTTTATAATTTACAAAGCTCTCTGGCGTTCATTATTTCTTTAGATGGTTGGAATTGCCCTGTGAGGTCCAGAGGCCAGATAATTATTATCTCAGTTTAACAGATGATAAAGCCAAAGCTGATAGAATCATGGGGCCCTGCCCATGGCCATCTCACCAATAATGTGGTAACTTGGCCCAGCCAGAAGGCATAAGATGAACTAGCAGAAAAACTTGAGGTCACCAAGGAATGAAATTAGAGGAGCCAACATAGCATGGAAAAGGGGTTTATCTATCAGGGTACTAGCAGCAAGGACATTCAACCCAAGTAGTTGAAATGACAAGGAAAAGGCCTTTATAAAAAGACGACATACAAGGTGTAGGCAGGGACAAGGGACCAAGCACAGAATGGTGGTGCCCCTCGAGATCGGCAATAGGGTGAAACCACTCCCACTCCTGAGACTAATAAAGCAAGAAGAGGAGGGGGCAGTGTTCCAGACTAAGGAGGGGGGCAGGAAGTACAACAAACAAACAAAAGGACACTGAACATAGAGGATAGAGGTTGTCTTTGGAGAACCACTTCCGGCCTCAGCCACCTCATTTTCCCACTGTTTCTAAGAAGTCACCTGGCAGCCTGACAGGAGACCCCCCAAGGGGGCCTGATTCTTAGTCTCAGTCACCCTGGGAGTGGGCACTGGGCGCCCACTGTCTAGTGACCAGGACAGATGCAGGGCCTACTATGCTGGTCTTCCTTGAGCCCATCCCACCCCATACGAAGTAGAGAGTTCAATGGCTGAGAGTTGAGACAACATATTTCTTTTCAGATTAATTGGATTCTTTTTTAATACGGGGGGGAAAAACGTGTATCTCTACTACTGAGGTGTACCTCTGCCAGACTTTCCTTGACATATTCTCTCTAGTTATGCAGAGCCTTTATTTTTTTAAAAAAGTTTTTATTGGGGCACCTGGGTGGCGCAGTCGTTAAGCGTCTGCCTTCGGCTCAGGGAGTGATCCCAGAGTTCTGGGATCGAGCCCCACGTCAGGCTCCTCTGCTGGGTGCCTGCTTCTTCCTCTCCCACTCCCCCTGCTTGTGTTCCCTCTCTCGTTGGCTGTCTCTCTCTGTCAAATAAATAAATAAAATCTTTAAAAAAAAAAAAGCTTTTATTTATTTATTTGAGACAGAGAGCACACAAGCAGGGGGAGCAGCAAAGGGAGAGGGGGAAGCAGATTCCCCGCTGAGCAGGGAGCCCGACGCAGGGCTCAATCCCAGGACCCTGGGATCATGACCTGAGCCAAAGGCAGACGCTTAACTGACTGAGCCACCCAGGCACCCCTATGCAGAGCATTTAAAGACAAGGATACAGTACTTTTTAAGTTACCTCTAAGGCAAGGTTTATCACTCTTGGTACCACTGACATCTGGAGCCAGATGGTTCTTCGTTGTGGGGGCTGCCCTGTGCATAGGAGGACGTTTAGCAGCATCCCTGACCTCTACCACCAGATGCCGGGACCACACCCCTCCCACCCTGGTGTGACACCCAAAAGCATCTCCAGACACTGCAAACTGCCCCCTGCAGGGCGGGGAGAGGAGGCAAAGTCACTCTCCCCCACCTTGAGAACTCCTGTTCTAAGTGATTATAATTTGCTGAGCTAAATGCCCCCCTTGGTAATGGGAGGAACAGGAGTGGGGTAAGGTGAGTAATATTTAATAAAGATCTTGTCTATATTTCAATTTTGACATTTTGTTCATCATGGATTTCTTTATATTAATTTTGATTTTTTTAATGCATTGCAAAATTATCCTCCTTATTGAGTGTTTTGGCACTCCCTTAAATTTAGCATCTGAGGTATATGCCTCATTTGTCACCCCTTAGTCCCAGTCCTGGGCAACATTCCATTGGAGCAATCAACACAAGGTAGGAGAAAGTTGTTCCCTTTCTTCAACTGTCACTCTTGCATGTATGCATGCATGCACTCATTCATCCAGTACTCCTAAATCCCCTGGTATATGACTAGCTCATTGTTAGCAATGGCTACATAATATCTCAAAGTGTGGGTCACCAAGATTTACATTAGCATATCCTACATAATGGGAAAGAGGCATGAACACAGCTGCATTGGGAGTTATGGAGAAAGCATAACATAAGGGAATTACTAAGAGCCAACGGACCAGTTACAAAGGCAAAGCAATAGTTCTGGGCAGAGATGACTGTGTGGCCAGAGATGACTGTGGTTTCAATTTGTGGTTCTGGAAAGGATTGGAAAGAGGAAGGAAACAGAATCAACAGGTATCAGTGATTAATCAAATGGAGAGAATGAGGATGGACTGTCCCAGCTTTGTAGTATGAGTAAGTGGGTATAGGCCATGACAGTTGATGAGGTAGGGAAGCATGGAGAGGCCATTTGAGAGGTGCTATGCACCAAGATGACAAAATGGGTATGGGGGTGGTTAGGTGATATGCCCCTGAATACAGCCACACAGAATCCTCCCAAGGGGAAAGCCAGCCTGGAAGTGCAGCCACAGGAGCTGGTGGCATTTAGATGTAACCAAAGCTAGGGAGTGTACCAGATGTGCTAGGTAGGATATGGAGAATGACAAAAGGGCCTAGGGCCAACCCCTAAAGACCTCTCAAGCTTAAAAGGCAGATGGAGAATCAGTAACAGATTCTGAAGTTAGTGGGCTGAAAGAATTATGCAAAAACAGGATATTTGCATACTCTCAAGGAATCTCCCTTCTGGATAATTATTAATTACAAAGGGTAAAAGAATAATTTTAAAGTGGAGAGATCTGCCACATGCTACTTTAACCAAATAATCAAAACTAACCTCACAGCAATGAGACATGCCCACATCATGTGTCTGCTGGTATGATGCACCAAGAAGGACCCAGAATTACCTCTGCAATTTCTTGCCAAAAATGCATAACCTCCTTGTAAGCATAAGCAAACATCAGGGAAACCCATACTGAAGAACAGTCCACAAAATGGCTGGTTGTTGATCTTCAAATGTGCGAAGGTTGAAAAAGATGTTATCTCTAGAACCAAAAGGTTTTGGTGTCCCAGGAGAAGGGAGGCTTAGGTCATGGTCCCCCAGAGAACAAACTGGATGTGCATTCTCATAAAGTGAAACCAGCATCTTTTCAGAGCCTGGTCTCCTGACTCCAGAAAAGGCAAAGAACCCTGAGCAGCCAACAAGAGAAATATGTAGTGAACACATCCATTTATTACTTCCAGCTTACCTAGCAAAGGTCACCGGGTGGCCTTTGAAAGATACACAAAAATGCTGTTAGATCTTGCCAGAGGTAAGTTTATCGGACAGCCAGTTGAGGCCTATAAAACATTGCTAGCTGGTTTCTTTCATTCTGAGGGGGAAAGAAAATAAGACTGCTGGATTTAAAAACTACTTGTATGTTTGTTCTTTCCTAATACAACATAAAGGAGTCCTTTTCTTGTACAGAGAGACATCTGCAGTCAGACGACAAGAGTTAAAGAGTGAAAGTGAAAGTCAAAGAGTGAAAATTGCCAAGTCCCAATTATCTATTCATTTCTTCATTCCAGATTTCAAAGGGTGGTCAATGAGCGGGGTAACTAAGGATATAGCCTATTCACAAAAGAGCATGCCTACAGTTGTAACCATTCTCCAAAGCTCTGCTCATGTCACATATACTAGCAACTCTTTAACCAAAACAAAGTGCATGGCCAAATCCAAATTCAAGAAGCAGGAAAGTACATTTCACCCACCATGAGATCTTGGCAAGGATATGGCTATAAAATACTAGGGCAGGGTACTGAAGAATTGGGAGCAGATATATAATATATCATACTAAGGTACAACAGCAGATATCACTATGAAAAGAAGAACAAAAAAACCCTGACTATTGATCAGTAGTAGTTAACACAGCAACACAAAAGCACACTTTATATTTGGGGGCAGGGGACAGGGTTTATATGTACCAACCGAAACACTGGCATTTGGACTTGCAGTTTATCCTCTGTGAGTGAGGTTAGGGTTGATGATGGAGGTTTCAAGGCCTACATCATGAGAAATGTTCAAAGGGAGAAAAGAATCTTAGATGAATACATTTTTCAAATTCCACTCAGATATGAAATTAGAGATCTAAACTAGAAGGTTCTCTGGAGTCCCTTCCAATTCTACTTGGCTTGGTTCCCAGTGTGTGCCAGACATTAGGCTGCCACTTGATCATAATGGTCACAGCGCACTGACCCATAGCTGGTACCCTCAGCAGTAGGCATGGCATGGCAGAAAGAGCCAAGGGCTTAGAATCAAGCAGGGGTCATACTTCAGCTGGACTTACGACTGCTGGATGAGTCCTTTGCCCATCTGGCCCTAGTTTTATCATCTCTGAAATGAGACAGATGGACCAGATGATGTTTATGTCCCTTCTGGTCCTGAGAGCTTATGATTTTATGACAAGTCTGCATGGAGGGATCGTAATGCTCTGGAGGCAGAAGTGGCCTAGGTAAGAAGCACAGTCCTCAGAAAGCAGTGGAAACTGTTAACATGTTGCAGTGACCTGTGGTCAGGCCATAGGGCTCCACGTGCTCCCTAATGATCCCCTTATTGACCATCCAAAGGCCTATGTCTTCCCCTAGACTCCATATCTGGGGTTCAGATGTGGTCTCTGTAGTGAGATGGGTCCTGGCAGAGCTTCCAGCTCTCGACCTCACTCTTTCCCAGCTCTCATAGTGCCCCAAAGATCAAATGAGACCACAGAGCCACTTTTTCTAGCAGCCCAGCAGATAGGAAAAAAATAATAATACATGCAATAAGAGGAATTTTTATACAGAAATGTATTTTGAGGCTAGAATGTAAAGTCCTTTTAGCAGGAGCCACAATTCTCTTAAATAATCGTTCCCATAATTGGCTACTTGTGGGGACAACTAATTGTGCATGTAATCATTTGCCTGTACAACTCAGCACCAACTAGTAATTAAAGACAGAGCTGTCCTTGCTAAATTTGGCTCCAGAAATAATAGTAATATTTCCAAGTGTCCAATGTCTCCCTGCCAAGGCACTCTAAGCCCCGTTCAAACAAGCTTGCTATTTTTTTTAAACATCTTGGAAAGGGAAGACCTGCATCCTTGCCCAAAGCCAACACACACTCAGAGAAGAATGCTTCTGGAATAATCTTCTGCTTGTACTTATTCTACCAGCATATGCTGATGGTATGTTGAGCATCTTCTATGTACTGGGTCAGACCCTTCCCTGAAATAGTATCTTCTTGCTCTTCTCAGCCCTTCTCTTTGCACATGCTCCCAGAGGACAGGAAAAATCACCCGACTTTGCAAAAGACCCACCTTATGTAACTTCCTTCAGGCCACAAATGGGTCCCGACAAAGCAATTCCCACCCACAGCACCTCCCTAACCCCTGCCTACCACAGGGCTGCCATGTTTGGGAGTCTCTGTCACCTCCCATCTGGAAGCTCCCAGCAGCCTCTTAGCTCTAATTCTGTGCTTGTGTCTCTTCAGCCCAATCTCCTGTCCCAAGAAAGCAGGCAGTAGCCTTAAATTCAAAAGCAGATCAAGTTATCTCTTGTATAGTGGGTTGAATTGTGTCCCGAAAAAGATATGTCCATGTCCTAATCCCCAGTACCTGTGAATGGAACATTTTTTGGAAATAAAGGTCTTTGGAGATGTAATTAAGGATCCTGAGATGAGATCATCCTGGATATCAGATGGGCTACAATCCAGTGACCACTGGCCTCATTAAAGAAAGAGCAGGGAGATGACACACAGACTCAGAGAAGACAACCATGTGAAGACAGAGGCACCTGGGGAGTAATGAGGCCCAAGCCAAGGAACACATGGAGCCACCAGAGACTGGGAGAGGCAAGGGAGGATCCTCTCCTAGAGCCTTCAGAGAGACCTGCCAGCACCTTGATTAAGGACTCTGGCCTCCAGAACTGTGAGAGAATACATTTCTTTTGTCTTAAGCCATGAAGTTTATGGTGATTTTTTTTGTGGCAGCCCCAGAAAATGAATATACCCAACTTAGAATCTCTCCGTAGCTTCCCTTCCTGCTTCGAATAAATTCCAAACTTCTTGCTGGGCCCCCGACAACAGCCCCAACCTCAATTTATGCCTCACTACCACCCACCTCCTTGACACACCACTCATGACTCCGGCTTTCATTCTTTTTGTGGAACACACGAAGCTCTCCTGCCTCAGGGCATTTGCAGCCCACAGCACCAAAAGCATCAACAACCCTCTTCCCTGAGCTGCTCTACCTCATCCTTCAGGCTTCAGTTCATATGTTCCTCCAGCAAGGGGGCCTTCTTTGCCCACCTTACCGTGGGGGTTACCCTGAGTTAGTCAGATAGATAGATAGATAGATAGATAGATAGATAGATAGATAGATAATCTCCTCCTGGTGCTGTTTCTCTGGAGGATCTTCCTCTCCTCCTGAGATACTGTCAAGATTTAATGAGATAATTCACATGGACTGGAGGATTGCATGAAGGCAAAGGGGCCACATTTCCTCTGTCCTTCTATTTCTGCTTCTTCAGGGATGGCTTGTGGAACGAAGGATGCATCAACATATTCTCTATCCATAACCAAAAGCCCTCTAGGAACAAATAACATGTCTGAGTGGTGTGAAGAGAGGCCCCCAATTGTTTCCAGAGGTGAGCTGTTTCTATGTCTCCAGTGAAGGCTATAAAACAGAGTTGACAGAAGTAGAAGTGGTAATACTAACAGAGGTGAGAGCCGGAGGGAGTGTTGAGACCAGGCACTACATCTTACTGACTAGGAGTATCCCACTCTAGAGAGGTGGGATGCAAGGTTTCATCTTGGAAACCCCCTCTCTTCTAGGTTCCTATGGCTAAGCAGGAGACACTAAGCACCAGGCCCCTTGGGGTTCCGATGCTAAACAAGACGATGACCCTTCCCTGGAAAAGCTAAGTTGATTTGTGGACAATATAGGGACAGAGATCATTACAAGTCAATATAGATATGTTCTCTCATAGGGGGTTCCCAGAGGAAGGATTCAGAGGAGGAGCCCTGCTAACCCCACTAGTACTCCCCTATCTCTATGCTCCCCTCACCATCACCCTCCAAACTCCCCTTTCCAATGCAAACAAGCCTGATCTGAATCCCACATAAGGTTCGGGGATTTTATCAAAGAAAGCTGTGAAGTCCTTGAAGAGTTTTAACTTGCAGAAAAGAGGACCTGACTAGACTTTTCACTATGAAATTATTATAATGGCCTTTACAGCCCTTGATAATATGCCTAACCTCTGGGCTTTACACACAACCAGTTCCCCCTCACCCTCCTTTAAGCCATTTAGACCTTCCCTCAACCCCTTGAAAGAGCCAGGCTTCCTTCTGCCACGGGACCTTTGCATGCTCCACTTCCTCTCCCTCATCCAAATCATTTTTCCCCTGCTTTTTTCCCAGATAAATGCCAGGAACCTGGTTTATAAGCCAATAAAGCCACAGAACCTCATATTTGAAAATACTTAATTTACATTCTTACAATAAACACTGTCTATGTAGTGCTGTATTGAGTTTAAATTTCATCAAAAACCTCAACGTTTGGTAAAAGGATGTAACGTTTTAAAATCAGGGCTGGCAAACTTTTTTGTAAAAGGAATCAAATAGTACCTATTTTCAGCTCTGAGGTGATATTGTTTCTATAGTTACTATTCAACTCTGCCTTTGTATTGTGACATGGTCATGGGCAAGAGAGACATAACTGGGCACGGTTATGTTCCAATAAAACTTTATAAAAACAGGCAGTAGGCCAGATTTAGCAAGTGGGCCAAAGTCTGCAGACCCCTGGCTTAGAAGAAAAACCTTTAAATACCTAATGGTAGTCCATCTTAGTTTTGGTTTCTAATTCAAGCTAGCTACCAAATCAGTAAATTGGCAAACAGTTTCCGGACAAGGGTCCAAATGTACATCAGCAGCTATGGTCTGAATTGAGAGCTCTAAGAAGAAAGTTTTGAAAGCAAAAACTTGCAAGAAGAAGGTTTTTCTTCACATTAAAAGTTAATATTTTAAATGATTTTCCCCTTAAATAAATAGGTAATCTTTTGAACCAGCTAATCCTTAACAAATTAGAATCTTTACATCAAACTGAACTGAGTGAGCATCTGTGTTCCTACAGCCATGTCCCTTCGCCCTGAACCTCTTTAAAGATCCATTGATTACTGCCAAGCCTCCATTGGTGGGATTAATTAATTTATGAACTTGTCATTACAATTCATTGATTAAAATGTCCCTTCTTAAAGATTTAATTATGCCCAAAGATAAAAGATCTGCTAATTATTGTCCTTTATCTAATTGAAGTTTTGTATTACAAATAAAGTTCAAAGGTTTAAGACAGTTGCCCTTTCAAACAGTTGGGCAAAGATGAGAATTTAATTAGAGGCAAGACACCATTTTCTCTGATCTATTCTAATGGGAGAAAGACATCAGTCTAGCCAAGATGTCTGGTCAGGTTGGGAAGACCTGGAAAATCTGTCAACCTTCTTGGTCACTTAATGGTTTGCAGCAAATAGCTCTAATCACATGAGTTGTGGAAACACTTTGAGTTGCTGGCACAAGCAAAGATCTCCATTGTGTCAAGAGCAGGAATTCTGCCAACCAAAACTATACTATGTATTTAATTTTTCTTAAAAATACTGATACATGAAAAAGTCTACAAAGATTTTTTTTTTCTTCCTAAGGTATTCTGAAAAGGAAATCAAACTTGTTCAGTAAACAAACCACTGACAGGCAAGGAAGCCTGCTGAAAGCACCCTAAAGTCAGATGGGTCTGGGTTCAAATCCAAGGCGAGGATTAGCGGAGGGCCCTCCTTTCCTTCTTGCTCTGCCCACACAAGTCACTGGATTGGTGGGGTCTCATTGTCCCTGCTGGATGACTCGGTAGAGTCAATCTACTGAAAGGAGGCAAGCTCTGGGAATTCATAATCTCTTCTCTCCCTTCTCCCCTCCCTGTCCTTTTTCCTCTCTTCTCACTTTCATTTTCTCTCTGATTCCAGATCAATGTGGGGCAGCAAAATGCTCTTTAATCCCTAATCTTCCCTTGAGTGGGCTTTCCCAAAATCTTAACTCATCAAGAAGAAAAGATGTCTACAAGCCCTGTTGGCCATAAATTTACAACATTTTTCTTTCAACTTTAAAGAACTAAAGATAGTATTTTATCTTCATGTATTTGACTCTGTGTTTATCAATTAGTTCTGAATTTGTGAGAGCAAGAAAATATTGTTATTTATTGACCTGCTAAAAATCCCCACACTTAACAGCTGTGTTACTTTGGATATTTTGCTTAATCTCTCTGAATTCTAGGTTCCTCAACTGTGAAAGTGGCAATAGTAGAATACTTCTTTCATAGGGTTGTTGGAAGAATTACAATGCATTTTAGCCACTTAATAGAGTAGCTGGCACCTAGTAAGTGCACAATACACAATTACTATTAATAGCACGTTCCCCACAAACTAGGGGAACAAAAAAGAACAGTGGGAGGTCCCTGATCTCAAGAAGTTCACAGTGTTGCTTCCAAATGCACAACGTTTTCATACTGATAATTCCACCAAAGTCTGCCCCTTAAGGGCAAGTGATATTGAAGATCTAAACAGTTCACATTTCACATCCCCTTCATCTGTGCAGTGGTGCCCCTCCACCCTGTTTCCTGAGGCTGGAATGGGGTGGAAGCTCTGGGAAGGGAACCCCCCTCTGCACTCATTGGAGAACTCACTGGGTATCAAGTCACAAAGGTAGGTTTTTGTCTAGGGAAGTTGGGGTGGGGGAGCAAGTGGATGAAGAGAAGAGCTAAAACCCATTCAAAATGGATAAAAATGTTAGTATATTCGGGAAGAGTGAGCTGGATGGGGTGAAGGGGCTTGAGTAGCTATCCTATGAAGTCACTTCCAAAAGAAAAAAAGAGAAGACTGGGACAGGGGATCTGACACATGCAGCAGCTTTAAACTGCCACAGGACTGTCAGTGGCAGGGACAAGTAATTCTGTTCCAATAATGTACAGACATGATTGTAATTGGAGCTGACTTTTAGTGAGATCTTACTATGCACTCCACACTCCTTGTCTTGTTTAATATTTCTAACAACTGTCTGAGGAGTGCTCTCTTTTATTGTACACGTTTCACACGAGGAAAGTAAGGACCAGAGAGGTTAAGCCTTCTGCCAAAAGTCACAGAGCTGGCAGGTAGAGAGGCCAGGGCTTTACAGTCAGTCTATCTGACTCCTGGACCCCATGCTCTAAAGCAGACTCTGGATCATTTTGTGGAAAAACATTTTATGATGGGTACTTAATTAGCTCATCAGTGGCTTTCTGGCATAGTGAATTCCTAGTCACTGTCCAACAGAGACGCTGGACCACCCAAGGGGTGAGGTGGTTACAAATGGCTCAAATAAAGTGAGCTTGGGGTTTTCCAAAACCTCAACCAAGTTCTCTTGCCACCCTGAGAGTCCATGACTCTAGGAGTATTCCTCATTTTTTCTCCCCAGAAAACCACAGGACTTCACTGTTAGAGGTACAGTGCAGGGAATATAATCTCCCCAAAGGAAAATACTAGCAAGAGCATCACATCAATCATTAGGCAAGGAGACTGAATACTCTCACACAGTGGAATATTATTCAGCCATCACAGATAATGTTGTAGACACATGAAAAGTTACCTTTAATCTTAAGAGGAAAACTTATGATATAAAATAGGGTATTATATACATATGTACATTTATATACTCACACACATCTAGGAGGGGAGATGAACAAAGAGAAGGAAGGGAAAAAGAGAGAAGAAGACTATCGAGTTCATCAAAGTGATTAATCTCTATAGAACACAGTATTGGGGGGTTGCCTATCTATATTTTCTTTACTTTTATTACCTACATTTTCTGCTTTTCTATAATTACTATGGATTTATTTACTAAGAAGGGGGAAAAATCCTTAGGTTTCAAGCTAGGCAATTTCTTATTCCAAGGACACAAAACAAGCCAGATTTGGAGTCTATTTTACTTAGTTTGACCACTTAGCCACCATACCTTCCACCATGTGACTTATTCTTCACACTTTGCAAACTAGGCTGCGGACACTTCGCTGGTGACCGATGACCAGGACCCCCTCCGGCAGCCAGTCCGACAATCGTGCCAGCTGCTGCATCTTGCCTTGCACTTGCCCGCCTGGTGCCCACCTCCCTGAGGAGAGCTACCCAGACGCACTCCTCTGGGGCTTTCTGTCCCAGCAGCCTCGAGGGTGGGCACTGCTCCAATCCCACTCACCAAAGATGGCAGGAGTTGGGGCTCAGACACCTCTCTGCAAATCTAATCCTCTGCATGTGGAGTCCTTTCCCTCAGATCTTCCAGAATTCTGCTGTCTGCAAGCCCCCTCCTGGAGCAGCCTGAGAGTATCTTCAGCCTTTCTGCTTCGCCAGCCCAAACCTTTCCCAGTTAGTATCGCTGCTGCTAGCCCAAAACCCCTGCCCCCTCCATCTTTCTTTTTGTCCCAGTCTTGCCTTTTGTTTACCTCTGTTTGCTTTGGTTTTGAAAATTTCTTAACTCTGAACCTAACCCTACCCCACCTGAAAGATGTGGATTGGCTTCTATTGTTCACCTACACGGATGTTTGGGAAGAAAAATATAACCGTCACGGATGGAGAAACTCCAGGCAACATTAAGGATTAGGAAGGCATTGTGGGGCAAGTTGGAGAGAAAGCCCACTCCCGAGGCAATACAGGGCCAACCATGCAGGCTGACTCTGCATGAACTTGCTCCAGCCACCTGAGCTGGTGGTCAGAGTGGAGACATGGTTTCTGCTGTTCCCAAATTGTATGGTTACTCCCTGGGCTACTCTGCTGGGGCACCAGCACTGAAGCAACAAGAATATTGTGACCAGAGAGCATCCCGGACCCAATTCTGAAAGGCTACAGAAGCATCAGAGGAAGCCTGTCTACTGGCATCTGTTCACAAAGCTCTCCTTCCCTCATCCCATGTGGTGCTGCCTCTGCCACATCGCCACACTAGCCAGGCAGAAGTCCTCTACAGCAGGACAGGACCCACCCTCACCCCCTCGGCAACAGGCAAAGACAACCCGGAAGAGCTGTGGCTGTACAGCCCTTTGCCCTGCCCTGCAGTCTGTCCTTCTGGAAACTTCTTGACTTCAAACAAAGATCAATGCCCATACAATCTTCCCCACTGGCAGCCCACAACTTCTGAAAGCATAGCAGATGTGCCTAGGCTGTTTCACATCACAAAATTATCACATGCATTGGGCCTATTTTTTTTAACCTACAAGAAAACAACTTGATAGTTGTTATGACTTTAAGAAACAGCCTTATTAATGACATCAAGCTATTGAGCGGCACTCACCAACTGTCGATTTACACTATGTAACGGAATGTGAAGCTCGATTTCCTTGTGTCACATGTATAACGATTAAATTATCAGCAGATGGAAAGTCATTCAGAGCTATAACAAGGTCCTATAAGGTGCTAATTAACTTGGCACCTTTCTAAAAAAAAGAACTCTGTCACACTTTGAAAGAAAACGTTGCCACTTGGGGATATCTATTGGTCCTCAGCACACTTAGGACTTACCTGGGAGATATTTTTCTTCTTTATTGTTCATTCCTGAGAGGTATAATAATATCATAAATATACTGATTCTCCCATTTGGGTCCAAATCCATACTGTAGCAAACACTTTTGATTCTAAAATAGAATAAATCACCTTCTATCAATGATACAGTGATTACTAACAATTGGTGAGAGGGTCAAAAATTGCAGCCCAGCAAACATGACTACAAGTCTCCAGAAACCTTTAGCTTCCCATAACCCTGCGGCGTGGGAATACAGGAATACTATGTGGTCATTCCACAGACTTTACTTCTCTCCTTTTCATGATTTTAGAATTTGCCAAATTCTTTTAATCTGCAGATTGGGGTAGAGGCCAAGATTGCAAAGTGCTCAGGCTTTGCAAGTTATAATTTCTCAGTCTGCAATGGCTCAGTAGTGAATCTCAACTACCAGTTTGTCCTTTCCCCCACTCAAAATAATTGGCATATTTAAAATTATTTTAAAATTTTTAAATGTGATAGTTATATTTTTACAAGGTGCTTTTACCATTTTTGAAATATACATAGTGAAATATTTATAGAAAAAATGACAAGATGTCTTGGACTTATCTCTGAATAATCTCACAGTAAGGACAAAGTAGAAGGTACAGATCAAACAAGATGGTCCATAAATTGGCAATTGTTGAAGCTGGGTGTGGAGTACATGGGACTTCAATATACTATTATTTCTTTTTCTGCATGTTTGAAGTTTTCCATAACAAAAAGTTAAAATAAATTCATCAATTTAAAAAAAAATGAGAGAGAGAGAGACAGAGAGGGAGAGGGGATCAAAAATTTGATTGTAATGAATCATTGTAGATAGAGTACATCAAAAACTAATGATGTACTCTGTGGTGACTAACATAACATAAGAAAAAAAGAATTGGATTGTGATGCTTTGGATAAAGATTAATGGAATAAATTGAGGGTGATTTCTTTTATAGTCAAGATTATTCCAAGGTGTATCTCAGAAAAGAATATCAGGGATACAAGACTCAATCTGAGGCAATTTTGATGCATTTGAGGGAAGTAACCCAAAATTTTATCTCAGGTGATGACTGACCACAGATATTCTGAAATAGTCAAATGGTACCTACTGTTTGTGGACACCACATGTTCAGACAAAGTGGCAATAGGGCAGTGGGCTAAACTGAAGTGAACAGCCACTGTAGACTGGTATGGGAACCAGTGTCACCTACAGAGGAAGACAAACGACATGAGCAACAGAGGGACTCAGGGTCATAACCTGGCTTTGGATCGTCTTGCATCTCAGCTTGCAAAGACGAGAGAGAGAGAGAGAGAAAGGTCACAACTTCCCAATGCGGTAGGTTTTTTACTAACATTCTAATTTTGCAGGTGGAGAAACTGGGGTTCAGAAAAGTGAAATTTTTTCCCAAACCCACAAAGTTAGTAAGAAATAGAGCTCCATTTGTTCCTCACCCCACCCTTTCTACATCATGACTCCGGGAGCCACCAATTCTAACGATGAAAGGAAGAAATGAACAGTCTTTCCCGGCATTTCCAAATGGGAATGAACAGGGACAGAAACCACTGTTCATGAAATCAGCTTAAAAGCTCAACTCTTACACACCATTAAGTAGAAGTTGAGGTAGGTGTGGTGAATTACTGTGTTTAAAACTATTCCTACATTTGAATATGAATGAAAGGATTCA
>NW_024424341.1:33116701-33177869 GCF_017311325.1 Ursus maritimus
GAGCTAAGGTTTGAGAGAAGAAGAATCTGGTAAGTGATGGAAGTTATAAAATTCAGCATTTAGTGAAACAGCTCTTTCAATGTTAATTGCTGACTCACCCTAAATGAGAAGTAAGAACTGGAAGACCATGGCATACATCTCACTGTGTCTTGGGCCAAATCAAGATTGTTTCTTATTGTAAAATGAGAAGCTTGAGATATTCTGCCTCCCAAGTGAAACAGGTATCTGGGAAGAAAAGATGTTTCTAGAAGTCATTTATCAAGCAACAACAGAGTAACACATCTTCCTCTAGAAAACCAAGGAGTCCAGTATTCTGGAGTAAATTCTATGGGAAACGGGTTAAACAATATATGAACCTATAAACTATATCCTCCCTTGGAAGAATAATAGAAGCATAATAAAGGTTCTGGTAAGTACTGCACTATACTTACTGAATTTAGAGTATTTCATCTAATGCATGAAATACCCAAATACATTTTATCATAGAGCCATATTTCATAACATTTATTAGTATCCCATGAAACTACAATTCCTGGATACATCTTTCATAAAAGGCAGGGATATGGTGGTGGGACTCCCAGAGAGTTATATACAGAATCTACTGTGTAAACCACATCAATCAATCAATCAGGAATGGGTATTAAAGCTCCTTAGCCCCAGGTAATCTATCCAAGTAGACCTATAACCCAAAGTCAAGTTGTAATTCAAGTTAATCTGATAAAGAGACAATAAGTAGTATACAGACCAAGTAGTAAACTTAGACATGTATTCAGAAGAGGATGGGCTTGATTCTGTTGTAGTATTCAGAAACAACTACTTGAAGGAAACAGAATTTGAAATTAGGTATTAAAAGATAGGTCAATCTAGGTAGTAGGAGAGAGGAGGAGGAGACAAAGACTCATTTCAAGCAACAGAACGATATGCTCAAATTGCTTACGGCTTTACTCTCACTGAGTAAGCTATATAGAGGACTCATTTTAATTATCAACTGTATTAAGTCTGGTAATTTTGTAAAATGGCAGAATTCAGGTGAAAACAATTCTGTTACTCATAAGCAATTATGAGAAACATCGTATTTTTCAGCCATTCAAAATGAAGAAGAGCATACAGTAAATGTGACTGATTTCCCCCAACTTCTGTAAGTATGCGCTAATAGATTAAATTGAACTTCTGATTAGAGGTATTTTCTTCTGTCACTTCTTCTGTGTCTATCACACTTATAACTTCATCCCAGAAGGCGTTTAAGTGATTCTTATGAGCTAGAATTTTCCCAGCTCATTATTGCTTTATAAATTTTACTCAGACGGCCACAGTCTTGTGGGTGCTGTTTCCAAATTAATTCTGGCCACTCCAGAGCAGTATTTTTCCAAGAGAGGAGCCTGGGCCAATCACAATGCCCACTGTATAGTTATTTTGCAGAGGTATTTTCCTTAGAAATTGTCTCCACAAGCCTTTGTTTATATGTTCCTTCTGCCTGGAAAATCTTACCCACCTCAGCTGCCATCCCCATTTCACTGATGAATTCCTATTCGTCCATTATGACTCAGCTCAGGCATTATATATTCTAGAAAGCCTTTGTACTTGCAGACAAGAGAAATCTATCTTAAACTAACTTAAGGGGAAAGAGGTGGAGGAGGGAAGCAATTCACTGGGTCATATAACAAGATGGACAGGCCTAATGCCTAGCTTCAGGCATAGTTGGATCCAGGAGTTTGGATGATATTAGGCTTTGTCATTCTCTCCTTCTCCTGAATCTGCTTTCCTCAGTTCTCTTGTTTCATTCTTAGGCAGATGCCCCCACAGTTCCAGACAGTGTCATCACTGTAACAGGACAGGAGCATTCTAAAATTTAAGGGTATATTTTCTGATTTTAATACAAATCTTTGTAGCCAACTTTAAATTACCTTAGATTGACTGGGGGTTGGGCGGGGTGGGTATCTCTTCAGCTGTCTTAATATATGTTCCATTCACCAGCAAACTTTCTCCAAATGATAAAAAAGATGACCGGTGGCCACTCCAAATTTATACCCCATCAAATTAGCAACCCTGACAAAATGAATCTCTACCAATGGCTGTGTCGGAAAATTCCTAGGGGAGACATTTATTTGTCTGGGTCACATGCCAGGGGCTGCTGAGTCAGTCCCCCTTGGAACAGGATTTATTCCTCACTAGAAAGAGGGCTGTTACTTGCAGGGAGAGACACAAACAAAAGCTGTCCTTGATGCCGGTCCTGAGCCACCTCACCCAGTACACATCCTCTCTCCCCAGCTCTCACACAATCCTATGTAGACCTCCCCTGGTGCAGCTAACACAAGACATTGCTGTTGCCTGTGTATATCCAGCACTAAATGGTCATGTAGCACATATTCGTAGAACAAATGCATGAATGAATAAATCCCAGCTCATGAAGTGCCCACCAAGCAGAGGCATCAGTAACTTCAGTGAAAGAGGGTGACTGCCCTGCTATAACAGGATCTGAGTCTGACAAAGAGATGGAAAGAGGGTGCTGTTGCTGGATGTGTTGAGCGTGAGAATGAAGGAGTCTCCACTGGTACAAAGCTTTTCTTCACAGCAACCCGCACGCAGATGACTCCGCAGCATGGGAGCCATTTACCTTACCTTATCCAAATCATGTCATAAATATGCTTTCCTACTTTCCCCAAAAAATTAAAAATAGAATACCCTACCACCAGCAATCACACTACTGCGTATTTACCCAAAGAATACAAAAACACTAATTCTAAGGGATACATGCTCCCCAATGTTGACAGCAGCATATCTACAATGGCAAACTATGGAAGCAGCCCAAGTGTCCATCAACTGATGAACAGATTAAGAGGTGGTGTATACAATGGAATAGTATCAGCCATAAAAAATGAATGAAATCCTGCCATTTGCAACGACATGGAAAAAGCTAGAGAGTATAATGTTAAGTGAAATAAGTCAGAGCAAGATAAATACCATATGATCTCACTCATATGTGGAATTTAAGAAACAAAACAAATGAGCAAAGGGGAAAAAAGAGAGAGAAAAACAATCCAAAAAACAGACTCAACTACAGAGAACAAATGGATAGTTATGACAGGGGAGGAGCAGGAGGAGAATGGGTGAGATAGGTGATGGGGATTAAGGAGTACACGTATCATGATGAGAAAAATAAAATAATTTAAAAGATGCTAGAGGCAAGAAACAACAAATGTTGGAGAGGATGTGGAGAAAGGGGAACCCTCTTACACTGTTGGTGGGAATGCAAGTTGGTACAGCCACTTTGGAAAACAGTGTGGAGGTCCATCAAAAAGCTAAAAATAGAGCTACCCTATGACCCAGCAACTGCACTACTGGGTCTTATCCCAAAGATACAGACGTAGTGAAGAGAAGGGCCATATGCACCCCAGTGTTCATAGCAGCATTGTCCACAATAGCCAAACTGTGGAAGGGGCCGAGATGCATTTCAACAGACGAATGGATAAAGAAGATGTGGTCCATATATACAATGGAATATCACTCAGCTATCAGAAGGAATGATTAACCAACATTTCTATCGACATGGATGGGGCTGGAGGAGACTATGCTAAGTGAAATAAGTCAAGCAGAGAAAGACAATTATCATATGGTTTCACTCATTTGTGGAACATAAGGAATAGCAGGGAGATCGGTAGGAGAAGAAAGGGAATAATGAAGGGGGGGTAAACAGAAGGAGAAATGAACCACGAGAGACTATGGACTCTGGAAAACAAACTGAGGGTTTTAGAGAGGAGAGAGGTGGGGGGATGGGCTGGCCCGGTGATGGTTATTAAGGAGGGCATGTACTGCATGGAACACTGGGTGTTACATGCAAACAATGAATCATGGAACACTACAGCAAAAACTAATGATGTACTGTAGCAGTTCAAAAAAGTCTCAAAGGATTTAAAAAAAAAATGCTTTCCAACCACGTATATGAATTCAAAGTTTAGAAAACACCATCCCCATGGCACTAGGCCCCTCACTTCTGCCAGCAGGCAGTGTTCCCATACCTCACCCTCCACACAACCTCTGGGTGACCTCTTACCACTTCCTTTCGTGGAAACGTAAATTATCAGGAGTATGTGACACCTTCAATTTCCTTCAGTATAGGCAGGCCCATCTTACAGGTAAGGCAATAGACTCAGAAAGTTCTATCTGGCCATGGTTACACAGCGGCTTTTCTTCTGAAGGCTGTTTCTGTTTCTTGTCCCCATGAGTCACCATAATAACTACTACGGTGACCTAACCATCACTGTAATTGAAGATTACCCACGTAAAAAAGTGGGGCTGTGCAGAAATGTGACAAGGGATCACACATTTGACTGCCGTATCCTGCGTCTTAAAAGGTCCTTGATTCCATGAGTTTCAGGTTTTACTCATTTGGTTCATTTGAAACGTATATGGAATAATAACATCTAACTAGAAGGTAAATGTCATAAGGGCAGGACTTTTTGTCTATTTTTTTTTTCACTGAGATGCCCCTAGAGCCTAGAATAGTACTTGCCACACAATAGGTCCTCAAAAAAGTACCTTTGAATGAACATTTACTGAGCACTGCTTTAAGTACTTTACATGGATGACTTAGTCCTCACAAACCGCGTTTTTATTAAGATAAATGCCAATATCCTAATCTTATAGATTAAAAAACGGAGACAGAGAGGATTAAAATCATTTACCTGAGATCACACAGTTACTAAGCCTTGGTGGCAGGATTCAAACCCAAGCAGTCTGTATCCAGAGCATACACTTATAACTAGAGAGGAACCACAGACGACAGATGTACAAGTTACCCATTACCATGTAATCAAGCACTCCAAGAGTTAAGGGCTTAAAACAACCATTTTATTTTGCTCACAGTTCTGTTGGCCAGGAATTCAGAAAGGGCTCAGCCAGGCAATGTGTCTCTGATTCATGTGCCCTTAGGTGGGACAATTGAGGCTAGAGGGATCTGCTTCCAAGATAGCTTCTCCTTTCCCACATCTGTCATCGTGGCAGGAATGACTGGAAAGTGGAGCACTGCTGGAGCCCTCTCTCCACATAGTGCTGAGCCGGTCCACAAAAAGGTTAAGGATCCCAGAAGAAGATTTGAGGAGACAGGAAATGAAAACTATCTTAGTCTGAGTCCAAAAGCTGGCACAGTGTCACTTCCACCATATTCTAGTGGTCTAAGCAGACAAATAACCCATCCTCTCAACAGGACCCCACCTCTCACTGGCAAATGTAGTTAAGAATCTGTGGCCATTTCTAATCCACCAAAATGGAAGTCCAACCTAGTGTGGAGATAGTACCCACTAACTTCATGCAATTGCATTGACACCTCACAGCTATAAGAATGTCCTTCAACAATGAACCATCGATGGTATCCACATGTTAGAACACTGTTTTGTGACAAGACTTCACCATTACAGAATCTAAAGAAGCATTTTCTGATCTTAACACAAATCTTTGCAACCAAACTTTCATTACTTTGATTGAGAGGAGGGTGGTCTCTTCAGTCATTTTAATGTGTGTTTTATGTTTCCAGATGCTCTATCCTGTTTTAGAAGGAAATGTTTCTCATTATCATAAAATTTACATGCTCATACATTTCACTGAAAGACTTATTCTTTCTAGGTGATAATAAACAATTCAGTAATTTGGAGGAAAACATCACAGAAATAATTGTGAAAAGGTACTATAGAAGCCTCCAGAAGAGAGGCAGCATGGTTAAGTAGAAAGAACAAAATTCAGGTCTGCTCCTAATTCATCCATCTTAAGGAGTTCGTGCAGACTCTGGGAACCTAACTAGAACTATGTGTAAAATAAAAAGACTTTTGTGGACAGAATCCTCCACTGTGGCATAAAACTCCTATCTTGCTTCTAGTCCTAATTCTGCCAATAACTTGTTCTGTAAGCCTAAACAAAAGGTATTCGTCTCTCTGGATTTGATGATGATGCTGATACTGGCAAAGACAGCTCGTGTTCACCGCCATGGGTGGCACCCTATTTCCCAAACTCTCCTGCAGTTAGGATACGGCCATGTACTTATTTCTGCGCAGCAGAACTTGAGTAGTGGCAACAGTACCAGATCAAGGCAGAGGAGAGGACAGGCCTATCTAAACTCAAAGCCCAAATTTTTAACTTCTTCCCACTATGGTTTCCTTCATTTCTTTATCTAGATAATTAGGAGTTTGTCTCAATTGATCTATAAGGCCCTATCAAGATCTAAAATATTTTGTTGACTATTATAGCTTTTCTGAACAAATCTGGAATTCTGAAATTGGTGTTCAATGTGTCAGAGGTTTATACTGACAATAGGTCTAAGAGTAATTGGATTTATACTGACTAAAAAGAAATTACACATAATTTTTCCCCAACATATCCATGTTCACTGAGCTTGGGATTTTTCTTTGCTGTTTGTTTTATTATTTAATTGATAATTATTAAGCAGTCTTAGGTTCTATAGATTCCAAGGCAGTGAGTTTGAATTGAAGGAATCAGATGCAAATGATTCAGATTTGTTTCATCTTTGATCAAAATTCACTGTTCTTTATAGACACAGTTCCTACAGATTCAAAGCTAAAATCCATGCAATGATGTGAGGGTGCCCCAACTCTTGGTTACTATTAAAATACCCGTATTTGTTTTCTAATACTTGTTGTATTAAACAACTTGTTTGAATTTTAGACTGTTTAGTAAGCATGTGAGTATCTCTTGAAAAATTCTGAGTTTTGACCACTCTATCTCAAAAGGAGAGAACTCCAGTGAGGTTTGGAATGCATAAACATCAGGCCATAAATAAGGATAGGAAGGAAGAAAGCAGGATTAATTGAAGTTGTACACATGAAGTAGTCAACTCCCCTCCCTCACGTTCAGAACATCCCAAAGGTAAGTGTTTACCCACAATGAAAACAGCCACACAGACACACACAGGCCAGCAATAATAGCCACAAGGACTCCTCCTCTAAAAATATTGCATAAACAGAGAAAAACCAGGGCAGCTAGGATGACTGTGGATGTGGACAGCACTCCACATGCAAGCATTAGGAGGTACAAAGCAGGATGTCTAGACTCTCGCCTACTGTCTCAAAAGAAAAACCTGATAGTCAACCATCCCGCCCATCCCAGAGTTCCCACTCAGCCTTCCTGTAGCCTCATTCTTACATATGAATGGGAACCACTATGCCTACAGCTTGCCTGAAAAAGAGCAAAATAAATAAAAGAAATGTGGTAACAGAGAAAACAGAGATAGTACCCCGTCCTCCCAAAGAAAAACCCTGAACACTATTTTCAAAAACATTGGGAAAATATTTATATCCATAAAACAAGAATGGGATGTTTCACAAAAAGAATATCCCAAGACATAAAAAGACAGAGTAGAGGAAATCCCTCAGAACAAAGTAACAAGGAGAGAAAATCTAGTAGGGAAGCATCTACTGGTATCTATGCTTAAAAGTAAAGAGGCAGGGCACCTGGGTAGCGCAGTCGTTAAGCGTCTGCCTTCAGCTCAGGGCATGATCCCAGCGTTCTGGGATCGAGACCTACATCAGGCTTCTCCGCTGGGAGCCTGCTTCTTCCTCTCCCACTCCCCCTGCTTGTGTTCCCTCTCTTGCTGGCTGTCTCTGTCAAATAAATAAATAAAATCTTTAAAAAAAAAAAAAGTAAAGAGGCAAATATCTTGAAAGATAACACACCTGAAAGTGAACTATGTGCCTCTGGAGAGAGGGACTGAATGCATTACCTAAGGGTACTTCACATTTTTTTTTTTTCAAGCAAACAGGCATTTATTTGGGCAATTAGAATTGCAATTTGGGAGACATAGATTCAAGCAGAAACCTGAATTGTCTTCCAAGGAAGACAAAGAGGGAGCAGAGTTATGAAGGTGAAAGGTCATGAGAGCGATTCTCACTCAGGTCCTCCACGCAAAACAGGGACTCTAACTAGGTTAACTGGGATTTGCTGAATTAAGAAGCAAATGATTGAAACTTGTCAAATAGAGTTGGCTCCTTAAAAAAAAAAATTAAAGTATGTTACATTAGTTTCAGGTAAGGGTATTTCATCTTTCATATTATACATTTTTATAATATTTTATAAGCATTTATTAATTTGAATTAAAAATATAATCCTTGCATTAATCTCACTCTCATCAATCAATTTTTAAGAGACTGTTGCCACACAGACCTCTTAACAAAGCATAGAATATGGTGACCGCATAGAATAGACAACTATTTCTGTTTATCAGCTGGTCTTTCTGAGGACTCTATTAGACCGAATTAATGCGTCAGAGAAGAGCATCTCGAAATAGGTTTGTTGGGTTTTTTTAAAGATTTTATTTATTTATTTGAGAGAGAAAGAGAGAGAGGGAAAAGCAGACTCCCTGATGAGCCAGACATGGGGCTCGATCCCAGGACCCCGAGATCATGACCTGAGCTGAAGGCAGAAGCTCAACCAACTGAGCCATGCAGGCACCCCTCGAAATAGGTTTTGCCTATACACTTACCATGCCAGAATTCCTAAAGATGAGGCCCTGGAGACTGCATTTTAACAAGCTTCTTAGGTGATTCTGTGCACACCAAAGTTACTTGAACCACTGCATCAGAGCCCAGCTCCATCTGAGACAATTGCCAAATACTGCACCAGCAAGGAACTGCCCTCCTCAAGAAGACAGCAGCCTTCCTGGCCAACATCTGCCGGAGCTTCAAACGGCAGTCTGATGCACAGATCAAATCAATGATATCACCAAATCTAGACTTGCGGACCTTGAACTCTAAAGGTATCAGGGGAATGAGGGATGCTCAAACATGCACCCGATTTGGATTTTCCAGATGAAGAGTACAGGGAAAACATAATTATGATGTTCTGAGACAACTAACTCCAAGTGACCCAAGGTCCTCACCTTGTGGCTGGATGGCTAAATCATGAACTTCCCTTCTCAAGATCAGCACCATCACCTGACATTTTAACAGAAACAAAACAGGTTCCCCCAGCCAACCTAGCCTGAAATCCAAGCTCTTTAGATACCGAGCTTTTGTTTACTCCTGAATAAATTCAATAAAGTGCAGTAACCATTATAATAAATGTAGATGTCACTAATTACACCACTAGACTTTAAGTGCAACACTAGTGTCTCAAGTGGCCTGTAAAACTGAGTAAAATCACAGCCAATTCAAATTTAATTAAAACTATCAGTTTAATTTAGTTTGCTTTTACAATAAAAACTACACTAACCCATTAACTGCATTCCGAATCTCCCATTACGCGGAACAACCAGCAGCTTGAGGGCCTCCACTTTGGTGAATGGTGCAATGCATTCATTTACCTTGTTATCCAGCGAACTTTCAGTTGTTCTAGATCCAATAAACGACCAATTTTTGTCTTTGAAAATGAGGCTCTTAGATCCGTTCAGGTAATTCACCATGTGCTTAGAATGGGCTTTTGTCCAGCTTCTCATGCTTTTGAAAATTCATCCCCAAGGCACCTTCTGAGGACTTGATCATGGTATTAGATATTGAGGTGAACTTACTGTGTCCAAGGACGGGTCCTTGGAAACCGTATGAAAGATCATGGGGAACCCAGGCAATCATGACCTGACCCTAGTCCTGTTTCTATGAGCTGTGTTGCCTTGGACAAACTTCCTCCCTTTCCAGAGCCTCCATTTCCTCTTGCTGGAGGAGATCAGAGCAGATTGGTGCTCTCAAAGATGCTACTTTCATGATCTTTTTCATATCCAGGTATTACCTGTTAGCACCTGCGATTCATATATACTAAGTACAATAGGTTTCCAAGGTACCATCTGCTTCAGCCTCATCCTGAACAGTAATATTTATGAACTCATGCAGTTTCATGTACCATTTCTGCATCTTTTTCCTAACAGAATTAAAGTAAACATATAACAACTAAAATTACTTAAAATGTGTAGCTAACATCATCCTACATACCCCAGAGGATTACGCATCACATTTGGAAAATATTAGCCTCCCTGACCTCTGAGATCCCTTCCTGCTCCAGGGATTTGCAAGTCTATAAAAAAAAGAATTTTATCATTTGACTCAGGTGAGCAAATGAACATGCACAAAAATGAACTGCCTATAGAGCTTGTCTGCTTCAAAGCAGAGAGGGTAGTTTCTGATGAGAGAGAAGCACTGATGAGAAACAAAATTCAGAAGGTCATACGTTTTATTTTAGAAGGAGAGAAAAGCTTCTAGTAGTTTAGCAAATTCATGACAAACTGTACAGTTTGGCCGAATGTTGCGGAAAGAAAGATAAACCCTTAGGAAGGAAGATCTAAAGTACAAAGAAAAAGTAGGCCTGTAAAAGGTTTTGCAATCTTTTAACCACACAGAAGAGAGAAGCCTGGGGCTCAGAGGAGCCCGAGCACATCTGCTTGGGCCGGAATAGAGATTTCCCCAGGTACTCTCCACTCTGGGTCATCCCAGCTCAAGGATGCCTCTTATGGTGATGAAAGTATAATGAGAAAAACTGCATGCAAATGAGGTAAGGAATCACAGGAAAAGAATCCACACGTGACCTGGTTGGGTCTACCTCATGGGGAGATCTGGGAAGGAAGAACAGGGAATTATGCTGCCAAGAATGAGGTCATTAAGAGAAGAATTTGAGATTTATGCAGAAGGGTTGACTTGAGGCTGGGTTTTATAACGAATTCAGAGACCTGGGCTGTGGCTTCTCCTGGCAACAGTGATTAAGTCAGCGCTGTGATAATCAGGTACTACAGATCCATTCTAAGCCAGTGCATGGCTGCATGCATAGGAAGGGAAATGCTCTCTGTCATGGCAGCCTGTGTGTGGTGGTGCGGAGTGAAGCAGAACATCATCCAGGATGTGGCTGAGCTAGGACAGAGAGCCAACAGTAACCTGCTGAGACTGAATATACAAGTGACCTACAGCCAGACTATACACCACGACAGAACTCCCACCTACAAGCTCTGCAGCAGTCAGCCCAGGAAGCCAAACCACAAACTGCAGCTCTCAATCCAAAACATACAGGGCTTGGTCGATAATATCCAGCTTCCCTAATTTTTGTCTCCTAGTTGACTCGGGACCAACCAGAGAAAGCCAAATATGCTCCAGAAACCAATTACATAGGCTGCCCCGCTTCTAGCCCACCTCCAGCTTCGCCATGGGAACATCCTCCAATGAAGGCATACTTGAAACCCTCTCTTGTTTTCACTATACAACCATCCTTCTCCCCTATAGGCTTGGGAGCCTCTGCCTACTACCAGTATGGGTTTCTGTTTGCTCTCCTTTGGATGGTCACTGTTTTATTTCTACTGCCATCTGAAACTGCCTAAAATTTTGACATGGGCCCACATCCATTTCAAAGTCAACTGGTTTAAGTAGGAGATAGATTACTTGCCTTTAGTAATCTATCCACACATAATTTTTAGATTGTCCTTTTACTCATGACATACAACATTAACACATACACTTGTGCACGTGCACACACTACTGGAATTGGTTTGAATCATTTATGTAATTCAATTGAATTATTTACGTCCTCATTTCAAGCGTGTTGAAGGCTTCCACACAAATTTACCCTGGTGTGTGTGAAGCCTATATTGGGGCATTTGCTTCAATTTATGTGACACTTGGGGCAGAAACCAAGTGAAGGCAGGCCCATACCAAAAACAAGTAAGGAGAGTGCTGCTGTTGCCTGCTGCTACCCACAAACTGAATGACTTGTGTTGATGCGGGACTCAACACACAAATGATTTTCTGAGACAAGGATCAGTGAACTATGACTGTGTATTTGTCCCACTACCTTTTGTTTTGTAAATAAAGCTTTGTTGGCACACAGCCACACATATTCATTTACTTATTATCTACAGATGCTTTTACCCTACAATGGCAGAGGTGAGTAGCTACAACAAAGATGATATGGCCCATACTCAGATCCATTCTTTTCTGCCCTAATCTGTGCCTAAGAGCCCCAGCAGACTGCATCTCCCAGACCACATCTCCCTTGCCTGCTAGCATCCAGGTGGGTTTGATCAATGGGAAGTACCTGCAGGAAATTAGAGGGTAGAAGGAATATTTCTTCCCTACTTTGCCAAACCTACAATGGTATCTGTGTCTTTCCATGAACACAGCTCCTTCCAGATGGCTTCCCCTCTACATTGCTACATTGCCAGTTCTCATCAGGTTCCCATAATTTTATGTACATCCTAGGGGTTAAGAGATCTTATTATTATGGCTAGTCAGTAGGGAACTCACTCACCATCCCTCGCCCATTTTTGTAACCCTGCCCATATCTCAGTCCTTTTGTCCCTCCATGTGAATCATCTGGGAGCAACCCTGCCCATACCTTGGTTAATAAAGTCCCACCATTAAACCTTCTGAAACTCCATCTGAACCATGTATTTTGTTGGGACCCTGACCAATACACCCCTTGTCTGTATTTTAATAACTCACTTAATCAACTAGCCTAACCCACTCAGGACATAAGGTCAAAACACATTCACCCAACACATGCATGAACACACCATTATATCAGAGAAGAGGCATTTAAAGCCTGAAATTTATATTTATAAAAATATATTTTAATCAGCCTTGCTCACTCCAATTCTGGTAGTTTACTTTAAGGAGAAGCAGCTCTTTCCATGAGCAATCAGAGTTTATGTAAGGCCGTCCATCCATATGAGCAGATGAACATCATTATAAGCCCGCTCTAAGATTGCAATGTTCCCAAACATTATTGCTATGCAGTCAACAGTTATAATGAGTCAGGAGCTCACTGCTCACCAATAAGTGGCACTGGCCTTTTTGTTCTCTTCTGAGTCAATCTCTTTATTGTTTCACTCCTTTGGTAGAGATTGTTTTAATATGTCCCATTTCTGAGCAAATTCTCTCAGCTCATCTTCAAAATTCTGAAATTCCACTTGGGTTCCCACTGGGCTGTGTTTGTTTATAAGGTCATGAAAGGTTTCTTTAAGCTAAATCAAGCTGGGTAGCATTGCTGTGCCTGAAGTTTTCTGTAAGTAATATCTGCAGCAAGACGAAATGGGTTTTAAATCATTTGTAAGAGATTGAGTTCCTTGTCCACGCTGACCCTAAGGACATTTCTTGCCTGTTTTTTGTTTTTTGTTTTTTTAATTTTTTTATGTTGAATGACAAAATGGATGTGAAAGTTCTTTGTGAACCATAAAGACCTTTCTAATGTAGGGGATTATGATGATCTCAGAGTTTGGGAACATCCTGTCTCCTCGGGTTTATTTTATTCCCCATTTTTCAGGGGTCATCAGATTCAAAAAGAGACCAGGACTTTTTTCTAAGACTTCCTTTTATATTTGGAATAGAGTAGAACCTAATTAAAAATACAATTATTCACTTATTTATTTACAAAATATTTATTGGATACCTTCAATGTGCCAAGCATTAGCCACGGTCCTGGGGTTAAAATGAAGTAAATAACACAATTCCTGTCCTTCAGGACTTTAACATTCATTTGGTTCTCACTCTGTGCCAGGCACAGTGCTAAATACTTCACTCACATTATCTCAATTAGTATTTATAACTATACTAAGTTAATTATATTATCTACATTTTACAAATAGCATGTAATAGCAAAAACAATGATGTCAATGATGAACTTTTATTGAGTGCTTACTATGTGTCAGGTAGTGACCTAAATGCTTCACAAGCCTCTTAATTAATACTCAAAATCCCCCTAAGAGTATTATATTGTCCCTATTTCCCAACTAACAACAAATATTTATTGACCACTTAATACTGGGAAGTATGATCCTAAGCACTTTACATGAATTATCTCATTTAATTATTTCAAGAACATCATGAAGGAGATACTACTACGATCCAAGTGCTTAAGGAACATGCCCAAGTTCATATGGCTGGAGTTGGTGGAACTGACATTCTAACTCAGCTCTTTAGAATAACCATGACACTAAATTGGCTCTCAAGAACACATTATTTCCAGAATAACTGACTCTCAGGGGAAAAACAAACAAAAAGATGTCAAGGTACACACCACAGCCAACAATGAAGGAGGATGGTTGAGAAATAAATCTGAAAGCAGATGTTGTATTTACCTTATAATCTTTTTTCATTACATGATAGCTTCCAACTTTCAAAAGAGACTTCAATTTATCTTAATTTGCTATAGGATGTGCACTGTTAGTATATATGGTCTCTGAAAAATAACTAGCAGAGAAACACAAAGGGCTTAAAACCTTGAATTCTCCTTAATTCACTGCTAGCACCAATGCTTTCCAGGTAAATCTTTATCCTGTAATATTTCAGATTAATCTGAGATTTCCTCCTGAGTATTCCCAGAGAGGGGTGCAGGAAATACAGAATTTCTGTCAAGTATAATGATATTCTGAAAACTACTCCTCAACACACATATATGTGCATTGCCCCCCAAACACACACACACACACACACACACGAGCTTTTTTGGTAACATTAAGCAAAAAATTCTTGCGTCAAGCAAGAACTCAATACATGGCTGTAGAACAGAATGGAATGAGATAGAAAGAGAGCAGAATAATATAGAATAAAAAGTCATCAGTTCAAATGGAATGAAACAGCATAGTCTAGAATGTCTAGTAATTAAATACAATAGCATAGACTGCAATGGAAGAGAAAGGAAGAGAGGAGAAGGGAAGAAAACTGATGCTTGACATTAGATTGTTTGGATATATTATCATTTCTGTACACTTGCAGAATCCAAAAGGAGGGCTTGACTCAATAGCTGGTCCCTGAGAGCCACAGCAGCTCATGCTGGGCTGTAGATCACATAGGGCTACTCAACAGTGGAAGAGTCTCCCCTCCCCCCTAAGACACTCTTTTCAGAGCATACAACACCAGGAATCTTCTTTTACTTCCAGGTAGGAGAGGAGTTGGGAAATCCTAAATTGCATCTAGTTCCCTTTTAACCTCTGCCTTCCTTGGAAGTGAACAGCTCCCATGCTCAGGGTCGTTGCTGATGCTGGGCATGAGACACATCCAGAACAAACAGATTTTGAGGTAAAATCACATATAAAGAGTTTGGCTTTGGGTAGTCTGTCTATAGCCTTCAGAAATCCTAGGTTGAAGGACCTAGATATTTGCTAAGAGGTTATGCAAATGTGTCTAGCTCTTAGTTGTCTAATACCGTCAGAGAAGGCACAAGCACTTCCAAAGAGCACTATTCTAACAGCTCTCCTGGATCAGCTTTGGTGCCAGGACTGTTATTCTCCCAAGAAGGGTTCTATCCTGCATCACCAGGGCATCCTTGGGGATCATGTCCTTAAACAGTAGGCTGTGAGCCTGGATATCAAGAAGGAAGACTGAGCCCAAGAAGGCTGATCTATTTAAAGGTGCTGGTGGGAATGAGGAAGTCTCTGGTGAATTAAGGGAGTCAAAGAGTCTCCATGACAGAACCACAGACATCTCACCAGCTCCCCTCATATAGATGTGTATGTATCTTCTCTGGAGAAGCTTGACTAATACACCATTGCTTTGGCCTTTCCCCTATTAATATATAATGTATTAATGTTCCACCTATTAATTCATATATGTATATGTGTGTGTATATGCACATTTTTAGAAAGTTTGTATAAACATGGGAAAAATTCTGGAAAGATGCACAGCACATACAGTGGTTTCCTCCCCCTCCCTCCCCTAACTCCTCAGGGAGTAGGGGGAGCATTACAGTTTAGTGGAGAAGTTTGTTTTGTTTTGCTTTTTATAATAATCACTGAAATACACTAAGTGCTTGCTAAATGCTCAGAAACATGCTAGTGTGCTACATACACAATGTCAATTAATATGCCTAACAAACCTGCAAAACTGCTCACTCTATTTTGCAGGAGCTCAAACCGAGGTCTTGGAAGGGTAAATAACTATCCCAAATACATTAAGACTTGAATGCTACAGAGCCACAGTTCAATCCCAGGTCTGTCTAATCCAAAACTGTATTCTGTCCATGAGGCACTTTCTCCACAAAGAGATGATTTTAATGTAAATAATATATATACACCTATACATGTATATGTACATATGTGTATAAAACACATACATATGTGTATATATAAACATATATAAAATATACATGCATGTATAGACATATCTATTATAATTAAAACATACATATACATATGTGTATAGAGAAAATACTTTTTCAATGTAACTATATTACTCCTACATTTTTTTAAGAATAGATTTTAGTATTTACTCCAAAACAATAAAAATGAGTAAGATCTGGGAAAGGGAAAAAGAGAAATAAATTCAGTGAGAAATAATATTTTCCTTTTTACTGTTTTAGTTTGTATTTCCCCAAAAAGCAGAGCCTGAGACAAGGACTTGGGTACATATTGTTTGTGAGGTGATCCAGGAAAATAGGAAAAGCCAAGATAAGGAAGTACGTTGGGGTCACTACCACAGACAACACGGTTCAATTCTTCCAGGATCTCTGAGAAGAAGATAAAGTGCCTCTCAGAACTGCCCACCTGAAGGAGAAGCTGGGCCACTTTCCACTGGCTTCTGCCCTGCTTCACAGAGGGCACCAGGGGTGTTACCTCCAGGCGTGGAAAGAGAGCTTGAGGTGGGATCTGCCACTTGAGGTGTGTCTCACCTGAAGCTAACATACAGGCAGGTGAGGGGCTGTGACACAGGATACCAAAGGAATCTGTTAGGTGCACCATGTGAAGATTACCTCAAAGGGGGATCTTTTTTGTTTAGATCATTTTTTGCTGTTTAGATTATTTTGTTGCTTTTTTCTAAGGAAAAATACAGAAAGTAGCACAGACTATTCATCTGAGCCAACCCTGACCGGTAAGGTGTTGGCACACAGTTCTGAATGGATGCGGCTAAAGGAGATGGGGTGCCCGGGCAGCAGACAAAGACGCAGGGGAAAGGCAATTCACAGGAGAGCGGGGCTTCCTCGCAGAGAAGCCTTTCAGAGCCCCTTGATGAACCTCACGAGCTCCCTTGCTCTGCAGTGATGCTCGGAGAAAGGAACAACCAGCAGGGAGAGTTTCATGTCAAATTGCATCTGAACTTTCAACTACATTCCTCCTAACAGCTGCCTTGGGTAAGGATCCTGGCAAGTGCTTTTAGATTTTTATTCATGTGCAGACAGGAGAGGAGGTGAGGAAACAATTCGGAGATGAAGAACTCCAAATTATGAGAAGAATGCCAACTGTCAATAATCAAAATAATTCTTCTCTGCATAATCAACACCACATCGGCACAGCTGCTGCCGAAGAAACAATAAACTCCAAGTAAAAATAAAAATCTCTCTTTTTTTCATGCTACCTTACAAGGAAAATCTGTACTGGAGCAAGGCTTTGTGAAGTAGTTCCTAAAGCATGCAATCAACATTTTCTTGAAATTACAGCTGGCATCTTGCATCTAGCAAATGTCTTTCTTTCCACATTATTATTTATTTATACCTTGTAGAGATGCTTTAACACTCAACTGCTAAACCATTTGCTTGACAATTGATTGTGTACTGCCGGATGGCACACCTCACCTTGGAATGTTGAGATTACATATTTACATGTATGCCAATGTTGTATGTGATTTGGATTATGTGACACTTGGCCACTGCTAATTATGCAGGAGTCTCGACCTTGCTACACATTTCATAGCATGGTATCATTTTGTGGAGAGGGGCAATCCCAGGTTTCACAAACTGAACATCAGGGAATCCAGAGCAGTAGTAGGTATAAAGTATTGGCTTTGGAGTCAGACAGGTTGGGTTTGAATTACACTCTGCCATTTACTAGCATGTAACCTTGAGAACATCACTTGACCTCTCAAGGCCACAATGTACTCACCTGTAGAATGGGAGTAAGAATACTCCCTCAGATGTTTGTGGTGGGAATTAAGTAAAATAATGTGTGTGGTATGCTCTGCACAATGCAGGGCCCACAGTAAGTGCACAGTCAACATTAGCTGTTATAACTGCTCAGGAGTTAAGCAATATTTCATCCTTCTATCTTGAATTTCCTTCCATAAAATAGTGATGGCCTACTCTCTCTTTGTTCATGGAAGGATTTCCAATTCCTAGGATTTCTAATTTCTAATTTTCCCCTAGTTATCCATGGGGTATTCCATTGGTAACAAATTGCCAAGACAGCTATTAAAATCTGGGTCCTTCAGGGCTTATGGACAGAGAGACACAAGAGGTGAAGAGTGCCTTAGGGCAATGAACACACATCTCCCAGGCCAAAGAGGGAGCTTGCACAGGCTGATTTATTCCCTCTTTTCTAAACACATTCTCTGCATCTCCCTGACATATGATGCAGGTGACTTCAGCATTGTACAGAACAGGGCTGAAATTCAGAGATGATGGAGAGCTATTCCCCAGACACAAGGTTCTCTTGAACTCTATCAGCCTTGGTCCCTCTTATCCCTCATCTCCCCAAAACAGGCTAAAGCAATGCTTACAGACTGTAAAGTGTTCCCCTTCTTCAAAAATGCATCAATGGCATCCCATTGCCCTCTGATAAAGCCTGATTTCACAAATACGGACTAGCTTCCATGGTATGCACTACTCTGTGAGGACACACAGTGCTCAAAGAAGCAGAATCAGGCAAGAGTGGAGACAGGTGTGAACCCACGAAATGAACTAAAAATCTCATCCCTGGTAAAATAATCCCACACATCCTGAGAAGAGAAGGCCACTCAGAAAGTGAAAAAGAAAAAAAAAAGCCACATCACATCCAAGTCATGACCCTTCCGTTTCAGCCACGTGCCTCAGCGGCATCACGGGGAATTGGTAAGAGAACGTGCTCTTTCTAACATCATGAGCATCGAGGGGACAGCCAGTCCCTTGGTATCCCCTGGGCTATTTAAGATCCTAGGCTGTGAGGCTGGTCAGTCCTGGCATGGATCCCAGATTCTTAGGCAAGTTAACTTATTGCCATAAGCCTCGGCAGCTCCTCTGTATGATAGAGATACAAATAGCTTCATAGGGTTTAGTGAGAATTTAAGAAGACAACAGACAAAATGGTACTTAGCTCAGAGCATCAATAAAATTAGTATTCATCTATACAAATACTATCATTTACTAATGATCATTCAAAAATTTCATATCATAGTCTTAAAAATGATAAAAACTGTACTACATACCCAGAACTAAGCACAGGGCCTCAAAACATATACAGAGGAATGAGGTGAGAGATGGAAGATGGGTAACCAGGTCCATGGATGATGCTTAAATACTTTATTCTCAGACAAGCACTCAGCCTCAGTCACAGTTTATTTGTTCTTACTGTATGTGTTATTCTAACAGGCTTAATTATCTGGCTTCCAGTTCCAGAATAGATTTGAGGCAGCTACACTGATGGGAGTAGAGAACTGCTATGAACAGGCAAACCATCTGAAGACATGTAAGATGCTCTACCCCCACCTCCGGCTTCTGCTTCTCGTGGGTCTGCAACTCCATTCCCTTCAACATCCCCCATATCATGACCTCAGTTCTCTTTGTCACCTTAGCCCTCTTTCAAACCTATTCCATTTTTCATACCTCCTTAAATCAAAATTAAATGCAATATTACATGTGTGGCTCGACCAAAAATAATTGGAGTCCAGGTGTTATAAGGAGATCACAAATGCAAACACTTTTAGAGTAAATGACTGAAGAAAGCAAGAATAGCATAAGAATTGGTGTCTCTTCTGTGAGCAAATGAAGAGAAAATGCCTGGCCAAAGGCATTCCTGCATCCATCACAAGAATAGCTAATAGTCTGACCCAATTTGTGGGCCAGATTTGTGTAAGTCAATTGGGACGTGGCATTTGGGCCCAGTAAGACTGAAGGAAAGAAGGGATATTTCAAGTTTGCGTGACAGGTGTCTTCATCCCTCTTTCAGACACAAACGAGGAAACATGAGCCATCTTGCTCCTAGATGCCACCTTACAACCGTGAGAGGAGCGGCCCACATGGAAAAAGTCAGGATGGACGGATGGAAAGAAACTGTGTCCCTGATGAAGGCATGAATTGCTGAACAACCGACCCTAGAGTACAGCCTACCTCTTGACTTAAGTAAGAGAATAAATGTTCCTACTGTTTAAGGTGGTGTGAGTCGAGGTTTCTCAACTTGCCCTTAATAGTGTCCTAGAAAATACAGAACTAATATTTTAACTTTTAAGTACTGTGACAACCCGGTAGGATTGGGAACTCCTTCGCTGGGAGCAATACAGAACTCTTGAACACTTGAAAAGTGAGATGTGCTCTAAGTACAAAATTAGAAAGACTTAGTACAAAAAGTATATGTAAATTATCTGATTAACAGACTTTTTATATTGTTTACATCTTGAAAAAATAATACTTTGGGTAGGTTGGGTTGAGTATTTTCAATCATAAAGTTAATTTTATGTATTTCTTTTTACCTTTTTTTAAATGTGGCTACCAGAAAATTTGAAATTACGTCTGCACTCATGTTGTATTTCCAACGGACAGCACTAATCCAGTTGTAACTGCCCTCTCTAATTACCTAAAGATATTAGGTCATACAACACTATTTACTCATATTTCACTGACTGTCAGCAAAAATGTCTGAACTTTCCCTACCCTTCCTTGTGCTAAGTCATTTTTCTCCATTCTTTCCTCTGTACAGTTATTTGCTCAGCCCAGGTGAGGAACTTACATTGATCCTACTTATAGCTTATCTGAAGTGTGTTGCGATAGCCCAGTGGTTCACCAGAGGGCATGCTGGAAGTTTGTGGGGGCCAGTTTGAGTTGTCACATGATGGGGAGAGGCGCTACTGTTATTTAGTGGGCAGGGGCTTGCATGTCCCCTAGCGGATAAGACAACTATCCACTTTCCCTATGCCATGATGAAAAATGTGTTTATATATAACTGGCCAGAATCAAATTCCATTTCAGTTATAAATATGGGGGGAGGGGAATTTGCATGGGGTTAACTTAAATGACTTTTCTAGGAAGGCAACTACTGTGTAAACCAAAACAGAGGTATACTTTGTTTTGTTCAGAACTTTAGAAGCTATTCACCGTTTTAGAAAATCACATCATTTATAACAATACCATTAATGGTGTCTGAGTCACTAGCATGGCTCAACAGCACAGGTCCACATCTGAGCTGGTACAGTAAGGCAATTCTATGTATATGTATTAATGTACTTACCTCACCCTTATTTCAAAATGTCCCATAGAAGAAAAAGGAAACATCAATCCTATTCAGTTGAAAATTTTCTTACTTTTCTTAAATCCAAACTAATTCATTAGATCAGAGACAAGCATCTAAGTACAGTCAGTTCTGACATAACATAATGTATGCATTCCTAAAATGCCAGCTCACTCCACAAAAATCACACAACCAAAACCACAGGGCCTATGGGGAAGGTGGATCGAGGGGCACAACACCCAGTTACTTTGATAGTGACATAAAGAAAGAACATAATAAAAGTGGTTGCATGTTAAATGGTTAAGAAAGTATTACCTAAAACATGACCAACCTGACCTTGAAAAAGACCTGAGGTTTGCTTGTAGAAGTATGGGCAATGGAAGGGCTGTGGCTTGTGGGTTGTCGTGAGGTGGGGGAAGCAGAGCTGTCTGAATCAGAGGGAAAGGGGTCCACCAGCTGTGGATGAGTGTAGCTCACCACACAGGTGAACTGAGGCAGCTGGTTGATGTTTGGGCTGTGCACATATGGAAGTTTTGTGTTTTCTGTAAGCGTATTTAGGTAACTTTTTTCCTAATCTACCAGAATGGAAATTTATATACTGTATATCTGTTTGTATGCTATATATATATCTGTGTTCTATGCATAAACAGAATAGTATTTTTTTGTCTGCCAAGAATGACTCTTTGCCCCCTTGGGGACAATATTGCCCCCTCCCCCCAAGAATGCATGCGATCAAGGTATACAGAGAGGATGATGGGAGCACAGAGAAGGGGGTGACTCACTGCTTGGGACAGTCAGGGAGGGCAGAAGAGGAAATGACATCTGAACCAGGTTTTGTAGCATGAGTAAGTCTTACCATCTGGGAAAAGGGAGGGAAGTGGTTCTAGAAGGAACAGCTTCCAGGAATGTTTGCTAAATGTTTGCATAGCATGGTATGCTCTGAGAGCTACACATCCACAGAAAGAGTGGGGAATTTAAAAATACAAATTTTAGTACAATTTTAGATACAAACTGACTCTTATGAGGTATCAAATCCTAGAAACCTTTTGGGGGCAGGAGTGTATAAGGAGCAGAAACTGGGAAGAACCTTGAGTTATTAAAGATAGGTATTAGGTTCCTTTAATTTCAGCCTATGTCTCAGATGGAAAGACTCCTGAGTAATAAATAATAGAGCACACTTTGGGCATAGTTCATTCACCACACTCCCAGACACATTTCGAATACCATTCAAAGCGAGTCGTGAAAGCTCTGATTAATATACAACACAGAGCTCTCTCTATATACTCTCAAGGGTAAAAATACTGCTGAAAAGCCAGTTCTTTTAAAAGCTGAGCATCTAACACCACCTTGTGAATGATAATAAATGGCAGGCTAAGCCAGAAGGTAGACTGGCCCTCTGTCTGGGTCTGCAAGTTTTATATGCACAGAACTAACTACAAACCTGTTCTTTGGCCAACAGAGCAGGATCGTCTTCCAGTGAGATAATATTTCCTATGAGACTCCTGGTATTTCCCAGTTCCAACCTGGTCAAAAATAGCAACCCCAACTCCCACGGGATGTTTCCTTTTTCTTTTTTTTCCTTCATATTCCCCATTGAAGCTCCATCAGAACTGCGCATCTATTTGTTATTAAAATAATATGGCAGTCATTTTCTCTAAGGCCAGAGAAGTTTAAGATTTTTCCATAACATCGAGTCCTTCCCTGGCCTCATAAAGCTTGTCATCCACTCAGAGACGGGCAAAAAACCACACAACTAATTTCAAATGTGATCGAAACAAGGGAGAATTAAGTAGGATTAGACATGCAGGACAAATGTAACTTAGAACCCATCAGTTCATATACAAATCAGGACACTTCATGCTGTGCAGGGCACCTTGACAAATACAAATGCATGTTATGGGTGAGGAAAAAGAAAGAGCATGGCATCCTCATGGAAGAAATATAACCATGTTTGCCCTATCTAATTACTGTAATTAGAACTCTAGCCATTTGAATGAGTACTGTCCAGCAGCAGATTTAATTCTTACTGGTCATCATGGACCCAAAGAGAATTATGCAGGGACATTACAGCACTGTTTGTGGAAGAAAAAGTAATAATCTAAGTACCCCTCAAAAGGAGATGAGTTACATGCATGAAGCACTCTATGCAGTATTCAAAAGAATGGATGACAGCTACATACAGTAATGTGAGACTACATCCAGAAAATATTGTTGGGTAAAAAAATAAAGTGAATGTAGAATGACATGTAGAGTGTACTTCCATCCGTGTGAAATTTAAGGAGAGACACACAGGTTCAAGTAAACTTCCACATACACAAACTATCTCCAGAAGAATACACAAAATATGATGATGCCTCTGGAGGGGAACTGGGTGCATGAAGGTCAGGAAGGCTAAGAGACAAGTCACTCATTACATCTACTTTACTATTATTGGAAATTTGCCACATCTGGTTAGAGAAAAATGATCTCCAACAGTATACATGGAGAAAGGTAGTGTTAACCAACAACAGAACAATTCATTTTATAATTCGCCCTCCATCCCATGTGTTAGCTTAACAGAATTCTCTAAACATTTAGAAATAAGGTCAGAGAAGTTAGATGGGTAGAGACCAAGGTTCAAATACAACGGGGGTGGGGGGGGGGAATCAGGAGAGTAAAGAAAGGGGCAAAGCTTCACATGAACAATAGACAAAGATACATGAGCTGTTGATCACAAAAGCTAAAGGATGCACCTGGGCTGGGTAACACGATTTTAGGTGATAAATAGACACTGTTGGAGAAAATTGATTCACATAATGAGAAAATTATTCCCTTTTCCAATCTTTTTTTATTGCTCAGATATAATCAAAGAGGAAGTCTGAGTTTGGCAGCACAAGTATGTCTTTATGACCTCTGGACACTTTCCTGGAGTTAAAAATTTGATAATGTGTTTTGATTTGACTGCATTTCTTTTCACTCATATTCTTCTAAGAGAAAGTAACTCCAGTTTCCCATTTATGACTTTGAAACAAAGCCTCCTTCTAAAATAAGTGTATTTACTTTTGATGTTTTAAAATGAGCCATTTTAAAGGAAAACATTAAGTAACACAAGAGATGCAAGGGGATGGCAAAATTTGTCAATGTGCTGCATGAATGACAGAAGTTGAGCAATCAGTGCCCCGAGAGAAAAATCCTTCTCAGTCTATGGCAGAGAAGCTGTGCAGTTGTGTGGTTGTGATTTGTTGTTGATTTTTACTTTCATCCCACTGAGCAAGCACTGAATAAAAATACGGGAGATTGTTCAGGAAGCTGCAGTTTTGTTCTCATTGCCGAGGGTACTTCACAAGAATATCATTAGTTTTTGAGAGCCATTCCTTGGATAACTAAGAATACCGAGAACCAAAAACAAAGGCACAAACTCTGAAGGCCTAATTAAAAGTGTGATTCTTGCCCTGGTGGGTAACGCAAGCCCTTTGGTTAGCATCCCAGGAGAGAAGAAACACCTCAACTGAAATCACGTTTTCCCGCTTTCTCCCTCTTCAGTTCTACCATCTTTTCATTAGCTAATCCCAATTAGAGCGCTTTTTTCTAAAGCCATAAATCTCTGCCGTTCCCAATAAGCATAAATTATATGGTAAATAACTGTATTCTGTGTCCCTCCAGAAAAATAAACCCGCCTTTTTTTTTTTTTTTTTTGGGCAGTTCATGAGACTGAGCTGCTAAGTCAACATTCATGCTTTTTGATTTGGGATTTTGCCCCGCTTCTCATCTATCACTCGTCTATAAAAGCCACACTTCTTTTAGGAAGAAAACTACTGCCAATAAACTTCTCTAAAATTCATCACAATAAAAGTATGATTTTTCTTCCTATTTCTGAGTGATTCCAGGTAGTGGGAAAAGCTTGATCGTTGTGTTAAAATCTACCTCTGCCATTTCCTGGCTAAATGGCCCAAGACACTCATGCTGACTCAAACCCAGGTCTGGACCATCAGCTGAGGAGACAGGCCTCAAAGAATTTTGTCTCAAAATAAATGAAGAAACTTAACAGACAACGTTTAGCGCAGTGCCTGGCACAGAGTATATGCTCGTTAATATTAGTCATTCATATTGTACAAACCAAAGTGGTGATTTTGTTGTTGTTGTTCCTTCTGTGGTCAGCATTTGCTTAACCCAACATTTTCTGTGCTAAACTAATTAACAGAAACATACCTTATCCATGATTGATTTTCAAACTCATTTATTACTCGTTTCTCTATGGTTTAATTTAATTAAGTTGAGCAGCATATCAAATATTGATTTTAATAAAATCTTGATTAGGACTCGAGCAATTATCAAACACAATTTTCATACCATTCCTGAATTTCAATGGAACCAACCTGAAAACCAATTTGCTTTTAAAATAAAGAAGTGATTTTATATACATATACACACACACACCCCTCAGGCCATTTTCAGAAATAAAGGAAAAAATAGCCTCCCAATCATTTCATTAGCAAAGATAAGCAGCAATACCTGACTAGGGTTCTAAAAAGCTGAATCCAGCTAGTCATCTCATCTCCAATCGGTAGTGGAAGGGAAAAAACAAACTAGAACCAATTCCTTTGATAAACATTAATTTAGCAACTACTATGTACAAGCCACTGTCCTACACTGTCCAATACAAGTAGAGGTAACCAAGAGCTAATCATATAGCCAGGTTTAATGTGTGTGGAAAAATCCATCAACACATGAAAGTCTTCAATTTTACTGAATAATAACCAGAGAAGTATGTGTATTTCAATTCTTGAAATTACTCTGCTGTGTAATTTATGTGTACAGACTGATTCTTAAGAGAATATAATGTAAATGTGATGGAATAAATTATCAATAGTATCATATGAGCAATTAACCATCAGTGTAAGACATTTAATAAGTTAAATATTTGGTTTGATAGTTGAGTGCTAAAAAAAATGTCTGGCCAATAGCTATCACAGCAGCACCACCTAGAGGATTCTGAAAAGCAGCACAGGGTCAATCCCCTCCCTTGCCAGTCTTCCTAAAGAAAGGTAGCTACTGACTTTCACCATCTCACGTCATTTAAAGCATTTCAATTCTATCCACACCATTTAGCATCTTCTTAAATCTTGAAATTTTTATGGAACTAAATGAAATTGAATGTTCTCAACATCACGATGCAATTGGACAAAGGATCCCAACTGTCCTCCTGGGGAGGCGGGACTGGGTGTGTGCTGGAGCGTCTGGGGCCAGGAACGCTGTGACCTGAGCCATGGCTCTCCCCTCCCTCAAACACACGCATACACCTCCTTATTCTGTCTTGATCCCAGACACATCTGCTCCAAACACTGGACATTTGGTAACATTTCAAAATCATATTGTGAGCTACTGGCCAGTGTTTATTTAGAGGAGGTGAGAAAAAATTAACTTTCTATTGTTAAACTTGTTTACACCAGCACATCCATCCACTTACTGATTCCCTTCTACTGGCCAAAGCTGAATCAATGTCCTGGGTGGATTAACAGAAAAATAACAAAACACCTCCTTTTTTTTTAATATAGTTCTCATTCTCCTATTATTTTTGTAATTTTTCTGAACTAGGGAGCTACTTTGGAGTCCTGTTAAAAGGCCTACAACTGAGATAATAAAATGTGTCTGCTCTTCATAGGAACTAGCACTCTCCTTATGTTATTTGGTTTCAGAACCTCAGCCAACTTTGCAGACCCTCAGCTGACTGCAGCCTCACAGGGGAATGGTGAAAATGCACATGCAGTGTGGCTGGGGCGGGGAGGCACAGGAGGAGCACTCACCTTCATTTCCACTGGAGGGCACTGTCCACCTCAGTCAGAGGGGACTGAGTCACAGTTTGCCAGGCAAATAGTAGACAGAAATCTGAACCACAAGAGACTATGGACTCTGGGAAACAAACTGAGGGCTTCAGAGGGGAGGGGGGTGGGGGACTGGGATAGGCCAGTGATGGGTAGTAAGGAGGGCACATATTGCATGGAGCACTGGGTGTTATACGCAAATAATGAATCATGGAACACTACATCAAAAACTAAAGATGTACTGTATGGTGACTAACATAATAATACAAAACAAACTGAGGGCTTCAGAGGGGAGGGGGTGGGGGAATGGGATAGACTGGTGATGGGTAGTAAGGAGGGCACGTATCTCATGGTGCACTGGGTGTTATACACAACTAATGAATCATCGAAACTTGCATCAGAAACCAGGGATGTACTGTATGGTGACTAACATAATGTAATAAAAAAAAAACATTAAAAAAAATAATATAAAATTATTATTTAAAAAAAAAAGAAAGAAATCTGAGTTAACCTGCATTTTGAAGTCAGGGTTCTGAAATGAGCACACCAGTAAAGGGCAGAGGGGGCAGTGGCTCATTCATGGTGATTCTCTAAATTTCAGGTACGTGCACTTGGGCCCAATTTACCAAAGGAATACAAGGTTTTGCCGAGGGAAATCTTTTCCCCATTGTGTATGCTAAAGTCATCGCTAAAAGTCATACCAAGCTGCAGTAATTTTAGTTCTTTCAAATGTCTTCATTTTCCTGCACATGCTTTTCCCTCTATTCTACCTCCACACCTATTCACCTCACAAGTATCTGGTTCTCCTTCATGACTTAGGTTGGATATCACTAACTCCAAGAATCCTTCCAGGACTCCCTGACATTGGATCAAGATGACTTCCAATGTGCCTCAATTGCAACCTATGCTTCTCCCATGAGGAAGCTTGATATAATTACCTGTTTATCAACTATGTCCCCCATTAGGCCATAGGTGCCATTAAAGCTGGGGATATCTCTATCTTATTCACAGTTATATTCCCTGCATCTCAATGCTTCTGGCTCAAACCCTCCATCAATATTGTTAAAGGAATGATTGCCCTATGTAAGTATGATTTATGTTGGTGAGGACTCTGATGTTCTGTACACAGCCTCCATTTCTTTGCCTTCCAGACGCGTGCCTCAATACCCACTGTTTTGCTTCCTCACTTACCTTGTTCTCTTGATCCCTACAGTGGTCAGAAGAAAGGCCCAAGATTCCACAAGGTAAGCTGCTTGTTGCTATCAAGGATTATGGCAATTCTGCTTGGCCATCTCTTCACCATCTCCAGAACTTATTCTAGGATCCACAGACAACCCATCTCAATTCCTGGGACAGCTGCAAGAGAAGTGGTCAACCAAAATATTTACAGTAGGGATCTTTCTGCGGTGCCTGGTGAGTCAATTAGGAAGGAGATAAGACGCCCTCCTCTTCCCAAGCAGCTAACAAAGTCCTATTCTCTTTTGTATGCAGTTGACATAATAGCAGAGAAGGAAAACAAGGGAGTTCAACTTTGTTTCTGGCTCAGCTACTTATTGTGTCCATGGAAGGACTATGATAATTTAGAACTAGAAGAGCATAGAGCCATATATGTAACTTGAGGAGTACACAGTAGGTACCCAAATACAGAGTCAGAGCCATCCTGGGAATTTCCACACTGGTATGAAATAAGATTTACCACTCTGGATCCTTATTCTGTCAGTTGACTTTTTTGCCTCAGAGTCTACTCAGGAAGTAAACCTGCCAAGGTCAAGGGGTCACTGGGAGGGCAACTGAGACAGGGCATATCAAAGTGTTTGGAAAACTATGCCAGCCAACAAAAAGGGAGAGATTATTAATGTTAATAAAAAGGCCACAGACTGCCCCATCATCCCATAGCCATTATCCTCAGTTTTTAAAGGTCTGCAGAGAATATTTCACTGCTAAAATCCTGACTTAGGTTTAATTGGAAAATAAAACTTAGAGCCAAATTAGTTTAACATATATGAAATGATAATCAGTAGATCCTGAGAGTAAGAACCACACAGAGATCATTTAGGGTACAATAAAGGGGAAAGAGTATATATAGTTCTGTTGTTTTGTTTACCTTCACACTTGTAATTGTGTAGACAGTCAGGAATATACATGCTGAGTACCAGAAATAACCATTTTTCAGCCAATTCCCTTAGATAAAGCTCATAGTCTTTAGTCATTAAAAAGAAAAAGTTTTTTAAATTACTGGAAATCAGCAAAACATAGGATGAGAATTTTCCAAAACAGACCAAAGTTATTAAGCCAGTTTCAAGACTCAAAATGAACCCCTAGCGGGATAAATACAAAGAAAACCACACAAAATGAAACTTCAATGTATGAGTGATCCAGTCTCTCAACATCCTCACTGACATTTGGTGTTGTCTCTATTTTGTATTGAAGCCATTCTGATCGATGTATAGAGCTATCTCGTGGTTTTAATTTGCATTTCCCTAATGGCCAACGATGTTGAACATCTCATGTGCTTAGCTGTCACCTTTATATCCTCTTCACTGTAATGTCTTTTGCCCATTTTCTAACTGGATCATCTGCTTTTTTACTGTTGAGTTTTGAGAGTTCATTAATTCTTCATTCTTCATTAAATATTTTAGACACTAATTATCAGATGCATGGTATACAAACGTTTGCTCCCAGTCTGTAGCTCGTCTTTCAAATTCTCTTAACAGGGTCTTCCCATAGTTACTAACTTTGATTAAATCCATCAGTTTTTCCTTTTATACATTGCACTTTTGGCGCGAAGTCCACAAGCTCTTCGCCTATCTCTTAAGTATTAAGTTTTCTCTTGTTTTGTCTTTTTGTTTTTCTGAAAGCTTTATGGTTTTACATTTAAGTCTGTGATCCATTTTGAGTTAATCTGTATGTAAGGTGCGAGACTTAAGGACTTTGTTTTGGTTTGATTTGTTTGCTTGTTTTGTTTATGGATGTTCAATTTCTCCAGCACCACTTATTGAAAAACCTATCCTTTCTCCATTGAATGCTTTTGCACCCTTGTCAAAAAACCAGTTGGGTGCATTTGTGTGTGAGTAAGACTTGCATGTTGAAAACTACAAACTTCAGATGAAAGAAAGTGAAGGTCAAAGTAAATGGGGGAGGGTGTCATATTTTGTTAGCTCTATACATGAGAGTTTCATTTCTAGTTGTTTTTGTAAGTTCCTTGGCATTTCCTACATAGTCAATTCATGTCATCTCCAAATGGGGACAGTTATTATTTCTTCATTTCCATCTGTTTGCCTTTTATTTCCTTTTCTTGCCTTATTGAACTGGCTGAAAGTTTCAGCCCTGTGTTAAACAAGAGTAGTGAAAGACTTGTTCTTGATTTTAGGAGGAAAGCATTCAGTCCTTCAACATTAAGTACATCATCTGTAGCTTTTTTGTGGATGCCTTTTATACACAGTTATAGATGTTCCCTTTTATTCCTAGTTTGCTGAGTGTTTTTTAAAAATCATGAGTGTTAATTTTTGTCAAATTCTTCAACTGACAAAATCATTTGATTTTTTTTCTTCTTTGGCCTGTTAGCATAGTGGCTTATGTTGACTGAGTTTTGAATGGTGAGTCTTCCTCACATCCCTGGGATAAACTCCAGTTGGTAAGGTGTATAGTTTTTTTAAACATTGCTAATGCTATTAGCTAATATTTTGTGAAGGATTTTTCATGAACATTCAGGGAAGATATTGGTGCAGTCTTCTTTCCTTCTTTCCGTTTATTTAATTTTTGTATACTGTTACTGACTGGTTTTAGGATCAGGGTAATGCAAACCTCATAAAAGGAACTGGGAAATTTTCCCCCTTCTATTTTCTGAAAGATATTGTATATATATCATGTTAATTATTCTTCAAACATTTCAGAGAGTTGTCTAGTGAGTCTCCAGTGAAGATTTCTTTTAGGGAATTTCCAAATATGAATTCAATGTCTCATAATATGGGGCTATTCAATTACCTATTTCATTCTGGGTGAATATTTGTGGTATTCATTCCTGCTAATCTGTGTCTTCTCCCATTTTTATCTTTGACCATCTTGCTATAGGCTTTTCAATTTTATTGATCTTTTCAAAAAACCAACTCTTTAATTTTTCTCTATTGTTTTCTTTTTAAATTTCATTGATTTCTGCTCTTATCTTTATAATTTACACTCTTCTGCTTACTTTGATTTTGCTTTTCTTTTCTAAGCCCTTCGTGTGTGAGCTCACATTATTAAGATGTTTCATCTTTCCTAATATAAGCATTTATATTCACTCTCAACATTGCTTTAGTTGTATCCCACAATTTTGATATGCTATATTTTCATTTTCATCCAGTTCATTGTTTGTTTGTTTCTCATTAAGATCTCCTCTGTGACTCATGGATTATTTAGAAAGTGTTGTTTATTTCCCAAGTGTTTGGATATTTTCCTATTATCTTTCTGTTATTGATTTCTAGCCTGACTCCACTGTAGTTGGAGAACATACTCTGTATGATCTCAACTCTTCTAACTTTGTTCAGGTGGGTCTTATAGCCCAGGATGTGGTCTATCTTGGTATATGCTTTGTGGGCACTTGGAAAGAACACGGATTCTGTTGATGTTGATTGTTCTATAAATGTCAGCTAGGTCTTATTGGTTGATGATGTTGATTTTTCTATCCCTGGTGATTTTCTGTCTGATTCTTATATCGACTGTTGAGAAAGAGGTGTTGAAATCTTCAAATATCACTGAAAATATGACCACTTCTTTCAATTCTGTCACTTTTTGCTTTATACAGTTTGCACCTCAGTTGTTTGGTGCATACATTTTAAGATTTGCTATGTCTTCTTGGTGAAGTGACAATGTTATCATTATTGGTCCCCTCTGTACCTGGTAAATTTCTTTGGTCTAAAGTCTATTTATCTGATATTAGTATAACTACTCATGCTTTCTTTGGATTGTTTACATGATATACCTTTTTCCATCCTTTTATTTTCTATATGCCTGTATTATTATATTTGAAGTCAGTTACTTATGGACAGAATATAGTTAGGTCATGTTTTCTTTAATCCACTCTAGTGAGCTATACCTTTTTATTGGTATATTTTGGCTGTTTACATTTAATGTGATTTTTCATATGCTACAGTGGAGGTGGCAGTCCAGGCTCCCCAAATGGACTTTACTGAAACTGCTGCAAGGGGTGGCGAGGTGCCTAATTAGTTAATACCAAGAAGGATGAAAGAACTGACTTCTTACTCAGACTTCTCTGATGTTATCTGGTGTGGGATGGGGGAGTTATAGCAAAGTGAGATTGGAAGTCTATACTCTCTACCTGGCCTTTTTAGTCTTTTTCTGTGGTGTTTGGCTGGAGAAGAATGGTTATTTTCTATGAGTTTCTGTCTTGCTGGCTGGTCCTTTCCTGGTCCCTTAGCTAGAGAATAAGCTTTTGTGGGTTTTTTTTTAACTTATTAATTTAAAATTTAAAATTAATTTAAGAAGCTTTTTTAAATTTCCATGTCTGTCAGATTTTTGGGTTACCAGCTTCTTCAGCTCCAAGTCTAGAATATATGTGGCAAAAAGAAAACCCAGGTAAATTACGGTCTTGTTCCTTGGGCCCCAAATTCCCTTGGCAATCTAATTCTTTCCATATTCTAGAGTCTTCTTGTATTTGTATAATTTCTAGGCATTTTAGTTATATTTAGTAGAAGGAACAGGGAAATGCACTTCAACTCCAAATTTTCAGAAACAGAAATCACCAATCATTTTTTAAAATTAATTCTAACCATCTGTCTTTGAATTGATGTGTTTAGACTATTTACATTTAATGCAATCATTGATATATCAGGATTTAATTCTACAATTATATTATTTGCTTTCTAATTGTTCCACTTGTTTCCCATTCCACTGCTTGCCCTTTTCCCCTTTTAGATTATTTGAACAAATTTTAGTATTTCATTTTATCTATTATGATGTTTTGCTATATCTGTATGCTTTTTATTGATTGATCTAGGGGTTATATATCTCATTTTTCAGTCTACTTAGAATCAATACTTAAATACTTCAAGTGGAATGTAAGATCCTTACTCTTTGATAAATCACTTTACCCTCCCCCACTTTCTACTATAATTATTTTACATACTACATTTATGTATTTTGAAAACTGAACAATATTATAAATTTTTGTTTTCAACCATCAAACATATTTTGAAAACTACTGGCAATTTTTTTCAGTAAAGGGCCAGATAAATATTTTAGGCTTTTGAGGCCATACATTGTGGAAGTAATAACTGGAACTGGCCATGTGGATGCTTCTGGAATATAGACAGTGTTCTATTTCTTCACCTAGTTGAAGAGTTCACTTTGTGGTAACTCACCACCCTAACTTTTGTTTTGTGCATCTAACTTTTCTTGTGTCATACCTACCAAATTTTACCTAATTCTGAAACTAAATAGATCAGAGAGCTTAAAAAAAAAATAGATGAAAGACTTTGGGAATGGTTTATCAGAAAAAAAGGGGGGTACATAAAGTATGTGGGATTTATTGCTCCCTTCAGCCCTTCCTTCTTTGAACAAAATTAATAGATGAGGAAATATTTAGTTTGCCCTCAACTCTGAGATACTGAGAATTTCTACTAAGTGCAATTTGCTGAGATAGGAACTGCTTACTGGAGCTAGAAGTTGAAAAATAGGACTTGTGGGGGCACCTGGCTGGCTGAGTCGGTAGAGCATGCAACTCTTGATCTTGGGGTTGTGAGTTCGAGTCCCATACAGGGCATACAGATTACTTTAAAAAAATAAAATAAATAAAAATAAAAACGGGGCTTGTGGGAAAATGAGATTAGAGGTGAATGAAGTACATGAGAAGAATATTCTACTTGAATAACAAGAGAAAGGGAATAAGAGAAGAAAGGGCCAGATGTCCTTTAGTGACAAAGTCAACAATATGAATTCTGGATATTTTTCCTAGGGAAGGCATGAAGAAAAAGGTGGTTGAAGAGAAGATGGTTAAGAAAAGAGGAAAGAAACAGGGGAGGGAGAGAGAAGAGAAAATGAATGAAAGATAAAAGGAAGGATGGACTAAAGAAAAGAAAAGACACAGAAGAAACATGGCAAAATGATCCATATCGGGCATCTGGTACCAGCCAGGCACTTACCCATATGATTTAAATCTCACACCAACTCCCTGAGGTAGATACTATATTTCCTTTTTTATAAAAGAGGAAATGAAAGCTCTGAGAATTTATTTTACTCAAGGAAACAAACCTAGGAACACCAACCCCTGCTGCACACAACTCCAAATTCTGCACTCAAGGAAACCCTTTAATTCCAACAGGGAGAATTCCTTTATGGCAAGTAAATGCTTATGTGACACTTGACTCCTGGAAAGAATCACCCTAGAGGGTGCCCTTGTCCTAATAAGCAGAAAATAGTTGATCTTCTGAAACCCTAAACCTATAATTCTGCAAATCTATGGCATCAGGTAGTATTATGTGGAATACTTATTGATATCATTGACATCCTCTAATTCTGCCTTACTACTAAGGGGCACTTTCAAAGAATCTAATGAAATAATCTAACATTTCACTTTCTGGAGTGAAATAAGTACTAGCGTTCTGTTTAAGTTGACAAAGAATGCCTTTTTTAATTAAAAAATGGGCACCAAGTATACTCCATGGACCAGTTTATAGTATTTGCCGACTAAAAACGAATGCCAAAGATAGAAAGATGTATGGGGTGGCATAGAAAATTCCAAGAGAAGACTCAAGATTATCAAATTACCTGGATTTCTTCGAGCTAAGCAGAGAGCACTAGCTAACTACTGGTGGGAAAGAGAGACCTCAGAAAAAAAACACCACATTTTGACAAAATTATTTGACAAAATTATGTGAAGAATAGTGGACTCTCTCATTGTATGTACCACAAATTTGGGGGTCACTTCAGAGTACTTGAAAAAAATGCATTTATTCTTTAAGTTCAAAGTTATTTAGCACTTGCTGTAGGTTACAAGGAGGGGTAAGGGGATGGCAGGAGGAGGAGAAGGGAAAGGAATAATTCACAAAAAGGCGTAAAAATTAAACCAAGCTACCTCCAAGGAATAATTAGAAGTGAAAATCAATAAGAAGAAAATGGCTCATATTCACCTCATTGATTTCCTGTGCACAGTGAGTCAAACTTGACTGTTGGTTAGAAGTCAGTTTGGCTACTTCTTATTACTTTTTCAGCAGTTGGGTACTCCTGTCAGTGCCTTTCATGCTGGAGTCTTTCTTTGCTCTAATCACAGCTGTCAGCTATTGAACGAGTTTGACACCCTGACTCCAGAAACGAGGGGATTCACACTCCATGCATATGCAGTTGGTTCGTTCATTAAAGCTGACTGACATAACAGATATGGTGCACGGCCACTGATTTTTATAAGCAAAACAAATGGCTACACAACCAAGTAGAAATATCCTTGATCAGAAACACCCAGAGAGCCCTAGAATCAGTCTTTATAAAATTCAGCCAATTTTGTTACTGAAAATACCTATACTTTCACTACTTAAAATACTAGATATAGGCAATCAGTGAAGAGCCAGATCTGTGCACACACACCAGGCTCCTCCCCTACAACCTTAGCTGTCCATTCCAAGTAATCTTGGTTGGAGTTCCAGATTGTGATCCGGATTTTTGGGAGGCATTAAGTTTCTTGGAGGAAAAAGGACAGAATGACAGTGACCAGAATATCCTCCCCCAGCACCAAAAGAAGAAAGCAACTAGAAAGACAAAAGAACTAGAGCTTCTCACAGTATTGTCATAATGTCACAAAATGACAGACTCTGAGCTAAAATGGACCAACTTCAAAATTGTTTCAGAGCATCCCTGACAAGGGCCCATTCATATTCTAGTGGACATTCTTAGCAATAAGCATGCCTGGTTGGGCTGGAGGCTGCTTTCGGAAATTGGGAGCACAAACCGCACCAGTAGTACAGGGAGTCCTTACAGCATGGTCCTACAGGGATGATTCCCAACCTGTAACTTGTATCTAGCAATCGGTGTTTGCCCTCTTCAAACCCCAGGACTTTATGACTCCAGCCACCACATGTTCCTGCTGCGCTTGTCACAATGGTTAGTCTCTGCCTCCCAGGCCACAGAGAGAGATGTTACCAATGCCCTTCAAAAGGTAAGTGACTTTTGACCATCCCTAACTGATCTTTGTGTTTCCTCCAACAGTTTCTTAAACGCCTAGTGAAATGCTCTTCTATGGCAATTTGTAGAGCCCCCAGCACTACCACCTGCAATTTCTCAGCAACTCAGAACTGACAGATAATAATCAAAAACAAAACAAAACAAAAAACCCCAAAACAAACAAAAACCCCTAATGGATTAAACAAATATACCGATGAGTAGAAACTCTTCAACTGGAGTGAAGCGCAGTAAGGGGACACTACACTTGACGAGAGCTAAGATGCAGCTTACCCTACTCTTTGTGGGTAAGGAGATATAAATTAACGAATACATATATACATATATATGATTGTACTACTATTCAATGCCGCAATATATTTTAAGGGGAAAAAAAAACTGTCGGTGTGGGGCGGGAAACAAAGAGCACAGTGCGAAAGGAAGTATGGTGGGCGTCGCAAAGCCGCTGAGTCCGTCACCAAATCTCTAACGTGGCCCAAGCCCAGAGTCAGACGGACCCACCCCTGCTTATTGGCTCCAGAACACGTATCACACGTGGACAGGGTTGCTTCGTGTGTCGCATTTGGTCTGTCTCCTCAGCTAGCGTCTCCTCAGGCCCAGAGCGCCCGGCACGTGGCAGAGGGTCAATAAAACGTTCTTGAATGAGGAAGTGGCTGTTACATTAAGGCGTACCTCAAGGAATGAATGACTGAATGGACGAACGAGTAACCAGGCCTATGCCCGCTCCGCTCCTCCGGCCCTCGCCCCGCTGGCCTAGGTGCACCCAGGTGAGCTCCCGGGGGCCACCGACCTCAACCTCTGCCTAAGGCGGCCGGAAGGCGTCAAGACCACTTCAGGGCGGAAGAGCCGCCCCCCGGCTGCCGCCGGACCCGCGTACGCGCAGGCGCGGGCACCGACACTTCCGGGAGGTCACATCCTACCCCGTCTCCTAGCAACAGCTGGAAGCGTTGCTGACTTCCCGGGCAGAGGTGGTGCCGGACTAAGTCGAGTCTCGCCGTCAGCAAGATGGTAAATCTGGAGCCTCCTTCTGCGACCCGACGAGCCAGGGGCGCTGACGTCGGGGGCCTTCCCTGCCCAGCCCCTGAGGCCACCCTGGCCCGCCGGTCCCGGGGCCGCGGCGAGGGCTGGGGGCTCCAAAAGTTTCTTGGAGGGGCGACGGGGAGACCCTGAAGGAAGGAGAGGGCGATGTTGGAGGGGAGAAGATACCCAGATGGGGGAAACTATCTTGAGGCATAGATATCTACGGTGTTGATTCCGGGGGCTGGATTTGCGGGGTGTGGATATCGAGAAAGAGAACAGAGAGATTGGGGGGATGAAGGATGTTGAGGGGGTGAGAGACCTCGACAGCGAGGAAAGTTCGAAAAAAGGAAAAGGCGAGATGGAGAGGAGAAAAGTCAGATCTTGGGAAGGAAAAAAGATGCGACAGAGAGAGCAGGGGAACGGGGAGAGAGAGCCGACACTGAGAAAGAAGAAAAAAAAATAAAGAGGAAAAGGAGGAGAGACCAAAAAAAATGAAAAATGAGAAGTAAACGAAAGCGGAGACTGGGGATAGTTTGAAAAGGAGCAAGGTGAAAGAGTTTTAAGAGGAATGAAAAGGGGATTGGAGATGGGGATTAAGAGATTGTATTAAGGGGGCGCAGAAATCACGAAAAAACAACTGAAAGAGGAGAGGGAAAGGCTGACAGCAGAGAGGCGTTTGGGAGAGAAGTAAGAATTAAATAAATAAAGAGGGGTTCAGTGGTTGTAAGGAGCTGTGAACATTGTCCTGAAAGACGGCAAAAATATAATACATTTTGGATCCCCTGTATAACTATTTCGCTTTAGTGCATCGTTTCCCAAAGTGATATGCAAACGCTAGTTGCTACGTAAGGTAGTTCGAAAATAACAACACAGAAAATTACATCTGAGGGAATTATTCCTCTCCTATTCCCACCACCCCCCCAGCCTGTAGACTATATCCAGGAGAAAGCCCCCGGCACTGTTAGGCCCTTAATACCACTGTCATTTGGTAATTTCCATTTTTCACCTGAATATCAGAGTTCAGGCTCAGACCTTTCTTTGGGGTAGAATTTAATAATATGCCCTCCCTTTATTTTGTTTGCTTTTAAGGTTATTTCTGTTTATGACAAATAGTAGCAGATTACCATTTAGTACTGGTAGTGATGTCCTTGTAAAATGTGTTTAAGTTTTAAGTAATGAGATAATTTAAAGAGCATTCTAGGTAAATAATAGAGATGGTATTCATAATGGCAAAAAGTGAGAGTCCAGCATACGAATGCCTGAAATTCAGAAAGTACCTGCTGTAGTGGTGGAAAAGAGGACATAAGTGTCCCTGCTCACAACAAGTGCAAAAGAAAACTGTCTTTTGACTAAAGTAGCATAATGTTCACTTCTGTGATGTTGGAAGGAAAAAATAAATCACAAACCCTCATCAAGAAACTGCAAGATACTGTTTGAATTCAGAAAATCCAATGATCACATGGGAATAATAAGCAAGCTTGAAAAATATTATTTGTGATTTCAGCATTGGTAGAAGGGAATAAAACTGGTACAATATAGTCTGTGCATAAGATTAGTTCGGAAAGCTGAGTGAATTAAAGGGGTTCCAAAATAATCATTCATGGTTGAACATTCAGCTTGCACTGAAACCCAGGCTGTCATTACCAAGAGAATCCTGGAATATGTTGTGTTTACAGAATATCCTGAATTTAATTATCTGAACTCCCAAGGAGGTAACATTTAGGACTAAGAATCAGATTTCTTGTGAAGTGATACTTCTAGGTAGAGGGAGATAAACACATAGCTCTGTAACTATTTAAAGGACTATAATACAGAGAAGAAATTTTTCATATGAATACAGAAAGATCAGTGAGCAAAGCCTGAGTGGGAGAAAACTTGTCCAATTTAGAGCATGCTTTTCCAGGAAATAGAGACATTAAAAGTTGAGTGAACTCTTGTGAGGCAGTAAGCTCTCCATCTCTAGAAGAGTTCAGGCCAAGAGATGTGTCAGGGTTGTATGTAAGAGTCTTACATAGGCTTGGATACAGGACTTGACCATTTCAAAGCTCTCTTCCAAAGGTCTGAGATTATAGTATCCAGTACCTTAGGTTAAGGAGATGAGGGGGTAGGTGTCTCTCTAAACATTATTCACTGTAGGACTGGGGTTACCACAAAGACACCCTTTGGTTAATTGCCTTCCTGATCTCTTCAGGCAGAGGTGGAGGAAACCCTAAAGAGGATCCAGAGCCATAAAGGGGTTATTGGAACTATGGTCGTAAATGCAGAAGGTAAATATATCACAGGATGTCTTCTTGACATGCACAAGTCAACTAAGAACCTGTTTATTGTACCAAGCCTAGCACAGACATCTTAGAATTTGAAATAAAAAGCATATTTTCTGTGTTTTAGCTATAACATTTACTTCTCAAACATCCATTATCTATTACATACCAAGCGCTCTGCTGAGAATTAAAAATATAAATATGAATAAGACATGTCTAAAAATATCTATATATTCCTAAGAAACACTATACATTGTCTAATTTGTAAAGCTTTGGTAACTCTCCTAATATTTCAGAAGTACCAATAAAACTATCATATTAAAGATAGGAAGCATATCATTGTTGGCAGTCAGTTTTTATTTTAACATTATAAAGTATACAGTGTTTCAGTCTTCATTTAAAATGAAATTGTTCCTTTACCATACTTAATAAAATCTTTGAGAATCAGTTTTAATCTCATATATGGTATAGTCTTTGTGGATATAGCATAAGAAGGACAAATGCATTTCCACCTATGAAATCTGTAGACTTCCACCAGAGACTTGCTCTCATTCCACAATCACTATTAACAATCCACAGAGCATTTTCTCTGGCACATCACTACCTGCTCAGCTACAGTGGTAACCTCTCAAAGGCTCCTGCTAGTTTCACTGCTAATTCAGGCATTTGCAAGGGCAAGAAGTACCACAAATCCCAGAGCATTTGTTGAAATAAGAGTAGCTACTTCATATAATTCACAGTGCAACCATGAAATTGGCACATTGCCATAGCAGAGTGCTTGCAACAGAATCTCCCAGCTCATCATTATTTTGGCACAAGTCGATCAATAAATGTTTATTGAGCAACTGCAAACCACAGTCAAATTTGGACTTTAATCCCTTATCAATTAAAAATAGAATATAACCTACTTTACTGATGGTTGTGATCATTAAATGAAATAATAGTCAAGTCCCTGGCACAATACGCAACACTTAATGGAATTATAATTAAGCTCTGAGAATGTGGAAGTTTTTAATTGATTTGGACAGATAAAACATCCAATGTATAGATAAAAACATTGGATGTCTTTTGCAAATAATAAAATAAAATGTAAAATAACACAAATGAATATAATAAACTCACCCAGCTTCAGTGATCAGTAGGGAAAGGATTGAAGATCAGCCTTATAGGTAAGAAAGACTGATGCCTAATATTTCCAGGAAGTGGTCCAACCCTAGTACATTGTTCTGCTTGAAATGATTTTAGTTCTTAGCATGTTCATAAACTCTTCACAACCCCTAAGACAGGCTGTCTGTGTGGCTCCAGAAAAGTAATGTATTCATTTCCCTCAGCTGCCATAACAAGGTACCACACACTTGGTGGCTTAAAACCTTAGAAAGTTATTATCAGTTTTGGAGGCTAGGAGTCAAAACAAGGGTGTCAGCAAAGACAGGCTGTTCTTTGAAGTCTCTACAGAATCCTTCCTCGCTGCTCTCTCACCTTCTGGTGGTTTCCGGTTTCTGGTCCTTGGCTTTCCTTGGCTTGTAGACGCACCAGTCCTGTCTCTGCCTGATCTCCACGTGGCATCCATCTCTCTCTGTTTTCTCTCCTTAGAAGGACCCCAGCCATTGGATTCGAGCCCACCCTGATCTAGTGTGACCTCATCTTAACTAATTACATCTGCACATTTTAAGGTTTAAGGTAGACTTGAATTTGGGGGGAGAGGACACCATTCAACCTAGGACAACTCATCTAATGAGTTACATTGGAAGATCTTAGTCAAAAGTCCATAATCTTAGCAATATGCATCATATGTCTGAAAACACCCATACCCTGCAATTTGTAATGTTGCTCCTAGGAATTCATCCTAAGGAGTAAGGAAGAAAAGATTTGGGTACAAAGGATACTCACTGAGGCGTCATATACAAGAGCAGTAAATAAACAGACAAATAAGTAAATAAATCTAAGCAGCTGGGAAAATTTTAAATTAATTATGTAATATTTACTTGATGAACCATTACTCTGTTTAAATTGCTGAGGAATATTTAGAGTCATGGGAAACTAAATATTAGATGACAAAAAGCAGGGAACAAAGCAGTAAGCCAACACTTTCTAATCATAAATATAGCCAGTCACACATACACACTTAAAATACACATGGAAGGAAAGGCAGGGATGTGTTATGGTGATCATCTCAGAGTGCTGGAATTACAACTGATTTTTGCTTTACTTTCCTGAAGTTTCTCACTGTTTTTCTTATCCAAAGGCAACAAAATATTTTTAATATCCATTAACTTCATCTAATTAACCCCTACTAGGATAAGATTACGTTAGGATTCAGGGCACTTGTCTGAAAGCCAAATTAACTTTTTTCCCAAAAAATATAAACGAGAGGTTTATTTTTATGGTCAGATGATTAATAACCAGAATGTCTGACAAGCATGTTTATTAATAGCATACGGTATAAGTTGTGTGACCAGAATTAATAAAATATTCCGTTTCGGCAACCTACTCAATTTTAGATGAAAGTGCCATTTATTATATAGCAGCTTTGCTGCTTTCAGGAGACCCATGAACCTTAATACTGAAAATATTTAAGATGGTGTTCATGTGTTCTTGTTTACTACTAGTGGTTTTAGTGTCATTTTCAGCAAATCATTTTAACATACTTTCAGGTTTTTTTCATGACTAGGTAGGCCTTCTACCATGTTTATACATTCAGATCTCCTCATATGGTGTGTTAACCAGAGTCCTTTGGTTTCAGCGTTACTGAAACATAGGCGTCCTTTCCATGACAATAAAGTAGACTTATCGGTTTCGCCCATTGCTGAGTGGTACAGGATTTTATTAGAATAGATTCTCTGTTAATGTTGATTTCTCATTTATAAAACCATTCATTGTTTACAATATTGCAGCAGTGATCGTTGAATTAGATACTGATGAATATATATATTTGTTTCTCAGTCATAACTCTTATATATTCTTATGTATATATAAGCCTGATTTCTGTTGGCTCTTAATTTTAAATATTCTTGACATTTCTAACAACCCATCATTTGAATTTCACTAGATTTTATTAGCCACCCAGCCAATTCCTTATATTTTTGAAATACGGTCAACCAAAATACGAACGTACAGTCAAAGACGACCAGCTTACTGGGATCATAGAGAGTCATATTTTAAAGTACCGCCGTAAATTCTGCAATATCAAATTCATATTCTTTGTTCCAGAAGTTCCATTGTAGGGCTTTATCCTACCCATAGACACAAATGTGAAAGTGCATGCACACAGACATATTCTGTAGCCTTGCTTATAAAAGTCAAAGAATGGGAACAGCCTAGATGCCCATCAGGAAGCTTTATTAGTTACGTGTTCACAGGCATCCATTCAACAATCATGTTATGAAGTCACTAACCTGAGTGGCCCAGCCTTATGTGTACTGAATGGCATAATTTTCCAAGTCTTGAAATGAAAAAAAAAAAAAGCACAGAATAGAGAACAACACAATTAAGGAATGAAGAACACAAATGCAAACATACTTGAACACACTTCGAATGTCTCTGCAAGGTTACCAAAGAAACTGAGAGCAGTGGCTCCATCTCAGAAGGAGACACAGGTGAATTTTCTACCATGTGCTAAAATTGCTTCTTAATAAATTATTTTTTAATTACCTCACATGGTACCAAGCAAAAGCTCAATAAATATTTGTTGATTGATTTTTTCAAGTGCTCTGTAGTGTGTATGAACAACTCCAAGAGTTTCCACAGCACGCACTTATTATTCAGAAAAGCTAGCTGTTTTATTTATTGACTTGGATCATGAATAGACTAACTAAATAGGCCTGAGCACTGGATTCATAATCTTGTCATCTACATTTTAAATAATTTATTCCAGTTGTATTTCTTGTTTTGACACTGAGCAGTGCAGGCTTTGTAGGTAGTCACTCTTCAGGATGCAAAATAGAACTAGTCCATGGGAGGTGCTTTCAGAAGGTGGAGTCCTTGCTATGCTTGTTAAAGACAGGCCTGGTGATGTGTCGTCAGCTGTGAACGACAGACCCGACTTCGGGGTACAGTGGCCAACAAATAATTATACAGAAATGAAAACATTTGATAAAAAACCTTATTTATCGCACAGGTTTTCGTGTAAATATTGTCCTCGTCTTGTTTGGCAAGACCCATTCCAGAGGTAATGGTTTTCTTGAAAGAGAAAAGCAAATAGTCTGTTTCAGATCAGAATGGAGGTTCTCAAAGAGTTTCACGAAAAACTGGTAAAATCCTTAGTTTGTAATACTGTTCCACTCTCAAAGTCCTCTCTGGTTTAATAGTTTTTGGAATTACATTCTCTGAGGGAAAACCCTGAGCTATGTTCGCCTCTTTCACGGCTTGGCCTTAATTCGGGTACCTGTGGAATCTGGGCAACCCCAAACTCACCTTCATATGTTCCCCTAAATTAAAGGCAACTTGGCACATCAAATCCTTGCAATTCCCTGGTGATCCTGTAGTTCTCAAAATCATCTGAAGGACCTTGGATGAGACACAACATATGGAAAGTACCTAGCACAGCACCTATTAAAAAATAAGCCCTGAGCACCAAGCGACCTGAATTGAACTAGACTGATTTGACCGGAATTGAATTATACTTGCATATTTGTAAGGCTAGATTTTCCCAGTTAAATTAATAGGTTCGGATTTAAATGCGCATAATGGAACAATAGAGCACATGAGCAGCTAAATTTAATAATGCTTAAAGCAAGAATGAGCGCAAACCAGGGAGTGCCCAGCAAAACCACAGGGCCTTTGCTGCTGTGTCCTCTAATATAAAATTTAAGGTTTGCAAAATACCATATAAGGAGGTACAAAGAAATGTTTAAAGTCCCTTTTTGATATACTCTCCAACATGGGCTCCGATATCCCTTTCTATTTCTGGCCTTAGGAGAGGAGACTGGCACCAAGTCACAGACCAAGCATTTCGAAGCAAAATGGCATAGACAGGCCACTTGGAGGTGCATTTTGTAGAGTAATATGTTAACTTAGTTCTGAAATAATCAGTTCACAGCTTCAAAAAAAATGTATGCACAAAAACGTTCATCACACCATTAGCTACAACAACAATAACAACAAAAACAGTTCCTAACAATCTAACAATAGGGGATTGGTTACATTATGTTTATAAAATAGTGTACACTCATTAAAAATAATTTGATGACAATATCACTGACAAGAACAGCTTCTATATGCTATCATTTAAATGAAGAAAAAAGCAATAGTCAAATTTGTAATGACAGTTTGACCAACTATATTTTAAAACCCATGTAAAGACAAAAACATTGGCAGGGAATAAGTTAAAATTGTTATCAGTGAATAATATAGGCCAAAACTTTTTCTTCCGCTTTACAATCACCAGTATTTTCCAGTGTTTCCACCGTGTGCATATTCCTTTTATAATCAAAAAAATGTTAACCCAAAAGTGAATCTCGTAACAGGCATTCCTATCCGAACAACGTTGGACAACTCGACAACGGTTCAATATGCAGGTCTTCTTCACCAGCTGACGGTGAAAGCCAGGAGCACAGTCCGTGACATTGATCCTCAGAACGACCTCACTTTTCTTAGGATCAGATCAAAGAAACATGAAATCATGGTTGCCCCAGGTAATGTGTCATTTTGTTTCATATTTAAGACATCTTTCCGCTTTACTAGATAGAAGCTTTGTTTCAAAGAACTGGAAGTATAGATTTTAACATGCAATATGGCGCATGATGTTCTTCAGTTACAAAATGAAGATGTTTGAATCTGAAAAACCCAACCTGGAAATTTTGTGAAATTAGCTACAAATCTAACCTTTGAAGAATTTGAAATTTTTGTCCATTTGCATTTATTATTAGTAATCAAAATATTTGGGAGATGTAGGTCCCACATTAGGTGAACTTAGAACATGGAGACTTTCAGGAGAGTGGAGAAATGTCTCCCGACTGGGGGATAAACTGGGGAGTGGATCAAAGGCCTATAGGGTCTTAAATCTTCCCTGGGAGAGAACCCATTCACCTGGCCTATGGACAGACAGCAGCCATAGACATACTTCTTTCCCTGAAGGAATTACACATACGGCATTAGCAATGTCTCTGTAAACAGGACTCATGTTCCAAAATCTAGTCTAGAACAAACTTCTCTATAGAACATCTATAAAACCAGAATGACCCACAAACTGATGCTTTTTCTCCACCTATGCTATCACCCTGGCTGCGCATTAAAAGCACTTGGAGAGCTTTACAAAAACAATTACTGACACCCGAGGCCTCACCGCAGGCCAATGAAATCAGGACCTCTGGCACTTGGCCCCGGGTCATGGTAGCTTTTGAAAGCTGGACAGGTGATTCCGATGTGCAATGAGGATGGGAAACCATTGGTCTACAGAAAGTCCAAGTGATGTTTTGAAGAGAAAGGCAGGTTAGCGGACTTATTCATTTATTAAATTTAATTTTTCGGGTGGGTTAATTTTGTCCGCCTCTCTCCACAGATAAGGAATATCTTTTGATTGTCATTCAGAATCCATGTGAATAGCCCTGCTATGGCCCAGCCTGCCCGGTGATTCCAGGCTGAAAACGCTTTACTCTCTTACTAAGATTCTACTCCAGTTGAAGTGACCTTTTCGACACTGTTTTCTATTTTTACATTTAAACTGCTGTGCACGTCTTATTTAGTCCCTTTTGAATGTATTGTAAAGTTGTGATTTAGCTAGGTAATAAATGAATTCTGGTATGTGGGTCTCTTTTTTTTTTTTTTCCATACGGCACAAAACTGAAGGATTCTTGTGAGGGCGCAGGCTTCCTTGCGACAGTCTTTGCAGTCTTGAGATACACCAAGAAGCAGCGGGCTACATCCTCTTGCCCATTTCCTTAGCGCGGCGGCGAGATCCGGTGTAGCAGGGCGGCAGCAACCAGAGAAGTAGGAAGTCCTGACCCTCTGGGGGCGCTAGTCGCTTTCCCGGGTTAAACTAGGGAAGTAAAGAGTCGGAGGCGTGGTTCCGGGCAGGGTCAGCCCCGCGGCTGAGCACCTCCACCCACCCGCGCCAGACTTCTCAGAGCGTAGCCTGCAGCACCAGCAGTGGGTCGGGGCCAGGTACACGCTTGGGGCGCTGACCAGAAAACTCCGGAGGGTGTGTTTTTACTAGGTATTTCAAAGGGTCAGAAAATAATGAAATTAATAATAGAACAAATGTAAAAGATTTCCAAGCCCTGTTAGAACAGTTGTTAATATTTTGCCATATTTGCCTTCTATCCTCTTTTCTCAATTAAGCCTTTTATTTTGAGATAACTGAGGATTCACATGAAATTGTAAGAAATAACACAGAGATCCTGTGTACCCTTTACCCAGTTCCCTGAACTATATAGCACATACCTGACTTTCAAGTCATTTTCCCACACTTTTTATTTTAAAAGACTTCAAACTTGTAGAAGAGTGGAAATAATAGCACCGTCAACTCCCACATAAGCTTCACTCACATTCACCAACTCTTAATATTTTACATTTGTTTCATCTCTCTCTCTCTAGACATACATGTGTATATATCATAGATATATATATAACCAGAACCCCAGTTTCATATTTAAGACATTTAATATTGGTAAAATATCATCTAATACACAGTCCTACTCAAATTTTCCCAATAGTCCCAATAATGTCCTTTGCAGCTCTTTCTTTTAAATCCAGGATTCTATCAATGGTCACATATTGCATTTGGTTGCTGTGTCTTAATTTTTTAGCTGTTTTTATTTTTTTAATATTTTTTATAAAAATTTTGTATTATGTTATGTTAGTCACCATACAGTACATCCCCAGTTTTTGATGTAATGTTCCATGATTCATTACTTGCGTATAACACTCAGTGCACCATGTAATACGTGCCCTCCTTAATACCCATCACCAGCCTATTTTAGCTGTTTTTAGAACCCCCTGTTCTCTATTTTCCACCTCTAGGTGGTATCCAATTCTTATTTCGTCTCCGCAGAGTCCCCAGTGCCACCTGCTCCCCACCCCCACACCCCTCCCTACTGAACCCAGCTCAAGAGCAGGTCTCAGTCACAGGCTTTCCCTTCCTTCCACGCCATGACTTGGAGACCAGATACACCACCATGGACTCAACCTCATCCTTCAGCCCAGTGGGGTGTGGGTACTGTAACTCACTCACCCAGGGACAGCTTCAGCATCTGCTGGCAATTCCAAATATAAAGAAGGCCTTGTTAGAATCCAAATGGCAAGAAAATCCATTATTGTGGGAGAGGACCACAGAGATGATCTATCCGACCGCTTGATTTTACAGGTAAGGATTTTACCCGAAACATGGGTCAAGTGTATTTCAGGAATTGGGTATGTGGGTTCATATCTGACTGATCTTGCCTATGCAATTGGTGCTTATAATCTCTTCAGAGGGCTTATGCTTTTGTGAGACCTGCTCCACGACCGGCCCCCCAAAAATTGTTTTTAGGAAGTAAAAATTAGCTCATTGTTATAAAATGTACCAGAGGTAACATTTGATTCCAATACCTAAATCTGTCAACTCCCCATAGCTTCCCAGCCCACCCAGAGCTCATCAGCAGATGCATGGCTGAGTGGTAAAGCCACTTCCTTCCTTCTGGCCCAGCCAGAAATTTCAAGCCCCATTTGAGATGTAGCAGTGGGAAATCTCTGGCAGGTGCAGATGACACCATTGCAAGTGCCAGGGCTCTGTATGGGCTCTTCCTGGGAAGAAGACCCTTCCATCCTATTGGGCAGGGAACTCTGCCTGCACTTCTCATCCAGACGGCACTGTAACCCTTTGTTGGAGACAGAGACCGTGGCAACAAAAAGTAGAACTTGTCAACACCAATTGTAACGGAGGAGGATATGATCTTGGGGAATTTGTACCACCCCTCTGTGCCTTCCAGCACACGGACATTCACATTCCCCCTTGGATTCATAACAGCATAGTTAATTAGCCCAATTTAAAAGATGCCTGAACCCATAGACTAAAGATCCACAGCCATACAAAACCATTGCCAAAGCTTTCGTTTCCTATGAGAAGTACAAGCCTGGACTCATTGGTGCCTCCCCTTAATCCAACTTGCTATAAATTTTACCCGAACAATGGGAGAGCTATTTGCAGACACTCTGGAGGAACATATCCCAACCATAAATATTGATGGTAATGAACCTGGAAAGGCCAGCTTAATAAAATAGCTGAAAATGCATTTACATATCATTAGCGTTACAAGCTCCCAAATCTTCATCGCTGAAGAGCAGGACCGTCCCCACAGAGAATGGGTGGGAGCCTGTCCAACGCTCCAGCAGGTACTGCCTCTCACAGTCCCTTTTGTGGGGTACCTTCTGGCTTTTGAGCTAGATTGCCTATCATCTTCAAAAGCATAAATTACCATAGACTAAGACTTGAATTTTCCCCCCCTTTCTAGGTCTTTGACAAATTACAATTATCCCTAGTATGTCTTTGACATGGAGCAAAATATCCTTACTTTTTGGACATTAGAAAAGAATGTACTGCCCTTAAATAGAACACTATAGCATGTTTAGGTGAAACGGCCACAGACATTCATTCAACCAACCAATATTTGGTCTTATATTCCATTTCTTTAAAAAAAAAAAAAAAGTAGATCATGTTTGGGGCCAAAACTGAGCTTTCATAGTGGTGGTGACATCTCCAATCAGGAGCCTTACAAATGATAAACTGGTATCTGAAATCCTGGGAATCATGGAGCTAAATGTGCTCCCATAATAGGAAATCATCTCTAGTGATGGAGAAACTCAGGCATCCACATGGCAGTTCGGAATATTCTTAACACCTTGAATAGTTAAGGTTAGTAACATGTTAATATATATTTCTTATGAAAATTTGGTATAGAATGTTGAGTTAGCCATGTACTCAGCCATTCCTCGAACACAGAGAAAAAAAGACTGAACCCCTTCTCTCCTCCTGGGTTCTTTCTCTGGGAAATCTGCACGCCTTGTTTCCCTTCACCATACATGACCTCAGGACTCGCTCTCTGGATGTTGCCAACCTTAAACANGCATGCAGAAATGATTTTAAAATTCTCATTCTTTGGTCAACCTTACACCACACGGTGCAACACGGTGTGGTTGAAAGAGCATGAGGCCTAGAGTCTGACTCTACTACCTACTGGTTAGCGGGGACCTGAGTTTACTGGCCCACAAATGTGCCCACCTGCAGTGGCCCAGCACTCCAAACTCTACAATACAGCATAGATGCCAATTATTATGATGAATAATAGCAATATTAGCAAAATAAACCAAGTTTACCAGAATACAAGCCATTTAATACATCTCACTGTGGCCTCTTCTAATATTTAACCACACGCATAAACAGATTTAAAGAGTTGGAATGCTGTCAAGGACACAATTCTGTCTAATTCCTTTATCCATCATTTAATAAGGATGTCCACATTCCTACCCAGGTGTTTTTCTTTTCTTTTTTTTTTTTTTAAAGATTTTATTTATTTATTCGACAGAGATAGAGACAGCCAGCGAGAGAGGGAACACAAGCAGGGGGAGTGGGAGAGGAAGAAGCAGGCTCATAGCAGAAGAGCCTGATGTGGGGCTCGATCCCAGATCGCCAGGATCACGCCCTGAGCCGAAGGCAGACGCCTAACCGCTGTGCCACCCAGGCGCCCCTACCCAGGTGTTTTTCTTAATATCTCTGTGCAATTCTATCAAGTTTGTCAGTGGTGACCTGACCCAGAGGATGCCAATGAGAGCCGCTTCCTTGGTATTTAGATTTGGAAGAGAGTCCGAGAGGAAGTCCCCATGTGGCAAGACTGATGCAGGTGTTGGGGGTGCCCCATTTCCACCGGGAAGTAGCAGAGAGAGCCAGTTCTCAGGAGAAACGAATGCAGCTGCCACGCTGTGGAACACAGAGCAAGAGCAGAATGTCCATCCTACAGGCTTCCTGCGCAAGTCCCAGGTCCTCCCTCAGCTACAGTTTCACCTCGGAGTTTATGAAGCACCTCCAACGCCTGCTAGTACATTTCCCTCTTTCGCGTACACTACCAGAGCGGGTTTCATCTGTTGCCTGAAACCAAGAAGTCCTTACCTAACCACTGAGCTATGTTTGGGTCACCCGTAGCTGCTCTAATCAGACCCAGGCCAGGAGCCCAGTGGCTCCCTAGGAAGTGTATATTAATCAGAGGCCCTGAACAGACGGATTGTGGTCACCCACTCGCTTGCTTCAAAACACACCCCGTGGCTTTGGCTAGACAGGAGGAGAAGCCTTTGCTGGGCTCTTCAGGAGGCAGAGCTGTGGTGGGAAAGAGGTACCGAGACGTCCCTCTCACCGAGGTGCGGAGTCTCTACTTCATTTCCACCTGGTGAGTGGCCTGTGCCTGTGACTTTGACTGGAAAGAGAAGTGGCCCCCTGGCTTCGGGCAGATGCATTCTCACAGCACCGCTCCAGGTGGCCGCAGGCGTCTGGAGTGGCGGAGTGCCAGATGAGAGCCAGAAGGGGTAAGGAAGTGCAGCAGGGACTCACCGGACCCAGAACTCAGTGTGGAGTCGATGAAAGGACACTGCTTTGTAGCCAGACAGCTCTGTCTTTCACTCCCAGCCCTGCCATCAATAATAATAATAATAATAATAATAATAATAATAATAAGTTATTATATTATGATTTTTGGAAGCAGAGGAAGAAAAAGAGGAGAAGGAAGGGGAGGAAGAGGGGAAGAAAGGAGAGAAGAAAGAGGACAGAAACAGCAGTGGCTAACACTCGTTGATCACTTACTATGTAACAGGCACGTTGGGTTTGCACAACAAGCCTCGTTTTACAGACAAAAACAGCAAGGCTGAGAGAGGTCTCACAGCTTGCCCGAGGTCAATCAAGCTTTTAAGCATCAGAGGCGGCACTGCAACCCCAAAACTTGACTCAGGCACACACTCCTAACCACTCCCTTCCACGCTGACTCACCAGACCTGTGGCAAGGAAATTAAAATCACTGAGCCTTAAAATCCTTGCATGTATAGTATGGACCATAGAGAAAAAAATAATATAAAAGCACCTGACACTTAGCAGATGTTCAACAAAGGGTCGTGGCAATTATCACCATCACCCTCAACAATACTACGTCATCATCACCCTCATCAGGACTACCTGGAGAAGAAGTGAGTGCTGGCAGATGCCCACCATAGCTGTTACATTATCATTATAAATATGATCCATGTCACAATGTGGACATTTGACAATATTCCGTGGAGGTCATCAGATAGAGTAATTGCTCCTAATCCTTTCATCAATCCCCTCAAATCCCCAGCGATCAACCGTCCATCTGGGTCTAGAGGATGTCAGACCACCATCCCTTTCATGGAATGTCATCATGTCCGGAACGGCTCAGGGGACTCATCTCCCCATCAATAGTGCGTCTACTGTTGTGTGTGTTTACCAAGCCTATCCTTTATCCCCCCACCCCGCATTCCGTCTACACTTGTAACCAGCTTGAACCATTCCTTCCTTCCCCCTCCCTACTCTGCCTACACATATAACCAGCTTTTCTATTTAGCGTGGATCGATAAGTCAATTCAATCCATAAGACTGATTTTCTGGTCCGTATTCACCGGCTGCATTCACTCAACAATCCACTCAAGAGAAGCTACGCATTTGACAGTCTGTAGGGCTTAAGAACACAAACTCTGTCTTATTCTTACACTCCTCCACGCCCTGACCTCAGTGCCTGGCAGAGAATCTGACACAGGGTCTGTGGGGTAAATAGTCAATATCTCTATCCCTACCCAGCCCTATCTTAGAAACACTGTTCCTTGGATCACGGGGTTGGTTGCAAAGGGGTTCACCAAGTTAATGAGCACCTTTGAAGTAGACATAATTAGCTACATCCCCCAAGAATACTCAAGATGGGATTCTGACCAATTAGAAGCTTTACAACTTCTCAATTCGGATCACAAAATGAATTAAGGCAGGTCATGGACTCTCATGGGCCTCCTTCTGCATCTGCTCCTGCACGACCTCCTGCTTCCTGACTAGCCCCAAGGAGCTACCTGGGGCCTCCCCATCAATGCCAGGGGAGCAGAAGGCCTGGCTCCTTGGAATATGTTCCAGCACTCACAGCTGCACCCTCTGTGGGGCAGGGACCGGAGGCCTGTACGGGCAAATCCCACACCTCTGGGGAATGGGCTGGCGCCAGCATCAGCAGATTGCAATGGCCCAAACAGTGCTGTCAGCTAGATCCTTTATCCAACAGGACCTTTAAGTTGGTCACAAATTCTGAACCTTTCAGTGGGCATTTGATCACATCTCAGTGAAGTAGAGGGAAAGTGAATGGCTAGTATCTCCAAGAAAAAATAAATAAAGCACACCACCATCAGTGATGTCAGGAGAACGGATAAGAGGATATTATCTGAACATGTTTACGTGTTCTTGCCAAGCCCAGCAATTTCCGGGAGATGCAAGCAGAGATTAATAACCATTTATGAAATCTCAAATTAATAAAAATACAGGCTCCATTTGAGAATTTAAAGAAGGTGTGCTTCTTAATCAGGGAAGCATTAACCAGGTAGTGCCCATTCTGCAAGCATTGAGCCAGGAATTATTTTATGCTAGGCACACTCTGTGCCCAGGAGCAGACATGGGTGATGTCATCCTGCTCCCCAAAAGCTCCTGGTATATAATGGAGATATGTGTGCCGAATATATTTTCAATACAGTGAGATAATAGGAATCAGTGTAGCCTGTGTGAGGGACTGTGATAATGCAGTACAGATAAGGGGCTGATAACGGCTTGGTGTTTAAGGCAGGCTGCATTCAGACAGACAGACCTGGGCTGGCTGTTAAAGGCAGAATAGGAGTTTACAGTGTTACGAAGAGGGAAGAAGTGATCTGGGCAGAAGGAACTGCAGAGCGAGGCTTCTTCTAGGCGGGTGGTTTTCAAACCTTGCTTTAGGAATAGCGACCTTCGTTCCCACACAGCCTGAATCAGAGGAGAGCAAAGCTGTTCCCTCTCCATAAAGCACAGCGGGCTCCTCTTCCATTCTGTGCTCTTCTCCCGCCCTCCACCACGGACACATCCACACAATGCCCCTTAGGGGGCCCAGCCCCAACCTGCTGAATCAATCCAGATCTGCATTTAAGAAGATTCCCAGCTGACTCCTGTTCTCATTAAAGTTTGAGAAGTGCCTGCTCCAGGATGCAGGAAGCTCTTTCCCCCAACAAGTGCCCCGGGCAGAGGGGCTGTGACTGGGCGGCCTTAGAAATCCTCCTGCTCCACTACCTTTCTCTTCTTGAAATCTTCCTCCATTGCCAAGCCCAAGCCACTCAGAGCCACTGCTAAGGACAACTAGGGGAAGAGTAAAAGGGTGTCACCCCCATCCTGACTAAAAGAAAGAAACAGGAGACGCTCTGCAAAATCCAACCAAAGCTGATTCCCCAGCCAGGTTTCCCCCGAATCCCCAGGGTACGCTGGGCTTCCAGTAAGCCAGACCAGCTACTTTCCACATGCCACCTCCATGACCTTCACCTTCACCTGCTCCAACCCTCTTCCCTTGGCACCGCCATGTCCACAGGACAGTGGTGCTCCTACGGGAACCACTGCGTTCCAAACATCATACATACCTCTGGGAACTACCACTCTGGTGGGCACTACCCCCTCACCTGCCACCACCATCTCCTCCCATGCCAGGCACAATGCCCCACCTGCAAGGTCCACTCAGAAGTAGTGGAAGGAAATGCCTCACTCCCCCTTCTGGAATCCTTCTGCTTGGGCTCCAGGTGAAGTCACCCTTTCAGTTTTTACAGACAAAGACCTCACTTGGGTCCCAGCCCCATTCAATAATCACATGGTTCTTCCACACAGAGAAGCCAGTCTCCCTGGCAGATTTTATTATCCCCATTTTCCTGATAAGAAAGATGAGGCTCCTGCAAAGGCAGTATCTTGCCCAGAGCCACACTACTCAACTCAAAGCCCCGTGAGGTCAGAACCCAAGGTTACTTATCACCGCCAGCCCCGTGCATGAGTCAGAGTCAGCATTTAGCCTATACGTGGCATAGAAAGCCTGGATGGAGTATACACAGATTGTGTGTGGTATAACCCACGCTGCCAGTTCAGGGCGGCGGGGGGCACATGGGGGCACACACCTGAAATCCATAAGGGCAGAGTTATCACTGGACCCTCCACCTCCCAGAAGCTTGAACATCTGAAGTCTCTCTCAGACCTCTTCCTTCCCAGCGCTTGCCCGAACATCAATTCCTATTTGGAGTCGCAATTATTATTTCTATTGCTGTCAGTACCGAAAACCGGCTGTTCTACTCTCAAGATGAGGATAATCGGCTCCAACACAGCCAGAAATTCTGTCTCGTGTGTTTGTGTATGTGGGTACACAAGCATGGAAAGATCTTGAGAAATACACACCAAGCATTAACAAGAGCGATTTCCCAGTGGGCGGGATTATATTTTATGCTATTGTCTCCCTTTTGCCCTTCTTTATCTTCAGTTTCTTTCACTTTTTTCTGCAACTTCAATTTTTACTGAAGCATGATATACATATAAAAAGCACACATATCATAAGGACCTAGTTCAACGAATTTTCACAAATGGAACACGCCTCTGCAACCAGCATCCCTCCCCAAAAAAATAAACTAATGCAATCATCCCTTCCTTCAGATCTCTAACCCACCCCAAGGAGCACTGAAAGCCTGGCTTTTGTCACCAGAGGTTAGTTTTTCCTCTTTGCGTACTTTATATACATGGAATCTGACTCCTTCGTATCCAGCTTCTCCCGACCATCCATGGTGACATTCATTTGTGCCATGTGTGAGCAGTAAATCACTTATTCTTATCGTTGCTTGTTGCTTTTCTCAAGCATAGGAAATATTACTTAAATATTTTTTTTCCTTTGGCGGCAGGAGGGAGTCAGAAGGGTAGAGCCAATTCTCTCCTCCTTGCAGGAAGTAGGTCCGTGAAGCCAGGGCTGGTCTATCTCAGGGACATGGTAAAAAGAAGCAAGAAAGGACAATGCTTGCAGCCATTGGTTCCCAGGTGCCAACAGGCCCACCATCACCCTGCAGTGGAAAGAACACACACGTTGAAAGCCTAGGTCCAAATCCTGACCAGGCCACTAACCTCTCCAGGGAACGCCGGTTCACTCTTTGAGCCTCAGTTTTGTCATCTGTACAACGGGAGGTCTTAACTGCTCCCTGTAGCAGACACTGTTGGCTCCCACCCAGATTCCCTTGAACACTTTATTAATCATTTCTGTGTACTCTTCTGCTGGCCTGCGAGGTGGGGTTTGCTTCCTCCTGCTCTGGGGTTACCGAAGCCACTTTGTAAAGCACACAGAAAGAACCCTCAGTGCCTGGGCGTTTGCTCATGCTGACCCTCGAGGCCCTCAGCCAGCGAGCGCTGGGTGCAGGGGTGTGGAAGTCCAACTCCTGTGCACCCAGGGGAGGTGCACTTCACCCTCCAGAGACCCCTGCAGCCCCCCCAAAGTGTCTTGGCCTGAAATCCCACCGTTGCTGGGCAACTTCCCCTTCGCACCCAGCTCCCTCTCTCCCAGCTGGTTTCCCATGAGCTCCTCCTGAAATCATCCCATGCACAGGAATCCTTGCAGGGGGCCCACTTCTAGGGCACCCGCCTTCAGACACGCTAAGGGATGTTGTGAGGTCCACATGGACAATTGTGTACGAACCACCTGGCACCCGAGAGTTACTGGCACCTGTTAAATCTCTTCCTCGTGTCAGCCGCCAGCTGGCCTGGCTGTGTGTCCACACGCCTTGAATCCTAAAATCCCCGGGGTTAGAAGGAACCATAAACATCCAGGACTCCAAGAGCCCTGAATTACCTTGAATCACTGCCATCTCTCCCTGAAGAGTACTACAGTAGCCTCTAAATGCAATAACCAGGGACGGCAGAGCCACCCTCCTCCGTAGCACCAGCTTTATTGTGCTCCAATCAGCACGGCCATCTCGAGCGCAGATAAAGCTGTGGAGAGCGGATATTAAAGCCCCCGGCAGCTGAGCTTCCCCAGATCGGAGGCCAGATTCCCCACCAAGCGCTCCGCAGCATCTGGACCCCCTTGACCCTATGCAGACTGGCAGGGAAGGCGGCTCTGTCCTTGGGCAGTAGTGGGTCGCCCCGTGTGTTAGCGTTCACTCCTCCTGAGAAGGGGGTCTTCCTGTACCAAAAGCTAAGAAGTGCAAAAGGATATTGAAAAGAGAGAGAGAAAGCATGGCATGCGTAGAATTATCCTCTCTTTTGAAAAGAAAACTCGTTGCTTTTGAATAATCCATGGCACTGATCTGTATTCAGGGAACACTTTAGACTCACCGCCCCACCCCCAACAGGGTGGGATCATGGGAGCCAGAACCGGACAAGGAGTAGGCGTTTCATGTTCACAGGGGCCGTTTCTGTGCCAGGCACTACTTTAAATGTTCAACTGTCTTTGAAGGATGTATGTTCACCTTGGATTTACAGATGAGGAGACAGGGACCCCAAGAAGGGAAATGGCCTATCCCAACCCCTGTAGCTGGTGGTGACAGAGCCGAGGAGCCTCCAAGGCTCGTTCTCAAGCAAAGCTTCAGCAGGGACTTAGGCACAAAGGATGTTTCAGTTTCCTAGGGCTGTTGTGACCAAACACCAAACTGGGTGGCTTACGACAACAGAAATGATTCTCTCGTAGCTCTGGAGGCTAAAATCCTTCTTTGTCTCCTCCTAGCTTCTGGTGGTGGCTGGCACTCTTGGGCGCTCCTGAGTGTGTGTAGCCGTGTCACTCCAATCTCCACTTCTGCCGTGTGGCCTTCTCCCCTGTGTGTGACTCTGTCTCTGCCTTCGTCTCTTCCTTAAAGGACATCTGTCACACTCGATGAAGGGCGCACGCTGCGGCAATAGGCCCTGGTCCTAACTAACTACATCTGCAACAACCCTTTGTCCCAATAAGGTCACATTCTTAGGTACAAGGGGTTAGCACTCCGCTGTATCTTTTGGGGGGACACAATTCAACTCACAGCAGAGGACAGGCAGGCAGAAACTCCGTTTCTAAACAAGGAGATTCTGACAGAGTGACGAGAGGCTTGGCCTTCTCCTGCACTCAGGGACCCCAGGATGGACACTCCGTGCCTTTGATCTCGAGTCAACATCTCCATGTGGCCCACCTGCTACTATGAGACGGCCCCGGAGGAAAAGACCAGCTCACCCCTGCACTGCAGCAGGAATGAGTAAGAACATGGGGGAGGAGGGAGGATCTCTCAAACACAGCGCTCTCTCTCAGGCAAACCCTCTATGAACCTGCTCCGGCTAAGACTCCACTCTCATGAAACACTTTGCATTAAACCAAGACAAGGATTCTCAACTGCAAGCATAGAAGCAAACTCTGGAAGATTTTAGCTAAAAGGGAATCTATTTTAATGATAGGGTCTGGCTCACACGAGAGCTGGGAAGGCTGGAGGACCCGGAGGAGACAACAGTCCGGAACAAGGACGTCTAAGAGGTAGCCAGGACTGCTTTCCGAATCAGAGCCAGGCCAGTGAGGACACTGGTGCCCCTGAGCATGACTCCACCGCCAAGGACCCCCTGCCAAAGGCCTGGGACATGGATGCTGAGGCCATCACAGCTACCAGCAAAGATTCTCCACTGTCCTTGCTTTTGGGGGGGCCACTAGCTCCAAGTTTAAAGTCATTGGCTGAGCTAGCTCACGCATCTGAGGTCTAGCTGCAAGGGACTCTGGGAAAGCACATTTCTAGCTTTTTTTTTTTTTTTTTTTTTTTTTTGCTTTCAAAGAGAAAGATGAAACTCTTCCCTCCTACAATAAGCCATGTACCAAGGAATTCCACAAATATGAGATGGAGGCTCAAATGGTGGGTAAACAATGGAACGTAGCTCTTAGGTAAGATTAAAACTGCTTCCTGAGGAGCAAAGGAAAGATGGGGACAGCAGAGCCAAAGCTGTTAGAAATGGAGCTCCTGGCTCCCAGACTTGAGATTCTGGCACCAGAAGTTTCTGAGGGGCCATCGACACAGAAAGGAGAATCGAGACAGCCACGGGCTGCCGACGGGGGATGGGGGGTGGCTGCTCTGCACACAGGGTTTCTTTTTCAGGTGAGGAAAACGTTCTGGAATTAGGGGTGATCATCACACAACCAAACTGTATACTTTAATAGGGTATGTTTTATGTTATGTGAATTATATCTCAATTTAAAAAAAAGGAGTCTCAGAGAGCGACCCGGGCCCTTCAAATTTGCAGGAGGAAGAGGTCTCCTGGTTATAGAAAAATAGGGAGATGGGCACTGGGGCATGTGCATATGGGGAGAGGTGCATTCCCTCAAATATCCCCATGACGGTAACACAATTTGATAGACAGGTGTTGGTCTGGGGGAATGGAGCAGAGTGGGCCAATATGTCAGTGGTCCCAAACATCCCATTTGCTTCCTGGAAAATACTCCACCTCTCTGCTCGTTGGATCACCATGAAGACACCCATTCCTGCTCTTTCTGCTCAGGATTACAGACACATAAAGCCCAGGGGTGACGGTTTTCTCTTTGAGATGGGAACTTTTTTTCTCATGAACTCCTTTGGGGGAAGTCAAGGGTAGGTCATACAGAACTAGAATATGGATTATACCATAAATGGCCTAGACTCTGTGCCAGGTCACCCCCCTGAATCCCCTCCCCAATTTTGCAAGGGGTGGAGGGTTATTATCTCCCTTTTGCAGATGCAGAAAAGTGAGCCACAGACAAACTAGATGATTGGTATCTCAGTTTAAAGCCCTGCTTCCTTCACTGGCATAGCTTTCTTGAGTATATTTAGACAAGGATGTAACCTTCCATGAGGGTAGCTGAGGTTCGGAGTAGGCAAGGCACCGAGAAAAGGGGGCAAAGGAGTAGCTACAGGATACAACAAATTTTCATTGTTTAACTTTGTGGGCTGTGCCTCCCCAAACCTTTAGCCAAGTCTGCTGTACAAAGGTCCCGGGTGAGCAGGGACTTTTTTTTTTTTTTTTTTTTTTTTTTTTTTTTTTTGGCAAGAACTGGTTGACTGGCTGATAAAAGAAGATGTTTTCCATTTGGATCCATGCTGGCAGAAATAAAGTAACAGCGATAAGATTTAGAGATGGAGACTTCCTAATAGAAGCCAGAAATCTGATCGAAATTTGAACTTGAGGTTGTAAAACTGCTTTGGAACTAACAGGCATTGCAGCTGACTGTAACTAGATCTTAGGGAACAGGGAGCCCCATTTGTTATGAAGAATTCACACTTCTTAACTCTCATATTAGACTCTGAGTCTTTCCAAGTTAGGATCGATATCTGAATTGACCTTTGTAATGCCTCTGTCTAGCACATGGTAGGGACTCAATAAAAGTTTGTGGAATGAATACGTTCAGGAATAAGGCCCCACATGAGCAGATCACTATATAAGTCAGAAACTATATTTGCCTACAAGCAAAAGAAGTTGGTTTCAATGTTTAAATGGGTAAGAAGTCTGAAGGTGAGCAGACGCAGTCTAATGTCACAATGCCACAAATGTGCTTCTACTGTTCTGTTCTTGCATCTTTACCATACACCCTCATGATTGCAATATGGTTGCTGTGCCTCCAGACATCATGCCCTCGTCTAGAGGAAGAAGAGGGGAGTGACCAGTGGTTTTCCCTGAGCCAGGCTCTAGTTGAGACAGGAAGCCTTTTCCAGGAACTTCTGTCTGCATTTCACTTGCCAGAACTGCCTACAAGAGGTGCTGGGAATTTCAATAGAAGAGAAGAGAGTTAAATAAATAGATGATGAGAGCCAGATACAGTTTCGGCAGGGGATTGGGGGAGGTGTCTCCCTTCTCATTCTTTTCAACCGAACTGGGAATCTATTTGGAATTCGAGCATTGTTCACATCACTCCGAGAGTGGTAATTGCTATGAAAAGAGAATGGCAGAGGCCTGCACACAAGGAGATCATGGCCTAGACAGATGAACTTGCTTGAAGGTACACAGCTGGGGCTCAAAACCAACTCCAGGGGACTTAGAAGCTCCCTGTCTTTCCATCCCCTCCCTGGGCCAGGCCCATGGGATTCTCTGGGCCCAGGGAGAGCATGGCCCGGGAGGGAGATATAAGCAGGCCCTCTTTCCCTTGTTGGCTTGTCCTCCAGGCTCTGTCCTGTGAGATCCGTGTGTGCGCTTTCTCAGGGGCCAGGCCAAGCCAGGCCTTGCTGGCATGGTGCACCGTCTGGCGGAGAAGTCTTACATCAAACAAACTCAAGGCCTCTCTGCTCTGCACCCCGCTCGTGCCTCACAGCCAGAGATGGAGGGATGCTGCTGGGGCCACCGGGACTCTGACTCATCACCGGGGGCTGGCAGCGCTGAGGCCTGCTACAGAATCCACGGGGGCAGCCTGCGCTCTCAGGGAAGAGGGTCTGGACCCGGCCGGAGCCTGAGGTATGGAGGACTCTCTCGGGGCCTCCCCCTCACCCGTGCCGTGGTGGCTCGGGCATGGACCTGGCTCCTCCACCAGCCTTCCCCCGATTCACAATACTGCTTTATGAGAAAGCGGAGGGCGCTCAGAGAGTGGGGGGACTGCCTCCCCTGTGACTCATTCCCGGACCCGGCGTCAGCAGGAGAGGGGGCGGAGGATGAAAGCAAGAGCAGCCTTTCCAGCCTTGTCTGGGCTGTGTGTGACCAGCCACAAAAACGACGTCTTACACTGCAGCCTGGCACACCCACCTATGGATGTGCATACAAAATGGAAACAAATCTGCACAAAGCCTCCTTACCTCTACTACATGCAAGACCCTGTGCTATATTTTATTCTATCCTGATTCTTTCTTTCTTTCTTTCTTTCTTTCTTTCTTTCTTTCTTTCTTTCTTT
>NW_024424341.1:33177879-33389519 GCF_017311325.1 Ursus maritimus
AAGAAGATGTTTTCCATTTGGATCCATGCTGGCAGAAATAAAGTAACAGCGATAAGATTTAGAGATGGAGACTTCCTAATAGAAGCCAGAAATCTGATCGAAATTTGAACTTGAGGTTGTAAAACTGCTTTGGAACTAACAGGCATTGCAGCTGACTGTAACTAGATCTTAGGGAACAGGGAGCCCCATTTGTTATGAAGAATTCACACTTCTTAACTCTCATATTAGACTCTGAGTCTTTCCAAGTTAGGATCGATATCTGAATTGACCTTTGTAATGCCTCTGTCTAGCACATGGTAGGGACTCAATAAAAGTTTGTGGAATGAATACGTTCAGGAATAAGGCCCCACATGAGCAGATCACTATATAAGTCAGAAACTATATTTGCCTACAAGCAAAAGAAGTTGGTTTCAATGTTTAAATGGGTAAGAAGTCTGAAGGTGAGCAGACGCAGTCTAATGTCACAATGCCACAAATGTGCTTCTACTGTTCTGTTCTTGCATCTTTACCATACACCCTCATGATTGCAATATGGTTGCTGTGCCTCCAGACATCATGCCCTCGTCTAGAGGAAGAAGAGGGGAGTGACCAGTGGTTTTCCCTGAGCCAGGCTCTAGTTGAGACAGGAAGCCTTTTCCAGGAACTTCTGTCTGCATTTCACTTGCCAGAACTGCCTACAAGAGGTGCTGGGAATTTCAATAGAAGAGAAGAGAGTTAAATAAATAGATGATGAGAGCCAGATACAGTTTCGGCAGGGGATTGGGGGAGGTGTCTCCCTTCTCATTCTTTTCAACCGAACTGGGAATCTATTTGGAATTCGAGCATTGTTCACATCACTCCGAGAGTGGTAATTGCTATGAAAAGAGAATGGCAGAGGCCTGCACACAAGGAGATCATGGCCTAGACAGATGAACTTGCTTGAAGGTACACAGCTGGGGCTCAAAACCAACTCCAGGGGACTTAGAAGCTCCCTGTCTTTCCATCCCCTCCCTGGGCCAGGCCCATGGGATTCTCTGGGCCCAGGGAGAGCATGGCCCGGGAGGGAGATATAAGCAGGCCCTCTTTCCCTTGTTGGCTTGTCCTCCAGGCTCTGTCCTGTGAGATCCGTGTGTGCGCTTTCTCAGGGGCCAGGCCAAGCCAGGCCTTGCTGGCATGGTGCACCGTCTGGCGGAGAAGTCTTACATCAAACAAACTCAAGGCCTCTCTGCTCTGCACCCCGCTCGTGCCTCACAGCCAGAGATGGAGGGATGCTGCTGGGGCCACCGGGACTCTGACTCATCACCGGGGGCTGGCAGCGCTGAGGCCTGCTACAGAATCCACGGGGGCAGCCTGCGCTCTCAGGGAAGAGGGTCTGGACCCGGCCGGAGCCTGAGGTATGGAGGACTCTCTCGGGGCCTCCCCCTCACCCGTGCCGTGGTGGCTCGGGCATGGACCTGGCTCCTCCACCAGCCTTCCCCCGATTCACAATACTGCTTTATGAGAAAGCGGAGGGCGCTCAGAGAGTGGGGGGACTGCCTCCCCTGTGACTCATTCCCGGACCCGGCGTCAGCAGGAGAGGGGGCGGAGGATGAAAGCAAGAGCAGCCTTTCCAGCCTTGTCTGGGCTGTGTGTGACCAGCCACAAAAACGACGTCTTACACTGCAGCCTGGCACACCCACCTATGGATGTGCATACAAAATGGAAACAAATCTGCACAAAGCCTCCTTACCTCTACTACATGCAAGACCCTGTGCTATATTTTATTCTATCCTGATTCTTTCTTTCTTTCTTTCTTTCTTTCTTTCTTTCTTTCTTTCTTTCTTTCTTTCTTCTTTTTTTCAAATGTTGGTTCTGACCCACAGAAATGATGTCAAGAATCCATGAGGGGCAAACCTGCAGTTAGAATTTCAGTGCCTTAGTACATGGGCTTTGTAAGACAATTGAACTGGGTTTGAACTTGCTGGCGTGTGAATCCAGCCAAGTGACTTAGTCTCTGGCATCCGGCCACTTTTCTAAACCGCTAACACCAGGATCCAAGTTCCTGGCCTTCCTTCTGGACCACAGCATGGCCTCCTGATGGGTCTCCCTAAAATGCACCCTGAAACCCCCTCCTCACACATTCCATGTGTAGCCTGCAGCATATTTGTAAGTGTGGGCATGCCAGCCCTTGCTCAATGCTTCATGCTTTCCCTTTGATCTCTCAGTAAAGACAAAGCTCCTACCTTGGCTGACAAGCCAACAAAGCCTGAGCAGTTTGGCTCCTGCCCACCTGTTCCATCCCCCACCTCTCCCACCCCTCCCCAACTTAACCACACTCCTACCCTACCCTCTCTCCCCCTCCTCACATCCCCTTCCAACCCATTCTCTGGCTCCAGGCACATTGATTCTTCCTGAGGGCCTTGTCAATGTCCTCACTATGCTGCCTCTTGCCACAGTGTCTTTGCATGTGCTTTTTCCTCCTCTTTACCTGGTTCACTGTCCTTCAGATCTCAACTCAAAATCACTTCCTCTGAGAAGCCTTCCCTGACTTCCTAAGTCAAAACCCCCAGATATCCCTTCTGGACACCACTCCCCACCCCCATAGTGGTTATCAGGGTTGCAGTTTTACACTATTTAGAGAGTCATTGGGTTAACCCGTTGAACCCCCAGACCAGGACTTCTCAGTCCCACTGGTCATTAGAATCAACCACAGCATTTCAAACAGTACAGAAGCCTGTCTCCCCCAACTCTATCATAGTACCAATCCCCATCCCATTCCAACTCAGTCGATCTAGGGCATGACTGGACATCTGATCTGCACTTTCTACCAGGAAAGAGAACCACTGGGCTTGACCTTCAGTGGCATGATGGCAGGAACGAGGTCAGCTTCCACCCCGCTGTATGCTCCAGAGCCTAGCTCTGCTTCTTTGTTTGTGGAAGGAAGAGAGCAAGAGGAGAAAAAAGGGGGGAAGGAAGGCCGGAGGGATGGGGGAATGAAGGGAGAAGAAAAGGGAGAAGGAAGGACAGGGAGCCTCCTTAAGGAGGGTGTGCGTTCCAGTACCAGCCCCTGAAAGATTCTAAGGGCCTGCTGAGGAACGGAGCAGGCTGACACCAGTCCACTGGCCCTGTAGCCTCCCCCAAAGCAGAGAGCGTACCCCCACAGGTGGTTGGACGGTGCAGGTCAGGGGTGGCGGAGGGGGGTACAAGCTTGGAGCAGCCAGAGGAGAGGACGGGATTTCGCCTCTGTGCCCCTCTGACCTGACTCTGAGTCAGGTCCCGTGCCCAAGCCTGTGGGGCTGGCAGGGCAGGAAAACTGGTCCCTCAGCGATGGGTGCCGGGGGGAAGCACAACAGTCCTTGAAATGACAGGCCTCGTCCTCCTGAGGTTTGCAGTATGGTGGGGAAGGAAAACGTCAAAACATTTATGATAACCAATGAATTGAAGTATTACAGCTGTGCAAATGCTGTGGTGGGAAAAGTAAGGAGCCTGGGCCATGGAGCCACTCAGCCTTGGGCCCACAGCACACCTGCCAGCCACGGGAACCTTGGCCAGGTGGACCCCCTTCCCAGCCCCAGATCTCCTAACTGTAAGATGGAGATAATATGTCCTCATCCAGTTGTTCGTGGGGCCGAAATGGGATCCTGTGTCTAAAGCACTTAGCACTCTGCCTGGCCTGAGTGAGTGCCCCATTGCGGTGAGGCGTCATCTCTATTCCCAAGGGAGATGTGGAAACCAAGGCCCAGAGAATGGGGGTGTGCATGGGCATTGGAGCAGCATGGTCAGCTCTGTGGCTTAGGAGCATTGTTCTTTGGCTAGTTTCTCCTTCTCTGCTGCATCTTTAAAAGCCCATTACCTTCTCTTTTTTTTTTATTTAAATTCAATTAGCCAACATAGAGTACATCCTTAGTTTTTGATGTAGCGTTCAACAATTCATTAGTTGCGTATAACACCCAGTGCTCATCACATCATGTGCCCTCCTTCATGCCCATCACCCAGTTACCCCATCCCCCAAACCACCTCCCTTTCCACAACCCTCAATTTGTTTCCCAGAGTCAAGAGTCTCTCATGGTTTATCTCCCTCTCTAATTTCTTCACCTTCAGTTTTCCCGCCCTTCCCCTATGGGTCTTGCACTATTCCTTATATCCCACATATGAGTGAAAACATATTATAATTGTCTTTCTTTGATTGATTTATCTCACTTAGCATAATCCCCTTCAGTTCCATCCATGTCTATATAAATGATGGGTATTCCTCCTTTCTGATGGCTGAGTAATATTCCATTGTATATATGAATCACATCTTCTTTATCCATTCGTCTGTTGAAGGGCATCTCAGCTCCTTCCACAGTTTGGCTATTGTGGACATTGCTGCTATGAACATTGGGGTGCATATGGCTTCTTTTCACTACATCTGTATCTTTGAGGTAAATACCCAGTAGTGCAATGGCTGGGTGGTAGGGTAGCTCTATTTTTAAAGTCTTGAGGAACCTCCATACTGTTTTCCAGAGGGGCTGTACCAGCTTGCATTCCCACCAACAGTGTAAGAGGGATCCCCTTTCTCCATATCCTCGCCAACATTTGTTATTTCCTGCCTTGTCAATTTTAGCCATTTTGATCTGTGAAAGGTGGTATCTCATTGTGGTTTTGATTTGTATTTCCTTGATGGCAAGTGATATGGAGCACTTTTTCATGGGTCTGTTGGCCATTTGTATGTCTTCTTTGGAGAAGTGTCTGTTCATGTCTTCTGCCCATTTCTTGACTGGATTATTTTGGGGGGGGTATTAATTTGATAAGCTCTTTATAGAAGCCCATTACCTTCTGGTCCTCTTGAAATTTTGTCGTAGAAGGTCTCATCCCGTCCCATGGTTAAATTCTGTCTATAGGGTGGTGACTATGACATTTATATCACTACACCTGGCCTCCACCTTCAATGCTAGGCTCATCCATCTTACTGACTACTTGATATTTCCACTTGACTGTCTAGTGGGCATCTCAATACAGACATGGCCGAGAAAACCTCCCGGTCGGCCCCCACCCCAAGGCTGCTGCCTTCCCAACTCAGGAAACGACGTCCTCGATTCCTTGCTTTTCTTTGCAGCCAATAGCCCATCCATTAGTGAGCCCTATTGGTTCTGCCTCAGAAAGAGCCCCCAATCTGCTCACTTCTCCTCACCCCACTGGCACCACCCTGGCCTTCATCATGGCTCACTTCCTGTGGTCAGCAGGGTAATGGCCCCCAGAGATGTCCAAGTCCAAATCCTTGGAGCCTGTGGATGTGTCACCTAACATGGCCAAAGGAACTCTGCAGATGGATTCAGTTAGGGATCCTGGGATGGGAGGATATGGCCCTGGGTTGTTTGGGCGGGTCCCATGTCTTCAGGAGGGTCCTTACATGAGGGAGGGTCAGAGTTAGAGAAGGAATTGTCAGGGGAGAGATTGAAGATGCTACAGTGCCAGCTTTCAAGATGCCAAAGGGGCCCCAAGCCAGCAAACGCGGATGGCTTCCAGACTCTGGGAAAGAAAGGCAAGGGACAGGCTCTCCTCAAAAGTTTCCAGAGGAACCAGCCTTCACCTTGAATTTACCCAGCAAGACACATTTGGGACTTCGCACCATCTGGGACATCATACTCCCAGCGACGGCCGCTGTGCTTAGAACAGAATTTCACCTTTTTATCGTAGGCCAAGAAGCCCTTCAATTCCTGGCCCTGCCGGTCTCTCTGGCCACCTCCTCCTTCCTGGGACCCCCGGTCCCCCTACTCCTCCAGGCTCTACTTTGCCCTGGACACCTTTCTGTTCCTTGAGTAATTCAAACTTGTTGCCACCTCGAGGCATTTGCTCTGCTGTTTCTTCTCCAAGAATACTTATCTCATTTTGTCATTAAGGGTTTGTCCCGATGCCTTCTCTGATGACACCCTCATGTTGAAGAAAGAAGGACTTCTCATCTTAGCAAATCCTGGTCATATTCCCCCATTTTATTTTCCTCCCAGCATTTATCAGGAACTGAAATTATCCTATTCGTTCAATTTTTTTTTTTTTTTTTGCCTACAATTGTGTGGTCACAGGAGGGGACTTGTATTTTGGTCTTCCCTCTACATCCCCAAAATTGTCAGCTCCCTGGGAGCTACTAATTGTCTAATTATTTCTCACTGCTCTGGCACTATAATGACGGCTGGGGTAAAGCAGTACTCAACACCTGTCTGGTCTATTGTCGGAAGGAAGGAAAGGAAGGAAGGAAGGAAGGAAGGGAGGAAGGATGGGAGGGAGGGAGGGAGGAAGGAAGGAAGGAAGGAAGGAAGGAAGGAAGGAAGGAAGGAAGGAAGGAAGGAAGGAAGGAAGGAAGGGCGCAGTGCTTGGCATGGAGGCGGTGCTCAATACAGGTTTATTTAATATTATCCTTATCATGATAATCACCAGCAGAAAGCTTGTTGCTACTAAGGGAGCCCTGCACACATGGGTGGCATCCTCATTAACTTCATTAGCTCCCTCTAGGGGGATAGCTAGCTGTGATGGCTTTGAGTTTCAGCAACCCCCAAGAGTCCAGCTGGAAGCCACAGGGGCCTGTGATGGGGTGCAGAAAGTCTGGGCGGGCAGAGACCCAGTCTGGTGGCCAGATGTGAGGGCAGAAACTTCCTTGGGGGAGACACTTGTGTTATCACAAGTGCTAAGTCAGAGAGGTGACAAATGCCCACTCTTAGCATGTGGGGACACACACACACACACACACACACACACACACACACAGTTCAGCCCCACCAGGGCCCTGCCAGGCAGATCCAGCAAATGAGGAACCTCTACAGGGTGGATTTGCAGGCGCCTCCCTGGGCGCCGTCTGGAGCGACCCTCCGATCATTAATACCTCATGCAGCTGAGCACATGCTTTTTATTGGGATGAGTATAAATAAACAGCAATAGGAGCCTTGAAAGAAATGACCCCCAGAGGAAACCTGATCCTCAGGCAATTAGAGCACTTGTGTTCAGATAATTACCAGCTGAAACAGTGAGCCGGGTGCCAATCCTCAGAAGGCGCCAGCGCGGGCCACCCCAGGCTGATCGCGGCCCCCTGCCCTGCCTCGCACAGGGATCCCCGCCTTGGTCTGCTGCACGAGCGAGGGGCACAGACAGCGTGCCAGCCTGAATGGCACCTGTGCCATTTTCAGTGAATGGTGATGAGTATGACGTGGGCAGGGGTTCTCACCTAGAGGGTGAGGGGGGAGCATTTTACCCCCCAGGAAAGTTAGCCAAGTGATTCCAGCCTGGGTTTAGGAGAGGCCAAGGATGCTGCTAAGCGTTCTGCGATGCCCAGGACAGCCCCTGCCACAAATTGGCAGCTCAGAATGTTCACGGGGAGAGGTAGACTCTGGGCTGGGGCAAGGGGATGCCTGCAAGGCCATAAGTTTCTGATATGCCCCAGATGCCCGCTATGGGCCAAACTCTTTGTCAAACACAGACCTGTCATTGAACTCTAAAAACATCATTATGAGGTTTGATTACCATCCTCATTTTACAGATAGGGAAATTGAAACTTAGAGTGGTTTTTATAAGTTTCTAAGCAACTTGCCCAAGAGCTCCTTGCTGGTCAGCACACACCCAGACCTCGAAGTTGAACAGATATCGCAAAGCCTGAGCTTTCGCCTCCAAGCTGGACCATCATCACAGCCAAGCAAGCCCTACCCAATGCTAGTCACTCTCACATAAGCATCCTCTGAGCCCCACAGGAAGGGTGGCATGGTGGGAAAAGCTGGACCTTCAGCTTCCTACCTGAATCCAATTCCCTGCTCTGCCATTTCAACTGGCATGCAATCCTGGGCGTATTAGTTCATCTTTCTGGGCCTCAGTTTCCTCATCTGTAAAATGGGCCGATAACTGTGGCTCACCAGAGGGTTTTTACAATATTGTATGTAATCACCTTTGAGCAGTGCCTAGTTCAGCAAGGACCTCAACAAACAGTAGCTATGATTACGATTGCCACTTAATGGCTTTGGAATTCAGAGCCACAGACGTACCAGTTTTCATTAGAGAAGGGGGGTGAGCAGAGTGAGCTGAGGGTAGAGGGTAGAAAGGGAGAAGACTAAGGGGGTGGAGGGAGCCTGTTGCTACGACTCCCAGGACTCTTGCCCCTAACTCTCCTCTGCGCTCCTTTCTTTGGGGAAAGTGTTGTATTTTGTTTACTGGTGAAGGTACCATTGATTCTCTGACTCACCCAATACCCAAACCTATAAAAAATTAAGTTCTAACAATATGAACAGGACTAACCAGGTCTAGAGAGGCAGGCTGAAGTGGCGGGGTGGGGGGGTCTGTGCAGCTTGCAGCGCAACCTGGCTCTGACCACCGCCCCTACTGCAGCCTTCTCTCCAGTGGGGGGGGGGCAAGAGAACCAACACATTTTTCACAACCTGCTCTGTGCAAGTGCTTTTGACACAGCTCATCCAATTTTCCCAGAAGTCCCTGTGAAGTTGGCAGAGGCATAGCATACCCATTTCACAACTGGGGAAACTGAGGCCCGGGGAGGTTTATTAATTTGTCCACAGTTGCACAGCTGGGAAATGGAGATGTGAGCCCTCACTCTAATGCTGGTGACTTTAACCACTTCACCTCAAGCCCAGTGTGCTTATAGGAGATGCCAGTAAGATGGATGGGTGCCCTAGAAGCTTCTCTCTGGCTCCTCTCTCTGTCCCACTGGTATGTTGGCCACAATGAGCACATTCCCCAAGCCCCAGATCAGCTTCCTGGCCTGGAAACATTAGTGTACCCAGAGGGGACTGAAAATCAGGGCCTTCTAGAACAGCACCAAAGAAACCTCCTGCAATGATACTAATGTTCTATATCTACACCATCCAATATGGTAGCCACGAGCCACAGGTGACGGTGCGTTTCAAATGTGGCTAGTATAACTGTGGAACTGAGTTTTCCATTTTACTTCATTTTAAATAATTGAATTTTTAAATTTAAATAGTCACAGTGGCAGTGGCTTCCACAGCGGACAATGCAGAGAAAATGTAGGACTCTTAGTCTCTGGACTTTTTGCTAACCATGTGCCTCTCAGAGTTCCCTTCCAAAGCAATTTCAGGTTTAAGATCCACAGCCCTCAACTTCTCTGGGTGCAGGGGTAAGAAAGCCTCTTGGATGAGCTAAGGTCATAGAGGATTGCCCCATTTGTCTTTCCAGTCAGTCATAGGTCATTCAGCCAATTCGCATACACAGGCTGAGACCCTCCTATGTTCCAGGCCTCAACTGGCTCTACCCGGGAGGAGCTCGGGGCTAATAGGAGCAGTTACAGAACGATAATCATGATAGATTGATAGTGATGATGATGAGGGTAGTGATGATGACAAAGGTGATGATGCTGGTGGTTATTATGGTGATGATGACAAAGGTGATGATGCTGGTGGTGACTGTATGGTGATGATGATGGTGGCGGTGATGGCAATAATGATGATGATGACTAAGGTGATGATGAAGGTGATGATGACAAAGGTGATAATGACGAGGATGACAAAAGCAATATAGATGAGGGGAGAATATGGACTTGGAGTCACTCTCTGGATTCAAACCAACATTCTGCCACTTACGAGACCATGCACAGGCCATTTCCCTCTTTTTACCCTCAGCTCTCTCTTTTGAAAAATAAGGTCAATAAAAGCGTGTCTCCTAACTGGTTGAGAGCATTAAATAAAATACGTACTGTGCACAGCACAGCCTGACACATAGGCTCTTATTATTATTCACTACCATTTATTCGGGGTACACCATTTCCCAAGTTAGTGTTTTCCACAATCGTAATCTTCACATGAACGCTGCTCTCATTCCCATTTGACAGATAAGAAAACTGAAACTCAGATAAGTTTAGAGGATTTGCCCAGATTCTTAGAGCAAGTGGCAGTGCTGTGATTTGAGCCCCAGTTTACATGACTTCCAAACTTTTAAAGTTGCCTCATTGCTACAAATTAGAGACGACAGCAGCTCTCAACACAGCACGCGGAAAGAGGAAGTATTTGGGTGCTTACCATGCACCAGCTGTGCAACTTGGACCAGTCATTTCTCAGATCCTCAGGTGCTTCCCCTGTGACACAGGACAATTTCCGTCCCTGGATCTTGAACAGATTATATGGAATCACATGGGTGAGACACACAGTCCATGTAACAAGCATGGCGTGGAGCTGGTACACTTGTGACCCTCACTAGAAGCTCCCTCTATCAACCAGCATTAAGTCATTTAGCACAAGCCTGGCACAGAGCACTCTGTATGGATGCTCCCCCCGGGATCTTTTCTCGACGCCCTCTGCCCCTTTAGTGACCAACAGCACTAACCTCCAAACCCCTTCATCTGAGCGGGACTGAGGAAAGTGTTACTTCCCCATATGACTTCTCACTGCCTGCGAGGCCATGGTGAGCAGGAAAGCAGCTCCTGGAACCTAAGCTGTCTGGTCAAGCCGTGCCTCTGCCGCAGGGCCTCCCTGAGGTTGGGGGTGACCCACCACCCTCGATGATCACCCCGGGCAGCCGGAGTGCAGAGGCTCCATGAGAAACCCTGAAATTACTGACAATCAGCTGGGGTCAGAACTGCCAGGGAACGGAAAGGATATTTATAAACCTAGCGCTGTCTGAGCCCTCGGGAACCTGAGAGGGGAGCAGCTTCCCCACCCCACAGGGAAACCAAAGAGGAAAAACACCAACACGCTCTGAGCTTGGGCTCCAGTCAAAAGCCGCAGAGGGCACATCCAAGTCCCCTTCTAAATTTAGAACATTCAGCCAAACCAGTTCTCCGGCTTATACAGCATCTCTCCCTTTGGCTGGACCAGGACTTCCTTCTGAGAGCCAGGGACACAGATGGGAGCCCAGATCCCAACCCACTCTGTCTCCATGTTAGTTCCCATCACGCTGAGCGCCGGGACCTGTGGGGCAGCACCGTGCGGCAGGAAGGGATTTGAAGGCAGAGGCCAGAGTTCAGATGTTGGCACTCATTGCTGACTCTAAGAAGCCTACGATCTTCAGCAAGCCTCTGGGCTTCCTCTGTCTCCATCACTGCATCTCCTGTGTGAGCAGACCCTCGGGCAAGCGAGTTTGCCTGCCCCAGCCTTCGGGTCTCCATCTCTTCCGAGGGCACAGTGGGACTCCCTGGGGATCTCCCAGTCCCTGAGCTTCAGATTCTCTACCTTTCACAGGGGGAAACCACCCCCCAGAAGAATCCTGTAAGGATTAAGTCGATGGGAAAGAAAGAGTACTTAACACGGGGTGCACTCAATCCATGCAGCTGAACCAAGATGGGAAAGTGGAACCTGAAAGTCCCTTTTACTGAATTCACCAACACATTTATTCAAATATGACCTGTGTGTTCCAGGCTCTATTTTTAGTCGGGATAAAAACAGGGGTAGTGGTAATTATAACCAAAAGGGATTTCCCTATCCTGGATCCCATCTACAACTGAGTAGTATCTGGTCTATTTTTAAATGCCTCCTGCTATTCTAGTACCACTGTCTCCATTAATAATTGTAATAATAATAATTCATAATAATAATAACAGCTATTGAGCACTTAGTATGTATAGACATTGGATTGAAGGCTTTACATAATTATATATTAATTCAATTATTAACAGCTCATATATATAGACGTGTGTGTGTGAATCTCAGAACCAAGATTCATTTGACACAACAATAAAAAATATAAAACAGCAATATGGTACCAGAGCTCTTATTCTCTCATTTAATCCTCACATCAGACCTCTGATATGCTATTCAACACCCTAGCTGGGCCCACAGGGGGCTTTGTGCATGAACTCAAGAATATGTTCCTCCTGGATACTCCAGGGAGTCCGCCATATATCGTTTCTGGCCAGCTCTAGCTTCATCTCACTATGGGAGGGTCACTGTTGTGCCCCATATCCCACTGCCCTGCAGCGTGCCCTCCAGCGTGACGTCATTCTCTGCTTCAACAGCCACCCCGGCTGGGAAAGTACCTGTCCCCATTTGTCTACATCCTGTTTCCTTGGTTACAAAATACTGCAGTCGTGGGCTCTCAGTGCCTCACCAAGGTTTTATGTGTAGCAACTCTCTAATTTTTTGCTCAGGTTTTATTGTAGCTGCCTTGTGCTTGGGAGCTGAGCAGGAAAGTGCGTTCCTTACACACTGACCTCTGTTCTCAGACCAAGTTCCTTGGTCTCGATTCAGTCTTCCCTCAGAATGGCTCTTTCTCAGAGGCTTCAAGTAAATAACCCCATGAGGCCACCCCTTCATCCTCTTGACTTGCCCAGACATTTGACTCCCGACAACAGTTTGTCCCTCCCGGCTGCGACCTCCACTCAGAAGATGGAGCCACCGACAGACCACACAGCAGCTCAGATCTTTCGGTTATCTTCTTAGTACCTGGTTGGTTTCACAATGACTCATCCACAGCTTCTCTCTGCTATTGTCAGAAACTGTGCATTGTTGAGGCAACCGGTTAGCATTAGGAATGCTTCTGTGCTCATGATGATTGTTTGATAAGGGCTCGATGATTGAATGGCATTTCCTTCATGCACTCATGCATCCATCAGGAAGATAAAGGGTTCATGTGAGGTCAGACTCAAGCCTTCACCTCTTCGGTTCCACGTCCCAACCCCACAGGCTAACTGGAAGGAAGGGAAGGTCCTCAAATATCAACCAGGAACTCCAAAGCAAGATGGGCTAGAGTTCTGCACAGGTGTGGACTGAAGAAATGTCCCTTGGTGTGGACCGGTCATCAAAACCTGTCAAAACAGCCCGACCTCTGAGACCAGTCAACATGGCCGTACCAAGATGGCAACTGGCTGATGAAATGTTCTTGCAGAAAACAACCCAAGCCACTTGGCTCCCAGCCTGTGAGTCAGCAGCCCTGCTACTGCTTGTTACTCACCACGAAATCGCACGTGTCTTGAAATTTGGCGACATCTGGAGTTTCAGTCTTAATCAGGCTGCTTTTGGCATTTCCTTTCCTGGCATCGAGCTGTTTCTGGGTACTTTTCAAACTTGTACATAGGGAATTCCATAGTAAAGCCCCTAAACTGAGTCCTGCTAAAGCCACAGCTTAAAATTCCATGACTTTCGCATTTGTCTCATGGTTCGATGCTCAGGTTTTGTTGCAGATGCCAAAGACTGACCAGAGACTGTAAAGGTATGGTGCCAAGCTATAACTAGGCAGAGCAATTTCCTTCCATCCCCCTGCCTTCAGACCCAACTCTGCCATGTATACCAGGTGTGAACCTGGCAAATCACTTCTCTGGGTTTTTCTCATTGTATCTAATAAAATGGGGAAAGTGGTATGAGAAGTAAAGCACATAGAAATTTAATTAAATGCTTAATTACATATTTCCAAAATATAAGGACATTTAAAAAAAGCATAACCATGGTATCATTATCCCATCAAAAAATTACCAATAATTTCATAATATTCATAATCACACACACACACACACACACACACACACACACACACTGCTTTTTGTTCAAATCAGGATCTGAAGTAGTCTGTACATGGTGATTGGTAGATAATGTCTCCATAGTTTCCTCCTTTCATTGATACATTTTTCTTTGAAATTCATTTGGTAAAGGAACCAAATGATGCAATACTTTGTTGTGTGGTTTTCTACATTCTAGGTTTAATTACACTGATGGAGTTTTGTTTACCATATTTCTTTCCCCTGTATTTCTTGGACATTGGAAGTTCAATTTAGAGGCAGGTGGCATTGTATTCTGCCATGAGGAGGGAAATAACATCTAGTTGTCTCCCTTATGGTGATGTTACCAGGAATGGTGATCATTATCTAAATCTAACAACTCATTAAGGGTTGCAGCTCAATCCCTATTAAGAGCATAAAAGGGGCCTGAGACCAACAAAGTATGAGGACCACCACTACGCAGTAAAGGTCCACAGGGTTTAAAATGAGACCACCCCATGCTCCAAACTCAGCACGCTATTTACTAGCTGTGCTTAGTTGTGGGCTTAGAAAAGTTACTTAAACTCTTTGAGCCTCAATTTTCTTGTCTGTATAAAGAAGAGCATAGTATTAACCAATCAATTGCGTTGGGTGATTAAAAAAAAAAAACAAAAACAGTGTATGGCATCCAGTCCATGGAAGGTAAACATGTTCTCCTTCCCTTGATAACAATCTAATCCAGAAGCTGATCGGGAAAACCATTCTGAGTGAGGCCTAAGGAAAAGGATGTATGGTAGATAGGAGAGAGAGAAAGAACGGGCCTCCCTCACCTCCTTTCCCCATCCCCCACCATGCTGTGATCTCCAGAACTAGTGTGGGCTTTGACAACTAGAGCAAGGTTCAAAACATGGTTCCACCATTTCCCGGATGTGTGACCTCTGAGACCCTCAAGTTGCTTGGGGGTAATAATACACAACTCTTCGGTTCGTTGTGAGGATTAACGATATAGCATAGACAGTACACTGACTATGGGGCCTGACATACTACAGACCATCAGCAATGGTAGTGGTTGGTTACATACTGTGAACAATAACTGCATAAGGAATAATTATTGTTGCTGTTGGTGGTGTGGATATTACTGAGGATTTGGGGAAGCCTAACATCTCTCAGTTTCTTAACTGAGAAACACAAAGGGTAAAAAAAAAAAAAGGCATGTCAGGATTGATTAATGGTATATGACTCTCCAAGTTGAACTCCCTGATAAAACATGACTAGAAGCTGCCATGGGACCACCTACCTACCTGCCACCCCAAGGAAACCTACTCCTTTTCCCTGCAAAGAATAACAGCTCTCTGCCCAAGAAGGAATATCCAATCCTGGGGGAGAGATGCATATTTTGCATCTGGAATCCAGTCTCTCCTTGGAAAACAAGGCCCAGTAGATGTTGGGCTCTCACCGATCAGGAGTGTACCTTCCTCACCCATGGAGACATTTGAACAAGAAGTAGAAAGCAGGGGGTGCTGTTTCCACAGCACCTTGGAGCCACTGGTGGGATTTCCTATGTTAGAGGCAGAAGTAGGAATATGGGAAGGAGGACAGAGGGCTTCCCCTGTAGTAATAAAGATCTAAAAGTGCCGCCTGTGGCTAAAATCCCACCAAATGACAACATCAAATGCTGGCAAAGCATGTGGAGCAACAGGAACTCTTGTTCATAGCTGCGGGAATGCAAAATGATACCGCTGCTTTGGAACACTGCTGGCAGTTTCTTATGAAACCAAACATAGTCCTACTCTACCATTCAGCAACTGCACTCCTACCTTTACTCAAGTGAGTTGAAAACTTGTAGCTACACAAAAGCCTGTGCATGAATGTTTATAGCAGCTTTATTCGTAATTGCCAAGACTTGGAGGCAACCTAGATGTCGTTCAGTAGGTGAATGGATAAACTGTGGTACATCCAGACAAGGGACTATTATTCAGCAATAAAAAGAAATTAGCTACCAAGTCACAAAGGAATGTATGTTGCTCAGTGAAACAAGGCCATGTGAAAAGGCTACAGACTGTAGGATTCCAACTCCATGATACTCTGGAAAAGCCACAGCTATTGCTATGTAACAAATTACCACAAACTCAGTGACACAAATTTATCATGTTACTGTTTCCATGGGTCAAGAGTTTGGGCCCAGCATAGCTGTGCTCTTGGCTCAAGGTCTCACAAGGCTGAAATCAAGGTGTCCATTGGGGCTCAGGTCTCATCTGAGGCTTGAGTCCTCTTCCATTCCCACTCAGGGTGTTGGCAGAACTCAGTACCTTGTGCTGGTAAGACCAAGGTTCCTATTTTCCTGCTGAGAGCCATTGACTGGCGGCTCGTATCATCTCCTAGAGACCTTCTGCCACTTCCTGACCCAGGACTCTCTCCATCAGGTCCCTCTAGGCCAAAGGGAGAAGGTCTGAATCTCTCACTCTGAATCTCTCAATCTGAATCTCTCACTTTTTCCATCTCTGACCTCTGGTCCCATAAAAGTTTACCTGATTGGGGCAGGCCTACTCGCACTGAAGGGCAGGGCATGAGCATCAGGGGGTGGGAACTTTGAGGCCATCTCAGCAACCACAGCCCCAAATCATTAAGCAGCCTTCTTAAACCAAACAGCCTTGGTCTTCATCTGCCCAGAACACCAAGAACAATCAAAAATGAGAAAATAATTCATTTTTACATACCCAGAATCAAAGCAGAAATGCCTTCATTTAGAAAAGAAAGAGCTATAAAAAAATTTTTTTAATAAAACAGCTGGTTTTTTTTCTTCCTCCTGTAAGTAAGGAAATATCCACCAGGAGGATTTAGTTTTATTTACTCAAATTTAATTGAGTACCTACTGTTTGCAGAAAATAAAGGGATCAATAAGGCATATTTTCCTGCCCTCAAAGAGGAAAGCGAACGGGGAATCTCATTCATTCATGTGTCCGTTATTTTATTCATTTATTCATTCAATGAACATCATCTTGGCTTTTTCTCTGTGTGAGGCACAAAAGCACCAGTAATTCAAAATTGGTATTTGCCCTTAAGTAAACTCCCAGCGTAAATGCAACACTTTGAGTTGCAATATCATTTAATATTATTTTCCAATGCTTTAACAGCAGTATCGATTCTGACAGTTTGAGTACAGTACACAGACATCAGAACGTGGGTAGCATGGTACAACAGAAAGAACAGAAGCCTTGAAATCTAAACCCAAACGGATCGTGTTAACGTCACCAGTGAGGGAACAGGTGGACGAGATGTGGACCTGGATATGATGCACTGGGAAAGAGAACATCGCTTCTCTGATTGTTCTTGCCGAAAATGCATAGCTTGAATTTAATAATGGGGAAAGATGAGACAAACCTAAATCTAGGGGCATTCTACAAAATATAACAAGCCTGGTATACTCTCTTCAAATTGTCAAGGTCAAGAAAATCTCAGAAAGAGAAGGAATGGCTCCAAATTAAAAGGAGACAAAGGCAAAGTAAATACCATGTGTGATCCTGGACTGGATTCTGGACCCGAAAAAGGACATTCATGGGACAACAGGTAAATTCCAAATTATTGGATCATAATATTGGTATTAACGTTAGTATCCTGATTTTTATCATTGTGCCATACTTATATAAGATGTTATCCTTTGGGAGATCTAGGTGAAGGGTGGGTGAGATATTGGAGGGTATAATTTTTGCAACCTTTTAGTAGTCTGGAATTACTTCAGAATGAAAAAGCAGACAAACAAGTAAGTGGGAATTCCTGCTCACTGCTTACCACTGTGCATCCCTGGGCAAGTTACTTTGTCTCTCTGAGCCCCAGTTTTCTTTTTTATTACATGGAGGCATTAAAAGAGATTGGACATCAAAATACCTTATAAATAAGGAACTAACCTAACCTAAGTGCACATTATTCAACAGCAGGTCAGGATGCTATTTCTGAATCCTTAACAAACAAAACAAAATCTAGAAGTACCTTGAAGCCAAGAGGAGCTGGGTCATCACCCGATGTCACCTGGTGACAGAAGGAAAATTTGAACTTGGTTCTATGTGATTCCAAATGGTTTGCTCTTCCTGCTACCCCGGGGGCTGTTGCTATGATTAACAATGCACAATTTACGGCCCTAGGAGGAGGAGAAGGGGGAGAGAGACTCCGACGTCGAACAGGAAATGTGGCCAAGGGTGGACACCATCTTAAAGACACAACTGCAGGACTTCGGAAAAAAAAATCATCAAGCACAGATCTATTCCTCAGGAACTGGCCCAAAATGCCTGAATTTTCTCCTCTTTCTCAGTCACTGCTTGTCCTATCCCAGGGGCTAGGAGAGCCGCTACTATGCCTCTCTTTGGAAGTGTGCGTGAACAGGTGGCACCCTGGGACACCGAGTGTGCCACAAGGCTAGCACCCACCAGGTCCTGTGTCACCTGGAGACAGCTCATTTGCCATCTGTCCCGGCAAAGCCTAGGGCTCTGTGTTCGACAACAGGTGGAAAACTCAAGGACGAGGCTTCCCCACCCTCACCCCACAGGCATGGCCACAAGCGCTGGAGTAGCACTGTGTGTGTGTTTCCTCGGCACACAGGGCCAGCCTGCGGACCCCGACCATCCTACAGCTGCAGATCATTTCTAAGGCCCTTCATCCGGGAGGTGATTAAGTTACAGTCCCCAAGTCACCATCTGGCTGGGGGATTTCCCATGTGGGTGGGGTCTCCTGGCACTTCTCAAATGACACAGCTTGGATGTCAAGTCTCTGATGAGTAGGGACCATCTCTGCCTCCCAGTTGGCCCCTTGTCCCTCCCCCATTCTTAACCAGGTTTCCATTGCTTTTATGGGAAAGGGGAGAAGGTGGATGTCAGGGAATCAACATTTAGGGGACACACCTGTTCCTCTCTTCCAGGCACTTTCTGCCTTTAGCTCACATAGGCCTCAGGATAACCTGTGGTAGGAGTTATTGTGTCCACTGTACAGATTAGGAAATCAAGACCTGTCATTCATTGAAACCACATGAGACATTTCAATCTCAAGGTTGTCTGACCTCAAATCATGCTTTCCGCCAAGGCCTGAGAGTCTCCGCCATTCTTGCCTTTGATCTCTGCAGTTGCTTCTCAGCAAAATCTCCCATTTCTTACAAATGGACAGTCCTAAAGGAGGAATCGTTGATTCATGCACACACTGGCTCTTCCCACCCACCTGGTGCCCTGGACGGCCCCCTCCCCATCCTTGGGCAAGATGGCTGCTGTCCTATGAAAGTGCACGGAGTCCTCCACCTTCCCTTCCTCCTGGATCTCCCATGGTGGCTCTTGTCCCTGTTGCCCATTCTGTCCCAGGGTGCCGGCTCTAGGCCAGTCACTCCAGCTTGGTGCCCTGATCAGGCTTGTCCCCCTGTGGATGCTGACATCTTCACTTGGCTCTGTGCCTGAAGGGCTCTCATTCTCAGCCCAGCTAAGGAAGGCTCCCAGTCCATGTCTGGTCCAATGCCACCACGTCTGCATTTCCAGGAAGGAGTCTGCAGGATGGAGAAGTACCGACCTCCCTGGAATCCTCCGAATCCAAGAGCCTCTGACGGGGTTGCTCTATGGAATCCCGGAGGGAAGGTGCACCAGGTCTCACACAGGCTCACATTTCATTCTCACGACCCTGAAAGGCAGTGTGAGCCCCACATGGAGACGAGGATATGGAGGCCAGCAAGGACGAGGACGTGCCAGGTGTCGCCGCCAGGGAGTTTCTCTGGGGACAGCACTCCATTTGGCTATCAGCAGAGACAAGTTCTCATCCGAGAGACCAGAGGGACTTGACCCATCCTGCCCAACCTTCTCCTGGGCCCCGGGCCTGCAGATGCTCACACCACAACACACCTGCACTGAGTTCCCTGACTGCTGTCCCCAGGCTCTTGGCATGGCAGTTGACAAAATAAGTACGAATATGGCTACTACGGATTCAGCAGCGATGCTGTGCCAACAGTGGCCCTAAAGATATGTGTGTATGGCGGGGGCGGGGGGAGGGGCACTGTATGTATGTAGGTGTCTACTCATCTAATCTCATATTTTAAATAAATCTAACACAAATATAATCTCACACATATATGTAAAGCTCCTTTCCTCACTACAGAGTGAGTATGTACCAACGACTTTTCAGAACATTTTATATTTAGATAAAATCTCATTTATGTATGTATGTAATCTCATTTATATTTTTCATGTATTTGTATAAATCTTTTATATATATAAAACATCACACATATATGTAGATCACATTAAATCATTTGTGTCTATCTGCCAACAAATGTCCTAAAAATTATACATAATGGTATTTCATTTATATAAATCTTATGTACATAAAACCTTGCCTATATATAAGAATCTCATTTACTCATTAGTGACTATATGTTAGCAAGTGTTTTAAATACATATATATAATTTCATTTATATATAAATCTCATTATGCAAATCTCATGTAATCATTAAAAAGGATATATGCCAACAACTGTTTTAAATATTATATATACAATCTAATTTTATATATTAATGTCATTTATATATTTAAATAAATCCCATAGATATAAAATCTCATATATAATACAGTCAAATATATACGTGTGTGTGTGTGTAAATGTCATTTAATCATTTTTTAAAAATCCCTACGAGACAGGCACAACTGTAATCCTTAAGGACTGAGAAGGGCAAACACCTATGCATATGATACCAGGTCTCAGCAGAGCTCCTGGGACCCCCACTCAGAGCTGCTCTCCTGAAGCCCAGAGCTCTACGTGTCTCAGTCAGGGGCAACTCCAGCTTTCAGCCATTCGTACCCCCAGTCCCAGGCATGCCCTTGACCCTGCTCTCTGACTCCACAATCGACCACCAGCAAATCTTGGTCTGCCTTCAAATGCAGCTCAGGACATCACTCCTTCACTCCTTCACCACTCAACCGTCCCACCTCTGGTTCAAGCCTTCACTGGGGGAAGATGGACAATTGCAAATTTCCTACTGGCCTCCTTGCCCTCACCCCATTTTTGCCTATTGTCATACAGCAAATCCATTAACACGCAAGTCAGTTCAGGTCACTCCTTTGCAGACCCTCCAGGGGCTCCCATCTCACTTATAGGAAAAGTTTGAGTCCCCATCACAACTCCTAAGGCCCTCCAGCATATGCCTCCCATACAAAGACTTCCCAACATGTTGAAATCACCACTTACAAGAGCCTGAAGAGTTTCTAGGTATAATGCATCTAACATTTATTAAGCAGGGTTTGTAAGAGTTTCTTTGGAATTCTACTCACCATGACACATACACACTGGGCAAGTAAATGAGGCCTTCCCTTTCATCTGAAATCAAATGGGGCTTCAGTGGGAGATGTGTATGCACCCCCTAAAACTTAGGGGACACAGTGGACTGGCATCTGACTCATGCCTGAGAAATTCTGTGGACAAGAGACCTAGGCTGACCAGCTACTCCACCAGTGAGGCAGCCGCCGATGTTCAGGAATTAGTGTGCGTCCTTGTATCTGCTTGGGTAGCAGGTGCCCCCACGAGTCACATGTGTTCCAGGCATGGCAGAGAGCTAGCCTGGGGACTCTCTTGACCTAAAAGGGCCAACAGACTTCATCTGGAGGAATTGGCAGTGGAACCAGACTCCTAGGGGCTGAAGAGGGGACAACGGGCTGATTATATAGGGTTCATTTAGATTATAAGAGACAGGCCACCACCAACTGACGGAGGGTGTCAAGAAACCCATACGAGTCCCCCGTGGGAGACAGTCAGCTGTAAGTATCTGTGAGGCCCAGAGAAGGAAAACCCCCATCAGGCAACAGCACCATTTGGTCCTTGTACAACTTTTCCTGCTCCCCACCAATACAACCAGAAAAGACTAGCGAGGCCCGGCAAGAGTAAATGGAACCTTAACCTGGAATGAAGTCAAAACATTGACTCTTAACTGGGACATGGCCATTTTTAAAATTATCTTTAAATTCAAGTATAGTTGACATACAATATTGTACTAGTTTCAGGTGTATAACATAGCGATTCCACAGTTATGTACTTTACACAATGTTCACCACAAGTCCAGTTATCATCTGCCACTGCAGTTATGATGATACCATTGACTACATGCCCTGTGCTGTACTTTTCATCCCCGTGATTTATTTTTTTAATTTTTTTTAGCCAGACAACACGCATGAGCATGGGGGGAGGGGGCAGAGGGAGAGGCAGACAGAGAATCCCAAGTAGGCTCTGCACCCGGCAGGGAGCCCGACGTGGAGCTTGAACTCATGACCCCAGGATCGTGACCTGAGCCAAAATCAAGAGTTGTACATTTAACCAACAGAGCCACCCAGGTGCCCCACTTTATTTTATAATTGTTAAGTTTTTACCTCTTATTCTCCTTCCCCTATTTTGCCCATCCCCCCACCCTCATAATTACTGAGTTGAAACTGTGTGTGTGACTTTAAGGAACAATTATTTACCAGAAAGTTCCTGCAGCCTACTTGTGTTTTCATCTAGGATTAGGACTATCCCGTTAACCAGACTTAAAGGGACAGTGAGGAAAAAAAATTAAGTACCTTTTGGGATTACGCTCTGTTCCTGCTTATTCACTACACTGGTGAATCGTTTAATTGTTGCTGTCGATGTCGGACCAGATGCGAGTCCCAGGCCCATCTCTGTTCTTTATTTCCTGTCACTGCTGGTGAAGGGGCTCTGGAGCGGAATGTCCCATCAAAGTTAGCCTGTGAGAGGCAGTCAAAGGAACAAGGTTTGTCTTATAGATGTCACGCTTGGAACATCCGAAAGGCCTCGTCCAGGCTACTGGAAGGACCAGAGGCATTTAGATGTAAAGGACTTTTCAGGTATGACCTTGACCACTTAGGATGGAGTCAGGATCTTGCAGAAAGGGCAAAGAGGCCCACAAAGCAACAATGGGGACGATGATGACACCAGAAACCACAGAAAGAAATAGGGCGGGAAGGCCAGCAGAGGGGAGATCCTGGGCTCCAGCCGAAGCTGGCTGGCCCACGTGGACTGCACGGTGACCCAAGAAATTGAGCAACCACTAGTGCACCCCCTTCCCCACTCTGAGGGTGTCTACAATCAGGCAGGAAGGTGTTCTCTCCGGTACCACATTGTGGACAGTTCGAGAATTGTGGCAGGATTACCCAACTTTCCCACATTCCTAAACCCCGAGCCCCTATGCGACAGGGACTGTCTGAGTAATCTCTGCCTTTGAGCACCTGTGCAGGCCCTGAGACAGAACAGGTGGCTCAATGCTGCTGCTGGATGGACGGACAGTTAAGACACTGACCTTGTGCAAGTCCCTTTCCCAGATTCTCTGTTGCCGTGAACCTCAGAAAAACTCCCTTCCTCCCTGCGACATCGCCGGAGCCGGGCCTCGGAGGCTAGGTGCCCCCCACAGCCAGCCTCTCCTAAGAGCCATGTTGTGATGATCGAAGCAACAAGATCTTGTGTGTGAAAGGATTTTACACAATTCCACAGTGACAAATATTGTGTTACTGTGCACGGCAGCTGGGGTCGTACAGGGTCAAGCTCCGTGGGGGTTTATCTTTGGTGAGGAAGCAGCCCTGTGCAAGTAACCTTCCACCTGTACCAGGGAAGGAATGAAGGCTCATATCAACCCCTCTGAAAAATAATCCCTGGGCCCTCCCAAATCTATGGTCCTCTGGGGTCATGCTGTTGCTGCCCAGGGGCTACCAGCCTGAATCACTGAAGCCTCAAGTCAGGAACCCAGACACCACCTAGATGCATCAGGTGTTTCAAACCCTCTGGGGGCCCAGAAGCGTCTCTGTTCAGAAACCACAGGTTTGTGAGTTTCACGCACACAAGCAAACACAGACGAAGTTTCAACCTTTTTATTCAAAGCAGCTTCTCACAATGTATAAATACTGCATATTAGCACACATGAAAAATACAACTTCTAAGGCACCCAGAAATGTGTTCATACACGTTACAGGACCATTCACAAAGAGAGTGTACAATTTGCTCTAGACAGTCAGCATTTGATAAGTCAGAAGATTATTATCCCTCAGGACTGCACCCAGTCTCGGGAAATATTTACAACGCAGTGAGAAAGGGTCAGTTGTACCTGCTTTTATGATTCTATGAAGTACTCATACTTACAAATATTCAGAACTAGTTAAAGACTCTCCCATGATAACCTGGCAAAATAAAACAAGTAGCCTAATTTTCAAAGGTCTCCTTGGATTTTGGTGTGTGTGCGACACCCACGATCAAATCACACACTCCTAGGGTGGGCTGGGTAAGTTTTTGGTAGCCTGCTTCATTATCAGAAGTTTGGTAATAAGCCTTACCACTAGAATACCACTTCTTCAGCATCCATCATTTCTCAACCAGTTAATGGACTGGTGACTTTATCATGAATGAAAAAATGGAGCATCCCTTGGTGTGAGAACGGAGGGAAATCCTTCTCATGCCAAACAGGAATTGGAATGGGTCAATGAAGAACAAAAGGAGGTGGAAATTTAGCAATGGCAGGATGCTGCTCAGTGTAGACGCATTTTTAAAAACTCACACTGGAGGTTCCTACTCAGATGGAGCAGTCTACACTGGTCAGATCAGCTGGAAGAATGCCAGGCCTCCACCTTTTATGATATGGATAAAGGCTGGGACTGCACAGCAGAAACACCCACCTGAGACGGTGAGTTTCAATCTGAGAAACTCCTCTTTCAGAGCCTTCTCAAGGTGATAATAAATCCCTCTGCGTAGCCAGCCAGGTTGGTGGAAGTGAGCTGCTTCTCTGTGCCAGAAAGCACGCACACCTCTGTCTGGATGTGCCTACAGTCTATGAAACACGTGCTTTGTTGGATTAATGGAATTCTTTGGTCCTTGGTTTTATGAAAGGCAATATTTTCACAATCCTGTCAACGTGGACATCAGCAAATGACTTCCAGCTGGGACTAATGGCACAGGGACAAACTTAATACCAGATGGAACACTCTACACCCTCCAAACTTCCCGGAGTCCCCTGAATGCGCGAGCTCCAGCATCAGGTCAGGTGCTGGGCCAATGAGGCATGGTCAACCAGGAGAGACACTAGCTGAGGCTTCAGATCTGACATCCCTTCTTCGGACTGCCGCACACACTGCAAACACGGGAAGGAAATCTCCACCCTGATGACAGACTTTATGAACGCTTACGAGAGATGCACTCAATAACTTGACGTTTAGCCATACGAGAGCCCTGGTCTCCAGTCATCTTTAAAGCCTTAGTAAGGAGAATCAGTTGGTAGCTAGGGAAGCGTGGCCAACCGAAAGGAATCATAATTAAAAAAAAAAATTTAAGTCCAAACTCTAGATGGTTTTATTAGATCCCAGACACAGTGGATGGACCACCAATGAGCTCTATGACTTAGACTCCACTAACACAGCCCCGGGTGGACGGACTCAGCTGACGTGAGGTTCTTCATCTAGTTTGCCTTTGCCCTGCTTAACTCAGGTCTGAGTATGGCTTCACACACATAGTTCATGGAAAAGACACTCAGGACACGTGGGAATGCTGAATACGTAACTGAAATCGACTTCAGATTGTCTACACAGTAAGACTCACATGTAAACTTTGTTAACATCTCTCAAGGAGTGCTGACCTCAGCCAGGCTGGACGGTTCCAGGTCACCCACGAGGGATCTGGGGTCAACCGCCAAGGTCAGGAGCAGGAAATGCCGTTTGTTCAGAACAAATGATGAACCAGCAGCCCTCCCTGTGACCATGTCTAAACCATGTGAATAGTACGAAGGGTGCTCCAGAAAACCTGTCCTTGGTCCATTCATATGGCCGAGGACAATCACCAAGCTGCCTATCTGGTTCCTGCCGCCATCAGCTCAACCAAACTCTTCACGTTAGCCATGACTTACAGACTACGTTGAGTCCGTCAACATGGCTTACGTTGCTTGGAGGAAACAACAACCCGTATTACCCTTTTTTTTCTTTTTTCTTTTTTTTTTCTTTTTTCTTTTCTTTCTTTTTTTTTTTTTTTTTTTTTTTTTTTTTTTTTTTTTTTTTTTTTTTTTTTTTTTTTTTTTGCAACAAGCTTAAGGCTCTGTTCACAGACTCCATCAACTGCCACACAGTGAGACTTTATGGGGAGGTCCTAAACTACATATGTTGCAAAGGTTGGAAAATTGACTGATCCTAATGGTAAGGCTTATCCACAAATTCAATACGTTTTCAAATTATACTTCAAACTCAATTATTCTGAGAAAAAGAAAACTAACCTGCTCCCCAACAATATAAGAGCAGTAGATTCTAATGAAAAAAAAAATAAAAGAAAACCATTGGCACCAAACCAGTATGCTATTTTTTGAAAGAACAAGTGATATTAATGGAAAAGATTGCCTAAAACGCATATCCTAACTTATCACAGAAATATAAAAGTTTATATTCTGAAAATATATACTGTATTAAAGTCTGTAAGCATTTCAACCAAAATTTGCAGAAATAACTGAGCAACACTTATCTACAACAAAAATATACATGCAAGACAACCCCCAAATGGTTTCCCTTAAATATCTACAAAGGCAAAGTGTAGATTTTTAAAGATTATACAAAACCATTTACAGAGAATAAAATAAAATACTTAAGAAATCTCATTTAGAGTCTTAAATACTGTGTATATTAGTGAGAGTGTCTAAACTAATATGTACAACAGATCTGAGTGTCTGAATACAGAAACACAGAAGAGAAGCAATTCTGCATTTTAAATATTCACTTAGGAAGATTTGAAGATGTTTCTGTTTGTTTCTCTTAAAAAAATTTCCACAGAAACTAGATCGGAAAATTGCATGAATGTGACTCAATTTCAAATTAAAAAAAGTTTACAAAATCTTTTAAACCAACAATTAATGGGAAATGCAATTCAGCATTCAGTCGAGGCTTTTTTTAAATGTGGATATTTGGAGCTTCAGTTGCATTGATCAGAGTCCATTTTGATCATTATTTTTCCATCCTTATACTAAACTTCATATGGAAGAAACATATTATCATGCTTCAGAGAGAACATTTCCTAGTTTAATCTATACCGAACAAGTATAACATTTTAAACCAATTCTCTACTACCTTCTCAGAGCTATCCGATTCTGTTCTTAGAGGGTAATTCGTGATGGTTTTTGCCCACAGACATTATTTAAAAGCAGGAAGGGACACGTGGGTACATCGGCATCCATGTGCGGTTTCCACGTTGGCAACGTTTGCAGAGTCCTCTTGGAACGGGACTGCTAACTGCAGTGGCCCCATCACAGGAGGCTGGGTACTAATCACCCGGGGCTGGAGCAGAGAGGGGAGGGGAAGTCTACTGCGTGGCCCGCAGGATGCAAAGGGTGGGTTCCCTACAAGGCTCCTCGACTGAAGAAGTACCCTCACTTGCCACCCACAGCGGTTCTCCCAACCCCAAGCCAAGACCAGGCAGCTCCTCACAGACATGCCCGGGCTCTGGGAAGGGACAGACATAGGGTGGGGGTGGAGGCAAAGCAGGGTAAAGAGAGGGGAGAAGGGATCCTATGGGGGGAGAGAAGGTGCTGTAACCAAAGATAAAAAGTGAAAGCCTGAGCCCCCTGTCTAGAGAAAGTTCTTAGGGTAAACCCGGACACATGCACAGGTCTGGCATTTTCCATCCCACGTCAGGTTGCTAAAAGTGACCAGGATTTCATTTCCATATTATCAAAACCACCATCCATAAAGTCGAGAATTCAGCAATGCAAGCCACCCTGCAGCCAGCGCATCTCACCTACTTTTGCCCAATCTGTGGAACACCCTCCTTGAATCAACTGTATAGAAACAACCAAGACACAGACCATCTTTCAAAACACCTCCTGTTATACCCAGCACCTACAAATGCACAGCAGGAGTTCTACCCTACTAACGGTTTCACATTCTTACCCTATCGTCAGAAGTCCTTCCAGTGGGGAAGGGTCCTGAGGAGAGGGCCCTTCAATAGAGAGAACCAAGGCCATCTTTGGGATCACATCCAGAGGAACTTCACACTCACTGTCTACAGGACCATGTTTCTAGCCTTAGTGTGGACACTCATCCCGCTCTAAAACACAAGGCAGACCGAAACCTGAGGCAACAGCCTCCATGTTCTCAGCAGGGCTCCCCTCCCCACACCACGCTCAGCGAGCGCTCCCTGCTCCACTCACTGCCTCCAACAAGGGCCAGGACAGCCTGGTGACCGCAGAGAGGCAAGGAGGCCTCTGAGAATACTCAGGGGTTGTGACGGACAAGGACAAATCCCACCACTCTGAGAACCTAACTGGCCCACAGAAGGGTGAAGCCTTGTGCAGAACACGTGCCTGTCTTTCTCTGCTCCAGACCTGAGGCCTACCTTTCTCTTCATCAACCCAAACCCAAACCAACTCCCACCCCTTCTCTGTAGCTGATCCATGGACTTTGGGATGATGGTCTAAATTCAGATGCTGGGGTCCCCATGCAGCCCAGGGACCCTGGGACAGGAGACTTCATCCCTGGTTATTTCTCCCTGATGTAAGTAAACAGCTAGAAAAAAGATCGTCTGCGCTTCTAAACACGAAATGATTCAGACCTACTGACGGCTCAACAGAGTGGGAGCTCTTCCCCCACCTCCCCTGGAAGGCCAAACCCAGACAACACGGTCCACACGGAAGAAGTGGACTCTGAAATCCAAGTTCAGTTGTTTGCCCCAAAGACAAAAGGCTCACTCTAGATAATATGCAATCTCTAGGCAGGGCCCATTAGCTCTTCCTGACGTCACGAATTAGGGGCTGGGTATGCCTCAGTACCATTCAGGCTGGAGGCCCCTTTATCTCCTTCAAGGCAGCAGAGTGAAGAGAAAACTCTCCCATAATTTCTCCTAAGAACAGAGATTCAATTATTACAGCTGAAAACCATTTTGCATAAAGAGGATCTGGTGCAGAGCTATTCCTTTTATCCACGGGGATCCTTCCATTTACATCTCTCCGAATTTTATTTCTGCGTGGTTCATTGCTAGAATGCACCGAACGGCATGAACCTTGTATGGGATTTGGTCCAGGGCAGTATGAAAATAATATCTGTGTCAACAACAGATACCATAATATATAAACAAAAATAAATAAATTAAATAAGTTTGATTAAAGAAAAAATTTCCTAGTAGTTCATGTTTTTGTAAAACTAGCTTTACATATAATACACATAAATTATCAGAATTTCCACTTACATTGTTTTAAAAATATATATTTAACAAAACATTCCTAAACATACAATATCTGGGTTTGCAAATCACTCAATTGGGTTTTAAGACCAAGCCCTAAAAGTCACACAGATTTGCATCAGAGAGAAGACTGAGGCTGGCTCTACACAACTGTTTTGCTCAGCGGTCTGGAAATTCCCTAAGACTGATCGTCCCCTGTCACCGGATCTGCACTTAACCAGAGAGAGCCACAGCCAAGTCTCCAAAGCAGAGGCACTGTGTAGACACAGCCTGAGTCAGAAGGATGGGGAAAACTGGTCTCCCCCTTCCTGGACCGGGATGGTGCATTTCAGCGAGTGGGGAGAGGACAACAGTATCTGGCAGAGGCCTGGGAAGATATAGCCCTCGATAGCTCTCTGGCCAGTGGAGGGGCGGGGAGGGGGAGGCTGCGTTTCCCATCTGTTATACAAAATCAAACCAATGCAGATCAACCAAAGGACAGGAGGAAATGGACACAAGAGAGCCACCCTGACAAACTCCTTAGCCGACGCACGCCGTGCCCAGATTTCTGAAGCACAGGGCAAAGCTGGAAGTCAGGTGCCCTCGTGCGCTGGGGCAGGCGGGCTGGGGCTCTTCAGACTTCATAAATTTTGTCCTGCAGGTAGCTGAACAGGGAATCCAGGCCCTTGGAGGAGCTCCAGAGCTGCTTGAGCATGAGGCATTCTTTCTCGTTCACATCTTCAAGCACAGACTTCAGGAAGCTCCGCACGAGGCATTTTGACTCTTCCAACACCTGAAGGGAAACGCATAAGCCTCGTTAGCCGGCACCAGGGACTGTGCTCCGGAAGAACGTACTCAGCCTAGGAGGCACCAGTTAACCTTCCGATGTCCAAAGCCAGAGGAGACTGCCTGCTGCCTGCCGTCCAGAACTTCCCAGGCCCATGTCCCCAGCAATGCCAGGAATGGGCTCCAGGCGTGCCAAGGCGATGAGCCCTCGGTCCCTGGAATGGCGCAGTGGGGCCTGTGTTACCCCCGACCGCAAGAGCTCTGTCCTGGACCCAAGGGTGACATAAGCTCAGTATCATTTTCTATAGGTGTCATGAGAAAGTTTGGGAAATACCCACTTTCACCTCCAGTGCTTCACTCTGATTATCTGTGCAACGGTGACAATGATGCCTAATTTAAGGATGGTTGGCATCACAGAGGAGGATAACGAACGGATGGCTGTCAGAGTATCCAGAGGACTCACCCCACCCGGGAGCGTCTCTTATTTAGCTTTAGGAGTAAGAGCAGCAGCAAGAATACTAGCAATCATTGTAGTAATGAGTAGTAATAATTGCAATAATTGTAGTGATGTGTAGCAACAGTGATGACAATAGTAATAATGCTACAGTATTAGAGTAGCGGTAACAGTGGGGATGTTAGCAATGTCATAGTGAGGATGGTAGTGGCGGTGATGATACTATAGTATCATGGTAGTAACACGGCGACAATAGCAGCGATATTGGGAGTATGGTAGTAATAACGGTAGTAATAGTAAAAATCATCACAGTCATGAGTAATAGCAATCCTAACCGATCACAGTAATAATGGCAATGCTATCAGAAGTATGTATGAGAAGTGTTTTCCCTGCTTTCTTTCATTTCGTCCTCACGATAACTCCATAAAGAGGTAGCATCTTTATCTCCACATTACGATGCAGGACCTGAGCTCTGTAGAGTCAAGGTGCCTGAGCTGCGGGGCGCACACGGCCTGCAGACGCCGGCTGACCGGGGTGGGCCGTGCTGCTGCCTCGCTCTGGCGCAGGGACTGAGGGGGACTGAGGCGCCCAAGCGTCCTTCATCCTTCCGTGGCCTCCACCCTTCTCTGCAGACATCAAAGCTTTGCTGCACACTCTCCCACAGTGCTTTCAAACAGAAAAAGCAGGACAAGGGCTCCCTTGCTCAAGCGGGCTGGAACGAAGCTGGGATCTTCCTACTCGGCCTGGGCTGGAGGCTAAGGGGAGTGCGAATGGGCTGCAGACCGAGGCCGCCTCCCGCCTCACAAGAGTTCCCCTGAAGAACACCGTCTCCTAGGTCGCAGAGCAGTCCTTTCCCGAGCAACTCACCCCAAAGCTCCTGAATTCACAACTGTTGCCAGGAGAGATTTCCTTGTAGCATTTCTTCAACAGTTCGCCCGCCTGAGTACCTCTACTGCCCAAAGACCAGATTCCACGATGGAGCTTTGCGGTCTCTCTCCTACCTTCCTTTTCAACTTTAACGGCCCTCACATACCCCCTGAACCTCCTTCCACCACCATGAGCCGCTGCCTGAACTCCACAGGGGTTTTCGCACTCGTGTGCCCTCACTCACACCACTTCCTCTGCTTAGAATTTCTACGTGCTTCTCCGTGCAGCTGATCCTAGGCTCATCAACCATCCCTGTTTGCCCAGGACCATGGGGATTCCTGAGACATGGGATTTCCAGTGCTAAAACCAGGACAGCCCCAAGCAAAGTGGGATGAGTGGGTCACAGCAGTTATCAGGAAGATTAAAAGACAATCCGCATCAGAGATTAGCAGAGTGCATGGCCCATAATACATGTTCACCAACGATGCAGGACCGTCACCAGTCCATCACCATCACTGGCACTGTCAGGCTTCCAGGGAGCAGAGTTTACACACAGTAGGTGCCCAATCAAGACTGATGAGGCAAATCGGGAGAGGCATGGCAGCTGGGACAGGGGGGAGGGGGAGAGGCATGCAGCCAGGATGTTGGGGGCGGGGTGTTTCGCACAGACAGAGAGAAGGAAGAGACACTCAGGGGTCTGACCCCATAAATCTAACCCAGCACCTCCCTGACTCCGAAGCACTCCAAGGCCCACCCCCACCCCAACCGTATTCTCCCAAATCACCTTTCTCATTTCCTGGACTGGCCCTGTGGCTCCAGGAGCAGCCTTTGCTCCACCTTTCCACAGGATATTTCCATACTGTGCTCAGAGTGACTTTTATGAGATAAAATCGACACTTAATTAAAATCCGGCTCCTCTGCAGAGGTGTTATTTATTTGTCTATTTTTCATTGTGTCTTCAGAGTCAAACGGCGACGTTTAAGAGTGCCACACACTCGGTGGGTAAAAGAAATGAGACATGAGGACGGCGTGTACTGGCTTCTCTCATCTCCAGGACGGTTTAACACCCTTCGTCCTTATGTGCCTTTGTTTCTCATATTCTTTGAAAACTACACATGTTTTGTGCTTCTGTGTGTGTCTAGGACTTTCTTTTAAGGCAACGCGCTCTACCCCAGGGTATAAATCTCTTCTGTGAGGTTTTTAGACTGCACATGATGGAGAATCTCTAAGAATGCTGACTGTCTGTCCCCGGATGCAAGCTCTCGACCCCAAGAGAAGGCATTTATGGTTTTATACACATAGACACCCTGCATGACCTTTGGCAAGTCAGTGAGTCCCTCTCAGCCTCATCACCCTCATCTGTAAAATGGGTCTGTTACAAGGACAAGCACACAAAGACACAGGAACTCACCACGGCGCTGCAGGAGGCCATCTCCTTGACCCGCAGCATGACCTCCTGGCTGAATGTGGTTGGCCAGAAGACCTGGGACACAAGTCCCCTGCTGCACGCCTCCTGGGCGGTGAGCTTCCGCCCACAGAACAGCATCTCGTTGGCCTGAAAAAAGCAAAGGCAGGGGAAGGCTGAGAGCCCAGGGTGCCTCCCATGTCTAGTAGCGAGGCCTGGGCTTGACGGGTACCACTGTCCTGGTTCTCTACAGCACGGCTCTCAGCCGGGGCGGGGGGGGGCGGTCAGATAAGCTTTGGGAACGACGTGCAAACATCTGCATCTGTGTGCATCTTTCTGACCAGAGAGTCCACACTTTTCCTGAAATTCCCAAAGGAAGCCACGTACTGACTGTGGGTTCGTCTGCCCGACACCCCTCCCCACATCTGGCAGCAGACCCACAGGAGTGAGCACGCACCTGGGGCGGGGTACAGCCCAGTGCTGACACCCCAGCCATGATGACTGGTCCACGGAGTAACAGGTGCGTGCCCCGCTCTCCGAGAGGTTTCCTGGTGAGAGGCGATGGGAGAGACTCTCTCTCCCTCCCCAGTTGCATGAGAAAGTCAAGGAGCCCATGGCCACCCACTGCTGTGTCCCCAATCTTTGGAGAGATGGGTCCATAAAGAAAGGAGGGATGAAGAACAAGAGGCCTGACTGAGCTGGGATTCCTGGATCCCAGCACCCCCACAGAAGGCTCCACTTCTGCATATGCAAATTATGGAAGCCACTGCATTCTTTTCTTCCTGCTTTAAGCCAGTTAAAAGTGTCTCCATCACTGGCAGCCAGGAAGTCCTACATAATCCCATCGTACCAACGCAGACAGACGCATGTCTCCTGCTGGCCCAGGGCTGTACATACCTCTGCCCAGTTGCGAAGGGTGAAAAGCATCCTCCCCACCTGACCACCTCCCTCCCCACCTTCTGTGGTTCCCTCCACACCCTACTCCCCAAAGAATTTCCTTTTGCTTTGCACTTCACAGCTGTCATAAACATCCTGGGAGGCACCTGATGGATAAGGTCCTAGGCACAGACAGTGCAGTGTTTCACCACTAAAACTTACCAAGTGACTCTCCCGCTGATAATTAGGGTGTAATGGTCACCACCATGTGATGGGGTCCCTATCTCTTTCAGGATAAATCCCCACCACCTTCACGCAGCAGACAATCCCTTCCCTGACCTGCCATCCATCTGCCTGCCCCTATATGCTGAGCCGTTCTTGGATCGATGTGGAAACGCCAGGCTCTCTTGGCTGCTGGATCTCTGCGCGTGTTTTCCCCTTTGTTCTGGTTGTCACTGATGGGTCATGATGACCCAAGGGCCAATCTTTCATGCCAGAGTAGAGAAATTTATCAGGTTGGTAATGAGCCTACAGCATGCACTTGGTTAGAGGTTTGAAGACAAATCTCTGTCCTTATACTTATTTAGAAACACCTCTGTCTTGGGAAGGAGAAATGAAAGGAAGGAACGCTAGAGAAGGAGCCCAACAGGACACGGTCGGGAAGAACATGTCTCAGTCAGCAACATTCTTGGAGTTTCAGAAATGATTGAAATAAAAGAGAGACAGAAAGAGATAAGACTGTACAATGTTCACATTTTTGCAACCACAAAGGACAGGGAGGAATGGAAGTGGCACTGACTTTGGGCAGAGCATGGTGGCCGAGATCAAAAGGGAAAGTGTTTGCTTCCTGGGCTCCCTGCCTGCCTCATTCTTCTGCCACTGGTGAGACTGTGAACGGCCTCAAGCAGACCCAGCCACAAGTCCCTGAATCTGAATGGCCTCCCTGATCCCACCTGCTGGCCCTGCTGCATAGACGAGGAGGTGCCAGTGGGTGTGGGGCTGCTGGTGGTCTCCACTGATCTTGTATTTTCTCTTCCTGTTTCATGCCACCATCAAAGAGTGACAAGCCCACACAGAAGGGGTAGAATGCAGGTTCTCATCCTTCCAGACTCACTAGGGAGGTGCCCCTGCCGGGAGCTTTCTATAACGACCCCTGAACCTTCCCACAGTCCTGCAGTAGGGCCACTGGCATAGTTTCCCCCTCCCCAGGTGGGAAGGCCAAGGTTTATAGGATCAGAACAGACGAAAACACAGACTTCAGGATCAGACACCCTTGTTCTGCCTTCTGCTTTGCCCTGGGACCCTATGCAAATCTCTTTACTTCTCTGAGTCTGTTTATTCATCTCTAAAGTGGGTACCAGTTAGCACCTGTGAGGATCCAATGAGATAACAAAAGAGCAGGGAAATGCCATGCCAGCCATGCGTCAGCGCCCACAGACGGCATTATCAAGGATGGAGCCTCCATGTTACTCATCCTTGTACTCCTAGGCAGGTAAGGCAATGCCTGGGGCCTTCTGGAAGCTCACTTAGGTTTGTGGGCTCAAAGGAGCAACACCTGCCAGAATTTCACCTCAACTCTCCATGCCTCAGTTTATCTGTAAAACGGAGAGCAATAGGACCTACTTTTGCAGGTGCTCAGAAGAGTGAATGAGGCCATCTCGTGGAAAGTGACCAGTAAAGTGGCCGGCACATAGGAGGTGATCAGTGCAAGCTTAGAGACTCTTGCTGGGCCAACCCACTCAGTCCTTGGTCATCAGAGTGCCCATTTGGTTTTAGTGTATAATGCATCACAGGGGACATATTTTTCAGAATAGGAATCACAAAGAGACAGCAGAGAGCGTCATCCCCATGCAGAATCTCAGTACCAGCAACACTTTAGTGAGGACCCACTCATCCCAGGTGCGGCTGGCACCTGAGGGTTTCACCCACGGACCTCAGCCCGGGGTGCGGTGAGGGAGAATCTCAGGAATCCTAAGGGTGGAAGAGGTACTGAATTCAGTCTGCTGTGTCAGGAAAGCAGGTGGTGAGTGTGCTGAGCCCACAGGCCTTCAGGGTCACCTGGGAGTTACCTTTTGGAGTTGGGGGATGTGAACATCAAGGCCAGAGACCAAACAGGAAACAGGACAAGAAGGGCTGGGTCATTAAAACACTGAGCTTTGCCAGAGAGCTCAAACTCAAACCAGAAGATAAATTATTAGAGGGCCACGGAGAAGTCTGGAATGACGAGGGTGGTGGAAAGAGTTTCCAGGAGCATCTGCCACAGCAGAGCGAGCAAACAATGTTAGAGCTGACCACGGGCCCACTGGGTTCAACACAGGAGGTCACAGGTGTCCCTTGCAATGGAATGTGGCAGGTTTCTTCAATATTAGAGCGCCTACATCCACACATGTGGGTGCTGGGACTTTCTAGAACTGGTCTGAAAGAGGCACGAGATCTGCTTACTCCCCTTCTCAGAGGGACAAGCTGTTACAAAGGGATGCAAATTGATTTCAGACAATACTGTCTTTCAGAGAGCCCCCAATTGCAGACTCATTCCTCGGGTGTGGGTCCTATTTTATGACCTACTGGTTAAGAGCACAGACTCTGAAACCTGATAATCTGTGATCTGATCCCACGACTGCCACTCCCACTGTGTGACCCTGGACAACTCACCCTCTCTGAGCCTCAGTCTCCAATCTGTCAGGTGGGGATAACAACTGTCCTACCTTACCGGGTTGTAGGAGGATGTCCTGAGTTAACGGCTCTCAAGCACTGGTGTGCTTTCTAAGTGGCCCCTGACCACACCTGCCTCTGCTGGTACAGAATCTGACAGTGGCCCCCAAGTACTCCATCACTTGCTCACACACCACTGACGGCTTACCAACACGTGACATGGCTGTTCCTTAACTTCTCCAGTTTAGCTTGCCATCTGTGTGATGGAGACCATAACACAGGTTCTCCAGGGGGCACTGTCTGTGATTACCAAATCCCTTCCTGCTTTTGGAACACGTGGCAAGACTACATTTCCCAGCCTCCCTTGCAAGTGGGTGTGGCTACACCACTGAATCCTGGCCAGTGAAATGTGAGGAGAGGTGAAGATGCCCCTTGCAGGCCTGGCCCATGAAAACGTCCAGGCTCTCTCCACATGTCCACTGGCCAGAAGCAAAGGTAGGTCTACTAGACGGAAGCACCTGGGCCCCCAGTCAGTGTGGACAGCTACTTCATCTACATTTTACTGTGGCAGGAATGAGAAAGAAATGTTTGCGGTTTGGACCCTAGGATTGCAGGATTGTTTGTTACAGCACACAGCCCACTCTAATACATGCTCTTATCAGGTTGTTGTGAAGAATGAGATAATGTAAGCAAAGTGCGTGGGCAAGCGAAATGAACTTAGTTTAGTTAGCTTAAACTACTATGTGCTTTAACTAGTTAAGCGCTTAATTAAGTGAACTAACTGAATTAACTTAGGTGAACAAAGTACATGTTTGATAAGCGAATGTCCCCATCGTCCTCTCGACCCTGGGCCTCACCTGCCGCTGGCATCAGGCACCAGTGGCTGAAGGCTCCAAGATGAGCCTGAGCTCATTCCCGCTCCTCTGGGGAGGCAGACGAGGCAGAGACACTCAGCATATTTTATAGAGTGGGTGCACCCCTGGGTTCCGTATTCATAGGAAGGGCCATACCCTAAATCCAGGACAGAGAAGGGGTCTTGTTGGGACCCAGAGCCGCTTATCCCAGAGAGGGATCTTGCCCGAGGAACGCGGGGACTTACCAGTGCGACGCCCAGGATCTGGGGGAAGGTGTATGAGGAGCAGCCAGCGGGCGTGAGGCGGATGGTGGCATAGGGGGTCTGAAACCAGGCTTTCTCGCTGGCCCACACGATGTCGCAGAGGGGCAGGATGGAGGCACCCAGGCCCAGGGCAGGCCCATTGATCGCGACCACAATAGGCTTCTTAAACTGGATGAAGGCCTTCACAAAGTCCCTGGGAGAAAAAAGAAGACCCTCTTTAACAGGTGGGGAGGCTGCCAAGACCTGTTCGACACCCTTTAACCTGCGGAGGCTGAAATAAGCTTCCCTGGTGCTGTGAAGCACCCTCAGGTCGTCAGAGGGAGGTAGGTGCCAGGCAAGCGTCTCATTCTCCTGAACACTGAGCCACTGAGCTGCAGTCACAAGCACAGCACATTCAGTGGTCGGTGGCACATTTTCAGAAAGAAATTCGTGGGGTGACCACATGTCCCACTTTGCCCAGATGGTCCTGGGTCATGGCCATGGTCCCAGCCCTGAACCAGTTACCATTCCCTGGATATTGACAAATTGTAACCATCCTAAGGAAGACAACCTGAACATCAAGGTTCAGAACCAGAAAGAAAACAAAAACGAGGGCATTACAAGGAGGCATATTTGAACGCAAGGAGAGAATGTTCTAACAGCACTGGCCGAAGGTGGAATGGCTGGCGTTGGGAGGTATGAACTCCTCATTATTGGATGTATTCCAATTTTGGCTGGATGACCACTTTAGGTGATGTTATAGAGGGAATTCAAGCTTCAGATGGTGGGCACAGGTGATGTTTAACCTTTCTTTTAATCCTAAGATTGTTTGATTCTGAATCACCCACAGGGATGCCAGATTCATCAAGGGTGGTTCTAGAATGCTGACAAGGATCCGCATATTGTGGTGGCTTCAACCAAAACTGGGGAAGGACACTGAGCTCCCTGGAGGCATGAGGCATCTGGGATCATGGCTCTGGGATTAGTATACATTTTATTCCCCTCCCCTTCCTCATCGAGCAAAGTTCCAACGTGGATCTGTACATATTCAGCAGAGCCAACTCTACTTTCTTTGCCCTAGAATACTCTTTGCCTCTTCCACAGCTGCTCTGTAAGATCCATAAATGTTAATACTCATCTGGACATGGAGAAAAGATCCAAGACATCTAGTAAAACCTGCATCCTTCGTTATTCTCAGGTGGAAGACTGGAAACTACCAAGAACTCACAAGAATAAAATCCATACTCCTGACCGTGACCTTGGTCTGCTTCTGCTTACTTCCCCAGGCTCATTTCTTGTCTCCCTCCAGCCTGCTCACAGTACATGGCCTGCCTGGGCCTTCTGAGAGTTCTTGGAAAACACCAGTATCACAATTTGCAATTATCCTAATTATTTGCTTGCCTACTTGCTTTTGGATTTTCCTCTCTCTTCGGCTCCTTGCAGAAACCCGCGGTCTGCCTCACGCATGGCGTGGTGCCCATACCTACTGGAGTTCACCCTGAGTAAGTAACTGCCGAATAGATAAAGAGTCTTCCAGGAGGAATGAAGACTGCAGATGTGCAGCCGGGATGCGCTCGCCGCTCGCCAGACCCGCTTTCCCTTCCCTCCTCTTCCTGAGTCTGCTGCTGGAGCACTTCCCCGCCTCCCTCACCTCACCGTTGGCTGTGGCCAAGTAACCAAACGCTGGCCGATGGAATGTGAGTGGAAACCCGTGCCCACTTCCAGGCCTGAGTGCAGAAACCCCCCACCGTGCTGCAAACCCTTTCATCTTGACGGGCACAGCCGTCTTGGAGGGCCTGCGCTGAGCCACAGGACGGACGGAGTCTGCGTTCTTGAGTCACACTTGGAGGACAGCCACGGGCTGATCAGTAGCATCCATTTTAGGTTCCCAAATATAAGAAGTCAATTTCTATCCCAACTGAGCCATTACACGTTTTGGGGGTTCATTCGTTGCAGCAGCTAGTACTTCACGAATACAAACGTCCAGCTGATTTATCCCTTCTCAGCTGCTACCATTCCCCTGCAATCCTTACCAAAGCATGTGGGCATCACGCTGATACGCTGGCATCGGATTCCACGGTGAGAAGCCTGGGGGGGATCTCATGACATGTACGTTGTCATGTAAGTACGCACCCTTCCCCAGGCTTGAGGCATCCCGTCTCCTGACTCCTGTGGGTGGTTTGTGAGTAGAAGGCAGAGCTCTCTCAGCCACGGCCAGGCCCATCGCTGCTGACCCCATCGCTGCTGACCCCCGAAAGGACACTGCTGCACTCTGGCACCATGACCCTCTGAGTCCTGGTTTCTTAGTGGTCCATTTCCGGGACTGACTTCCTAACTTCATGGCCTCGGTCACTGGCCTTAACATGTGCTTTTTACCAAATGCAATTTGGAGCCTGCACCATATGTGGGGCTTCTTGGCAGGGACCTTGGAACCACAGGGTCTGGGTGATTTGGGGCCAACATTCCATATCTTAACCCCTTCATACAATTGCAGGACCTTGAATCTCTGAGTTGGAAAGGACTTCAGGAGTCGTCAGGCCAAATCTTCCACTCAGTGCAGGATTCCCTCCCCAGCGTTGTGAGCACACACCACCCTCCAGCCATTGTGGAACACTTTCAGTGAAGACGGTCCTTCCTACCAAGACGCCTCCCCACTGTGCACCCCGTGAGGGTCTCTCTGACACCCCCTCCCTGCTCCAATCTCCACATGGCAGCCCTTCAAGAATTCGCCTCAGCCCTCACAACCTTATGGGAGCATACCATCCCAGAGCCCAGAGCCTTCCCTCTGTGGTCTCCCACCAGAGCCCAGTGCGGAGGGATCACATGTCGGAGGAGGGCTAAGGGGACCGAGTGTGCCCAGCTCTGCCCCTGCACCCCCACGCCATCCTGTTTCGGCCCAAGCTGTCTCGTGGGCTCATGTCCTGGATATGAAAATGCACTGCACAGACCACTCTCCCCATCCTCTTCCTCTCACTCAAGCAGAAGGTCTCTATCACAAGGGCCCAGTGGACACAGAAGCCCGACAGCAAACAGGATATGCATTACAGATGCTGCCGCTCGGATGTCTGATCCTGACCCGGGTGGCGGGACGGTGTGGGGGAGATGGCTTGCCATCTTCTTTGGCATCAAAGTCCATCAGTCACGCTCACTCAAGCCCCCGCAGCTTCCTCCACTCAGCCTGAGCCCTGTGCTCTCTGCCTGCCTCAGTGTTGGGCTGCTCCGATGTGGCAGAAGGAGCAAGGACTTTGGGGTCAAGTCTCCTCTGTCCCTAACTAGTAGTGAGATCTTGGACAAGTTACTCACTCTCCGGAATCCCATTTTCGTCCCTGTCAAATGGCAAAGCCAATGGTTTGTCACTTAGGGCCGTATGGGAATTAAAGGAGACAGTGCCTCGGGGCGCCTGGGTGGCACAGTCGTTAAGCGTCTGCCTTCGGCTCAGGGCGTGATCCCGGCCTTCCGGGATCGAGCCCCACATCAGGCTCCTCCACTATGAGCCTGCTTCTTCCTCTCCCACTCCCCCTGCTTGTGTTCCCTCTCTCGCTGGCTGTCTCTGTCAAATAAATAAATAAAATCTTTAAAAAAAAAAAAAGGAGACAGTGCCTGGCACACAGGAGCCCTCGGCCGTGAATGCTTACAGTACTACAGTCAGTGCCCCTGCTGGGCAGGGCGGATGCTGCTCTCACTCCATTCTCAGGGGTTGGTGATCCACCCTCCAGGCCCAAAGGAAACTCTGAAGCAATGATTCACACACAGGGATGTCTGGATTCCACCTGGAGCCACTGGCATTTCCTGTGTGACCTGGCTATCTATTCCCTTTAACCGGAGCGCCAGGGTGCAGCTCTCCCACTGCCAAAGTTCAGAGCCAAGTCAGCCACTAGGAGACCTCTGAGCACCAGGCGCACATGGTGATGGTCCCCCCGGGGCCCTCAGAGGGGTACTCTTGAAGCCCACTCCACAGTCAGAGCAGGCTTAGCTAGAACTTGTGGCTGGGCACAACAGTACTAGCAATGAAAGTAATTCCTTACACTGCCCTAAGTACTAACTATGTGCTGGGTCCGTCCAAGTTTTTCACATGGGTTATCTGATTAATCTTCATCAGCAGACCATCCCATCACCTGTGAGGAGTTCAGGTGAGGGCAGCCTCTCTTTCAGGATGGGGCTGACAGCTTTGTTTGGGGCCTGGACAGAAGCCTGTGCTGAATGAATCATCTGAGCTCTTCTCACATCTGCTAGCTCATTCAACAAACATCTGCAGAGTGCACACGGCATATTGGGGCACGTGTGTGCGTGTTTTCTCTAGGAAATGATGAGGATGGGGTGGGAGCAGTGCTGGGGGTGCCGTGGCCGAGCAGCGTGCCCAGATCCTGGAGGTCAGCCCAGCCGGGAGCATGCATGTCCCCCAGGGAATTCCAAGGGCTGTCTGCAGGTTATAAGGTTCTGTGGCCAAAGAATGTTTCAGCCATGCTAGACTTTGAACAAAGTTCTTTCACAAGAGACTTCTCAGACTGCAAATATGTTCCTATGCCTGGAAAATCTGCAGGAGCAGGGACAGAACTTGCAGCGTGGCCCAAAGTAATGTATAGACAGCGCCTTCACTCATGATGCTTCAGTGGAAATCTGCAGAACATTCTCTGGGAATGGCTTCTCTGACACCTTGTGTCCCAAACTCTGGAGGGTGCCTACTGGGGGAAGCACTCCAAATTTGGTGGAGCTGGAGCCTCCCCTAGGATTTGGTGATGATGCGCACGACGCAGTTTCTGACCCCGAGGGCACTCCTGGCTACGGGGCCATACCGTATGCACCCCCACCCGTCCCCATGAAGCTGCTCACCCGCCCTCGTTCCTTCCAGCACAGTGGAACTACTGAGGGAACTTCAAAGCCAAAAATGAGCTGGCCACACCCCCCGCTCACTGACTCGGAATCTTTTGGGGTTGTGAAGCAGCTGGGTTTTAGAAAAACTCCCTGTGGATTCTCTGTGCTGTTGGGGCTGAGAACCACTGGTTTGGGGGGCATCCCCCATTCCCTCTCCTGGTGTCGCTGCAGGCTCACGAATTAGGAACTTCCACTCCCTTTGAGCACTGGGAAGAGTTCCCTCTGCCACCACCCTCTCTACTCTGCCTAAGAGAAACGCACCTTCCTGATGAGATGGCAGATGTCTTAAATCCCACTGACCGAGTTTCTCAAGACATTAGCTAAGGCATTCAGTATCTCCTCAAATTTGGGACTTCTGGAAATCCAGCTAAGGCCTCTGCTGAAATTCGTAAACCACATGATGGCTATGGCCAAGGCTTTCCTCAGGCCCCAGAGATGGGTGCCCCATCTCTGAAGGTCTCACAAATGAAGGAAGCTTACTGGGGACCCTGTGGCTCCCCTTGCCATGTGACGAGGCAGCTGCTAAAAGGCACAGCTGAGCCTGAGCAGAGAATAACGGCGGCGGACATGGCCAGCGCTGTCTGTAGCCGGGAAGCTTGGGAGCAGCGGGCAACCACAATGCCTTTTCTAGTAACAGCATTTGGTCTTTTTGTGTCTCTTGGGGCAAGAATTCTGCAACAGGAAGCACACATGTGTTTTGGAGCATTCTCCACTGGATGCTTCACCCTGAAGAGGGGACTTGGAACTCCACCTGTGACAGCATCCCCATGTCATCTCTTGGAGACAGCATCCAGTGGAAGGCTCCCACAGCCACATGACAATCAGCAGCCATGTAATGCTGCCAGGCACAGTGAGACTGGAGGCCCCAGAAAATCCCTCACATGAGGTCCGAGGCTCCATGACACCACATGGAGAAGTGTTCTTTCCAAGAGACCAGGTGGCATTACCATACTGTGACTCTTGCTGGAGCTTGGAGCAAGGTGCAGCAGCAAGCCTTACCCCTTCGCAGGGTGCAGGCTGAGTGACAGCATTGCTGGAAATAACACACACTTGCTCTTGATAAATCTAGAAGTAATGGGGAAATAACTACCCTCCAGGGTCCTTAAAGAGATACAGATTGTTGGGATCAGATGTCAGCCCCAGGATCCCAACTTTTGTCCCAAAGGCAACATGAGTGGGGGAAGCACTCCTCATGCCACTGGGTCTGCAAATGCACAGGGGTCCCTGTGCCCAGGGTACCCCTCCATCCTCTCCCCAGGGCTGAGCCATATCAGCTTCAGGACACAGGAACACCCAGAAAAATCAATGATTTCACCATCAGGCAGAGGGAGGGAGTAGCATAGATAACACATGGGTATTACCAGACGCTGGGCTTAATATAAAGAAAGAAAATTTCTTTTTGATCAAAAGAATAAAGTGGGATCTAACCTAGAGAACAAAGACACCCTTAATTTTGGCACAAAAATACAGGATGCCCAATTAAAATCCCAATTTCAGATATACAACAAATGATTTTTTTAGTATAAGTATATCCCAAATATTGCATGGGATATACTTATTATAAAAATTCTTTGTTGTGTGAAATACAAATTTAACTAAGCAGGCTGTATTTTTATGTGCTACATCTGGCAAGAAGGAGGCAGTTCCCAAGGTGTCCAAACACGAGCAGAGCTCACCTGATGGCTTCTGCAATCCGGGTACTCTCCTTTCTCCGGTCACTGGACAACCGGCCAATTAGGTAGGAGTAATCTAGGCCGCTGCAGAACACGCTGCCCACTGCACTGAGAAGCAGCAGTTTGCTGTCATCTGTGGCCGCGTTGCACAGCGCTCGCCGGACCTCCTTCATAATCTGCGGGCAGAGACGGATTTGTGGGGATGGTAAGTGTCTACCTATACACCAGGGGCTTCCAGACCTTGAGCCCGCCAGAGGCCTCACCCTTGAGGGCAGAGCTGAGTGCATCTTCTCTTCCTGTGCAGGAAGACTCTGCTGAATACAAGCCACATCCAGACTAAGCAAAGAAACACCAAAACCAGAGCTGCCCTGCAGCAACCCCCAAGCAGGCAGAGTGCTGAGAAGGTGGCAGTGGGGTCACTGGCCTCAGACTTGGAAGCCTGGCTTAGAGCCATGTAATCCCTGGGAAATCTCTGTAAATCTTCTTCCAGCATTTGCATGTTTAGCCCTTTTCAAGGTGTGAGAAAAAAATTCCTGTGCACAGCCCAGGTAAGTTATGCTAGCCTTCTCTAGAAGGCCAGGTTTAGTTATACTCTTGCTCATCCTTAATTCAACTAAGACTTTTGCATGGCTCACGGGTAGCACGTGGGAAGTGGGCTTTGGCATCACAGCTCCCAAAATTTTCAAGGTGCCAAGGAAGACAACCATCAGACACAGATTCTGTATCCAGCTAAACTATCATCCAAAAGCAAGGGTAAAAATCAGGCATTTTCAGCAAAAGAACATTTACCACTCTTAGACCCTCACTGAGAGAATTTAAAAAGGATGCACTTCAGAAAGAAGGAAACTATATTCAGAAAGAAAAACAGACATGCAAGGAATAACAGCCAACAAAGAAATGTGGTGAATGTGCTGATAAATCAATATAAGAATGACTATAAAATCATCAGACTGATATTGACCAACTGAGGCTGAGGGTTTGCACAAGGGTAGAACTGGGGTCCAGGCGGTAATTAGCGCGTCAGATGAGAGAAGGAATGACGACCGCATGCCAAGCTTCTAGGTCTGGGCGTGGCGGAGAGGTGAGGATGACGTTTAGGCTTCACTATGTGTGCAGAACTTAGGGACAACTTCTTAAAAGTACATGGATTACAATGAATGGGGAAGGGGTTAAAATAAAGAAAGCTCAATCACTCAGTCCAACAGAAGTGAGGGAAGGAGGGAAAAATAAGTGAGTAATTGCAAAAAAGGCACGGTAAGAGAAAACAAGGCATGCACTTGCCTGGGTGGAGCTGAGAGTCCAACTGGGGAGACAATAAGTGAATAGGCTTTTAAGGGATCATTATTAATTTTTCAATAGGCATAATCATAGGGTACAATGGGAAAATATTATGGGAGCCATGTTCTCAAAATTATACTTTTTAAAGAACCCATTTATTAAGCACTTGGAGGTGCCACGATTGTAACAGGTAATTTCCACGTATTTTACTCCAAAAAAAATCCCATCTAGGAGGGAATGGTATCCCAAACTTGCGGGTAAAGCAAGGGAGACTCAGAGAAATGGCATGAAGCTACCCAAGGTCAGCAACAAGAGGCAGAACCACGGTACAAACCTCACCCCCAAATCCCTTCTCTTTCTACCACTCCATGTTGTAGGGTGACTTAAATAATTGGGTGAATTTTAGTGGGGAAAAAAAAATAGGGCTGAATGTCAGTTCAAATGGAGACTCTCCTAGCCTGTGATCTGTGAGGATGGGAGAGGCACTTTCCATTCTAACAGGGTGTCAGCCACAGATTCATTTTGAACATCAAAAAAGCAAAGAGGCCACTATCTCGTGGGTCCTTTAATCCATCTGCCTCCAGAAATAGACACACTCTGAACAATCCACAGACTCTATTTCTCTGAGAGGCAAATAAAAGAAAACCGCGCTGTAAAGACGTGAGCTGCCATTCCGCACACGACTCAGACAGTGGCCTCTCTCTCTGAGGTCACATTTACTTGTCAATTAGTAAAGACAAAATCAAACAAAACAGCCACCTCCTTTATGAATTAAATGGAAAGTAAATTTGTGTTTCACTCGTGCGAGAAAAGTACAAACTATATATTTTTTAATTTAAAGAATGTTTTATCTAGTTAGTATAGCATTCCTTTGCCTTTCTCGTGTCGATAAGCCAATTTGGACTGATGGCTGAAGTTCTATCTCCTTGAAGGACCCCAAATGGTATAACGTACCCGGTTTGTTTCAAGTAAAACATTCTAAAATGATGACTCCCTTGCTCCCTTAAACTTGTCTGCTGCGCCCACATAGCTACCTCTGGATGGTGACTTGCTAGGCTGTAACTGACCAGTGCCCTCACAGGCTCCCGGGTAATGCCTCTGCAACAAACGGTCCAAGACTGCTATGCATTTTGAAGCCCTCAATATGTTCTTGAGATTTACTGCCCTTGTTAGACACTTGCTGGCTGCCACTTGCTCCGGCTGTCAGCATCCACTAGAGAAAGCACAGACCCCCTGCTACTTCTACCTTCGGATCTGCCATGGCTTGGAACCAGATCACCAAATTCATTAGAAGTGGGTTGAAAGGGAGAGTAGACCAGAGTCCCTCTCTCTACTTCATCTTTACTTGCTGAAATCAGTCACCCAGGGCCCATCTCACCTATGACCACCTTCATGAACGCTTTCCCTAATATCCCTAATTAAATACAAACTCTTCCTTCTCCCAACATCACACATGTCCCTGCTACGATGCTTGTGACAAGCTCCCTTGTAGAATGTGAGCATCCTTGCCTCACCCTACCTCCTGCTTGCCAATGATCCCCTCCACGGGAGTCATACCCTTGTGGAAGCCCCTCCCCATGAGTGTAGACCAGACCTCGTGACTCACACCTAACCACAACGTACAGCAAGAGTGACAAGATGTCCCATCCAAGAGGAGATGGGATCCAAAAAGACAGAGCTTGTCTTGGTTGTCCTCTTTGCTCTCTCTCCTCCTTGGAGCTCTCAGTCTGGGGAAGCAGACCATGTCAGGAGGAGCCCATATGGACAGGGGAGCCATAGGACAGGGGACTCATGTCTCTGGCCAGTGAGAACCTGCCAGCAGTGACCTGGGTGAGCTTGGAAGAGGATCCTCTTCCACTGAGCCTTGTTGCAGCCCCAGGCAACAAGTCTTGACTACAGGCTTTGAGAGACAACAAGCCAGAAGCATCCAACTAAGCCATGGATTAGGATTCCTGACCCATAGAAACCGTGAAAGAACGTTCATGGTTTTAAGATTCTAAGTTTAGGGCAATTTGTTATTCAGGAATAGATAATACAATTCCTTAAAAGCTAAAACAGATGAGTAAAATCTGTATGACCCTTGTAACACCTAGTCCAGAACCTCACACATAAGAAAATTTAATAAATGTTTGTTGATTTGAATGAGTGGCACAGTATTTACCTCCTCAAAAAGTTTACAGCGTAATGGGGGGAACTAGACATTTAACAAATTATCACACAAATACATGTACATTAACAGTGGAGGGACACATAGTGCTGGGAAAGCTCCCGAGAGGGGGATATAACCTGGCCAGGGAGCTGAGGGGTGGGGAAGGATCCCGTGGAAATGGTGGTTGAGCTGAGACCTGAATGAAGTACAAGGCCACTAGGCAAGGATGTTTCAGTCAGAAGTACAGGTATATGCAAAGGCCCTGGCGCAGGTGTGAGCATGAAAGAAAGCCAGGCTGACTGAAGTGCAGGAGACGAGAAGGGGGACGTGTGGTACGAGGCAAGGAGGCTTGCAGAAGTGGCAGGTCAGAACACACCAGACTCGCTGGCCACATGAATGGTTTTGATTCTTAATCAGAGCGACTAAGAATCACTGACGTGTTTAAAGTACGTGTGCACACGTGTGTGCGTGTGTGTGTGTTTGTGTGTGTAGAAGGGGTGACTTGATCAGATTTGCATTCCCGGCAGATCACTATGCCCACATTGAGGAGAATGGATTACAGGGTAGGAAAGATGAAAGAGTATGCTTGTTAGCGGGTTATTACAACAATCCAGACAGAATATATGGTCCTGATGGAAACAGAAGAAGGCCTATTAGTGGGCTATTCAAGGATTAAAGTTAATAGGCCTCGGGGGTGGTTGGATATGGTGGGTATGATCAAGAGGGTGTGCGGTGTGACTCCCACATGTCTGGTGTGCTCCCTTGGACAGTGGTGGTGTGGTTCACTGAGGCTGGGAGCACTGCAGAAAACTGGGAGTTGAGAGAGGGCTTGGGGTCTTCTTTTTTTTTTTTAATATTTTTTTTATTATATTATGTTAGTCACCATACAGTACATCCCTGGTTTTTGATGAAAAGTTCGACGATTCATTAGTTGCGTATAACACCCAGTGCTCCTAATGGGGAAGTGGATGGGCTTTTAATCACCAACACTTTGGACAATCTATTTTGCTGGTTCTTTCCTAAAGGCGCATTTTCATCATTTTCCTGGTTCTTTGCTATATTCCAGACAGGAGCAATATTACAACATACCCGCTAGCCTCAGAATCTAGTTAACACACCCCATAATGTATGAATTTCTGCCCATGAGGCCAATCCAACCAATGTCCCACATACAAGTAGAAAAAGAAATTCAATTAAGACACGCGGGGCGGCCTCGTCCCAGTTGCTCCATGAATAAGTAAGACTGGGTCTGCTGGAGGCCATTGAATCACCTCTGCTTCATCTTAACAATGATGGGAACGTCTACCGGACACTTCCTGTGTGCCAGGCATTCTGCGAGCCTCTTTGCGGACATTATCTCTAATCCCACGAGCAAGATATACTGTAACTTCTATAGATGAGGAAGCTCAAAGAGGCAAGTGACTTCCCAAGGCAAGCTAGTGGAGGCAGGATTTGAACCTAGCCCACTAGACTCCAAAATCTATATTCCTCTGCTAACACCTCTTCTTTTCACTGGGATATTTCTTTCAGGCTACTTTACCCAGTTGGCCAGCTTACCTATAGAGTCAATCCACTTTGGGTGTTGAGATGGCTAAAAACACCAGATCAATATTTTTTTCCATTTTCCTCCTGTTCTGTTACTGACAGACACCAATTAGCAATGGAACCCCTAACTCACCAAGCCCTCATCTCAGGAGTTGAGAACCTGCGCACCTGACACCAGTTGGAGGCCTCGCATCTTCCATGGTGAGTAGGCAAGGGTTAACACATAAAGCTATCCAAAGAGACAGGATGAATTGGGGGACTCCACGTTTATTCGACTTGTTGAAGGAAATGCTGTGCCTTTTAAAAGCGTGCTTTTAGGGGGCGCCTAGGTGGCACAGCGGTTAAGCGTCTGCCTTCGGCTCAGGGCGTGATCCTGGCGTTATGGGATCGAGTCCCACATCAGGCTCCTCCGCTAGGAGCCTGTTTCTTCCTTTCCCACTCCCCCTGCTTGTGTTCCCTCTCTCGCTGGCTGTCTCTATCTCTGTTGAATAAATAAATAAAATCTTTAAAAAAAAAAAAGCGTGCTTTTAAAAAGCAGTGAAGTAGACAAAAATCCAAGAAGAGTTGGTCTCGTGCAGATGTTTCACTATGAGCCTAAAATAATGAGGCTTCCAGGTGTATAAACATGTGAAGGGCAGCCTTGGGGGTAAACCACCGAGGTCTATGCAGCAGAGAACCCTGACATGGTTTCTGAAGGTACAAGAGAGAGACCCCAAAACACCATGCTTAGAGGAGGGGCAGCAGGTGACCAGCAGCTCCACAAACCGCAAAGGCTTTAGCTACATCTCTTGCCTTATGGCAATCGTTCCTGACTGTCGCACACAGAGTCCCTTGACGGAACTAGAGTTAATGTAAATCGTAATGATCAGACATGTGATTACGAGTTTGAGGACACAGCACCTCCTCCCCCACCCACGTGCTGGGCCTCCCCGAGCATACCGGATACACTGGGTAATGCCAGACCACCCTGCTGAGCCCAGTCTGGGCAGATGGCCACTCCCCGAATGTGTCCCTGTGGTTAACACACCCCTGTGGTTAAGCCTTGTGTCTTCACTACTGCTGTAGAATCAGATTGTGGGGTATCACAGGACAGGGAAAGGGAGGTGGGGACTTCGCTGTCTTCCATGGGCCAGGCACTGGGCTGAGTGCGAGAAACAATATGGTGGGCACGAGTGGCAAGGGTCCTGCCCCCTGAAGCCGATGGGACGCTAGGCCTAAGTTCTCTAAACCTTCATTGTCTCATCTGTAAGAGGTGGATCGTAAGAATCCTACAACAGGAACGTCCTGGGATAAGCAGAAGATACAAAGCACAAAGAGCCGCTGATAGCTGGCTGGGTCACAGTTTTTGTCATTTACCACTCCGTCGCCCTGTGGCAGGTCGGTCTAGTTGGAGAGGGCTTCTTGGATGAGTCTTTTCCCACATTTGCACCACTAAGAAGCTCTTTAAAAATAGGGGCGCCTGGGTGGCACAGCGGTTAAGTGCCTGCCTTCGGCTCAGGGCATGATCCCGGCGTTCTGGGATCGAGCCCCACATCAGGCTCCTCCACTATGAGCCTGCTTCTTCCTCTCCCACTCCCCCTGCTTGTGTTGCCTCTCTTGCTGGCTATCTCTGTTAAATAAATAAATAAATAAAATCTTTAAAAATAAATAAATAAATAAAATAAAAATATTACTCATTTCTTCATTGCTCCCCCTCAGTACCCCAGATTGTAAATGGTGCTGTCTACGAAACGGCATTAAGTATTCATTGTCTCCCTGTTGTGTTCACCTAAAATATAAGCACGATTAAGCATTAAAAAGGAAAGGTGGAAAAGACAGGTAAAATGGACTTCATCAAAATTTTAAACATCATACATCCAAGGACGCCATCAAGGAAGTAACAAGTCACAGAATGAAAGTGTATTTTCAAATCATACGTCTGATAGAGAAGTCTTAAAACTCAACGGTTAAAAACAATTTTAATAGGCAAAAGAAGTGAATAGACATTTCTCCAAAGGAAACAGAGGGACAGCCAATAAACTCATGAAAAGATGCCCAACATCATTAGTCATCAGGAAAATGCACATCAAAACCATGGTGAAATGCCACCTCACACCTACTCCAACAGCTACAATAACAAGAACAGATAATAACAAGTGTCGACAAGGACAGAGACACTAGAGCCCTCATACATGGCCAGGGGGAATGGAAAATGGCACAGCTGCTGTGAAAAACAGTCCCACAGCTCCTCAAAAACTGAAATACAGAGTCACCATATGACCCAGCAGTTCCACAAGGAGGAATAGAGCCAAGAGCACTGAAAACGTGTTCACACAGAAATTCACGCACAAACGTTTGCAGCGATATTCGTCATAACACAGTAGTCAAAGACGGAACCAAGACAAATGCCCATCACTGAACGACTGATAGACAAAATGTGGCATATCCATACAAGGAAAGGAAGGAAGCATGGACGTGTGCTACCCCATGGATGAACCTTGAAAACATCATGTTCGGTGGAAGGAGCTGGTCACAGACCACATACAATACACTTCTATTTAGACAAAATGTCCAGAATGGGCAAATGTGTAGAGACAAAGTAGATCTGTGGTTGCTGGGGTCTCAGCAAGGGAAAAGGGGGAGGGGATGGCAATGGGCATGGGGTTTCCTTTGGGGGTGATGGAAATGTGCTGGAACGAGATCGTGGTGATAGTTACATGACCTTGTGTACCTCAAAACGGTACGTTAAAAGGGTGATATGTATGGTAGGTGAATTCTGTCTCAATTGAAAAAAAAAGCGGATTCCTTCCAAAGCAAGGAAATTTGGCATGCTTGCAAAAGCCCAAGATACGGTGTTTGGGGTCTGGGGCTGCCCTCTGACTAATTCTGAGACCCAGATCGGTTTTCTGAATCTCTCCATTTACTGGGGTCTTCCTCTGTAAAATGGGATAGTATCATCACCTGGTCATAAAGATCAAATGGAGAATGTATATGAAGTGATTAGCACGTGTGTCCCAGAGTCAAGTCTGCATGTGTGTTGGCTATTGTCATTGGCTCCTGATGCAACAAAGAGAAAGCCAGCGCCCCCTTCCAAGTGAGAAGTCCTCCCCAGCCAGACCCTCCCTGCAGGTGCCCCATCTCTCACCTCGGGGGTCAGTGCGTTGTTGTCCGAGGTCTGGCTGGACAGCAGGATGTGTGTGAACCCCTCTTCCTTCCGCACGACAATGTCCCGAAACCTACAGTTGCTTTCGTTCTGTCGGACGCTGTACCTGAGCCTCTTGTCAAAGACATAGTCCTTCTCTGCTTCCAGCTTCCTCTTCACAGGGCTGTGCAGGTTTAATCCCCCGTTGGTCAAAGCAGAACCTTCCAAAATCAGACAACCAAAGTGAGAAGCTGACACAGAACAGCCACACGAGAGGGTGATCACAGAACGTTCAGACTGGATGTGGCTGGGACCTCCGTGCACCCTCTGTTCTTAGGTGGAGAAGGGCCCAGGACTTAACTGCTTCATCTCCAAATCTGAGCTAGGACAGAGAGTGCTCTCTGCGGAGGGCCCCATAGGACCCTCAATCCCCCTCCCACACTTCCACCGGGGAGCCTCCGCCTCGGCTCATGTGCGTTCAGCAGCAAGGAACCCGCTACTCTGAAAACTGATGGCCACAAAACAAAACCAACCAACCAACCAACCAAAACACTGCAGCTTTATTCATAATCACCAAAACCCAGAAGCAACAAATATGTCTTTTGCCAGGGGAATGAATAAACAAACAGGTCCGTTCATATCGTGGAATATTATTCAGCTATACAAAGAAATTCGTTATCAAGCCACGAACGTACACAAGTGCAAGTGCAAGAGGCCAGTGTGAAGGGCTACGCCTGGCACAATTCTAACTACACACGATCAGTCAAAAGATCAGGTTTCCAGGGATCGGATAGAAGTGGACTTGAAACGTGAAATACAGGGGATTTTGAGGGCCGTGAAACAACTCTACAGGAGACCACGATGGGGAGTGTGAGACATTAAGCATCTGCCAAAACTCAAAGAACTTTGCTGCACAGACAGTGAAGCTTAAAGGATGCAAATTAAAATAAATAAATTTACGAGACTGGGGGACTCCAAGGAAGGCAAGAAGCATGTTATCAAAGAATCGAACTGTATGACCAATGTGTGAAACAACCTCACTGAAGAGGGTGGGAGGCCCTCAGCACCTCAGAAACTCTAGGAATGACCGGAGTCTATACAACTAAAGGCAAGACAGCCCATAGAGAAACCCTGTGCTGCAGCTGGCAAAGCCCATTCCCATGGGGGTGGGTGAGAGTTCAGAATTCTGACACTATTATCCACGTGTGCTGGAAGTGAACGGTTAAATGAATGGACGGCAGATGGATGGCAGAGAAGCAACGCTTCTCACCACTGGAGTGGGAGTTTACAGGTAAGTCAGGGGAGGGGGCGTTGAAGGGTCCGTGCGGCAGTGGGTTCAGAGTGGGAGACATCAGGATGAACTCATGCATCTATAACACAGATACAGAGTTACATTCGGACATAGTTACAGGTACGTGTGCATACACGTGTATTTCCTCCATCTGTCAGCTGAGAGGGCCCAGAACCATTGACACCCCAACAGCAGCGAGCACACCGAGGGCCCAGACGTTGGTTTCTGATACCATTCTCAGTAAAAGGAACCAGGACTCCCTGAAGAAAAGGCGGATTCCAGGTCTGGGGCAGGAAACACACAAGATAAGCTTGTGGTGGCAGAAAGGAAGGAAGTAGTAAAAAAATAAAAAATAATCTCTGCAGTGAAAAGAAATGTCAAAAGGACAGAGGAGACAACTGAAAGAGCTCCCAATGGCCAAAGGTTGAACAACGTGAGCAACACAATAGACTAGAATTGCGTTATAACTGAAAATATAAAATCAATACCTGTGAGTCCATACTGATGTCAGTAAATGATCAAATTCATAAATAAAAGGGGGAAAAGAATGCAGAAGAATTCCAGTTTCTGTAGATTCCCTGCCCGCAGGGAGGTGAAGCCTAAGTCCCCACTCGTTAAGTGTGGGCTGAGCCGGTGATTCCTTCCGCACAGCACAGCATGGAAAGTTGGGGGGCGGGGGTCGTAACTGGGTGGTGGAGAAACCCGACTGGGGCAGATGGAGAAGCCAAAGCCCCCTCAGCCAGGTGACAGGGACCAACATCAACAGTGATGAGTCACAGTAATGGTGTGTGCCCTCAACACGATGTGTGGTCTTCCTCCCAAAAACCTACAACCCCAGTCTAGGCCTGAGAAAAAGATCAAACAAATCCAAATCCAGGGGCACTCTACAAAATAGTTCATCAGTACATTTCAAAACGGTCAAGGTCATCGAAAACCAGGAAAGTAGGAGAGACTGCCAAAGCCAGAGGAGCCTAAAGAGACATGACAACTCACTGAAATGTGAGATCCTGGATGGGATGCTAGAACAGCCATTAAGCAAAAACTAAGGAAACCTGAATAAAGTTAAGGGCTTTGGTTAATGACAACGTATCATGATTGGTTCATCAACTGTAGCAAATGCACCACTCTAAACATAAGATGTTAATAACAGGAGGGAGCAGATTATGGCATATAGAGAAATTCCCTGGATGACCTTCCCAGTATTTCTGTAAGCCTAAAACTGTTTTAAAAAGTGAAGTTCTTTTTATTTTAAAATTAAGTGAATAATAATTTTTTTTTAAGACCCCACAAAACAGTTCTCAGGCAATTCCGACATGCAGGCAGGTCCGAGAACCTGGACCAGTGGTTTTTACACTTGAATGTACATCAGGATCACCTGGAGAACTGTTAAAAAAATCCACCTGCTGGGCCCCACCCCAAACTGCTGCTACTGCTTCAGCAACCAGGCTCTGAGAGCCAGGGTCCAGACAAACCAGGGGGTCATCCAACACCAGGCGCCTCCCTGAACCCCAGGTGAGCCCTCTTCGTGAATGCTGGTGAAGGTCTGAAGATCTTGTTGAGTGTCCCCATTTCTGCTGCGGGTGGTGGGTGACTACCCCATGCAGAATGGAGCTGCAGGGAGGTAGGAGGAGGGGGTACAAGGAAACACAGAGAGGACTTACTACCTATTAGAGCCTTTCATTTAGTTTAGAGCAGGGATGCTGGAACCCAACCAGAAGCTTGGGAAGCCCAAGGGAAGCCTGAAACCCAACCTGCCCCCTAGATGGGAAAATTACTGTGTGGACAGAGTGAACACGCCCTGTTGGCTGATCCTCTGAGAACAGGTTATAAGCATCAAGAAAGAGGACACAGTAAGCAATGAATGAATGGTGGCTCCTACTTGCTTTATAATAACTATTGCCTGGCTCAGCACAAAAATATTCCGGCAATATTTTCCTGCATGAACCCTGTCTCCCCAGCAATACTGTAAGCATCTTAAGGGCAGGATCACTGTTAGACACAACATAGCCCAGCATAATACCTGTGCGCCAAGAAGTCCATGGGAATCATTCCTTGGCCCCTGGAGCCTTGAGTCACCCTGGGGGTGGACTCGGGTCCTCACTTAGCCTCGTGGGTCTCAGAATCTCAAGAACCGAGTCCAAGGCAGGGAAAAGGAAATGATTCCCCGGACAGACCCCTCCTCCTGCATGCTGGGTCCCCACCCAGGTGAGCACAGAGCCACAAAGTGGCACAGAAGCAGCAGGGCCTGTGTCGTCGGACAGCGTCCTTGAAGCCTCCTCCTTTCGTACTTTTCCATTACTCAAAGCAACTGGGCTTTGTCAAGCCCCATGATGCGGGTAAAATGATTCAATGAACTCCGGAAAGTAAACTCGAGCATTTAATTAAAAGGCTGGTGTAGAGGGAGCTGTTTCTTCAGGGTTAACCTCAAAACCTTCAGCTCTTCGGAAGCACTTCCTAATTGGAGCTGGCCGGGGTTTCTGCAGCAGCCCGGGCAGATCCGTGCCCTGGCCTTGCCGGCAGAGGTTAGGGCGTCGTAGAGCTGCTCTCGGAGGGCACTGGCTCTCGCCTGTGAGAAGTCAGAAGCTCGGGGCTTGTACACATCAGCGCCTTCCGGGTCTGGGAAAGCTTTGACCGAAATCCTCCTGCCCCCTCCCCCAACCAAGTCAAGGTACTAATTAACAATTTAATGAGAGAGGAGGACAGGAGGCTTACCTTTTGTGAACAGTTCTACAGGTTGTCTACAAATTTCTCAACAGTCCTACGAAACTGCCTGTCTCTGTCTATTTTGCAGGTAAGGAAAAATGAATAACTGGCTGGAAGTCACAAAGATTTTAAATGGTGGGACTTGGGTTGGAGTCAGCTCTCCCTCATTTTATTTATTCATTTGAAATATGATTATCTATCACCTCCTATGGGCCGGCTGGATGCTAGGTGATGGAGATCCAACAAAAATCAGAGAACTAAGGTCCCTGCCCTCACAGACTATGCTTCGGGTCAAGGAGATCAAAAGTCAATAAGTAAACTATTACCTAAAATTGGGACAGATGAGAAAATATCGAGGGATGTGACAGAGAACAACGGGAGTGGGGTGTCTCTGAATTCAAAGCCTGTGCTCCTTCTGCAAGAGCACAGGATAAAGCAGCCCGCAAAGGACCATCTGACCCCATAAACCACAAAACTACCTGAGGAAAACAGACGGGTTTATTCTCTCTCAGGACCCTGGGCTCCCACCTCTGATGGTGCCTTGCAGGGTGCACCATCTCTGGGCCCACATGAGGAGGAGAGCCTCCTTGAGGGCCTGAATTCACATCTGCACCAAAGCAGCTAACATGGGCCCTGCATTTTAGGAGATTCCGAGCAAAGCTGCTCCCCAGAGCCCCTCAGCACCTCAGAGATACTGGCCTCACACCGAGCTGTCCTCAAGTCTCTCCCCCTCTGTGGCATTGTGCTTCCTGAGACTGTGGCAGGCTTACCGGGAAGACACCATGGGAAACAGAACATGCTGGAAGCATGGAAGCTGAGGGCTCTGCAGCCAGTCAGCGTGGAAATTCCAGCCCTGTGTTTGCTAACTGGGAGAAGCTTGGAAGCCACATGAGCTCTTGAGCATTAGTCTCCTTGATAACAAGATGGGGCTGACAGGACCTGCTTTTCAGGGTTGCTTTGAGTTCAGTTAAAGAACCAACAGGGGATTAGCAAGTGCCTAGCTCATCCTAGGCGCTCCACAAACGTTAGCTGAAGGACCCCAAGTCATTCCAAAAAAGAGGAATTAACTGGTGAGCCCTGCTCCTCCTCCCAGCCTCTAAGCCTGAGGCATAGACCCAGGCCAGGATGTGGCATTCCAGGCACAGAGAGGACTGACAGCCCTGTGAGTCCATAAATCAGGGGGAAACCCAAGAACGGGCCAGACTTCAGACCCCCACACTCCCTCTCATGAGCTACAAGCCTGGGCGGCTCACTCACCCACCTTCTGTGCCCCTATTACCCAAGTGTGATTCGGGAAAAAACATTCCTGCCTCACAGGATTGTTGCCAAGTAAAGGAAGTGATGGTGGCCGCATTCCTGGGACACAGAACAGTTTCCTTCCTTCTTTTCCCTTCAAACCTTCCCACATTCCTTCCTTCGAAGTAAGTACAAAGGAGTATCTGACGTTAAGAAAGTTCCATAAAATCACATTCTGACACAGCCCCTCTGCTCCAAACACGCGGAAGTGGCAGATAAATACTGGACTCACAAACAAGATAATCATCTCTGTGCGTGAGAGGCAGAATGTCGACACAAAGCACTACGTGGAGCGCTGGGCAGGAAGCACACTCAAGGGTGGCAGAGACCAGTGTCCCACACAACACAGGAGAGGGGACCCAGGCCCAGGGCTTGACCCTGGGGGGTGGCACGAGGCCCCCTCCGTGAAGGCAGGACAACAATAAGGAAACCACCTGCTGCCCACGGTCACAGCTTTGTTGGGAGCTCCGGGCCAGGTGGAGGCAAACACGAACTATCAGAGAGGGAGGCGGGGAGAGAAAGCAAACAAAATCAAAACACAACTTTCCTTCTTAACATGAGCCTGTTACACCAAAATTCCAAAACCTGAAGACATCTAAGGCTTAGAAACCTAGCCAACAAAATCAACACTTGTGACATGAATTACTCCAAAGAAGATAAAATGAGCATCATGGAACAATCTGACAAGGACTTTAAAACAGGAATGTTTCAAATGCTCAAAGTGACAGATACAAGAAAAAAAACACATTCATTGAAAATAAGAAGAAATTCTCAAAAACAGAAGGAAAAAAAATAAGGGTGGGGGTAAGGTAAAGAACAAATGAGAAGAAAAATGGCAAATGGGAGAAAAATATTTGCATATCACAGATAAAAGACTAAGATCCCCAAATTGTAAGAAGTTTTAAAGACAAGTCAGAAGGACCCACATTCCTCCTTTAACGAAGAGTAGTCAGAAGATATGGGCAGGCACCCACAAATATTACATGAAAATAGCCCTTAAGCACAAAACCTCAACCTTCTTTGATAATGCAAATTAAAACCCAAAATAATGGAGTAAGATTTAAAACTATACTGAGATACCATTTCTCACCCACCCGCTTGGCAAAAGTTCAAAATCCTGACGCTATGCTCTGCCAGAGAGGATGTGGGGAGTTGGGCATTCTCTTAATTGTGGGTGGAAGGCAAAATGGCATAACAGCAAGGAAGGGAATTTGGCAACACGTGACAGAACTGTTTATGCACTTACTCTCAAGCCAGCAACCCAATTCTAGAAATGTGACATCAACATAAACCTCTAACAGGACAAAAATATATGTGCCTACGATGACTCTTTACAGCACTCTATGCAATTGCAAAATATTGGAAACTATCCGAATACCCAAGCATGGGTTGGGGACATAAACTAGGTACAACCACACAATGGAATACTACGCAGCTATGAAAAGGAATGAGCACGGTCTCTGTGAGCTAACAGGGCGTCGTGTCCAAAATATATCTTCAAGTGGAGAGAGACAAGGTGCAAAAGTACTTTACGTTTGGTGTAAGAAAAAAACGGAAAGAGCTACATCTGTTTTTTTTTTTTTCCAGAAAGAAACACAGGAGGAATACACCAGAAGAAGATGAAACTGGTTATGCAAATACAAGTGGGCACAAGCAGTTGGCAGGGAGAATAGAGGAGAAGGGGAAGGGGAGAGATGACACTGTTCTCAGTGCATCTGTCTGTTTTAAGTGCTAGAAGTATATTAAAGCATGTCAAGAAAATAAAATCAGGGAGGATGAAGAAAAATAGACTGAATGCAAACAGAAAGAGAAGAATCTAATCTAATCCTATCATAAGCACAATGGGGGAGGGTAGAGAACCAATACAAGTAACCTTTGAAAGCAAAATTATGACTTACATACCCTCAAACAAACCCTGAACTTTCCCTAGTGGATTTGTTTTCATAGTGGTTGGCAGGGGGCAATTCCAGAATTATTTTATAGGCAGGATAGGGTTGAGCAAATAAGTAAATGTGTGATATTGTGGAGAGACAGGGTTCTCTCAATGGAATAAGGGTCAAACAAATACGGAATGGGGAAGGCGAGGAAGAAATCAGTGGGACTGGAATGGAAGAAATTTGGACTATAATAGGAAAAAATGGAATATGGATCATAGATTATTACATCAATGTTAAGTTTCTGAAATTTATAACTATACTGTGTTGGCTTAAGAGAGTATCCTTTTTCTTAGAAAATACCCATACTGAACGTTAAGGGGTAAAGAGGCAGGATATATGCAATCCGTACTGAAGTGGTTCAAAAAAGAATAATAATCTGTATATAACTTGTATAATCATTTATACATAACTTATGAGTGTGTATGTATATGAGTCTATATCTAAACATATATATGCACATACATATACATAAACATATGGAGAAAGAGAGGCCAAACATATAAAATGTTAAAAAAAAAAACCCAGTGAATGTGAAAAGAGCCTCTTGACAATGTTTTCTGTAAGTTTTAAATTACTTTAAAACAAAAAGTCAAATACACTTTAAAAAACAAATATCCTGCAAATAAGAATCAAACTAAAATTCCATTCATGGGATAGCTCGAAGAAAATAATATTTGAAGGGGTAATCACTGAGTATTTTCTAGAACTTAAAAAAAAAGGCAAGTTTTTAGTTTGAAAGAGCACTCTGGTTCTTAAGCAGACGAAGAAACAAATGATAGTGAAACTGCAGAATGCCACAGGTAAAGAGATCTTCAAATGTGGTCTGGAGGGGGAAAAAAAATCACATTATCACAAAGGGTTGACAGACTGATAGCAACAGGGACAGCACTGGCCTGGGAAGAAAAAAGAACTTCTGCCATTGGAATACTGGGAAAACAAGTGTCAACCAAGACTTTTATACCCAGCTAAAACAGCATTTAAAGGTCTGAGTAAATGGGCATTTTTCAGACACCCCAATGCCAACAGCATTTATCTACCAGAGTCTGAAGGAATTACAAAGAGAAACTTCACCATATAAAACAGTTAATTCAGAGGAAGACATAGGACTCAACAAACAAAGTTGGTCTTAAAAAATGTCAATAAATGATATTATGCAGCCACCAAAAAAAAAAAAAAAAAAAGAAAGAAAGAAATCTTGCCATTTGCAATTACGTGTTTGGAACTAGAGGGTATTATGCAAAGTGAAATAAGTCAGTCAGAGAAAGGCAATTATCATAAGATCTCACTGATATGTGGAATTTGAGAAACAAGGCAGAGGATCATAGGGGAAGAGAGGAAAAAATGAAACAAGATAAAACCAGAGAGGGAGATGAACCATAAGACACTCTTAATCTCAAGAAACAAACTGAGGGTTGCTGGAGTGAAGGGTGGTGGGAGGGATGGGGTACCTAGGTGATGGACATTGGAGAGGGTATGTGTGGTGGGGAGCTCTGTATATTGTGTAAGACTGATGAATCACAGACCTGTACCCCTGAAACAAATAATACATTATATGTTATTTTTTTAAAAGCCTAAATAAATAAATAAATAAAATACCTTCTGGATTCTAAAAAAAAAATTAAAAATAAAAATAAAAATAAAGTATAAAAAATTTCAATAAACGAAAAATTTTTTCAGAAATGTAATCACTCACTACAAAAATAATAAATACTATCTCTGGTGTTTAACAACATTGGGTGTTCAAAACAAAAACAAGATGTCCGATGAGAATTTAAGCCAAGTGGTGTCCTCCTTGCTATATTCAATAGGAGGACATCCTATTTGTTTGAAAAGATTCATAGTTCAGTATGTATGCTAAAATTTAAGAATACAAATATAATATGTGGCTGGCTTCTAAGTCAGCCCATTGTGAGGGAACCTATAAAATGTACAGTTCATTAACAAAGCTTCAAAACTTCAGGGAATGGGGATGAGAGAAGGAGCAGAGAAACAGAAGGCAAAATAAAAGAAAAAAATCCAAATATATTAAAAATTGCATTAATCTGAGAGAAGATTAGATTAATATATTAAAAGATAGAGATGACCCGATTAAACCAAAGATGAAAGAATTCAGGTGAGTGAAGGATTCCCTAAGGAGAGACCCTTAAAGACAGAAAAAATCAGCTCAACTCAGCTACAGGGAGGAGGAAACCGGGCCAATCAACTGAGAAATGGAGGGACAACTCCAAAACTATCAAGAAATGGCGTGCACCTGTCAATGTGCAGGAAGGAAAGGTGTGTCAGGAAATGCACTGCAGTTTGTAAGACACACAAAGAGAAATAGAAAAACATGGGAAGCTGCCCTGGGATGAGGAAAGGCAGAGGTAAATGGCTGGAGGGGGCCAGAGAGGATGGCACGGATGAGCTGCGGACCACAGAAGACTTCTACCACACGGTATCAGCTTTCAAGAAACACATCCAGTCCAGGCAGGGATCGGAGTCTGTGCCCATTTTCCCTACCAAGACCGTGTCAAACCTCAGGCACAGAAGGTCATAGGGAGGAAGGAAGGGAAAGTTCAGGCAGATCATCAGAGGATGCTATCCCCAACTGAGGGATGCACTGTCCATGCTATTGCCATACTTAAATGGTCTTTCTCAGGAACTCGGGCAACTCTGGTCATCATGGGCAGTGGGGTTAGGAGAGATCTCTACACCTGCCCAGAACCATCCAAAATGGAGACTTTAGGGTCAGTACAGCCTCGTCTTCAAGGTCCTTTCTCTCAACGGCTCACCATATGCAATACCTATATTTTGTTGGGTACTTAGTAGGCGATTCACATAGCTTACCTCCTCCAATGCTACCAACAACCCTGTAAGACACAATTTTATCCCCATTTTAGAGAAGACTAAACCAAAAGCCAAAGTCATCATGCCATCAGAAAGTGCCAGGATAGGGTTTAACATCCAGCATCTTGATTTCAAACTTGACGCTTAATTCAAGCACCAACGCTCAAATCTAATACTAGTCTTGGGCCCTCCCACTGGTGTTGGCTCTACTTTTCTTCCTAAGAGCCCAATCTTTACTAAACAGGGCAGGAAGGAAAATTCGGATGTTACACCTGGACCGGTGTCGTGTGATGCTATTACCAAGCCAAGCTCATTTTGCTGTGTTATCATCTGTATATCTGCTTGATAACCCCACTGAACTCTTTGGAGACAAGCCTGAGAGTTACTCACTTCTGCGTCTGCAGGACTGAGCACAGTGTCTGGTAAACAGCAACTGCTGTACAAAGGGCTCATCGGGGAAATGAATGAGTGAAAAACAAATGGAGCAACTCCATTGCACCACGGGCCAACTTCATAATTAACAGTCCTGACGTTGGGACGCATTCCATGTTCACTTCCCAATGTGCTGGTCACACTCCCACAACTTTGTATTAGCCCCGTGCATGAAAACATTTGTTTTCTGAAATCAGGCTCATCTTACACCTAGATGACTCCTATCAAACTGGCCCTTCCGCCTCATGACAGCCGAGCGAGATCTCACCTCTCAGAGATACCCAAGGAGACAGCGCAGTGTCAGTGCTATGAATTTTCCTTCCCTTGCACAGAAAGTAGTAACACCATTTGTAGTCTGAGCCATCAGAACACAGAAGGAAGAGGTCAAGTGACCGGAGTCCCTCTCTGTCCTGGAATGCCCGTGTGCTAAAGGTCTCGCCCGTCTCAATGCAGCTCTGCTGTTACCTGGTTGGGAAGTCTTCCAGAGCAGCTCATCCCTCTTCTTGCAGCTGTATGGACATCCTTCTTCTTTTACAGCCTTTACTCTACCTTCCACCATTCATTCAGCACACAATTAGGGAGTGCCTATGAGATGCCTGGCACCTGGGACACGCTGATGGGCAGAAACAGACAAGGATCCTGCTTTTCAACAGAAAGTACTGTCATGATGGAAATGTTCTATGCCTTCACTGCCGAATACAGTAACCAGTACTTGCATATGGCTATTGAAATTTTAAACTTTTTGTTTCATTTTAATTAACTGAAATCTCGCCACACCTGACTGGTAGCCACCATCTTGGACAGTGCAGGTCATCATGCTGCAGGATAATGATCTTGCATACCTTGCAAATCCTGATGTACCTTTTCTCGACTGTCTGACTCCCTGCTCACCCTTAGATAGAGTCATAAAGACAAGGGCTGTGTTGGTCATTATTAAATCTCCAGGAGCAGTGCAGCCCAGCACACAGAAATGGCTCAGTCATTCCTGCACGCAATCAATGAGCGGATAAAGGAATAAGTGTTAGACGTATAATCAAAGACCTACAGAAGTTTCCATTTCCTGACCGAAGGAGAGGGAGTGAGAACAAGAGGCCAGAGAGCAGGAAAGGGGTCTGCTTCTGGCCCCATGGAAAGATGCAAGCCCAGGAATCACCCGTCCTGCCCATTCGCCCTACTATTCTAGTCGTGATCAGTGCCGTGGGATGCAGATTGATTCACAGAGAAAAGGGAGGGCTGGGACCACCTTAAGGGCAATTCACACTGGAGCACCTTCAGCTGCAAAGTATGGCAGAGGGGTGGGTGGTAGGGAGGCTTAAAATAAACAAAAAAGAAGACTCATCAGTTCCAAGGTTGAGCGAAACTATCACTTTGTTGACTGCAGGGTTCGGGTTTTCCAGCTGCAGTTCTTAGAAGAGAAAGTGATAGTTCTTGTGCATGAGAGCCATTTCCTGGTCTGTGGTTGACTCACCCAAGATCCCTAAAGCGTTGTGGACGGTTCTGAGAGCACCCCGAGATGGGAAGGCGGGGGTGGGGATAGGGGGTGTAAGGTTTACACGTCCAGTGCGTCGGGAGGAATCAGACTCAGCAGTCAGGGACGGCACCGTCTTTCAACAGAAGCATGGCTGGGCAGTCAGGATGTTCAGGGTGTGGGGGGACTGAAGTTGAAAAGACACCCTCCCCCCTGTCACTGCACCCACTAGTGTCACAAAGAGATCAAAGCACCCAACCTGCACCTGAACTCAATACGTGTGTGGTTATTTCACGGCTGGTCACTGTCCCAGCCCCTAACTGTCCCCGAGTACAGAATCCCTGAATTCAAGAGCAAAGCCCAAATTGACAAATTTTTAAAAATCACACTTAGTCGTGTTAGCCATTATCTGGCATGTTATAATGATGCCTCCTGACATGTCATGAATTTTAGGAAAGCTGAGGTTCCAACATTACTTAGAATTGCCAGGAGGGATAGATCGTACAACTTATGCTTATCGTCAGATGACTTAATGTTTTAAACAGGAGAGCAAAGCACAAATCCAACATGTAAAATAACCTGATTAAAAAAAACTTTTTCCACAGGTCAAATCATGTCTCCTGTGCTAAATCCCTTCCAGGGCCATGCCAACCCTCAAAGCACTATTGCGCCAGAATCCTAGACCACAGAGAGGCTCCCTAGGGTCTTCAAAGTGCAAAGTGACTTGGTTTAAAATCCATTTTCTCGCAACTAATGTATCATTGAACATTATATCAAAAACTAATGATGTACTATGTGTTGGCTAATTGAATTTCAATAAAAAACTTAAAAACTAAAATAAATAAATAAATAAAATCTGTTCTCTCATCTTCTCTTGCTGTGGCTCCACTCCCAAACTCTGTGGCTGGTCTCACCTGTCTTCCAACCTGAACTCACTCCTGCCCCTAAAACACCCTCCTCCCAGGATGACTTGAAGTTCTCTGAAGCTGCCTGCACTTTCCCGCCCCCAGGCCATTGCTTCAGCTGTCCCCAGGTCCCTGAATGCCATTTCTCTCAACCTTCACACGGCAGATCCTCAGGGCCACCTGCAAGATTTCTCTTCCAGGCAGCTGTCCCCTCCTCCCCGAGCTCCTGGGCATGGCCCACCGTCCACCACAGGGCCCCCCGTAGCCATCTGTCTGCACCCTGAGTTCTCAGCATGCTCGGCTTCACAGCTGGTCATTTGGGACCTTCTGATCCCTTCATTGGCTTCATTTAGCTTGAAGCTCTCTGGAAGACCAGGCCAGTTCCCAGCACACAGTGGGCACAAAGTCAATGCCTCTTTAACTGAATTATAGAAAAAAATAATGATCTCGAGAACCTAAAGAAAAAGAGAGAGAGAAAGAAAAAGCATTTTCAAACATGATATAGCTCTCGTCTGAGCTCTCAGATAACCCCATCCCTCAGGAAGCAAAACAGCAGCAGTTAAGAATGTGGGTGTGAGGTCAGACCCACCGGCTCTGAATCCTGGGACAGCCAAGTACCAAACAATGGGCCCCAGGTATTTCACCTCAATATGCCTCAGTTTCCTTCTCTGTACAATGCGGAGACAGAGAGGCCCTACATCCTGGATTAACTGAGTTACTATGTATACAGAGCTCATAGCATGGGCTCAAGAAATCAATGTTGGCTGTTTGGGTATGGTACGGAAATTTGGTATGGTTGATTAGTCTTTTCCTCATTTATTTGTTCTCTTCCCTAAACTGTGAGCATCTTGGGTTCTTCATCATTATATTCCCAGAACACAGCACGCAGAGACCCACTTCCAGGTACACAGCGCCTGGCTTCTAGCAGTAACTAAATGTTTGAGGTACACATGTGGCTTATTGATGATGTTTGAAGTGGATATTATATATTTTCCACAAATCTTAATAAGATCCAGTGTCTTGGTGCCTGGGTGGCTCAGTTAAGCATCTGCCTTCAGCTCAGGTCATGATCCCAGGGTCCTGGGATCGAGTCCCACATCAGGCTCCTTGCTCAGCGGGGAGCCTGCTTCTCCCTCTGCCTCTGCCTGTAGCTCCCTCTGCTTGTGCTCTCTCTCTGTGTCAAAAAAATAAATAAATGAAAATCTTAAAAAAAAAAAAAAAAAGATCCAGTGTCTACTGTCTAGAACATTCTTCCTTCTCCTCTTTGCCTGACCACAACTCCAAGCAACCTTTGGGTCTCAGATTAGATGCTGCTTCCACCTGGAAGTTACACCTCTAACCTCCTCCTTCTGGCGGCCCCTCCCTCACGCACGGCGCTCCCACATTACAGGGCGCTGCAATGTTTGGCTGCTGCCTGGGGTTTTCCCTGCAAGAGGCTGAGATGGGCAAGGACCACACCACCTCTCACACACTGCTGGAGCCTCAGCACCCGACACCATGTCTGGCACCCACAGGTGCTCAGCGAACCTGGAGCCAGCTGCTTCTCTTTCCCACCAAGCGAATGTGAGGAGGTGCAGGAGGGAAGCCAGGCCAGCAAGAGGACATCTTGTTCAAACTCCAGGAACACAACACAGATTCACCCTTCTCCACTGTGGAGAAATAGGAGGGAATCAAGAAAGAGGTTGAAGGTGGAAAAAAAAAAAAAACAAGCACACCCGATCTCTGTATTAAGAGAAGAAAAAACACACCTGAGTTAGGAGTCTCCAACCCAGTATCGTTGTCACCAAGATGGCAGGGAGAAGGCTCAAGATTCTGACTTCCATCAAGGGTGGGAGTGACAGGGTTGGTCATGCTCCCACCCAGAAGTGAGCCTCCCAAATCGGCCTCACTGGTTTACACAAACAGAATGAAAATCCGTATCCCAGTGTCCATGAAAAAGCAGCAGGGCATCTGCAGTAGGGTCAAAAGCATGCCTTCGAGGAGAGCAGGAGGAGGCCCCGTAAGCACCACAGTCTAACAACGGGGAAGGAGAGACCAGCGCACTGCGCGCTGTGAGCCAGGCCCCCACCATTCAATCCTCCGTGGTAGGTACAGCTACTCCCAGAGCACTTGCCTAGAGTCACCGGCTCCACAAGAGGCAGAGTCTGTACTTGACTCACAGACCCTCTGTCTCCAAGGCCGCCCCTGCCTCGCTGCCTCCAGAGTTTACCGCAAGTTTAAAGGAGACATCTAATCCTTTCTGCAACTGGGATTTCTATTAAGGAGTCCACTGCATGTCTCTTCCATAGCAAAGGACTACACAAAACACAGAAATGCAACCCAAATGAAACGCACGCCGAGAAATGGATCTGTAGTACCCTCAAGGGCGGTGGGGGGGGGCAGAACCAGGGGCGGTGGAGGGGGGAGCCCAGGCGTTTAATTAAAAGCCTGTGAGACAGCGTGAATATTAAGAGAGAAGAAGCGTAGCAAGTAGGGCCCTCACGGCAGATGGTGAAAACAACTGTCAGACAGACAAGGGAAAGGGGATCCTTTCGTTGCTGCCGCAAAGAACCTGACAAAACATTAGCTCTCAATGTCAGGACCCCAGGAGCAGAAAGCGCAATGTGAGAAGGCGGGACAGCCCAAGGTGGAGGTGACGCTGACATAAGTGAATGGGGGCTGGACCTGGCACGGGACCCACATCTTACAGCAGCAAGGGATTCTCACTTTCTCTCTTTTGTCCATTCATGCATCCACTCCCTTATTTGGCAGGTGTTTCTTAAGCACCTACTATGGGCCAAGCACTGAGAGGTGCTGGAGACACAGCTGTGAGCAGAAGAGGGACCAAGCCTGCCCTCATGCAGCTCAGGATCTCATGGAGTGAGGGAAGCAGAGATCACCCACGTGATCAGGTTGTGACACTTACACACCGAGGGACGTGCTGTCGGTGAAGAAATACTGCTCGATGCGTGCAAATAGACTGGACACTGACCGACATGGGGAATCGCTGTTTGAGTGAGCCACAGACGAGGAGAGGTCGACTGCCCAGGCGAGGGCTGGTGGGAGGGGAACACACACGCAGGTGTGGACAGGGCACAAGGCAGGCCGGATTGGGCAGGCTTCACAGGCCCTGCTGAGCATGGGCTGTGTGAAGGACTTCCTCAGCCTCTTCCAGAAAGAATCCAAAAACACCCTCCTATTGCAGGCTCCACCTGTCTGCTTCTCTGGCCAACCCTGACAGCCCAGGGAATCCCCTGGAACTTTAGCCTCCCCTGGGGGGTAGACTACAACTGGCTGGACTGCCACATTCCTTGTGATATGGCTCCAGGCACCCACATGTGGATCCTTGGCTCTATGGCCCTGTGCCTGCCGTCAACATCCCCACCATCCCTGCCTTCTTCCTGGCTCACTCTGGCTCCTTCTATCAGATTTCAACTTGTGCATCACCTCCTCCAAGAAGCCCTAACTCCTTGCCCAAGCCAGCTTAGGCATCCCTGCCTATAGCCACTTCTCTTTCTATGGGACAAGGCACTGTAATTATTTGTCTAAACAGTGCCTGGTATACAGTAGTCACTCGATGAGGACTGGTTGAGTTAACATCTATAAGACAGGATTAGTACGCACAGTACGTTAAGGGCTCTAAAACGCAAGTAGGAAAATACAAGGATCCAGTTAGAAAACCGGGAAAGGTTTGAAACAACAGGAGCTAATATTTATCAAATGTCTACCCTATGGCAGGTAATATTCTTAGGGCTTTCTGTGAGGGAGTCCATGTATTCTGTACCCCAATCCCACGATACAGGATTGTTTCTGTAGTTTATGAATGAAGAACTTGGCCCAGAGAGGCTGAGCCACGTGCCAGAGGCGACGCAGAAGAATGCCTCTGTCTACACACCACACTGAGTGTTGGTGGTGAGACGATGTTCGGGCCGCTCCCAGGGAAAGAAACACCGCCGGCAGAAACATGAGAAGATGTTCACACTCATTGTAAACTGAAATCACAATGAGAGAACCTGGAAAAGCCTGATGAAGACTTGGCAACAGCCACGGTTGGCGAGAGGGTGTCTTTGGAGGCAGCATAAATGTCTATTAGAGAGAGGACAGTCTGTCTGGATGCTGGAAAACTCCGGGCAGCTCAAAGGGGAAGCAGATCCACATGCCTGACACAAACGGGTTTTTAAGTTAAAACAAGATGTTCTCACCATTTCCAGTCTTTACTTGGATGTCACCTTCTCAGTGAGGCCTTGGATTCTTGTTGCGTGTGCGGTGTGTGTGCCTTTGAATCTGACGCCCAGAGGGAAATCTCTCACTACTAGTCATCCCGCCTCCCTGGAATGCCAAGTCAGCATCTTTGGAACCACTAAAGATGTCTCAGAGGCAGGCCCCAGGGGTGCCGGCCAGAATCACGCCCCAGGACACAGGGAAACGTGTGCTGGTTTGAACTTAATCGCTGCAGTGCCTTTTTTCCTTCTTAAAACCATTCACAGACCTCTGAGAGCTTCAGCATCGCTGGGCCTGACACCACACCCCACACCTCCCCTTGGCTGTGTCCCAACCTCTCTGACTGAGCCTCAGTTTCCCTATCTAAAGGCAAGGCCAACCATGGCAAACCTTGTTGTGTGGCTATGCTGTTGGGTTGCTAACTCAGAGAAATGCTGAGGGGACTGGATGCTATCCCGTGTGCCGGACACGGAGGAGGAGCTCAGCACCACCACTACCATAATCATCAAAGAAGACTGGCCTTTTGTCTGAGTGCTAGGGGCGAGGGAGTAAGCCATGGGCCTGGGGGCCCACCCGACAGGGAGGAGAAGCTTTTCACCAAAGCTGGCAAGCTGACATTCATTACTGTTTTGAGACCCTCTGCAGACAATGCACCCCCTTACTGCTTGTACCCTCCGGGGGGGATGGGGTGTGGGGGGCACTTCCACCGCTCACCCACTTGCTTGGGTTCACCACTGATGAATGGCGGCTTGGAAATAGTTCCTAAGACTTGTTTTGAGGTAGTCGAGAGGGGAAAAGAGTATCTGAGCTGACAAGGAAAGTGATGAGTCGATTTCAGAATCTTGACATCAGCTTCTCTGGATGCCAAAAATGAAATCCAGGAGCGGGGAACCGACCGCAATGTTGATTTCCCCCTCGGACTCGCCACAGGTCAGGTGACAGTCAGATTTTCCATCCCCGTCTGGCGCTTTCGCTCCGAGGCAGTGGCCAAGTTGGAAGGTCTTCCCATTACCCCGTAACAGAGTTATAAGTTCATTCATGAGCACCAGTCACGTCCTTGCCACACTTTGAAAGACAAACTGGACAACCCCCCCCAGTCTGCTGCTGTTGTTGTTGCTGGTTTGGAAAACGACCGACTTTTAGATAATAACAGAAAGGTTGGTCACAGTCTGTGGGCCTGGGAGTGGGTGTCTAAAGTGTGTCAGAAGAACAGCTGTGCTGGGGCAAATAGATACCTACATTAACAAGAGGCCACTGATGTGACTCACCCGTGGCTGGGAGCTGCTGACCGCGACACTCAGAGCCAGTTTCCCCGCAGCCTCTTCCGGAGGCTGTGCACCTCAAGGAGCAGTGGTGATTCTACAGGTCATGAACTGGGGTCATGTTCAGGGCACGGAGTGAGAAGTTTCTGGAGGTCACAATTTTGAGGAAGTATCCAGGACTTTTAGCACTATACCCTGAAGCAGAATCGACCTATGATTTCCCCCGCTCTTCCCCTCCTCGGCTGGTTTAGAAATCCAGGTTGCACTCACCTCATCAGAGGAGATGGAATGTCTCCTTTTTTTCTGCTCTCTGCAATCATTTGGGTAAGACAGGGATTACCTGCTCTAAAGCACGTCATAGACTCGCCTGTAAAACCATCTGGGCCTTGTGTGCCTTCTTCCTGCTATTTTTATGAGAGCTGCGTAATGATGGCGTTGATAATTTCTTTAATAGTTATGGATCTATTCAGGTTTTCTGGTCGTCCTTGAGTTCATTTCCTTAAGCCATATTTTTTTTTAGGGAACTGACCATCTTATCCAGGGTTTCAAACTGAATGACACAGAGTTAGTTACTGTATCTCAGGCTTAGAAGGATTCTATCCTTCCAGTAATAAGCAACAAGGGCAAGTCCAAGTGCCCCATCAGCAGTCTCAGTCCCCCACCCCCCCAAATCAGGGCATGTGTTTGTCCTGGATCAGGGTTTTAGGAACTGCCTTGTGCTGCTTGCAAGCTAGAGGGGCAGTGGTGTAGAGGCCCGGAGTCGAACTGCCTGGATTTCTCTCCTAGTTCTGACCTGGGCACATGTAACCTTAGTCTCCTCCTCTGTAAAATGGGTAGAACAGCCATAGCTAGTTCTCAGGACCGTACGAGGATCACAAAAAGTACTTTGTAAACCCCAAGGCCTCATCGTAGTAGGGAAATTCTCGTACTCTAAAACTCTGAACTTCATTTTTCATTTCACAAACTTTCAGCTTAGGATTCTCATGACTGCCAACTCAAGGTCCAGAGCAAAAGCCCTTCCTCTGTGTCCAGTACCACCAACTGATATTCACAACCACCATCTGTCATTTTCGTCCCAACCCTCTTGGTGCTCATTTGTCTGGAGCAGTAGATCTGCAAGTGGGGTCCCCGGACCAGCAGCAGCACCTGGGAACTTTCTAGAAATGCAGACTCTCAGGCTGTACTCCACATCTACTAAATCAGACGCTTGGCGGGTTGGCATAACAACCCTGTGTTGTGACACACCCTTCAGGGGATTCTGATGCCGGCTCCATGCGTGAGAGCCCTAAGTTCTTAAAAGCCACAGGGCACTACCTACGCTCCTGCTGAGTCCTGAGGTGCTTTCAAAGCATGCTTACTCCCCGATGATCAATGAAGGGCATGATAATCATGCAGGAAGAGGAGTGGGAAGAGATAAACAAACATTATAGAAGTGAAAGCTGAGATCATTTTAAAAGATCAATGGAGAGAAAAGGCAAATGTTGCCTGTTTGTGTGGGGTGACTCACTCAATGAGAGGAACCATTCTGAAAACACTGAATCAAGCAGCTTCTGAGCTGCAGTGCCCGCACGACAGGCAAGAGTCATCGGGACGCAAGGAAAAGGATTCTCAGAATTCCAAGAAAAGCGAACGTGGGGCACAGGCTCAGCATCAACACAGGAAGCTCACGGGCTTCACGGACATTCAGGGAACGCTGGGCACCTGTGGGTTGTGCTCGCGCTCGGGGCAGAACGCTGGCTCGAAGTTAGGGATGCCGCTTCCACAGGTTAGAGGCTCGTCTGCGTCTATAAAGTACTGATGCTCTGGCCCATTCAGACAAGGGTGTGCCAGCCACTTCTCCCGGACCAGGCCACGAGAGAAGCCAGCTAACTCAACAGCTTTTCCATACAGATGAATCTGGTCTATTTTAGAGAAAAAGACAGAGGGAGAGAGAAGAAAAAGAAACACAGAGAGAGAGGCCTGGTGGAAAAGTGCATCAGCAAGAAGAAGTGACGTCAGGGTTTAAACGTTTGGAGGACCAAATCACATTCCCACTTCCACAGTCTTTTTTTTTTTTTTTTTTAAAGATTTTATTTATTTATTTGACAGAGATAGAGACAGCCAGCGAGAGAGGGAACACAAGCAGGGGGAGTGGGAGAGGAAGAAGCAGGCTCATAGCGGAGGAGCCTGATGTGGGGCTCGATCCCAGAACGCCGGGATCACGCCCTGAGCCGAAGGCAGACGCTTAACCGCTGTGCCACCCAGGCGCCCCCCACTTCCACAGTCTTAACATCTAAGGTACAACTCTGGCTCGACCAGCAAAGGGATCCATGAACCACTGCTGAGAAACCAAGTACTTCCTCTGCAACGACTGTATGGTTAAAATTCAGCATTTAAAATGCATAACCCACCCCCTGCCCCTGAGATCCGGATTCATTCGATTGGGGTGGAGCCCATTTTTAACAAGCTCCCCAAGGGATACTGAGGCAGATGGTTCCAGACCACAGAGCCATTTGTCATTACCAGAGGAGTCAGAATCAAGAGCAGTACTCAGTCGCTGCACACATTTCACAAACATTACTGGGGAAAATGCAGGCTGAAACCAAAACACCACCCGCCAGAGCCCCAATTTAGCATTTGTTCCCACAGCACAGATCAGGGAAGTCAGCAGTAAATGAGTAACGTGTTACATAAGTTGCTTTTCTGTATGCAGAACCTTAATTCACCAACGAGAAGTTAAAATCATATAAAAAGCAACAGCCCACCCCCAAAACAAATGCTGGGAAAGCGAAGCCAGGATCTCCCCAGCCCCTTCTGGCAGCCAAAGATAATCCGTCCTCTGCGCTGCAAACCCCACTGGCTCACCTTGTGCCACTAGGAACCGGATCCTTTGGTGGAGGTGGGGAAAGGTAGAGTTAGGGAAGTGGGGAGGAAGACGACAGTCAGGTTTCCACTTGGACATGGACTGTGGCTTCATCGAGGCTTTTCTCTGGTTGAAAACGTAAGTGGAGCCATGTTTTACTTGACTACACCTCTGACCCCTTGCTGGCAAGTTCTGGAACCACAAAACCCCTCTGTCTTGAGTCTTATCTAAGAACCCCGAACCACTTTATCTCTTTGGCAAAGATTCCCAGTCTTTTCCTTTCCCCAGTTATCCTAAGACCTAAGATAGTAAGCTAGTTCTAACTAGAATGTTAAAGGCTGACAGTGCTTGGAGAATTTATCAGCCCAGTGACCAACAGAGGATGTGAATGTGGGCATGGCAAAGCTATGCCATGTATGTAATACACATGTTACCTCTTCCACTGAGCTGGCCTCAGGAACCTCTCCACACTGACCTGGAGCCATCCATGCTCACCTTACTGGATAGTAAACTGTAAGTTTCAGAGGGAGAAGTCCTTACCTATCTTTTTATTGCTCCAAGCACCTAGCATGGTGACTAACCCTTAGGAAGTGCTAAAAAAATAATAAAATAAGCACTGAATTGACTTAAATTGACATCTGATGTGAGCCTTAATTGCCACCCCCATTTTGCCACAGAGCACGTTTCAAAATGCATTAGAGTCACCTGGGGTGCTTGTTAAAACCCATCTTCTGGGCTCCACCCCAGACTTAGTAAGTCAGGCTCTATGGGACCGTCATTTTTGACAAGGTGCCAGGTAATCTTACACACATAAAATTTGAGAACCGCAGCCTTAACCTTACAGGGGAATCTCAAGGACACCAATACTATGGGATGTAATTAAGCCAAAGAGCCCTTTGAGAACGCCCAAAACAGAACAAAATAGAGGTAGGTAGCTTCCTCCTCTCTCTCCAGCTATATGCCCAAATAGAGAATATTCAATGTTGGGGGAAAATAAGGCCAATTAGAGACCGGAGACAAGAAAGGTCTAGAGAAGAAGCTTTCTGGAGTTAAGACGGGGATTTAACTCAGGCTCATCCTCACCTCCCTCCCCGGTTGTGGGGTGCTGTGCCCCATCAGCAGATCATGAACTAGGGGGCACTGACGAGGCCCAGAGATGGAGAGCTGATGGCTAGGAGCTCTGCCCCACTTTGGAAAGTCATGTGGAATGAGAGATGCACCTCCATCTAGACTTCGCTACAAGTCTGGCTTCTCAGCTTCACCCTGCAGGCTGGTGGCTACCTCAGCTAACTGTCCCCCCTCGTGCTTCTCCTCCCACTCTTGGGGCAGCCACATTTTGAGCAGGGCAGAGGACTGCTACCAGCCAGGTTCTTGGCATCCACACTCAAGGAGCCTCAGAAGTTCCCCTCACCCGTCGTCCTCCCCGAGACAGGGAATTCCTCTCCCGCGGGCAGCTGTCAGGGGAACGTCAAACACGGATGTTTATGCCAGGCCTCATTTACACAAGCCCACTCCTCCCCGAGAGATGAATTTTTAAAACAAACAGCTTTTACATATGTTAGCAGGCAGAGTCATGTCAGCATCAGGGATCCCCAGACGGAAACGTGAGTCAATCTGGGGCAGACACTGCTAAATAAATCCTGTTTGGGTGAAATTCCTCTCTCTGGAATAAGAGGAACCTCAAAGCAGATCGCTCAGATTCCCCGGCAAGATTCCCCAAAGACGCCCCCGCTCTCTGCAGCGGGGCATGCCCTGAGCACTTTGCACTCAGATCACCATTGCTCTCCTGAGCATTTGCCTCCGTCACGCCCCCTCCTGGGAGCTCTGCCAGCCCGTCCCACCTGCGTCCCACACCCCTACTCCCACACACACTCTGGTTCCATCCAGGGCATCAGATGTCCCTTCTCTGTTGGGCACGGGTTGTCCGTGCTCATCCCAAGGCTTCGAGTTCTGGCAGCTAAAGACAAAAATGCCAGCACCTAGACACACAGGTAGCTGACAAATGAGGGAGTGCACGAAAGGTGTACAGATGGCTAATCTGGAAGCTCCGGGCCGCTAAGGCTTAGTCAAGGAGTAATTTCACTATCAAGGAAATGTCAGGTTTGGGAGCTTTAATTACCTGGGTCATTGCCTCCTCTTACCTTAACTTTGCCTGTGGGCACTTGGTAAAAGGGAGGAGTTCTGTAACTTTTGCTGGGTTGCTTCCAGGGTAGAAGAAGAAGATGCAAACCCCAAGAATTAGCAGAGGATGTGGTCAGGGCAGCATTCAAGACCTCTACAGACATGGGGCCAGAGCCCCCAGGCCAGCAACAGACAAGGCGTGAGAGGCTCCGGTTTAAGAATGGGTTTAGAGAATTTCAAGTCCAAACTGCGTCTGAGAAGAAGGGCAGACCCCCACCTTTCTGGGCTACACTGCAGGGGGCTCGATGAGACTTAAAGCATCCTCTTCCCTGGGACCTGCATGCCACCCCAGAGAGACCCTTGCCCTCTGGGGACATGAGTCACAGGTCCTGGCGGGTGAGGACTTGGAGCTGCCCTCACAACAGGGGCTCCAGAGTGGTTACCATGCCCCAGGCTGTATTCAAGGAGTCAGGAATTTTCAGCCCATTACAGGCCTTGGCTGGAGCATCAGTGGCTTGGCCTCCCCCCCCCCGTGCACAGGTGTCTGTAACCAGTGTGAGAAAGACAGAAGGAGAATTACTACCTAGCTAAGAGTCAGGGTTGTTGGAGTGGGGCTAGGGGGGTCTTAGTAGCCCCCAAGGCTGCCTGAAAAGCCCCAAACCACCATGGCCAGAAACAAACACGGGGGCGGGGGGTGTTGGCAGGGAAGGCAAGCCACGTACCGAGCCCGTTCTCCGCCAGTGCCGCATGGGTGACGCCACATTCGGCCAGCTCTTGCTCTCCTACATCATTCAAATCCAAGCCAGGCTGGTGGGACCCGTTTCCAAAGTGCCTCTCGTCCTTCTCAGAGCTGGCGTCCCCATTCTCCATCCCATTCTGAGCCTTTTTCAGCGGCATTATCTGCAAACCACTGGGGGTAGTCCTGTAAGACACCGTCTTGGTGGCCCTGTCGCCTCCCGCAGGGGGCTTGGCTGAATACCCTTTTTTTGGCTTGGACAGGGAAGGGTTGATTCGCTTCCGTTTATGGGAAGTCCCTTTGCTCTTTCCAGACTCTGAAGGTCTGTGGGAGAGTTTCTCAACCGACGGGCCTCGGCCGTCACGCAGGAGCTTGGAGGCGCTGGCCTGCTTCCCTGATTTGATCCTTTTGTCCTTGGACACGTGCAGCCCGTTGAATTCGTCAATAAACTCTTCACAGTGCAACAGATGGTGCTCCGGCTCCCACGTGTCCTCCGTGCTTCCGTAGCCTTTCCATCGGATAAGATACTCCCATTTCCCTTTCTTGTTCTTCCTCTTGTCTACAATCCTTTCAACCTGGGACACAAGATGAGAGAGTCAGAAAAGAGAGGGAAAAAAAAAAGGAGAGAGGAAAGAAATCAGTCCCAGGCAACAACAGCACAAAACCCTCACTCAGGACAGAAGCACCTGCCGGGCCCCGGGGCGAGCCGTTCAACACCAGAAGCCGACACTTCCAGGAGTGTTCGAGAAGGCTGGTTTATTTTAGGACACTACTAAATGGAACCAAAGGCACTCGGCTGTCTCCCATGACAACTGTGTGATGCCATGCCTGGCTGGTGGCATCTGCCTGTCCGAGGCTTACTCTTGCTTGAAATCACAGTGCAAGCTTTCACTAAAGGTCTCTATTCTTTTCATTGCACCAAAGTGAAATCAGACATTTAAAGACCAGTTTGGTGTGACTTTTTCACCCCTACTTATGGTAAGTAACATTTATGGAGCACTTACATGGTAGGCACTATGCTTAATGTATCCTTATTTATAATAATACGAACGCTTAGTCGCACTCACTGGCCAGGTACTAAATGCCAGGCATGGATGACCCCATTTCATTTCCCTCTGATGACAACTCAGTGCAATAGGTATTCTTTCTAACCCTAATCTACACTGAGGAAACGACACTTCAGGGAGATTAGGTCACTCGACCAAGTTCCAAGCTGGTAAGGGCAGAGCTGGGATTTGAACACTTTTACTCCCAATTTATTTTCTTAATCATGAGGCCATACCAATTCTCTCAACCACAAAAATCTTCCATACTGACCAAAACTGATTTGAATTGGCAAAGCCCAATATCCCTCCCTGCCCCCACCCACAGTAAGCTCCCCCAGCCTACAATGCAGGGCTAAGAGGTGAGATCTGAACCTCTATCTGTCTGGGTCTAAAGCCATGTGCTACTGTCTACATATCTTCAAGGCTATGAAAATCTGCCCTGTCTTCAAGTATTCTCATGGAAGAACACACTTAGAGAAACATCAGTCCTGATGCTAATAACCGGCCAATCGAGGGGAAGAAAACGTCAGGGTTCACCATTTATTATTCTTTCAACTTTGCCCTAGATGAAATTCTTTAAGTTTAAAAAACATGACAGAAAATTCCCAATGTTCTACCCCCCAAAAACTAAATTTCAATGAAAAAGTAAAGCAACTACATTCAAAAGTTCATTGCATTTCAATGTCAACATAATGGAATTCTGACCCAGTGAAATTAATGAGTGAGGAATATGCCCTTGAAACTCATGAAAAGAAAAACAAGATGAGAGGGGAGAAGTGAGTACAGGTAGAGTTGATCATTTTTCCAGATGCGTACCAAGTGCAGGGGCGTTCATTATATGACTGTTTAGGTGTACATGTCTGAATTTTTATGTTTAAAATTTTCCACAGTAAAAAGTAAAAAACGTCGAAAAGTGAGATTGTCTCCCAATGGCTGATGTACAACAGAGGCTATGCAAAATAATTAAATGATTTTCACTGCTTTGCACCTAATAAATATGCAAATGACTAGGCCATACTGCCTCTTCATAACACTGCTTCTTAGAGACAATTTAAATGGTTCCCTTAATTGATTTATCTACAAATTGGCCTATTTCTATTAAAATTCCTTTCTTTACAAAATGCTCTGTGAACATCTGTTTTCGATTTATTACATAATTTTCAGATGTATCACACAAACTCTAGAACAGTTTAAAAAAGTAAAACCATGCCAAACTAATCCAACTTCCCAATCTCTGGATCAAGGAATGGGGCTAGTTGAGTTTTCATTTATGATGATGCTCCAGAAAGTCAAGAGTGTTTCTGGAAGAGCCTGCAGCCTTGAACATTTGGAGGTCTTTGAAGGGGAAAATGCTCTGCAGGTTTACAGCAGTAAACCTGCAGAGGTAGGTGAACAGCACCCAGGCCCTGCCTGAAATAGCAGCATTCTCAAGAACACCAACCTAAGGGTATCAGAAGGAAGCCCAGATATTTCTTAGGAGCTAAGGGATTTGTGTTGGCATGCAGGTCTCCAGCTTCAGAAAGCATATGGAGAAACTTTTTCCCCAGGAGAAACTTCTTCCCCAGGATGAAGCAGAAAACCATGTTAGACAAACAACCAACACAAGGGATAGGTGGGCAGATGGATGAATGAATAGATGGGTGGATCATGGGGTGGATGGATGGATGGATGGATGGATGGATGGATGGATGGAAAAATGGATGGCTGGTGGATGGATGGACAGACACATGGGTGGACAGTGGGATGGTGGGTGAATAGAAGGATGGATAAATGGACAGATGTCTGGACTCATGGGTCAAAGGGAGGGTAAAGAGGTGAGTTCAGAAATGGACGGGTGGATGGATAGATGGCACTCACCCATCAGAATGGGTGTATAAGGCTATGGAACAAGACTATCTGGTTTAAATCTCCTGGTAAGCCTTTTATTATGTGTTCTTGAGCAAGTTAAACCTCTTTAGGCCTCATATGACTCATCAAGCAAGGGGGAAATAACAGCACCTACCTCACAGGGTGGTTGTGGGGAATATACAAATAAGTAGTTTTTCATTCCTTAGTAAAGGTCACTTAATCTTGCATATCCTCCTGTGAATACAAACCATGGTGGTATCTAAAGACAGAATGTTTCTACACCCTGCAAAATATGACCTCCTAAGGATAATCAACTCCTCCCTGGGAAGGAGAGTCAACCAACTTACATAAGTCCCTCTAAGTATGAGAGATAGCTATGCAGGGAAGCTTTGCTCAAGAAGCCTGGGGAGTCAGCAAGTGCACAGTGTCCACACAGCTATTGAGGGCCACACTTCTGGTGGGGGACCTGGTTTCTTCCCTCCTAGTTACTGGAGGATTGAGTCACAGAGTCACAAATGGAAACAGAAAGGCTACTGCTGCACCTCTGGTTCCATCCACAAAGCCACTGGGTGGCTTGACAGCCATTTCTACTTAAATTAACCCAATACCAACAACAAATAGTATTTTTTTAAAGATCTTATTTATTTAGAGAGAGAGAGACAGAGAGTGTGTCTGTGTGCAGGTAAGCAGGGGGAAGGGCAGAGGGAGAAGGAGAGAATCTCAAGCAGACTCCACACTGAGCATGGAGCCCAAGGCAGGGCTCGATCTCACCACCCTGAGATCATGACCTGAGCCAAAACCAAGAGTTGAATGCCTAACCTACTGAGCCACCCAGTACCCCCAACAACAAATAGTATTAACAGGACCATCTCTAATAGCCTAATGTGTGGGAGGAAACCATTGGCTCTGCCACCTTCTGTCCACATGACCCTGGGCAAGTTGCCCAACTTCTCTGGGCCTCAGTCTCCCCATCCGTAAAATAGGTTCACAAAGCCTGCTTTTTTCAGATTCACAAAATGAACTTTTACTGAAAGACCAAAATGCTTACAAGGAGCTCAGAAGAAAGCTGGCTCCGCATTTCCCATCATACTTAGAATCTGCAATCTCCTGGGATCTAATTTCCTTCTTTACATCCCTGTATAGGTTTTCTGACCCTCGTTTCCTCTTCTTCTCAGGAGACTCTCAAACAAAACCAGAATTCTAATTTGTGCTGGTGATAACAAAAGCCCACGTAATTTAGGACGTGATCTTGCTAAGACTGCAATATTCTCTGTTTGGGAAATCCTTTCTTCCCCTCGAGCTCCCCCAGACTCTTCCACTGTCCCCTAACATCTTACACCTGCTGAAAACACAGACCTGGTCATCCAGGCTCTGGCAGCACCACTCCTGCGCACCCTCCCACTTCACTGGCACAAGGCCTCCCGCACAACCTAAAGTCCAGTTCCTCCAAATGGAGACAGTCATCAATTCCCTCCCCTTGTAATTACTGACAAACACATGAATGATATCAAAAACTCGTGTGCTCACACACACCCACCAGCCCCTTTCTTTCAAAGATAAGCAATCTGAGACCTTGAACTGTTTCTCAGAGTTCAACCAAATCATTAATTAACATTTACTCCCTGTGATCCCAGGCAGCATGAGACACTCTCCTACTGCAGGCGGGGGCACGGAGCTTCCAACGCAATTATTACCACCACCGCAATGACGAGCGGATGGCTGTCTCATTAGGAACAGTAATGATGATAATCACCTTTATCGGTACATGCTGTTCCAGGAACTGTGCTGACACTCATGAAGTTTTAGATTTCACCTTCATACCCAGGCTGGCAGCTGGGCATGACTCTCACCATTGGACAGGTGAGAAAGCTGAGGCTCAGAGAAGGTGGATAACTTTCTCTGGATCACAGAGTCAGGAGGTGGTTGGCCAAGACGGGACCCCTTGCTCGTCAGAACCCTCAGCCCAAGTCCTCAGCCCCCGGGCCACACTTCACCAGTGGGAAGCCCTCAGGCTGGTGGGGACATAGCCCTTAAACGAGCCAGCATGAAGTAACATGTGGTGACAAATGAGAGTGAAGAGAATGTAAGAGAGGAAACAGTGACGGAGGGAACGGGGCTACTCCAGGTCGGACGGGCAGGAAAGGCTTCTGCGAGAAAGAACAAGTTAAGCTAACACCGAATGGGGCCTTCCAGAGGTGGAAAAAATTTGAACCGGGGAGAGGCCTTTCTGAGCAGAGAGAGGTCACTTCCCACCTTCCCCTTCAACCTTCAGCCTTCCACTAGCAAATCATACCACCGCCATCTCACATGCATCCAGCATTTATGAAGCGCCAGCTGCTGCTCTATGCTGCTCTACCCATAGATTAACTATATATTATATATATGAACTCATTTAATCTTCAAAATAACTCAGTGAAGCAGGTCATTTTATTCTCTCCCTTTTTTAAACAGAGGATAAAATGGAGGCACCCAGAGGTTAAGGCCCTTGGCCAACAATCAGTGGAGAGCTAAGACTTGGCCCAAAGCATCTTGGCTCCAGAACCCATGCTTTCAGTGAGTGCACTATACCCACCACCCACTCTTGTCCAATGGGCCCAACCTGGCTGAGGACCCAACCTGATGGCATATCTAAGCTTCAGACACTTGCCCTCAGCACTGCCAAGGTCACAGAAGACCTAAAGCACCTATACGTGGCTCAGGAGTAGCCTTTTGGGCCTGACTCCCCTGGCTTGCCATGGGGGCCTCCCTCCCCTCTGCTCCAATTCTCCATGGGTTCAAAAGGAAACAGACTAATCATCAATCATATTCTCATCCCAGCTTCCCACCAAAGAAAAACAGTGTATGAAATCATAGTAGCTCAGAAACTGGGGTTACCAAAGATTTTCCAGACTCTTGAAGGAATGCCTCCCACACCAGATGGCACTGGATTGATAAACTGTGTGTTACTAAGACATGATTCCCCTCTGAATGCCAAGAGCAAGAGCAAGAAAGAATAAAGGAAGAGGCCCATGCCTGCTGTGTGCCCATACATTCACCAGAGCAACCATCCCTAGACATCCCCAGATTCTAGACCTCAAGCCCCACACCCACAAGGACCTCTCTCTCTCTGTATCCTTTCAACATCCTGGGACAACTTCCTTGGGTGCAGAAAGGCACAGGTACCCCGTCATTACAACTCGGGGTATGAGGTCCTCGGCAAGGATAAAGATAGGACCAGTCCGGGAAGCAACTAGGTATGAGCTGTTTCAGGTTGGGAAGGCTGATTGTTTCAGGTTGAGAAGGCAGTATCAACAGGCAGCGTTTCCCACTCAGTCCAGCAAAACTGCACTGGAGCAAGAGCTGCTGGAGCAAGAAATTAGGCTCAGAGCCATGTAATTTAAGCTAGCCTTCCCGGTGAGAGTCTAAGGGGGGATCTCAGTAGCATCCAAGTGATGAGGGACCAAGAGGAATTCCCACACCCCTCTACCAGAGAGACCTCTCTTTGATCAAGAATACACAGGCAAAACCTGGCAACAACATCGTTGCAGACACATTCGTAAAGAACTTCTAAAATGTATCAGAACACAATCATCACTAAAGGTTCTCAGTAAAATCATAACTAGGAAAAGCACTACTGCACATTTTTACATAGCATCTGTGTCGTGTTTCCAAAGATGATAGAAAAATATGAACTCTGTTTTTAGAAGAGAGAAAAGGAAAGGTAAATGATGAAACCCATAGGTTGAGCAGGAGACTGAAATGAAAGACTCATTTACATAAGAAAGGATGTAAGGAAACCAAAAGAAAAACACAAGCAAAGAAATAAAATTCCCAAGGGAACCAGGAAAGGACAGAATCAACATGCAGAAAATCAAATCCGTGAGGGAGACAAGGTACTTGAAAAGCTTTCCAAGGACACAGCAATTCTTAAAGAAAACCTTAAGGAACATGAGAACCAGACATCCAGGAGGGTCAACAGAGATCCAACCAAGGTTAAGTCTGGTAGGGGAGAAGAAATCAAAATGGGACAAGAACACAAATAAGGCCTACCAGAAAAAAAATCTCTGTATCTTGAGTCTGTAGGTCAAGGAAAGATAATGACGGGGGAGCCAGAGGTGAGAATAAACTGACTTTATTTCTTTATTCTTATTCTTGCAAAACTTCTTTTTTAAAAAATATTTTATTTATTTATTTATTTATTTGCAAGACAGAGAGAGAGCACATGCAGGAGTGGGGGGGAGGGGCAGAGGGAGAAGGAGACTCCCCACTGAGCAGGGAGCCCAATGCAGGGCTGGATCCCAGGACCCTGAGATCATGACCTGATCTGAAGGCAGACACCTAACCAAATGAGTCACCCAGGTGCCACACAAAACTTCTTAATTTCAAAAAAATTAAACTCCTCACTCTCACACCCAACTCTCCCCTATCCAAAATGGTAGGGGAAAAAATCAGGCAGACTTCAGAGAACATTAAAATACCAGAATAAAAATTGAAAAAAACAAATATTGTAAACTTAAGAATTCTAAAACCAGGGAAGTGGGCCTTCAGATGAAAAGGAAGGAGGAAGACATCTCATGTGTTAAGGAACAAAATATATATAACTACGCATTCAAAAAAATGACCTCTAGGATCTTGCAGTTCCAGAAAATAAGAAAGTATTTAAAAATTAAATAAATAAGCTCTGAATGATGGGAGAATGCCAAAAAGAACCAACTGAAAGAGCTCCTAGTGGCCAAAGCTAGAACAATTTGAATAAGAAAATAAACAGCAATAGTACTACATTTATAACCCAAAGACTAAAATAAATATCCATGAGTTCATCTGATATAAATAAATGAATTACTTATCAGAAGTTGTCTGCAGGCCAAATCTGGCCCAAGGCCTGTTTTAAAAATAAAGATTTATCGGAACATACCCATGCCCATTCATTTATGTATGATCTATGGGTGTTCCAAACCACAAAAGTGTAACAGAGACTGCATGACCCGTAAGGTCTAAAATGTTTGCTATCTGGCTTATTACAGAAAAAGTTTGCTGACTCTGTAATAAATAAACAAATGGGGGGACAAAAGACCAATATCCCTTATGGAAGAATTCCAAATAATAAATGTAAAAAGAACAAGGCAAACAGAAAAATCACTACTGGAATACCACAGAAATAATTGCTGTAGTCAAGATCCACAGACAGATGATAAAATTAGTGGGTAAAACTTTAAAGAGAAATCAGATATTTGCATAGCATCAAAGTATCCCCCCAACATGCTTATTAACTACCATGGTAGTTTTAACAGATGCCCATCAACTGATACCCCTCCTTTAGGGGGTGGAGCTTAATTCCTCTCCCCTTGAGTGACAGGACTCAATAACTTATTTCTAATGAGCAGAGTATGTGAAGGGAGAAACAGTAACTGTACAGTGGAGAGACCTGGCAAACACCAGTGCTCAAGGCGATAACCACAATAAATCATGTCGATGCCATGCATACTCTGACACACTTCACTTGGGTGCTTCCTCTATGGTATAACTCCTCAACCCATGACCTCTTGGGGAAACATCAGACAAACTCAGACAGAGAAACAATCAACAAAACAGCCGACCGATATTTCTGAAAAGTGTCGAGATCATGTAATGCAAGGAAAGATGGGGATACTGTCTGGGACTCGAGGGGCACTGAGAAAGTAATGACCAGATGCAGAGTGGTATCCTGGATCGGATCCTGGAAAGGATATTCATGAAATACTGGTGGAATCCTGATGAAGTCCACAGTTTAGTTCATGATGCAGGACCAATGTTAATTTCTTAGTTTTCATAAATGTACATGGTATAAAATGTAAATAACTGAAAACTGGTAAAGGCGTGTATGGGAACTCTGCGTCCTATCTCCGTAATTCTTCTAAAAATCTATAATTATTTCAAATGAGGTTTTTTTTAGATTTTATTTATTTGACGGGGGGGGCAAGCGAGGGCACAAGCCAGGAGGAGAGGCAGAGAGAGAGGAGAAAGCAGAGTCCCTGATGAGCAGGGGGCCTGATGCGGGGCTCAATCCCCAGGACCCTGAGATCATGACCTGAGCTGAAAGCAGATGCTTAACTGACTAAGCCACCCAGGCGCCCCTCCAAATGTTTTTTTAAAAGTACAAGTGTAGCATTTAGTATACACAAGTGTATACTAAAACTTAAAAAAAAAAAAAAGCATCTAAATATTAACAACAATCATAAAACCTAACAAGTTTAAGCACTCATCATATACTTATTTGCTTAGTGATAGAAATTAAAAGAATAAGCAAAGATGGGGGCACCTGGGTGGCTCAGTCATGCCCTGAGCAGCTGGAGATCTCTTCAGCTTCTCTCTCTCCCTCCCCATTTGCCCCTCCCCCAAATCGCGCATGCTCTCTCTCTTCTAAAATGAATAGATGAGGGCGCCTGGGTGGCTCAGTCAGTTAAGCAGATGCCTGCAGCTCAGGTCATGATCCCAGGGTCCTGGGATCAAGCCCCACATCAGGCTCCTTGCTCAGCAGGGAGCCTACTTCTCCCCTGCCTGCCGCTCCCCTTGCTTGTGCTCTCTCTCTGTCAAATAAATAAAATCTTTTTAAAAATAATAAATAAAATAAATGGATGAATATTAAAAAACAAAAAGAATAAGCAAAGATACATCAGGCAATACCAAATTTTGTACAGAGTATCAAAGTAAAATTGGGGAGCAAAATGCATTATATAGAAAAGAAAGATTTTCTTCATTAAAAATACTCACTAAGTATATAATATGCATGAACTTTCCTGCAGCAAATAACAGATCAAAAAAATTACTAAAGAATTCAACAGAAATTGATAGAAGCAATTTGAACTGAAGACTTAAACTCAATACTTTCAGATATGGAGAGATAAAGCAAATGGAAAATAGGGATATAAGAAATCTGAATAATATAAATGTGATGGTCATTCTAGTAAATATTGCAGGTATTTGTATAAACAGAAACTTTTAACTCCATAATTTGTAAAGAAAATAAAATCCATAAAATATAAAGAAAACCACTTTGGGAACACTTACAAAAATTGATTATGTACTAAAATATCAGAGAAAAACTAATAAATGCTAAAAATAAAATACTGTATAGACTACATTCTCTAAATACAATGCTATAATACTAGATGAGAGCATCATTTAAAAATAAATCCCAACCACTTTTATAAATGAAAAAAAAAAACCCTCAGGACCATCAGATAAAGATCTAAGAAAATTTATGATTTTAAGATTAATCATTAAGAAATCATCTTAATCATTATAAAATTAATGATTTTTTGAGAAGTAAAAACTAAGTACACACATATTGTCAACATAATTGGGATGTGGAAGGAAGAAGGAAGAGAGGAAGGGAAGGAGAGAGGGAGGACGGAAAGAGTTCAATATTGACTCTGACTAATCAGTAAAAGTAAAAATTACTCTTGGGAAGTAAGAGAAAAGAATAAATATCAAAGTAGAAATTAATAAACTAGAAAACACACAAAAGCTGAACCTACTGGCATTCAAAAATGAAAATAAAAAGCAAAATGGCAGAGAAGGCAGCTCCAAAAACCTGTCCCTCCACAGAAACACTGAAAAACTCAAACAAAAAAGTCGGAATCAACTCTTTAAGAATTCTGGAGAACAAAGATTATAGCAACCACACAAACACTGAATCAAGAAAAACACAGCTTAAAAATAGTAGGAAAGCTTTGCATCATTTTTCTTTGCCCCTGACCCTTCCACTCCCCAGCTCATCAACAGTCTTGAATATGGCAGCCCACATTCCCAGTGGAGGACCATGGTCCTTGGTTCTGGAAAGAGCAAAGCAGACCTTATCCTAAAAGAAAGGTGTTTGTCCCAACTGGCCTATGGGCCACCTGAAAGACAGACACAAGCCCTTGTTTTTGTTTTGTTATTCCTGAAACTTACTTGGGTTGGAAAAATGGCTATGGGGAGTCATTCTTTCAAAACAATGTAAGGCAAATGAACAATCTGCTACCAACTGGGGCAAAAGAGTGTCGTTGAGAAAAACAATAGATTCACAGAAAGCCTGAGAGGAAAAGCTAGAGAGTTTCTTCAGAAAATTAAAGCATTCAAAAATGCCCGAGTATACTGGAAATTTAGAAAGCTAAGCACTTGCCCAGGGCAGAACTCATGCTTGGAAAGGACTTGAGACAGCCCTACACTTTTCACTTCTGGCTGATTTCTAGACTTAGTGCAAGGACAAGTGACAACTAAGGTAGTTGTAAATGGCCTGGCTAAACAGTGAAGGAATGTCCCAACAGAGTCAATCTAGGAGAATCAGTCTTTCTCTCCTTCATTCTTTATCTTTCTCTCTTTCTTTCCCTTTCGTTCTTTTCTTTCTTTCTCTCTCTCTCTTCTTTGTTTCTATTTTTATTTCTCCTGGAATACAAGGAAATCTGTCACAACTAGCTTAACACAAGCTAAAGGAACAGAAACTTCAGAAACCACACATGACTAAGAATACAGATTTTACAAAAAGAGCTCAGAGAAGTCTCTAAACAAACAGCAACAACCCACAAGAAGAAACAAAAACAAACCCTGAGAAGGAGAAGGAAACTGATTTTCAGAATTAGCATATACATTCTAACTGCCCAGTTTCCAACAAAAAGCTATGAAACATTAAAATAAACAGGAAAGGGGCACCTGGGTGGCTCAGTCAGTTAAATGTCTGCCTTCAGCTCAGGTCATGATCCCAGGGTCCTGAGATAAACCCCTGCACTGGGCTTATCAGCAGGAAGTTTGCTTCTCCCTCTCCCTCTTCCCCTCCCCCCCTTGTGTGCACTCTATCTCTCTCTCTCTCTCTGCTCTCTCAAATAAAAAAAAATGTTTTATAAAAATAAAAATAAACAGGAAATAAGACCCATTAACAGAAGAAATTAACAGACTATCCCTGAGGAAGGACAGACATCAGACTTGGTAGACGAAGGCTTCAAATCAACTGTCTTAAATACACTCAGGGAAGGACAGGAAACCATGGACAATGAGGTGAAGCCAGGGTAACAACGTCTCAACAAATAGAAAACATCAATAGAGATTTTAAAAATCATAAAAAAGGAACCAAACAGAAATTTGAGTGCTGAAAAGTACAATAACGTAAATGAAAATTTCACCAGAGAGTTTCAGTAGAAGATTTATGCAGGCAGAAGGAAGAATCAACAAACTTGAAGACAGCTCAATTGGAATTATCCAGTCTGAGCAGAAAGAAAAAAAAAAGAAAAAAAAAAAACCCACAACCCAAGAGATCTGTAAGACTCCATCAAGGGTAACAACATACACACAATGGGTGTTCTAGAAAGAGAGGAGGAAAAGAAAGGGGCAAAAAGAATATTTGAAGAAACAAGAGCCAAAAATTTCCAAATTTTAAGAAATATGTAAGTCTGTACATTCAAGAAGCTCAACAAATTCCAAGTAGGATAATCTCAAAGAGATCCATCTACAAGAGACATATTATAATCAGATAGTTCAAAGACAAATCCAAATAATCTTAAAAGCAGCAAGAGAGAAAGACCTCACGTACAAGAGATCCTCAATAAGATTAACAGTCAATTTGTCATCAGGAACGATGGAGGCCACGAGGCAGTAAAATCACATTTAAATGCTGAAAGAAAAAACTGTCAACCATGAATTTTATATCTGACAAAACTACCCTCCAACAATGAAAGAAAAATTATGATATTCCCAGATAAACAAAAACTAAGGTAATAATATCATTAGTAGACTTCCCCTAAAAGATATGCTAACGGGAGTCCTTTAGGCTAAAATTAAAAGATAAAAGATATTAAACTGAAGCCATATGAAGAAATACCAAACTCCAGAAAAGATAACCAACAAGTAAATCTGAAAGCTAGAATTACTGTATTTTTCATTTGCAACTTTTAATTTCCTATATGACTTAAGATAAATGCATTAAGCAATAAGTATATATGCATGTTAATGGGTATACTATATAAAGATACAATTAGTGATAATAAAAACAGTGGGAAGGAGCTGTATATAAGCAGAGTTTTTCTATGACATTGAAGCTAAGGATGAAATTTAGGATGTTAATGGTAAACCACTAAGAAATATACCACTAAGAAAATATCTTAAAAATGTTCTGTATAGGAAATGACAAGGGAATCAAAATGGTATATTATGACAACTGATCCCTGAAACAAGGGAATAAAATAGATAAATTACTGATTAATCCCACTTAAGAAGAAATAGAGCAAATACAAATAAAATGAATCAGAAATGAAATGACAATATCACAGATGTAAATTAAATGCATGCAATACCATGTATTCTAACATCCTGAAAAGTCTGGAATACTGAATGAAATGCATATTATAAAATAATATACGCATTAGCAAAAATGACTCAAAAGAAGCTGAAATTAGAAAGAAACAGATACAGTTACTAAAATTAAATATCTGAACAGCATGATAACTACAGGAAAAAATGAGTAGTTACTAAACAATTTCCTAAGAAAAAGTTCTAACTTAAATTAGTCTACTCAAGAATCTTTCAGATATTTAAGATATAGGTAGTTCCAACAGTACAGATATTATTTTAGTGCATTGAGAAAAAAATGGAAAGCTTCCAAAGCCACTGAACAAATTTAGCGTTGCCTTCGTGAAAAATCTTTAAAAAGACAGCATAACAATAAAAATCTATATAACAATTCCACTGATCAATAAAATATAAATGTCTTAAATGGAACTAGAAAACAGAAAGAAATAATATATTTAAAGAATAAAATACCTTGAAGTTACAGGTGGTTAAATAATAAAAGTCTAAGATAAGTTTCATATTAATTGGTAAAAGAAGGAAAAATGGCATGCTCTTAACAAATGCATTAACTCAATTACCCAAATTTTAAATTCATTCCAGGCCATCTCCCCCTGAAAAAAAAGGGACTAAAAATTTTTTATGACAAAGAAAAGCTCTATTAAATTAGCAGTTTGCGTCAATGTTAACAGTAAAATCTAATAGGTACTCCCACTGAAGTCAAGATCAAAACAAAGATAGATACAATGATTTCATTATTAAGCTATTTTGGGTGGAAAGAACAGCACAAGAAACTATTAAATAGGAAAAGGAGACATGAATATAGGAAAAAAGGGTCAAAATTATCATTATTTGTAGACAATATGATTACACATCTTCTATGTCTAGAAAATGTGAGATAGTAGAAAAAAATTGACTTGACCAGAACTTAAAAAGTTTAGCAAATAGTTAAGTATAAAATAAATATGACTAATTCACTATCAACTTTGTTCCAGAATGAAACTACGCATTCTCTTCAAATATGCACTAATTACTCACAAAAACAAGTATATATCATACTGCAAGGAAAATCTCAATACACTAGGAAAACAGAACAGAAATCACACAGTTCATAATTTCTAATTTGTTCTAATAAAATTCTGAATCAACAACAAAAAATATGACAGAAGAAAAATCTATGGACTAGCTTCTAGTTCCTACTCAAAATGTGAGTTGGAAAAAAGCACTGCTCCCACTTCAGAACAACAACAAAGATCCAGACAACCCTATGTTCCTGACTTGTCTAGAACTCATCAGAGAGCAGATACTGAGAAAAAAACAACTAGTTCAAAATCTCAGATGCTTGCAGAGACAGACTGAAGACGATACCTCAAGTAGGTGTTCCTGGACACCAGCTCTAATGGAGAAGGTGAAAAATGCAAGATCAGATGGGAAAATTCAGTTTAAAGAAACTATAAAAAATAATCGAATAAAAATGCAAGAAATGAAGATCATAATAAAAGAGATGAGGATTGCAGTTGAGAGAGTGACTGGTAGACTCAACGCAGCTAAGGGAAAAATATCAGAAAATTTTAAGGTAGATCAATAGAAATTAGCCAAATTGAAACACAAATTTAGAAAGTAGGGAGAATAAAGGGTATATAAGATCGGTAGAACGAAACCAAATACCCTAACATACATACCATTGGAATCCCAGGGGGAGAAGAAAGGGAGAATGGGCAGAAGAAACATTTGAAATACGAATAGCCAAAAATGTTCAAAATTAATGATAGTACCAAACCACTAATCCAGAGTTCAGAAAACTGGGTGTTATACGCAACTAATGAATCATCGATCTTTACATCAGAAACCGGGGATGTACTGTATGGTGACTAACATAATATAATAAAAAAAACATTAAAAAAAAAGAAAGAAACACAGAGCAGGATAAATGCTCTCCCCACAAAAGAACACAATATAATACAATATACCAAGTCATATGATATTGAAACTGCAGAAAACGAATTGCAGGGAGAAAATCTTGCCATCAGAGAAAAAGGACACATTTCATAGCAAGAAACAAAAACAAGAATTACATCAGACTTATCAAAAACCATGCATGACAGAACAGAGAGAAATAGTATCTTCAAAGTGATAAAAAAGATTGCCAATCAACAAGTTGGTATCCAGAAAAAATATCTTTCATAAGTGAAAAAGAAAGATTTCTCAGACAGAAACTAAGGGACTTCATCACCAGCACACCTAATCTAGATAGAAGGTTGAAGGAAGTTCTTCAGGTGAAGAAATATGACACCAGACAGAAACTTGGATCTACACAAAGAAATAACACCGAGAGTGAGATAAATGAAGGTAAAAATAAAAATTTTTCATTACCTTGAATTGCTCTAAAGTTAAATGAGTGCCTTAAGTAAAACAAGCAGCAATGTACTGTGTGTTCTTGGCAAATGTTAAAGTAACGTGCTAGATGACAATAAGACAGAAAAGGAAGAGAAATGGGAATATACTATCACAATATTGTCAAACTACATGTGAAGCAGCATAAGTTACATGTAGGTAAAATGGGTAAAGATATATCATGTAAGCTTTAAGGCAACTACTTTAAAAAAATAAATAGGAGGTATAAATAATTGTGAAGATTAAAAAGCATCATGAGAAATGCTAAGCTTTGAAAAAAAAATTTAACTCACAATAGTGCAGAAAAAAAATGAAACAAAGAACCAATGGGGCAAATAAAAAACAGCTGGCAAGATGCAAAATTGTAATACAATTACATAAATTACATTCATGTAAATGGTATAAACATCAAATTAAAAGACTCATGTGGTCAAATTGGATGAAAAAGCAAGACTCCACTATATGTTGTTTTAAGTAATCTACTTTCAATATAAAGACATAGCCATAATGAAAAGAAAGCTTGAATAGTTATATTAATATCAGACAAAGTAGAGTTCAAAACAAAGAATAGTACTAAAGAAAAACAGGAGCATAACATAACAATAAGAATCAGTTCTGTAAGAATATATAACAATCCAAAATGTTTATGTGCTTAACTAAGTCACAAATACATCAAACGAAAACTGCAAGAACTGGAGGGAGAATTAGACAAAATACGCAATTATGGTTGGAGACTTCAACATTACTCTCAGTAATGAACTGAACAAGAAAATATAAAATCAGTAAGGATACAAAATACCTTAAAAACACAATGAGCCAATTCGACCTAATGGACATTTTAAAAATACCTTACACAGAAAGAGCAGAGTACATGTTCCTTGCAAGGGCACATGGAACACTTAACCACACTCGGGGCCATAAAACAAACCATGAAAAGTTCAAGAGAATAGAAATCATCAAAACTGTGTTCTCTGACCGTAACAAAATTACACTACATATTAACACAAATATATCTGAAAATCTCACCCTTAATATTTGGAAATTAAAACACACATTTCTAAATTAACCCATGGGTCAAAGAAGTCTCCAGGAAAATTTAAAAATATTTTAAACTAAATGATAGTGAAATGAATGCATCATATCAATGTTTGCAGGAGGCAGGTAAAACAGTGTTCAGAGGGAAATTTATAGCATTCTATGCTTACCTAAGAAAAGAAAGAAGGTCTAAGCCTCCACCTTAACAAAAAAAAAAAAAAAAAAAAAAAAAAACAAAAAAAAAAAAAAAAAAAAAAAAAAAACTACAAGAAAGAGCAAATTAAACTCAAAGCTAGCAGAAAGACGAAAATAATAAAGATAGGAAGAAATTATAAACTTTTTATGGTTATAAATTATAGAGAATATCAATGAAATCAAAAGCTGGTCCTTTGAAAGCATTATAAAACTGTTAAACTTCTAGCCACACTTAGAACAAATTTTAAAAAAATGAAAATACAAATTACCCATAATGGGAATGAAAAAGTGAAGGGACACCCACAGAGACCCACAGATATACATGTAGGTCTATGATCCATGGTTCCCATGGGGCTGGGGAGAGAGAGATGAATAGATAGAGCACAGAGGATGTTTAGGGCAGTGAAACTACTCTGTATTGTAATGACGGACCCATGTCATTATACATCTGTCCAAACCCATAGCACATACAATGCCAAGAGCGGCCCTAATGTAAACTACAGACTCTGAGTGATAGTGGGCCCATCAATTAAAAAAAAAAAAAAAGACAAATGTTAAAGTAACGTGCTAGATGACAATAAGACAGAAGAGGAAGGGAAATGGGAATATACTATCACAATATTGTCAAACCACGTGTGAAGCAGCATAAGTTACATGTAGGTAAAATGGGTAAAGATAGGGCAGTGAAACTACAGATCAATGAAATATTGACATTCATAACAAAGGATTGATGTCTAGACTGTTAAAAAAAGACACCTTTTATTTTTTAAATTTTTTTATTATTATGTTCAGTTAGCCAACATATTAGTCATTAGTTTTTGATTCATAAGTTGCATATAACACCCAGTGCTCATCACAACAAAAAACACCTTTTAAAGATTTTATTTATTTATTTATTTATTTATTTATTTATTTATTTATTAGACAGAGATAGAGACAGCCAGTGAGAGAGGGAACACAAGCAGGGGGAGTGGGAGAGGAAGAAGCAGGCTCATAGCGGAGGAGCCTGACGTGGGGCTCGATCCCATAACGCCAGGATCACGCCCTGAGCCGAAGGCAGACGCTTAACCGCTGTGCCACCCAGGCGCCCCAAACACCTTTTACATTAATAAAAAAAATGAAAAACCAAAAAAAATGGGGAAAAAATTAAAAATTCAAAGAATTAAAAACCGACACAACTTATTCAAAGGCAGGGTCAATCTCATCCCTAATCAGGAAGAGTGAAAACAAAACAATGAGAAAGGCAGAAATAAGGTTGATAATATATGATGGGAAGAGTATGGGGGAAAGGACAGCCACAGGTGCCCTTGGTCAGAGTATAAACTGGTACCCCCTTTAGGAAGGGTAATTTAATAAATAGCTACAAAAAAATTTTAAATGCACATTTAACAGACATCTTAAAATTTTTTAAATGCCCCCCCCCACCACACACACAGTATATTGTCAAGTCACACTAGTTCAGGCCAAGGGACCCTGAGCAGAAGAAATGTGGGTCCTCTCTGAACAGAAACATTTCACTTCCTACTCTCTCTCTTCCATGCTAATAACCAAGGAAGCCATGAGTTGATTTTGGTTGCAGATAAGGGATAGTTCAGCCTCCAAGATAGGCATGGGCAGAGCTGAACGCCCCATCAACCTTCCCTGCGTGTACAGNCAGGAATGAGCAATAAACCTTTGTTGTATTAAGTCACTGGTAATAAAAACCTGCACAAATCTTGACCCAGCAATCTGCATTTTGGGTATCCAATTCTGGGAAAAGAAAGAGATGTGAACTATAGGTAACCATCTCTCAAAGGAGAATGGTTAAAGAAATTAAAATAGAGCTATATGCTTTGACCTAATAGTAGGATCCCACCTATGTCAAAATATGCATATGCAAATGATAAAGGTCTAGAATAATCCACCGTTAATTATCTGTAACTACTGCCTATTTATTAACAAGGGCTGGCTCTCAGGCAGGGGGATAGGATGGGGAAGAGGCACTAAGAGGATCTTTCATTTTTATTCAATATTCTTCTGTATTTAACTTTTCTCAATTGCAAGCTATTTATAAAGCATGGGTGCCATATTTAAATCAATAAAAATATTTTTTAAAATGAATCCATTTCCCATACAACTTAAATGACCAGTGAGAAGACATGAGGGGAGGCATGAACACATTCCAAAAAAAGCAACCGAAAAGATTAAAATAGCGAAGCCTAACTTGAACAAGAAATATTGAAAGACTAGAAGAAGAAAAGCCACAAAATCCGGCAGAAGTATTTTAAAAGGCTCAAATGAATGGAGCGGTACGTACGACGTGTTTGGATGGAAAATCTTCATGTATTAAAGGTGTCAGATTGCAACAAGCTGATCGATAAATGTAATGCAGTTACAATCAAAATCCCAATGGGTCCCATTTTCAGAACTGCACAAAATGATTCTCAAGTACCTCTGGGAGAATTAAAGAAAAATAGTTGAGAAGGTTTGAAAAATAAGGATAATGAGGAGGCACTGCCACGCAATAAAACACAACATAAAGCTGTGATCATTGTCAGTGTCGTATTGGGGCAGGGGGACGAGAATCAGCTGAACGAGAGAGAAAGCCCTGAGTAAATGGAATTATTTTTAAAAAAAAGTAGCATCAAAAATCAGTGACAAATGGAAGAATTCTTGAGTAAGTGGCATTGGAACAATTAAGGATGGGGTGGAAAACCCATCTTCACAATAGAGGGATCAGAGTATGTAGTTTGTTTAAAAATTAAATCCAGGTGGCTTCAAGAGTCAGCAAGTTGAAACGCACACAAACACACCACCCAACACAAAACCATGAAATCCAAAGGGGGGGTAGAAAAACAGGTAAATGGCCATCTGATTTTTAGTTGAAAGATAACCTACATCACTCAGGGGGGGAAAATGTATATAAACAGAAACACAATCAAATGGCGCACAGTAAAATGGAAAAAATCAAGACAAATGTCAGACAAAACTTCATTAATCACTGCACGAGGATCTCTGGAATATCATTAAGAGAAAAACATACATGTGCAAAGGACAGGAAGAAATTATTCACAGACAGAATACACAAATGGCTATTAAATATGTAAAAACATTTTATCTCATAAGAGAACAAAGAAATATAAACAAAAACAAGAATGAGGTTCTGGTGTTTAAGCCATCAAATGAACAATGATTTCTCTGAAAATCAATAATGGGTAATGCTGAGAAGGTGAGCTGGGCGCTCCTGAAAGCACCGCTGTGAAGTGGACAACTTTCAGAAGGGAATTTTACCGTATGTAGTAAGAGCCTTAAACAGTCCCTATGCTTTGACCTAGCAAGATTTCCTCAAGGACTCCAAAAACTTGGCAAAGCATCATGCATGTTTATTGCAGCCTTACACGGAAATGCACTAAAACCTAACTATCTAACTACCACGTTAAAAGGAAACATGCATGCCCTGAGAATTATCTCCGCAAATAGGTTTTAACGATGTGGGAAAGTGATGAAACATGAAATGAAAAACAAGGATTTTTCATAATTGCAAGGAATTCTAGGTCGTTCCTGGAATCGCTCTCAATGAATCAATCTTCCTGTGTCTGTGCCCCCTTTGCAATGCGACTTTGCCGCTCTTCCCATCAAGGGTGGAGCCCATTTTCCAACCCTTGAGTCTGGACTAGCCTCGTGACTTGCTTTCGCCAACAGAATGTGGTGGAAGTGACTTCATTCGACTCCAGATGCTAAATAAGCCTTAAGACATACTGTGGCTTCTACTTTTGCCTCCGTGGTTCACTGCTCTGAGACCACCACGTGGAGAAGGTGGCCGAGCCTACTGAAGAGTGAGAGGACACGAGGTGCCCAGGCACATGCCATCACTGCATGCCAGAAGGGTGGGTGCGGCCCCCTTGGACCCTCCACCCCAGCTACGCGAGTGAGCCCAGAGGGTGAGCACAGGCACATCCCGCCTACCCACTGAATCATGAGACATGATAAACTTATTCTCAGCCAACAAGTCTACCACTGATACACCATGATACAAAATTTTATTAAAGAGTCAGCTCGGTCACGTAGCATATCACACACATAACCCTCGACAAGAAGAAAATGTGAACATGAATATAAAACCTTATTTATAGAATTAAACATGGAGAGTACATTACCCACATACGCACATACCTAGGCCAAAAAGGAGGAAGTTAATTATCTTCTTTGTATTCTTTTCTATTTACAAAGGGTCCTTTTATTCATAGAAAATGTATGTATATAGCGCTATGCTTTAAAAATTAATTTATCTCCCCAACTACATTGTGAATTCCTTGTTGGTAGAGGCTATGTCTTTCAACTGTGAACCCTAAGGCTTGTCACACAGTAGGTGGCCAATAAATGTTTGATAAACGAAAGATCATGGGGAGCCTTAGGCTTGTTACCTTCCCAGATCCAGGATTGGGCTGCAGCTGCTGGAGTCCTCACGGTTCCGTGGATTGCCCTTAATGTTCACTGGCGCAGAGCAGTGCCTGCGGGTCAATGCCCAGCCAACCAAGCTGTCTTACAGCAGGCCTCCTGGTCAGCCTGTGCTGGCTCAGGCCATAGGGCCTTCCTGTGGGGTCCTCTAGGGACAATTCTGGCTACCCTGAATCATCCTCTGACTCGAGGAGAGAGAGAAGTGACCAGGCCTTCTTCCAGAACTGGAATCTGAGGGCCAGAGTCTGCTCCATGCCGGGGTCCTGGGTACGGGCTCCCCTGAGTCCTGCCTCCCAGACCTCTGTTTCCAGAACCACACCTAGCCTTGCCCACCCTTGGGTAACAGCCTCACCCTGTGGAATCAACGTGTTGGAATCAAACCTTGCAGCCACATAAGCGTAGCCCCCACCCCCACCCAGCTGCACAGCACTGTGTGCGCCCCTCACAGCACCTTGTACTCAAAGCTCACACAGGGCAACCCTCTGAGCTGCACAAGGTGACAGATGTGTGCATGTGGTCGGGGGGACCGTACATGAAGGTGACTCGTAAAAACTCATATACCTGAGGTGAGCAAAATGTTTGTTTCCTACCAATCGGTCAGATACATCATGCAGTGCTCTTTGGATACTCACCAACTAACTCCCTCCTTTCCTTTCTTACCTCCCCTCACCCGTGCCAGACATTGCTAATCAATCACAGTCCCCACCCCAATCACCCAGACCAACCCAAGGTGCTCGGCACATAATGTAGTAAACACAGGCACTCAGTAAATTATTTTTTCAGTAGAACACTCTAGACAGCCTGGGCTACTCTCTCTAGGAATGGGGTTTTAAATGTCCCTAGTAAGGAGGCAGCCTCAAAGAGGCCAGAACACAAAGCCTCCTCGGGTTGGCCTCCCCAAACTCCAAACATTGTAGTGGCAACATTCTGATGTCCAGACACAATACTGAAGTCATAATACTTTCTTAATTTTTAAAAGAATTCATGTTTGTATGAAAAAAAAAAACCCCAATCCTTGTTTGTAACAGAATGACCAAGTCCGGCACTCCACAGAGGCAGCCCCATAGTTAGGGGAATGCAGTTTATGGGAAGCCTGTGGTACCTAAAGGGGGTTAGAATATAAAGCACATTGTTTCCTCACCCTTCACTGGGCAAATTCCAGTAAGAGATTGTTGATGTCTCTTGGACCATAAGTGTTTTCTCTCCAGTAAGGTACTGAGGGAGGCTACATGACCTTACGGTTACCCAGAACACAAGAAAGATGGTGCCTCTTCCAGCAGAAGGGTTCAGAGGACCAAGCTCCTCAATGCTGAGGCAAAGACAGTGCCCGTCCCTCCCCGCTATCCCATGGGAAGGCTGAGGAGGATGTCAGGTCAATCGAAAATCCAGAATGGGATGGACAGATAAAAGGAAACTCTCACTCCCCTGAGAGGAACTAGAGACTCACATCCTTATCAGGGGACAGCCTCACCACTCTCCCGTGAGGGTGACAACAGCAACCCATTTTGAGGATGAGGCTCAGAGAGGATTTCCGTCCAGGAGAAAACTCAACCTGTCCCTTGACAGTAAAGGGCATCACTGTATCCAAGAGGCAATCGAGAAATATTAGCTGATAGTCACACTTCCCTTGATTGATAGATAAATAAATAAATAAATAAATAAATAAATGGCTTTTTCTTAACTTATAAATGGAAAGTACTAGATTCGTTTTGTAGTTCAAATTGTTTTCTGTTCCAAAGTATGAAGGCAGAGCAGACAGGCATCAGGTAATGATGGACTCTTTATTATGAAGTAAAATTGATGCCATCTTTATTTACTATAAAGCAAAATGAGGCAATTACCTTCCTACATTCTCAGTGTTAAATATAAAGATAAAAATGCTCTTCTGGCAACACAGCTCCCGTTTGCAAACTGAATAGCAGCGTAAGTCGCCAAACAAGAGGAAAAACAAATAGAAAAGGTACAGTGAGTTCTGCTATAACTTGTTTTGAAAACACAGATTTGTTCCAACGCAATTCATATGAGGGGCAATTTGAGCATAACGTGAATCCTGCGTGTGCTTGCGCAGATTTTTGTCCACGAGAAACACCGGGGCGATGCAGAAACCCACAGCCAGCGGAACAGAGCCCCCGAGGGGCTCACACAGCTCCCCGTGTCCACTGTCCACTCCGTCTGCAGCTCAGACAACCCGCCTCACCCCTCCTCACGGTCACTCAAGAGCTCTTGGCCTTCCCACAGCCACGTCTGCAGTTCACACATGCAAAACTGTGGCCCCCTTCTTTTTTTTACTGTGTCACCAACAAAGGTTTTGAGTTATCTGCCCTAACCCCCACTTTTCCCATGACCCCTGTGGGCTATTCACTGCATGATTCTGGACCGCACGGTGATTTTTAGGACTACCTAAGTCACAGGACAGCACAATTTACTGTACGTGGAAGAATGTTCTTCCATGGTTGATTTAATTTTCAAAGGAAATACACAGCATTATAAATTGGTACAACCCTTCCAGCCATCATCTGGCAATATTTACCAAGTGATGTCCATGTCTTTCGACCAAGGAATCCCATATCTTTTGACCACGTAAATATAATTCAATGAGGATTATGGGCATAATTCAATAATTCAACAGGAAAAAGGAAACGAGATGTGTGCATTAAGATGTTCATTGTGACACAGGTGTGTATCTGTGTGTGCGTGTGTGCGTAAAGCCACCAAAAACTGTTATTAGGAAGGCAACACAACCAAATAGTAAATGATCATAATATATTGTTTGTTAAGCGAAGAGGGAAAAGAAGTATGTAAACTGATTAATAGTATGAAAACAAAGACTGGGAAGACGATGATTTTGCTCACATGTCCGCACACGCACGCACGCAAGCAGAGTTGTGTCTTAAATTTTTAGAAAGCTAAGTCACCAAGAAGCGTTTTGAATATGCTAATTTTCAGTTTGCTAAAAATCAGAAATAGTTCTTCGCTGCATATCACATACCCAACGCACTATTTATTTCAAGATGTGAAGGAAGTGATTTGAAATTTTAGTTTCGTGAATACATATTTTTGTAACAGTACAAATCTGAATCCTGAACTACAGCTGGTTATCTTCAGTATGTCACTAAAACCAATTTGCAGCCCTGCTGCTTGCTGTAAATATGGAAACAATAGTCCCTTTACAACATGCAAACACACAGGGCAAAACATACCAACAGAAAGTAAGGGTTTTGTTGAAAGCCTGGGCAATTGCACAACGCTTGCACATTGACTGCGTTAATGGGAGAGAAACGGGTGGGAAGGTTTGATGCAAGCAGGGCTATTACTGCGAAGACAACTTTTTGGACAAAACAGACGCCAACAGGAAGTGGGGCATTTTCATGTTTAGCACAGGAGGAATCACCCAACGGAAAAATAGGAAGCCCAATTCTTGAACCACTGGGGTCAAAATCTCTTCATCAGCCCAAGGTCTCATGCGGGGAACCAGACATGGACAGTGCGTGTGGGGGCTGGGGGTGGGCAGACAGGCCTGTGTGTACACCTGAGAGGGGACAAAGATGGAATTGCTTTGAATATTTAACAGAAAGTCCTGTGATTATTAACATTTCATGAGTCAGCCTGTCCATACCAAAAAGCTCTCTCCTCTTCTGAATACCTGGAATGTACTGTAGAACAGAGCCCTCAAGCTTTGGATCCTAACATCTATGGGATTTAATGTAAGATATGTGCTGTGTGCCCTCAGCAAATTACTTTACCTCTCTGAGCTTCCCATTCCTCTTTAGAAATGGAGGTATAACAATATCTCTCACATGGCTGTTCTGTAGAACAGATGTTTTTAGAAGCAACACACCTGGCTCTAAGAGGGGCTTAATAAATACTCAATAAATATGAAGCTTAATTTTTTTAAGAGCCACTTGTACTGCCTCTATTCCTAAGCTATACCCCATGCCTAATGCCCCCAGAAGGAACACAATGCCCTGGCTGATCACACTTGATACAGCACTGAGGGACAGAGACCCCAAAAGGATCCTGAATTACCCATTAGCCAACGAACACTGGCTTAGGCCAACCAGCTTCACCCCTATGTGTGGGAGATGGTGAGACTGGGAGGCAAAAGGGAGAGGGTTAAGAAATGTTCTTCTCACTTAAAAAAAAAAAAAATCCAACCGCTGCTCGTTGTGATTCAACTGAATGCAATTAAGTTTGTGTCTGTTTTAAAGCAATGTCTAAAAAGTCCCTCAAAAATAACCACTTGGTCACCTGGAGTCTGCATGAAATTGCTGGTGTAAATTATTGCTGCCTGGTGTCCTTCATTTGCCCTTGTACTTCTCTCTGATTCATGCGTCAGCATCGTGAAGATGCTGGCTGCTGGGCTCCTCTACACATCAGCTAGCCCCTCGTGCCTCCCTGTTGCCTTGTCACAGCAGCAAAAAACAGAACACTTGCAGGCAGGATCCCACCCTGGGCAGCAGCACGGGAGCAGGGGCACCTCCCTCCATGTGAGAGAAGGTAGGTGGCCAGAAGGAGGCAGGAAGGACTCTGTAGGGCCGAGCAGGGTGCTCGGGATGGAAAATCTTAATGCCCCCACCCTGAAAGGTGCATATGGTAACGTTGCCCTGAGCTGCAGGGCACAGCTCTGAGAGGAAAAGAAAATGAATGGCTAAAAGAAAATGCAATAATTGCCATCAGACACATCTATTCCCCCCCATCTGATTTTACGTAGGATGCACAGCTGACTCATCAATTTGATACCCATTGGGTGTCACCAGCTCAACAACGTCCAGCCCAAAAGGGGCCTGACCTCCTTGATAGCATAGGTGGACGTTCTGCCATTACCTAACAGAGGGCCAAGAGGAGGAGGCCACACAGATACTGGAAGATTTTGACACCCCAGTCCAGTGGATGTGGCTTCATTCATAAAGCATTTAGCTGTACACAAGAGCCTCTCCATGGCCCCCGGCAGCCTCGCCTATTGAACAAGAATATCTCTCTAAGACAGTGCAGGTGAGGCCTGGAGGATATGGCCTGTGATCTACTGAGCTCTGTCTTCTCCACTTCCTCCTCCTGCTTGTAATGTCCCATGGGTGTCTGGCATGAAGTAAGCACTTCCTAAGCTCTAGGTGGATGTGTGCAAGAGGGGGCGGATGTATGGATGAACACATAGGTGGATAAATAGTTGGTTGACATTTTGAGACAAGCGAAGAGGGGCTGTGACTACAGTGCACGTGGAGGAAAGTCTGAAATAATCCAGGTGACTCAATCAGAGTGGCATCTGCCATGTGTAGACAACCATTCAGAAGACTGGCAATCTTTTAAAAATTAAATCAAATGGCCACTTAGATCCCAGTAGCAGCAGCCGTGGGTTACTGTTCAAGATGTTCCATTCGGATATTGAGGCTTAGCCCAGAGCTCAAGATATCCCTCTGAACCTTTGATTAGCTTCAGTTAAATAATCAAGAGTCATCTAGACATGACCGAGACCTTGACATTTGCTCCACCATCCAGCCTCTATCCAAAGAGTCTGCTGAAGTGACCCTGTGTGACTTCTGTGGCTAGATCATAAAGTGGCATACATTTCCACCATGCTGTCATGGGACACGCATTCTTAAAACCCAGCAGCCGTGAAGTGAGGAAGCCCAAGCAAGCCCAGGTGGAGAGAACACATATAGGTGCTCTAGCTAACAGCACAACTCAGGTCCTAGCCAACAGCCAGCATCAGCCACCACACATGCAAGTAAAAATGCTTCCAGATGATTCCAGTCCCCAGCCATCAAGCCACCCCAGGCTTCAGGTCTTCCCAGGGGAAGCCCCAGACACTGTGGAAGAGAGACAAGCCATTCCCACATTCCCTGCCTGAATCCCTGACCCACAGAATCCAGGAGCATTAAAATAAAAATGGTTTACAATTAATTGATGGGGTGGTTTCTTTTGCAGCAATGTTAACTGAAACACTGGACCTGAAACATTGTCCCCAGACCCAGACCACTCAGCTTGAGCCTTGACGCTGAGCCTCTATCCTGGTAACCCTGAAAGTGCATGGGTGGCACTTTCCTCCTACAGCCTTACATACTTTTTAGGGTCTTACCATCCAACACCAATAAAATAGAAAAATCAAGAGGCTGCTGCCCACCTGGTTTGTCGCCCACCATTTATATATCTGTTCTGTGTCTTGTGCATTAGCTTAGACTTGGCCACAAGTTCTGGTCACGTCAATAAAGTCATTTACCCTATCCTTGACACCAGCTCTCTCTGCTTCCCGGCTGTTCTGCTCCATAAAATCCCAAACTGCCTCACACAGATGCTAAACTGGGGACCCTGAGAAGAAACACCATCTCTGTGTTTCATACTCAATCCAACTCACTCTATGGCTCACTTGAGGCTGCTCAGGGAAAGGTGAGCCCAAAAATAGACTATCGTCACATTTAATCAAAAGCTCCACTTTTAGAGATCAAATGAAAGGGGAGCATTTGTGAAGCTCCTTGAGTGGACAGGAGCTTCCCAAGAGCAGCACCAACATGGTGTTTCAATCCATCCGGCCAAGTGGGAGGGAGCCAGAGCCTCAGAACACACTCGAGGCCCCTGAAGGCACACGGGATCAGACAGAATCCCCAATTAGAAACATCAATAGGCACTGGGGGGGTGGTTAAGCTCCTGCATATGAGTGGACACATCTTATTCAACTGAAGGAGCAACTGAGAGGAGACCCAAGAAAGCATAACTGAACCTTAATGCACAGACAGAACTGGGCCCCTGGTCCACGCCATGAAGTTATGGCTGCGAGGACCAGAGCAGCAAAGAGAGGAAGAAATATTGTGTCTGGCTCTGGCCCCGAAGGAGGAGGGACTTGAAAGCATACACATTTCTATATCTCGGCACTGGCTGAGGATACGGGTATCTTTGTGGGCCCTAAGTAATAAGCCCTTCACAGTCAACAGTGACCCATGGCTTTGGAAGACCACAAGCACCACCAAGGCTGCAACTAAGCCAGCCACCCAAGGACAGTAGTTATCTTGAAAACCAGAGGGTTGTCAACCTACGTGTCACATCAAACATCTGCTATTGTACCTCCTACATTTCCCTCAAAGACGTTTACGGTTCTCCACTGGCATCAGGCAACGGCAGGCCATGGCCTCTCAGAGCAGCCTCCGAACGGAAATCCCTATTCCAACTCATCTGCCTTCTCCACATTCTCCACACTGTCTCCAGAGAGAGTATTTTTCATAATAAAAATCTAATGTCACTCAACCCCCCATTCCCGCTTAAAATTCCAGTGGCTTCCCAGTGTTCAAAGGAAAAAGTGCAAAATCCTTCACACGGTCTACAAGGCATTGCACAGTTTGGCATCTACATCTACCTACATCTCCTGCCCCTTCACCCTCCCACCTCCTCCTCACTCTCTACTTTCCAGCCACTTTCTGGAATCATCTATGCCCCCCACCCTCACCTCGGGGCCTGGCCCTGATGCCCTGGAGGGTGCTTTTATCTCCTATACCTCTTCCCCTAATTAACTCCTACCCACTCCTTAGATCCAAGGAAAAGTAGGTTCTCAGCCGGACTTCCTGGGTTCAAAGTCCAGCCCTGGCACTGACTTGTAGTTATGCCCTAAGGGGCAGAGGCCTAAGCATCTTTGTGTCTCAGTTGCTCACCGGTATGATAATCGTTGCTGCTTTAAGGGGTCATTGTGAGGATGAAAGAGTTAACATGTGTAAAATAGGTAAAAATAATTGCCACAGGGCCTAGCCCACAAAAAGCACTCAGGAACTATTAGCTCCTTATTCTAATCTCAGCTCAAAAATCACTTCCAGGGAGAGAAGCCTCCTCTGTGGCTCCCCACATTAAGATTCCTTCTTACGTTCTTTGCTTCAAGCACTTACTGCTTCATTAAGTATGCATCCTTTAGAGGGACTGTTTGATTATTGTATGTCCCATCCACGGGTCACAAGATTAGGGTATACGTCCGTGTTTTGCTCACCTAATATGCCAGTACTTAGCATCGTTTCTGATATACAGTAGATACTCAAAATCTTATGAAAGATGGACAGATGGATGGTTGGATGGATGGATGGATGGATGGGCAGATAAAAGGTAAATGAATGGATGATCAGATGGATGGATGGACAGATGGATGCATAGATGAGAAGACAGACTGGTGGAAGACAGACAGATGAATGGGTAACTGGGTGGAAGGATGGATGGAGATAGTCCAGATGACACAGAATGTGGCGGTTAGCCATTCTTACTATCGAGCTTACACCGAATAGCTTCACCTTCATGAGTTACCCACAATCCTGGAATACCTTATGCATCTTCTATGATCTTGAACATGACGAATTATCTTTCCCACCTCACTATTCTTGGTAGGCTCCATCTTACAATCCAGGGGGGACTGGATTTCCTGGTGGCACTACACTAAGATACCCTAATGACAAAATATTGAACATAGCCACTGCCTCAAAGGAAGGTCAGTGGAAACAGAGGTAGCCTGAGCTGGGGCAGTCAAGAGCCTCCAGCCCTCCTTCCAAGATTCTACCAAGGTGGCATCAAAGAAGGCTGTTTGGGGGCGCCTGGGTGGCACAGCGGTTAAGCGTCTGCCTTCGGCTCAGGGCGTGATCCCAGCGTTATGGGATCGAGCCCCACATAAGGCTCTTCTGCTATGAGCCTGCTTCTTCTTCTCCCACTCCCCCTGCTTGTGTTCCCTCTCTCGCTGGCTGTCTCTATCTCTGTCGAATAAATAAATCAAATCTTAAAAAAAAAAAAAAAGAAGGCTGTTTGCCCCCCACCCCGGAGCCATAAAGAGAAAACCCCCATGGCAAATCGGAGATTGACCCAGATCCCTTCTCAGGTCTCCCCCACTGTCAGGAGGCAACAAGTATTCATGAGACCTGCTGGGGACATGGAGCAGAAAAGTGGACAGATGAGACCTGACCCTGGGGCTAGCCAGGATAAGTAGAAGACAGACGGGAAATTGATAATTAAGATAAATGATTAATTAACTGCAAAAGTGCAAAGAACAGGGCATGCAAGTGAACGTGGGATGGGTCAGGGTGGTAATTTCAAGAAAATATCAGAAATTCCCTGACTTGCAAAATGTGACATGGCTCTTAGAACAGTTCTCCCATGTGGTTTGTGGAGGCAAAAGAGGGGAGCATTGAGCAGGTCTTTATTAGGTTTCTCATTGGAAAGGCCACGCAATGCTATGAGGTACTCTAGAGAGGTGCCAAAGGTGCCCAGCTCTCCCTACACAGGCAGTGTGCCTCTGTTGTCTGGTGCAGGTTGGCTGTTTTCCCAAGCACTGTCACCGTATCACCCTGACAAACCCAGGAAAGGTGATTAACCCCCCTTTACAAATGTAGCACCTGAGGCTCAGATGAGGGTGAGCTGGTCACAGGGCTGAGCCAGTAATGAAACCCAAGACTGTCCCCCCAAGCCCATGCTCTTACTGCTATACCAATGCATAGGGAGTGACACGTGGGTGTTTTGTTCTGTCTTTGCACAAAATTGAGGGACTGAATTTAAAATAAAATGTTAATGTACAATAATTGTCAAAATAATCTGCGAGAAAACTCACAACTTGTTTAAAGATGGATGGAAAGAAACTGTCACATAATAGATAAAACCGGGATAGCCTCATGGCTGCCGAGACACTAAGCACCTGAAATGCACAATTCCATTTACTCATCACATCAATTAACTGATGAAGAGGTTAGGACCATCATACCTTAGGTACAGATATAGAAATGGAGGCGTCGAGGGTTGAAGTGCTTGCTTATGAATCAGCAGTTGAACCCAAGCCTACCCACCCCAGTGCCTAAGATGCATATCACCTGATGATCATAGACAGAGTTGACTTATACTCTCAGGCAAGGCAGTCTGGAGTAGAATTGGCCAGGCTCAGGAGAACTGGCCACTATGAGGAAAAGATGCAGCTGTTAGAGCAGGAAGTCCAGTCTGGTCAGTGTCACCTGACGCCCAAGGCTTCAGCAGCAGATGGTAGGTGGTGGGTCGTGGGATGGAGAACCCAGAACAGTGGTCCAGCAGGTGTCATGGGGAAACCTGCCAAGGTAAGAGGGTCCCAGAAGCCAGGCCTTTGTGGAGACAGAACGCCAGTCTCAAAGAAAGGTACTCTCCAGAGCAAGGCAGGGCCCGGGATCTGGAGACACAGGGAGGGGTACAAAGGAGGCAAGGACTTGGGGTCAGGGAACAATGCAGGGATCCAGGAGCAGAATCAAGAAGCTGGGCAGAGCTGTTCTCGGCAACATGACCAAAGTTCTGAGCTTGACAACTTAAATGTTCCCAGAGAACTGAGCAAGAGCCCCAGAGATTCCCAAGGAACTCCTTGGAAGAGAAGAACACTCTTTAATTCCTTTGCAAAGCAGTGATTGAGCACCTGTTATGTACCTGGCCCAGGCCAGGCCCTGGAGATAGAGCCTTAAATAAGACAGACACAGTCCTTGCAACCCCATAAGGTTGAAGTTCAGGGTAATGTCTCTCAAGCCAGAGTCTGGGGACCCACTGGGAGTAACTATAAAAATGCAAATTCCAAGGCCCTGTCCCAGACCTGCTAAAGGAGGTTTAGGAGTGGCAGGCTGTGTGGCCTTGAATAAGTCATCTAACTTCTCAGGGCCTCAGTTTCTCCATCTGTAACTGGGCCCCGGAACAGGACTGACTCACAGGCTGCTATATGAAATGACTATACTCAGCACATAACAGGGATTCAACACAAGCCAAGATTATCATGATCATCAGTTTAATTTTATGCATCACCATCTAGGAATAGGGTCTATGAGTCTTCATTTTAACAAGACCACTCACTAGTCACGGCCGTGCAGTAATTTTTGAGAATCACTGCATTGTTTTTAACTCTGTGGGCAGTTCCTGCTTTTCCAACATGGGGACCAGCCAGCAGCTCAAAACTGAGACAAACAAGTATCTGTACCCCAAGCTGCCTGGCAGAAAACAAGGTCACCTGGGATCCAAATTCTGAAGCTCTACATGCAGCCGTCTCTCCTAGGAGGCTAGACACAGTGACAGGAAACAAGGAGGACGTCCCCAACGAGCTTCACACTGTGCAGCCATGGAGGACAGGAAGCACCTTGCTCACAGCTTGTGTCTGTCTGTGCAGAGATTACGACAACAGAATCAGCCCGAGGGGAAACCGAGGTCTGCCTTGCTCGCCTTCTTTCCACCCCGGCCCTCCTCCAGCATTTCTGCATCTAAAGTCCCATTAATTCAGGGGAGCTTCAAAAGCATCATCAATATTCCCTGTGTTGGATCATTTCCCAACAGGGTCCCCTTCTCCCATGCCTCAATATTCTAAAGCTACCAGCCTTTAATTACAGAGCAAAACAACATTTAGGCAGAAATAGGCAGGTCAGAAAGGAGAGTGGGAAGAGAGGGAATTGGGGCTTCTCCGGGCCCTGGGACTAGACGATATGCACGCAGACCAAGAAGATGAGCCCACTCATCTGGTTCGGGGAGCACACCTCCACTTCCCCTTACCGCTTTCCTCCCTGTGGACCCCGATCCACGCTGGATCCCGGAAACCACGGACTGTCACTGGAACCCTAAATGCCAGGAAACCCATGAAGCAAGGAGACAAAAAACAGGGACCAGGTTTGCCTGTGCAGATTTGATGCGGATTCCTGCCATGTTGGTGAACAGTCACCACTCAGGGCCCAATGACCAGGCAGTGCAAAAACATCCCCCACACAGAAATGCCTCCAACGAACCTTGTTGTCATTTCCATTTGATCCCTACAGGAAATACTCTGGCGATGAGTGTGCGCTCTTCTAAAGAGCAAGGAACGCGGTGCTCTGCTGACAGTCTTTCAACGTTGAGGGCACGGCGCCAGGAACTATCCGCTTGTGCCCTCAGTGTGGCTTCTGAAAGACTTGCTGCTACCCGGAATGCCTGTCCCGAGCACTTCAACCAGGGACCCAGGAGGCATTTTCCTCCTGGACCGACGTACAAATGAGGGTTGGCTGCAGCTACACACACATTAGTGAGTGACCACATCGGTGGGGCTTGCAATACTCGCAATACTGTTTCTGTGTTAAAATTAAACCCTGAGAACCCAACCGCTTCAGAAATTGAGCATGTGTGGTTGCTTAAAGGCTTTCTTTAGAGTCACCACCGGGGTAACTTATCTTAAATAAGAGAATAGACTAAAATAACCAGAGAGAACCCACATCATATCATCATAAGGAAGTGGCTACAGAGAGAAGATGACGTGCTCATACTGAAGAGACTCTAAACATAGTAAACAGGTTTCCGTTGAGACCCCAGAAAAATGTCACCTGCTCCCAGGCATTTAGAGGCATCCTCCTCAGCGTCCCCAGTGCCCGGCCAAAGCAAGGAGTGCAATAGATCACGATGAGAACAGCGCCCACAGGACAAGAGCCCTAAGGAAAGAGCCCTAAGGAGCCCCCAAGTCACTGCCATTCGCTGGCCATCCCCGTGTGCGGGGTCCTGGGAAAGGCTTCACGTGCGGGAACTCACTGACTCCTTGCAGAAATCCTCTGGGTCCACCACGGCTCTTGTTCCCCTAGGGAATGTGAGCAAACTGAGGCTCAGAAAAATTAAGAGGTCTGACTAAAGTCATGCCCTGGAGGCTGGATTCAAACCCAAACTGACTCTGAAGCCTGAGCTCTTTGCCAAGGCACGAGCAGGCCTGAGCAGAGAAAGGCTGCCCTGCAGGGAAGTCCTTCCACTGGGGCTGCTGGGGGAAGTGGCTGTCTACCCTTCCACCACCCACAGAACCTGAGTCCAGGAGCACACACACCCCCCCCCCCGGCCCACTGTACCCCTGGTGCCTGGATCAGGCACCAGGAAAGGCAAGGGAGAGATCCTGGTCACTGCCCGGTTCTGGTATCTGCCAGCTGTGCCAACATCCCCATAGAGACCCTCCTTGATGAACAAGTGGTTACGGATCACCTCAGGAGCTGAGGGAACTTCTAAAAGAGCTCTATAAACAAATTAAAACAGAAGTGCCCAGTGATAAGGAAGCACTGCGTCCTCGTATGATTGACAGCAGTTTTCTTTTTTAGTGCACAGGTTCCTGGCTGCATATTGGCACCACCTGGGGCCTTTTTAAAAATACCAATAAAATATAAACAAATAAGGAAAGATATGAACGGATAAATGGATGAATGAGTGAAAAACAATGCCCAAACCCTAAAGCACTGATGTAACTGGTTTGAGATACGGCCTGGGCATCGAGATGTGAAACCTCCCCAAGTGATTCTAATGTTTAGAGGTACATAAAATAACAGAGCACCTTCTGACCAATGGTGTCTCAGAGTCAATGAAAGGAAAAGCAGTGCGGAACGCTCAGAGTTTACCCAGGAACTCAGCCAGATCCCCTAAGCGCTCCAGCTCCTTTTGCTGAGACACTCTAACAGGTCAACAGTAGCAAAGCTGTCAACAGTAGAATGTGTATGCACGCTTCATATATATTTTGTCTGTCATCCTCTGAACATACCTAATACTGGTTTTATTAGGCCTGTTTTGCACATGAGGAAACTGAAATTCAAAGAAGTCCAATTACTTGCTCAAGGATATAGAGGAAGTCACTGGTGGACCCCTCCCCCCCAAAACCTACGCCTTTTCCAAAACACGATCTTGGCTCTCCAATATATCGTGTTCCTACTGCATACAGGGCTAGGAGACAGAATACAAGGGTAGATGGGCCACAGACCATGCACTCCAAGAGTTTATAACCCACTCCAGGAAGCAGACTGGTACCCTAGTCATCATCATCCAGGCCACCTTTTCCGCATACTAAGGGCTGAGGAAGTCCACAGAGGAAAATTTATTCTTCACCAGAAAAGCCAATTTCTACAGAGAGAAGCACTCTGGACTTGGCCCTTGGAAGGTCAGGAGGGTTTCTATAAGTGCAGCAGAGGGAGACGGCAAAGGCACGAAGGGGCCCAGGTGCCATGACCCCCTCCTGCTGCAGGGCAAAGGCCTCTCACCTGCCAAGGTGAGCAGGAGTGCTGTATACCTACCCTCTACAGCGCCATGTGTCACGGTACTTGTTTCAAGCACATGCTCAGGCTTACCGTTTGCCTCTAGGTGCATTTAGATGCACAGTGAAGGTCTGGGCATTTCTGGAGAGAAGAAAAGCAACCCCAAGAGCCATCTCAAGTTGTCTCCTCTTAGGTGCTTCTTCTCCCAGCCAAAAGGCTACATTCCTGGTGCATGGTCCCAACAGTAGGGAGCTTTGCCCACAAGGGTTGTATTAATTAACCCTTGGCCTGGTATCAAGCCCAGCTTTGGCCCGAGAGCCCTCAGGAACTGAGCCAAACATCCAATTTACAGTTTGCATCCTGTCTGTGGCTGAATCTGAGGCTGGGAGATGGGACGTCTCTAAGTAAGGACCTTAAGTCCAACTCCTCCTGAACCCCGGACTCACCAAATGCTAACCTTGAATGTCAGAATGCACCCTGGCCTCATTGGGCCTCCCTTGGGAGGAACCACCATACTCCAGACGCTGTGATCCCCTCGGAGGATCAGGTGGGACAGCCCTCCTCCGCGGGCACCCTGATTTTATCCACATAAGTCCTCCTCTTTTATTGTTGATCCTACAAGTGATTCCCCTCTGTTCCTCATGGCAAGGGTCGGCAAACTACAGCCTGCAAATGTGGCCCACTGCCTGTTTGTGTAAATAAAGTTTTATTGATAACACAGTCATGCCAATTTTTTTTTTTTTTACATATTATCTATATGCAGTTACTTTGCCATCACAAGGGCAGATCTGAGCAGTGGACAAAGAATGAGTGGCCTGTAAAGTTAAAAATATTCACTCTCTGGCGTTTTACATAATAAGTGTGCTGACCCCTGCCAGAAACAAAGAAGTAAGGGAGGATGAGCGGACTCAGAGAAATTCCTTATGTCTTGGTATTCCCTTCACAGGGCTCTTTTATCCATGCTATTAGGGTTCCTTCTCTCGAAGAATATATCTTTTTTTTTTTAATTTTTATTTATTTATTTGACAGAGATAGAGACAGCCAGAGAGAGAGGGAACACAAGCAGGGGGAGTGGGAGAGGAAGAAGCAGGCTCATGGCGGAGGAGCCTGATGTGGGGCTCGATCCCAGAACGCCGGGATCACGCCCTGAGCCGAAGGCAGACGCTTAACTGCTGTGCCACCCAGGCGCCCCTCGAAGAATATAACTGTCTTAAACCTCTAGAGATATCCCCCCTCATTTAAGACAAAGATCCTGATTCGTTAGTAAGGTTCATAAAATCCCATAAGACATTCCATCCACCTCAAGCACATGGACATGCACACGGCATGAAACGTATGTGTGTCCTGCCTGAAGTAAAGGGTGTTGTTTTATGAGTAAGCTTTTGTTTCGCATACATATACATACATACACATGTGTGCGCTGAGCTCATGGTGCAAATTGCTTTTGGTAGGTCACAGTCAAAAAGTCTGAAAGCCACTACACTAAAAAAAAACCTCCATGAATTAGATCTCAAATATACCCACTTCTCTGCATCACTGAGTCCCAAATCTCTCACCTAGACCTTTACTGCAGCCTCCCGCATGGTCTTCCTACTTCCAGCCTTGACCCCCTCCCAGTGCCCTTGCCACACAGTGGCCGACTCGGAAAGGCCTTGTCCTAAAACACTTGGGTGGTTTCCCACTGCCTTAGGGATTAAATCCAGGTTTCTTATCAGAGCCCATAGCATTAGCCATAGTCTGGAGTCCACCTGCCTGTCCCACTCTGTCCCACAACTCCAGGTGTGCTACCTTCTAGCAGTTCCTTGGACATGTTCAGCTCTTGGCCACTGCAGAGCCTCTGGAGGTGGGTATTCTCCCTCTGGATACGGGTTGAATGGGGCTTAAATAAGTTAGGTAAATACATTAACTTACTATGTTGGGGATATAGGGGGCTTGAATATTCCCAATTCCCATACACACACACTCATACATGCCTCACCAACTTCTAGTCACTTCCTTATAACATCTTCCCTGACACCTTACATCAGGGACCCTGCATTTTTAGCGCTTTTTTTCTATCCCTTACAACACCTGTCATGATTGTAACGGGCGATCAATGATTTGTGGGGATTGTCCCCTTTCAGTTCTGGATGGCACACCTCATGTAGCAGGGTCTAAGTGTGTCTTGTTCACCACCGTGTCCCCAGCATCACCCCTGGCCCACAACAGATGCCCAAGAAACACTTATTGAATGACTGAGTCAACAAATCTCATCCTACTCTCCACAAATCTCAGCCCACAAATGTCGAATTCTCATTTTTGCATTTAGGAGCTCTCCTCAGTCACTGTGCCCTAAACTATGTCTGAAGTTCCAGCAGTGCACAAGAAATTCTGGGAATGGGTGTGTTTGACCGACCTGAGAAACCTGAACCCAGGCAGAATTGGAAAATACGTGGCAAATTCTTCTCCTGAAAGCCTGCCAGTCCCATGAGAGTGGGATGCTTTTGTGACAAGCACATGCCCTGCTATTCAAGAGGAGTGAGTATCAGAGTTCTATGGTCCAGGTGAGTGAACCCCCATTTTTTCAAGTTCTCCTTTGCCCAAAACATTCCTGGTGTCATTTCATGCACAAGCTTCTAATGTGTTGGAACATCAATCTTTTGATGACAATTAGTCACCGATTGGCTCTTGAAAAGGGCAACTGTGAAATGTTCCTTAGCACATATTTAAGCTTCTTCCACTATGCGTGTCTGAGTCACAAAAAAAAAAAAAAAAAAAGCAGTGACATCTATTTCAAGTTTGAAAATGATTTGCTAATCCAGAAAAAAAAATGTCAAGTTCAGATGAATTAAGACTGGCCATGAGTTCAAATTGTGGAGGCTGGCTAATAAGTCCTTAGGAGTTCAGTATAATCCTCTATTTTTGTGTATATTTGACATTTTCCACGTGGACACTGAAAAATTATTTGATGAGCATTTAGTGACTCTAATCAATATTCATCCAAATGTTTGCTCCCAATAATAATTTGCTTTTAAAATTAGCAATGAAATGAAGGAGTTTGTAAAATAAAGAGATTGATTTTAGTACTACAAACAATAATTGTACAACCCTATCTCTAATTTAATTATAATCTTTTACTAAAGTAACATTAAACTGTGAATGGATTTCTAATTACTACATGTAAAAAAGTGAAACTCTATTTAGAGCAAGTTTTAAATAACTAAAAACACAAACCCAAGTAGAGAGCTTGGCATTCAATACATATTTATTGAATGAAGACCAGCTGAGGCATCTAAAAAAAGTGAAACTATTTTGAGCTAAGCAAAATGAAAAAGCAGATTAATAGTGCCTAGGGTTCAGATCCTAGTTCTGATATCATTCTCCAATAAAGGAACAAGGACTCCTTGGAGAAATGGCTGATTCTGGGGTCAAGGCACGGAATATACAAAATGAACCTGGAGCTGATGCTTTTTGAGTGCCAAAAAGTTAAAAAGTGACCACCAAATTAAGGGGGAGGGTGGTGGGGGGTGAGGTGGAGTGGAAGCATACCAAAGGAGCCAATCTGAAAGAGCACCCAGTGACCAAAACTGGAACAATTTGAGCAAACAAAACAAATAATGACTTATAACCCAAATTATAAAATATCCATGTGTCTAATCATATAAATTAGTGATTACAAAATTAGATAAATTAGGGAGAAGAGACAAATCTCCCATACAGAAGCATTCCAAATAATTTATGTAGATATCCCCCCTCAAGAAGGGGGTGCTTAGCTCCCCATCCTTGAGTGTGGGCTGAGCTTTATATGAAAAGAGAACCATCACAGTGGAGAAACCAGACAAGACACAACCTCAGCCAAGTGATCAAGGTCAACACGAATACTGACGAGTCATGTTGACAGCATGCACCCTTGATATGATGTGATGAGAAGGGCACTTTCCCTCGGGGGTCTTCCTTGTAATAACTCATAACCCACTATCATCATGAGGAAAGCATCAGACAAACCCAAAGTGAGGGACATTCTACAAAATACCTGCCTGGTATTCCTCAAAACTGTCAAGGACATCAGAAATGAGGGGAGTCTGAGAAACTCATGGATGAGAGGAGGACAAGAAGACATGACAACTAAATGTAACGTGTTATCCTGAATGGGATCCTTGTTCTGTAAATGAGGCAGAGATGGCCTCTGTCAACTGACCTCCACGTTGTTTACTTCTTCGTAGCATGTTGTGAAGCTTGCTGGTGCAAAACTCAAAATTTTACACATCTAATTGTTTTAAATATAGCCCAAAAGAGCGGTTTTTAGCCATTTACAACCTGCTTGTTTTGCATGCTCTGCAAAACTGTGCCCATTATTTGCTAGGGATGGGTAAGATAAACTGTAACTATAAAGACTGTAGGCTCCTGTTGCCCTTTGGAGCTCTCTGACCCAGATACTCTCCATTGGGCTGGGAGCAATACCACCTTGACACAGGCTCCCTCACCTTCCCCTTCTCCCCTGGGAGTTCTCTGCCCTACCCCCTCTGAGCAGTGACCCCTGTGTACCAAAGCCTCTGAACAGTCTCATGTTGTCCAGTCACATGCAAAACTGTCAAAGCATCACCCAAATAAACCTTGTGTATGCCACTGCCACCTCACTATCATCTCTTTTTCCTTGACCAGCCCCCAAATCCCTTGATTTGAGAACAAGAACAACAAAAAAAGATGTTAGAGAAAATCCAATGAAGTCCAAATGGAAGGTAAAGTTTAATAATAATTATCTACTAATACCAGATCCTCAGTTGTGACAAACAAAAAGACCAGAGGCTATCATTCTTTCTCCAGTGTCCATGCATAGAGAGTAAGTGTCATTCCAGGAGACATGAGCTTCTGTCCCTAGCCCCAGCTTTGGAGCAGTGGTATAGAGGTTCTGCCCAAGTAGAGAGGGGCCATCAGGACTGGCCTGGGGAAACTGACATTATTTGAAACAGAGCATGGAGAAGATCATGCCTAAGGACATTGCGGAAAACAACAGAGACTTTCACGACAAGCAATTAAGAGGGGGCCAATAGTTCCATGAAACTAGTAACAACACACAAAATGGCAGACAAGTCGTAAGTTTAAAAGAAAGTAGCAGAGAAAGGAACAATCCAGAAAGGACCTTCTTGGATTACACTCATCACTGGAAATCCAGAAGCCTGGGCACATGCATTAGGCTATACCCATTCAGCAGCAATCAGAGCTGGATGTGGATTAAATTTGAAAGCATTCCCCCACATGGACCCATAAGCAAGGGGCAAGAGGGGATTTTAAGTATAATCTCTGATCAAACACTGACTGAACAATAAACTACAATCCCTAGGAAGCTAGGTTTAAAACCACACTCATCTGTCTGGAAGACCGTGCATATGCTCAAGCTGTACCCTTTCAGAAGTGACCAGAGAGGGAACATCCCAGATACCAGTCTCCAGCACAGAACAAAATCATAAACCCTCTAATCCATGTAGTCTCTATGCCACACACAAATCCAACAGTAAGGAGTGGTTGAAGGGGCATAAGCATCGCTTTTGGCCAGTAAGTATCTTGCATTGACCCAGGAAGAATCTTCAAGAAACGAGGCTAAAAGATAAAAATAAGAGGGAAAAGCTGAGCAGAGACATCAGAAGCTACAGACTACAGGGAAAACAGACTTTACAAAATTAGTTCAGCCTAGCTAATAACACTGAAGTAAATGGCCAAACATAAATAACAACAAGCCCTGGAGGGGTGGTGAAGAAGGAGAATCAGTGTCCATATTTGTTAGAATATACTATCTAAAATGTCCAGTTTTCAACCAAAAATTATGAGCCAAGCAAAAAACCATGAAGGTGTGATGAATACACAGGGGGATAAAAGCAAGCAACAGAAACTGTCTTTGAGGGGCCCAGATGTTGGATATACCAGACAAAGACTTCAAAACAGCTGTTATAAGTATGTTCAAAGAACTAAAGGAAACTATGTTTAAAGAATTAAAGGAACGTATGATGACTATGACACACCAAGTAGAAAATATCAATAGAGACAGAAATTATGTTTTTAAAGAGAGAACCAAATGGAAATCTTGGAGTTGAAAAGTACAATAATCAAAATGAACATATCATTAGCAAGGCTCAACAACAGATTTGAGTTAGTAGAAGAAAGAATTGGCAAACTTAAAGATAAATCAGTAGACATATTCAGTCTGAACAGAAAGAAAAAAGAATGAAGAAAAATGAACTGAATCTCAGAGAAATGTGGAACATTAGCATACCAATATATACATAATGGAAGTACCAGAAGGAAAGAAGAGAAAATATTAAAAGAAATAATGGCTGAATCCATCTCAAATTTGATGAGAAACAATAATCTACAAGCCTAAGAAGATTGACAAACCCTAAACAGAATAAACACAATGATATCACACATACACATATCACAGTTAAATGCTGAAAGCCAAAAATAAGGAGAAAATCTTTAAAGGAATAAAAGAAAAATGACTCATCACATACAAAGGAACTAGAAGAAGATTAATAACTGACTTCTGATCTGAAACAATAAAACCAGAGGGCAGTGGAGGAACATATTCAAAGTGTTGAAAGAAAAACTGTCAACCAAGAATCCAATAACTAACAAAGATAACTTTCAAAAATGAAAGCAGGGTAAAGATGTCCCAAGATAAACAAAAACAAATTATTTTTTTGTAAAGCAACCACTTAAATGACAAAACAAAGATACACAGCTAATACTTCAACAAAGGAGATTTAAATTTTTTTTAGTTATTCAACTACTACACAAGAAGGTAGAAAAGTTAGGGAAAGGAACAATGTACAGATAGGACAAATAGAAGACAAACATTAGGATGACAGAATTAAGCCTAGACAAAACAATAACATTATATTAAAATGGCCTAAACACTCCAATTAAAAAGGATTGCCAAATTGAATTTAAAAAGCAAAAGCCAAAATAATGGCTACATGAAACATACTTTAAATATAGAGACACAAATTGGTTAAATGTAAAAGGATGGGAAAAGATACATCATGCTAACATTCAAAAGAAAGCTGGACTAGCCACTTTAATGTCAAAGTAGATTACACAGCAAGGTGTATCACCAGGGAAAAGGAAAGTCATTTTCTAATGTTGAAAGGGTCAATTCATCAAGAGGACATAAACTTAACATTTATGCACCTAATAACAGAGCTTCAAAATACAAAAAGCAAAAACTGATAAAAATGGAAGAAGACAGATCCACAATTATTGTCAACGGCTTAAATATACCTGTCTCAAAAAATGAATAAAACAAGTACACGAAAAAATCACACATATATTCAAAAGCACAATACAGAAAAATCTGAGCACTACTATCCATCAACTTGACCTAGTTAGCAATCCACCACTATTAGTGACTCTAGTAGACTAGAACATTATGCCCAATAAAAGAAATATTAACATTCTTGCCAAATGCATACAAAATATCTATCAATATAGCCCACAGACTCAGCTATAAAACAAGTCTCAATAAAGTTAAGAGAAAGTTAAGAGAACTGAAGTCAATACAAAGTATGTTCTCTGACCAAAGTGGAATTAAATTAGAAATTAATAATAGAAGGATCTCTGGGAAATCTTTAACTATTTTGAAATTATCGAAAATATTTCTAAATAATTCATAGGTCTAAGAAGAAATCAAGAGTAAATTAGAAAATATTTTAAATGGAATGAAAATGAAAACACAACACATCAAATTTATGATATGCCACAAGAGCCTGTATTAGTAAAGAAATAAGGCCTCTAATCTATTAACTCAGATTCTACCTTTATAAACTAAAAAAAAAAAGAGAAACAAATTAAACCCAAAGAAGTAAAAGAAAGGAAATAATTAATATCAGAACAGAAATAATAAAATGGAAAGAAAAATGAGAGAAAAATCGATGAAACCAAAAGCTAATTCAATGAGAAAATTCAATAAAATTGATAAGCCTCTACCAATACTGATCAGAAAAAAGGGAGAAGATACAGATTAATAATATCAGAAAAGAGGGAGGTGAAATCCCTATAGATTTTACAAATATTGAAACAATCATCAGGAAATATTTTTTTAACTTTATTCCAATAAGTCTGACAACTTATATGAAATGAACAAATTCCTGGAGGGATACAAAGACAATTATCTTGAATTCAAGAAGAAAGAGATAACCTGAATAGCCCTATATCTATTAAAATACATTTATAGTTTAAAATCTTTTCACAAGAAAATTCCACTTCTACCAAACACTTTCTGCAACTATTATTACTACTACTGCTGCTGCTAGTAATAATAATATCAATGCAATACAAACTCTTCCAGATAACTGAGGAGAAGATAATACTTCCCAACTCATTCTATCAGGGCAACATTATCTTGCCACCAAAACCACACAAAGATATTACAAGAAAAGAAAACTAACTACAAACCAATATCTATCGCGTACATAAATTCAAAACTTCTATAATTTTAGCAAATACAATCCAACAATACATTAAAAAAGATTACTCAATATAATCAGGTGAAATTTTATCCCCAGAATGCAAGATTGGTTTAACATTCAAAAACTGCAAGTAATTCACCATATTAACAAAACAATAAAAATATGTGAAAGACTTATAGACTGAAAACTATAAAACATTGTCAAGAAATATTTTAAAAGACATAAATAAATAAATAAATAAATAAATAAATAAATAAGAACACCATGTTCATAGGTCAAAAACTCAATATGCCCTGATGTCAATTCTCTAAACTGGTCTATAGAATCAACACAATTCCAATAAAAATTCCAATAGGCTTTTTTGTAAAAATGAAAAGTTGACTTTAAAATTTATATGGAAAAAACCTAAGTAACCAAAACACCAAAAGAATAGAGTTAACTGCTAACACTATCTAATTTCCAGACTTATTACAAAGATACCATATTCAAAATAGTGTGATACTGGTGTAAAGATAAACAGACCAGTGGGACAGAATAGGATCCCTGAGGTCAACCTAAATACATATATAGACAATTGATAGTTGACAAAGGGGCAGAAGCCCTGAGTAGAGAAAATATAGTAATTTCAACAAATGGTGCTAGAATAACTGAATATCCATATGCAAAAAAGAACTTTAATCCATACCTCACACTATGTACAGAAATTAATTCATAACGGATCATAGACCTAAATGTAAAACCTAAAAATATAAACTTCAAAAAGAAAATATAGAATATCTTTGTGATTTTGGGTTAGACAGAGATTTCTTAGATATGACATCAAAAGTGCAACCCAAAAAAGAAAATAATTGGAAAACTGTACTTCAACAAAGTTGAAACTCTGCTCCTTGAAAGAAACCATTAAGAGAATGAAAAGGCAAAACATGACTGAAAGAAAATATTTCAAACACATATTTGATAAAAGATTCGTATCCAGAATAAAGAACTCATAAAACTCAATAATAAAAAACATTTTTCTTAAATGCGCAAAAGATTTGAGCAGAGCACTTCACCAAAGGCAGCTTAAAGATGGCAAATAAGCACATGAAAAGATTCTCAACATCATTAGTCATTAATGAAATGCAAATTAAAATCACAATGAGATACCACTGTACATCTATAAAAATGGCTAAAATTATTAAGACTGACCATACCAAATGTTACTTGTGGAAAAAATAGAACTCTCCTATACTGCTGGTAGGAATGTAAAATGATACAACCATTTTGAAAAACAGTTTGGCAGTTTCTTAAAAATTTAAAACATACATCTACTGTATGATTCCTGCATTCCACTCCTAATGTATTTATTTTATTTTCGATTTTTTTATTAAATCCTAGTTAGTTAACATTTAGTGTAATATTGGTTTCAGGAGTAGAATTTAATGATTCATCACTTCCATATAACACCCAGTACTCATCACAGGTGCCCTCCTTAATACCCACACCCATTTAGCCCAACCCCCACCCACTTCTTCCCCATCAATCCTCAGGTTGTTCTCTATAGTTAAGAGTTTCTTATGGTTTGCTTCCCTCTTTTTTCTTCCCTTCCCCTATTTACATGTGTTTTGTTTCTTAAATTCCACATATGAGTGAAATCTTGTGGTATTTGTCTTTCTCTGACTGACTTCACTTAGCATAATACGTTCTAGCTCAATCCATGTCATTGCAAACGGCAAGATTTCATTCGTTTTGATGGCTGAGTAATATTCCTGTGTGTGTGTGTGTGTGTGTGTGTGTGTGTGTGTGTGTGTATCACAATTTCTTTATCCATTCATCAGTCAATGGACATTTGGGCTCTTTCCATAATTTGGCTATTGTCGATAATGTTGCTATAAACATCTGGGTGCATGTATCCCTTTGATTTTGTATCGTTTGGGTAAATACCTAATAGCACAACTGCTATGTCATAGGGCAGTTCTATTTTTAACTTTTTGAGGAACCTCCATAGTTTTTTCCACAGTGGCTGCAACAGTTTGCATTCCCACCAACAGTGTAAGAAGTTCCCCTTTCTCCCCATCCTTGCCAAAATCTGTTTTCTTGTGTTGTTAATTTTAGCCATTCTGACAGGCATGAGGTGATATCTCCTTGTAGTTTTGATTTGTATTTCCCTGAGGATAAGTTATATTGAGCATCTTTTCAGGTGTCTGTTGGCCATCTGAATGTCTTCTTTGGAAAAATGTCTATTCATGTCTTCAGCCCACTTTTAATTGGATTACTTGGGTTTTGGGTGTTCAGTTCATTATCTATTTTGGATGCTAACCCTTTATTGGATATGTCATTTGCCAATATCTTCTCCCATTCTGAAGGCTGCCTTTTTGTTGACTATTCCCTTGGCTGGGCAGAAACTTTTTATCTTGTTGAAGTCCGAATAATTCATGTTTGCTTTTGTTTCCCTTGCCTCTGGAGACATGTCTATAAAGAAGCTGCTACAGATGATGTCAAAGAGGTTGCTGCCTATATTCTCCTCTAAGATTTTGATGGTTCCCTGTCTCACATTTAGGTCTTTCATCCATTTTGAATTTATTTTTGTGTCTTGTGAAAGAAAGTGGTCCAGTTTCATTCTTCTGCATGCTTCTGTTCAGTTTTCCCAACACTATTAGTTGAAGAGACTCTTTTTTCCTACTTTGTTGAAGGTTAGTTGACTATATAGTTGTGGGTCCATTTCTGGGTTTTCTATTCTGCTCCATTGATCTACATACTGTTTTTGTGCCAGTAGCATACTGTCTTGATGACTACAACTTTGTAATATAGCTTGAAGTCCAGAATCGTGATGCCTCCAGCTCTGCTTTTCTTTTTCAAGACTACTTTGGCTATCCGGGGTCTATTGTGGGTCCACACAAATTTTAGAATTGTTTTTTCTAGCTCTGTCAAAAATGCAGGTGGTATTTTGATAGGGAATGCATTAAATGTGTTGATTGCTTTGGGTGTATAGACATATTAACAATATTTGTTCTTCCAGTCCATGAGCATGGAATATTTTTCCATTTTTTAATGTCATCTTCAATTTCCTTCATAAGGGTTCTATAATTTTCAGAGTACAGATCTTTTTACCTCTTTCGTTAGGTTTATTCCTAAAGTATCTTATAGTTTTTGGTGCAACTGTAAATGCAATTGATTCTTTGATTTCTCTTTCTGCTGCTTCATTACTGGTGTACAGAAATGCAACAGATTTCTGTACGTTGATATTATATCCTGAAACTTTACTTAATTCGTGTGTCAGTTCTAGTTTGTGGTGGAGTCTTTCCAGTTTTCTACATATAGTATCATGTTGTCTGCGAACAGCTAAAGTTTGACTTCTTCCTTGCCTATCTGGATGCCTTTTATTTGTTTTTGTTATCTGATTGCTGAGGCTAGGACTTCCAATACTATGTTAAATAACAATGATGAGAGTGAACATCCCTGTCTTGATCCTGATCATAGAGGAAAAACTCTCAGCTTTTCCCCATTGAGGATTATATTAACTGTGAATCTTTTGTATATGGCAAAAGCATACATTCTTATAAAGATCTGTACATGAATGTTCATAGTGTTTTATTTGTCATAGCCAAAAACGAATCAGACCCCATGCCCAGTGCTACGTGAGTGGATAAATAAACTACAGTGTATCTATGCAATGGGATATCACTTAGAAATAAAAAATGAATGAAATACTGATACACACAAGAACATGGATAAATCTCAAAATAATTATACTGAGTGAGAGAATCCAGATGAAAGGGAGCACACACTGTATGATTCTATTTACATAAAACTATGGAAATGCAAACAGAAAATAGATCAGTGGTTGACTGGGGTAGGGGAAAGCAGTGGGAGGGGCAGGAGGGATTACAGCGAGGCATGCAGAAACATCTGGAAGTAATGGATATGTTCATTAGACTGACTGAGGTGATGGTTTCATAGGTATACAGACGTCAAAACATTAAATTTTATACTTTAAATATGTATGATTGATTGTGTCAGTTGTATCTCTGTAAAGCTGTTAGATAAATACCCTCCAAGAAATAAGAAAAGATAAGATCATTGACATGCAAAATAAGAACAGGATTCCATTAAAATGGAATGTTCAAAGACCCAAAAAATAAAGTTCTTGTAAAGTAAAAACATGAGGACAGAAACAGAAGGGTTGGAAGATGAAGATGAGGAGATACAGAATATAAGACAATAATACAATCAGAAGGAACACAGGAGAGTTAACACAAAAAAACCTAGAGAGTCAGGAAATCCAACATCTGAATAACAGGAGTTCCAGGAAGTGAAAACAAAGAAATTTAAAAGGGAAGAAACTGATTTAAGAAAAACTCTGAAAAATTTCCCATAATAAATGAGCTTCTAGAGTCACAGAGCCCCAACAGGTATCTCATTCAATGACCAAAAATGGACTAACCAAAAACACATCCCTATTGACATTTAGATCTGGATTGCAAAGTTAAGATTCTAAAATCTGTCAGAAAGTAAAAAGAAAGTCTTATATCCAAAGAACCAGGAATCAGAATGGGAGCTGCTTTCTCAAAGCGCAAGAGAACACTAGAAGCAAGAGAGCAGTACCTTCAAAATCCCAATGAATTTAGGATTCTAGAATTCTATATTTAGCCAAATCAGCAACCACATGGAGGACAGAATAAAGGCATTTTTAGAAATGTACAATCTCAAAAAAATTAACTTCCCATCAACCTTTCTCAAGAATCTACTCCACCATTAGGATGCATGTAAATCAAGAAAGAGACTATATTAGAGATGCAGCGCAGCTGAAAAGGCAGGGACTCCCCATGCTGATAGTGAAGGGACTCTAGGGAACAGCTGTGCACTAGCCCTTAGGGGAATGCAGTCCAGACTGGAGCAGGTGAGACTCTTTTTTGGTCTACGATAGTGCAAGGCTCTGTGTTCAGAGCCACTTTCTCTCCAGAATAAATGGACATAATGTAAGTCACTGGAATCATCACTTTTGTTGATGACCTCCATGATAATGACAGAGGATGGATGGGACTAGATGACAAAGAGATAGAGCCCTATATTCACTGATGCTGAGGCCACTTTTTTCACATTTCAACATCTCCTAAATCAGGATATATATTACAACTGAGGAAGTATCATAGTTTAGTTGGCTGCCTATTGGGTTCTATCTTCGTGGCATATCTTATCATTGACAGCATTTCAGATTCAGTGAAATAGGGTATGTTCCCTATATAAGCAGCTACACTCAAGTCTGGAGGCCCCTCTAATCAAGATCTTGGCAAGAACCTTCTGCTCCCCATCAGCTTCAATATAGAATAAAACACCAATCTGCCCAATCAAGTCTCCTCTCTAAACATACTTAAATATGCACAGAATTCCTTATATGAAGCTTGTAACTCATCCTAGTCTTACCTGGGAGATGTTTGAGGAAAACTGCTTTCCCTATTCACCATTTCGCTCCTTTTGAATTTTGTATCACGAGAATGCTTTTTACCTATCTTAAAATGAATAAGATTTTTAAATACTTAAGTAAATGCATACATACAAAGTATTTAGAAGAAGTCTAAGAATCCAGGCAATCAGCTGTGATGAAGATGATTTTGAATGACCAGACTGTGGTATAAGGACTTCCTTTTGTTCCATTTGTTCTCAAAAACGTAAAGTAACCTCTCTTAAGGTTCTTTGGCTTGGTGAGAACCCTCCTTAAACAAGAGTCAAGTTGGGAACACCATGGAATGAATAAAACACACACACACACACACACACACACACACACACACACGTTTTAATTCTGTTCCTCCCTCAAGTTGTCATAATCTATTCAGTCTATCAAAAGACATGAAAAGGCCATTGACCAAAAAGGACCCAAAGACATCCCCAGAAAAGGGTAAAGGTTGTGGCAAGAAGCTGACGTATCTTTAGGTGATGTTCTTCCCACAACTACTTCCACCAACCCCCATACCCTGGTGTCCCTGGTGGACAGGACCAAGACAGTTTACCAGGAGTATGAAGTCAGGAGGAAACTGAGGAAATAGATTCATAAAATCGCTATCAAAAACAAAACAAAATAAAAAAACACAAAACTCCTAACATTATTCCAGAATCTCAGCTATACGTATTTTAAGACACCCTGAAGCCCCCGAGGAGGCCATATTGCAGGCTTGGTTGGAGAGTGGGCAGGGATGAAACCAATTTCTGTATCTCCTTGAAGCACTTGGAATAATTTCACAAAGCCACTTCAGCTACATGATGGCCTAGCCTGTCCAACATTCCAGAAATTTTGAAAATTCTGGACATTTTCCAAGGCTCCCTGGACAAGTTTGTGGAAGCTTCCTGGAAGGCATTTGTGGCCTCTCTCGATATCCAGTAGGGCATTGCAATTTCTAAACCCCTGTCCCCCTGGGGGATATTGCCGCTACGCCAAGGTGGAGAAATGCCCGTCTGAGCAAGAGGAAGTAGAGTATCTTGGATGTGCCTCTTCCCCAGTGCTGTGTCAATAAACTCAAGTGAAGCAATTGTTGCCAAAAAGGAAACTACCCTGGGCACTCTGAGGATAAGTAATGCAGCACTGAGATTGTCAAGGGTTTGAGATGCTCTCCTAGTGGGTCACACATACAATGATTATTGTCGTCATCATGCAGAACTACTGCGGCGGCTCCTAACTGATCTTCAGCCCTCCATCTCCTTCCTCCAATCTTGTCTCTGCTTAGAAGCCAGGCTGAGCTTTCTAAAATATAAATCTTAGTGTCTTATCCCCCTGTTAAAACTCAGCAATAACTCACCAATGGGATTAAGTCCCTTCCTGGTGGCAAGACATACTATGTCTCCCAGAATTATTCTGAATGAGAAACTGGCTTTGCTAACTACTTGCTAAGTACCAGGTAACAGATAAATTAGTATATACCAAAAAAAAAAAAAAGCAATATTCAATGGACCTAATGATACCAACTGCCATACTTCATTTTGTTACCTGGGTGGACCTTTCACAGTGGTTATCTTCTCAGAGACTATATTAAAATGCCATCACCCAAAGTTTGGTATTTCAGTAGTGTTACTCTGAGACTTTATTTGGCCAATGTATAAGTCTTGTTGAATTTCCTGGGGAAAAATAAAGCTTTCAAGTTATGGCCATGGTAGCCAGGCTACATGGAGTAGAACGTTGGGCTCATGACCACACATGTATCAGTATTATGGAATGTTTGAGGGGCATTTTACCTGGGCCATGGGGATAAGGGGCCATGGGGACAAGGGAGTGCTCAAGGTACACAAGGGTGAAGGCAGAGCTGGAAACCAGACATACTGTGGACCTGGAGTAGCCAGGCAGAGAAGACATCTGGGTAAAAAGCAACTGGACAAAAAATCAGCAAATGGAAGTAGGTTTGAGAAAGGAGATGAGAGGAAGTTTTCTCATAGGAGGTCAATCTATCTGGCAATTAGCAGCAAGGGGTTTGGACTCATTCATTCAACAAGGCTTAACTGCATTTGCACCTACTAAGTGAAAGACACTCTGTTGAGTCTTGGGGATACAGACGAACTCCCTTAAATTTAAGGATGTATCCCAGGAAATGGAAGCATTGGATGACTCCTTGCACATGCACATTTCCTCAAGAGCTAGTCCCTAATTTTGTAACTTGTCACTACCATTTCTTCAATTTAAGGCAGAGGAGGTCAAGATGGATCTCCCATGACAGTATGTTCCAACTTCCAGCAATCATTGGACACCCCAGGCTACAGTGATATTGCTGATGCCCCCCCAGGCAAAGGCTTCCAAGACATCACTGAGCACTAAGCTTCATCCTGTTTCCCTCACCCATCTCACAAAGGTGCACCTGCCTCAAGTCACCACAAATTGCATTGATCACCCAGCTCTATCCTCTTTCTTGGTACTTGGTTGGTTCTTCTAGCCATGCTACTTGTTCACCTTCTCTCCACCATCAAGTCTAAGAACTCTTTGAAAGAGCATGAAATGACAGCAGAAAGCCAGGCCCCAGTGAAGTAAGTGGACTGTGATGTAATTCAAAAGCAAGGGACATGCTAGAACCTAGGAGCCAAGAAGACAAATGGTGCCCAAGCTACTGAACTTGCCAATAAGCCATGAAGAAAATTTACATTAGTTGTATTCTCCCGTATTTTAATGGGTCTGTACATAGATCAGAAACGTATCTGAGATGAAATCGTGTTGCATAGAGCAGTACAAAATGAAATGCAGTCCCAACACATCTGTACAAACTTTAGCAACCTTCCCCCCACTTTATGCCTCAGTTTCCTCATCTGTAAAATGAGATTAGTAATGAACATCTCATTGTCAGAAATAAATGACATAATTCCTATAAATGCTTTGCTCCATGGCTGGTACAATATCGGCACTCATTGAATGTAAGTGATCCCCACCATCGCCATGCCTGGTGTTATGAGGCACCAGTGGCCTGGCTGGGCATGGGAAGGGAATTCTCAGAGGCAGCTCGGACCCCCCAGAGGGCTGCTCCAGATTCCTACTAGAGCTCTGGGGGTTTGGTTAAGAAGAGCACCCTGGAAGTTTTGCTCATAGACTTTTTTTTTTCTCAAGGGACCTCATAGAAATAATAGCTGGACTCCCTAGAGAGTGCTCTGAAAGCCACAGCACTGCTTTCAGCCCACACCTTCCATTAGCACAGTGTCTTCAAAAGAAACCTAAGTCAGTCAGGGAGCTTTAATCAGCTCCTACTTTTGGACAAGATATCTGTCCCTCACCAGCGTGGACACGAGCAGGTCCATGACAGAGGCTACAGAAAGCAGTAAAAGAGGAGGGACTCTGGAAGCACCCAGGCCCCTGGGCTGCACTTACTAGCTCAGGGGCCTTGAGCAGCTCAAAACCACTCCCAAATTTGGTCAGCTCTAGCCTCTGGACCAAGGGTCACCTGCCCAGCTTGCCCTCAGTAACCAGCCCTTTATGGTGTAGGCCAGTGACCTTGAGACAGTGGAACACCCAGCTGTCACACTGGCCACAGGCTCAGAGGCAACGTGAAAAAACCTTCTTGCAGGCATTTGTCTGCTGCTGAGCCTAACAGCAAACAGTCACACATCCCCACCATCAATACATTTATGATTCACATTGTTTCAGAGCTTTTAATGAACATTTTCTCATCTGTCTGTTCTCATTTCGAATGGCAAAGCATGACACATAACCACCACGCTCAGAATATGAATGCAAATGACCCCTTGTGTGTGTTTAGTTTACAAAACAGTCCAACACACAGCATTCGACAAATGAAGCACTGATTTTTCATTCGCTAATTTTTAATTTTCTAAGTGCTTACTCGGTGCCACAAGAGCAGTGGGCAACAGAAGTACAAAGCTGAATCCCTGCCCCGTGATCTAAGGAGGAGCTGGGAAGATACAGCCAGTAAACATGACCTTGTCTATGAATGAGGGGAAGGCAGGACAGCAGTGTGGTTGAAGTCTGGGAATCCGGGTTCAGAAAGTACCTCTGGGCCTCCGAAAGGAATGAAGTACTAATCCATGCTACAACTTAATGAACCCTGAAAACACTATGCCAGGTAATAGAAGCCAGTCACAATAGGCCACACAGTATATGATTTCATCTATAGGAAAGGTCCAGAATAGGCCAATCTATAGAGACTGAAAGTAGGTTTGTGGTTGCCAGGGGCTGGGGAGGAGGACTGCCAATGGGTGTGGGTTGCTTTTTGAGGTAATAAAAATGTTCCGAAATTGGGGACGCCTGGGTGGCTCAGTTGTTAAGCGTCTGCCTTCGGCTCAGGGCATGATCCCAGCGTTCTGGGATCAAGCCCCACATCAGGCTCCTCTGCTGGGAAGCCTGCTTCTTCCTCTCCCACTCCCCCTGCTTGTGTTCCCTCTCTCACTGTCTGTCTCTCTGTCAAATAAATAAATAAAATCTTAAAAAAAAATGTTCCGAAATTGACATGGTCACGGTTGCACAGATCTCTGAACACACTAAAAACTACTGACCTGTTACCATTTAAGTGGGTGAATTTTATCTCAGTAATGCTGCTTTTAAAATAAAATAACTCTGGGGAAATTATTAACTTCTCCAAGCCTCAGTTTCTTCATCTATAAAATAAAGATGATGACAATGGCAAATTTAAAATGATTGTGGAAGGGGCACCTGGGTGGCTCATTCAGTTGATAATTTGACTCTTGATTCTGGCTCAGGTCATGATCTTGGGGTCATGGGATCGAGCCCCGCTCCCTCTCCCCGTCCCCCTACCCAGCTGTCATGCACATGCTCTCTTTCCAAAAAAAAGAAATAAATGAAATAAAATCAGAGGGATAACTTTGTAAAAAACACTGGATTGTTATCAGCTGTAACAGAGGGGGGTCATTCACGATAGGCAAGAGGTGGAGGGAACCCAAGTGCCCATTGAGGGAAGAATGGAAAACAAAATGAGGTATACACACACACAATGGAATATTATTCAGGCCTAACAAGAAAGGAAATCCTGTCATATGCTGCAACATGGATATACCTGGAGGACATTATGCTGAGCGAAGTAGGCCAGTCACAAAAAGACAAATTCTATATGAGTCCGCTCGTAAGAGGTGCTTCAAGCAGTCAAATCCATAGAGAAAGAAAGTAGAACATGGTTGCCAGGGTCTGGGGGGAGGGGCAGTCAGTGTTTAAGGAGAACACAACTCAGTTTTGTAAGACAAAAGGCTCTGTGGATGGACGGTGGAATGGTCGCACAACCACTTGGATGTACTTCCTGCCACAGAACTGCACGCATACAAATGGTTAAGATGCCAAATTTTATGTGTATTTTCCTCCAACAAAAAAAATTATTTAAGATAGAAGGTATAAGATATATAAGATAGAAGAGGTGGAGAAAGGAATGCTGTAGGAAGGAGGGAGAAATTTGGGGAAGGCCTCACAGGACAAAAGGCCCAGAGCTAAAGCCTCAGCAGAGCAAACAGATGGAGCATCTCAGTGCCAGCAGTCCCAGGACAGACCCCAGCACTGCCTTCCAGAAGTTGCTCTGGCTTCCTCCTGCTCTGCTATCCGCTCAGCCACCCAGCACCGGCCCACGGAGCACGACGTGCCAGCTCAGAGCTTGGGGATGTGGGATCAAGAATGAGTCATGGGAGCTCTGCTTTCAGACAGAAAGACTCACTCCCTGCCAGCCGAGGGAACTCCACAGAACAGAAGCCTCACACCTGGGACCTCCCATCCATGCACAGGCCTTACAGCCCAATTCCCCAGAAATGCCCAATGGAACAGACCAATGGGCCAAGAGTGAAGCTGAATCACACTGAAGTGCAGGAACATTACTCTGGGGTAATCTCACAGTTCCCCTTTGTTTGTTAGCCCCCCCCCCACCGTGTGGCTGTGCAGGGGGTTAGTGCAGAAGGTGGGCCGTGGGGCGGGGGGAGGGCCAAGGAGAAATTACAGGAGAGCTGCTTATAGGTCTCTAACTCAGAAAAAAAAGAGACTAAATTATGTAAGGTTAACATGCACAGGATGTCTGTCCCTTTAGTGCCCCTCGTTAAAGCTGATGCAGCACATGGAAGAAGCATATCCCGGAAGATGCAGCAAAAACCAGGATGCCTGAATCGGCCACTTGTCCCCTACTCCAGCTCCCATCATTTAAAGGCCCAAGATTCTAGATATATTCTCATTCTTTATCGTTCACTTCTAAAGCAACAGAGGTTGGGGGAGGGGTGGAGGAAGTACAGAAACAGCCAGATGTAAGCATGGACATACAAGTCTGGGAAGCACCTGGAAGGCCTAATCCAAAGGTACAACTATGACGCCCACCCTTTCAAGTTCTATAATGCATAGAATTCCATCATTAAAAATGCAGCCCTGATGTCCAAAACCATTATTTTAAATACTAGAAATTCTAGCCAATGCAATAAGGCAGGAAAGAAAAATATGGAGGTGATCTATAGGAAAGAATCTAAAAAAATATTATTTGCATAAATCATTATACGTCTAAATAAATAAATAAATAGCTCAAGAGAAGTAACTGAAAGAATTTAAAATGACTAAGAAAACATGTCTGGTTTCAAAATAAAGATCTAATCAACATTCAGCAACAACTGGTTAAAAAATACAATAGGAAAATAGTCCTATTTAAGGAAGCAACAAAAATATAAAATGCCTAGAAATATTTTTAACAAAAAAAATGTGCAGGATTAAATGAAGAAATCCACAAAACAACTGTGATACATTAAAAAATAATTTTACCAAATGGAAACACTTCTGTTACTATAAACATGTTAATTTTCTCAAAATTAACTTTAAAGTAATTTCAATCAAAATCTCATCTGGATTTTTTTAAATTGACAATTTTAAGTAAATAAAAAGCAGGAATATCCCAGAAGTTTTTTAAAACATAAAGAAGAATATGGGGCTCCTGGGTGGCTCAGTCGGTTAAGTGCCTGCCTTTGGCTCAGATCATGATCCCAGGGTCCTGGGATTGAGCCCCACGTCAAGGTTCCCATGCAGTGGGGTGTCTGCTTCTCTCTTTCCCTCTGCCCCTCCTCCTGCCTGTGCTCCTTCCCTCTCTCTCAAATAAATAAATAAAATCTTAAAAGAAAACAAAGAGAAAAATAAATTCAGGACTTGTATTACCATTTACTCAAACATAAAACTACAATAAAGTAGTAACTGTCACAAGCACAAAGATGAAATTGTATAAAAAGCCCAGAAACAGATCTATGTATACATTATGTGTGTGTGTGTGTGTGTGTGTGTGTGTGTGTGTGTGTGTATAATTTTGTATGTAATAAAATGGCATGTTAGATTCCGGATTCAGTAAAGAAAGTGGGTTTGAATAACTGGTTAACTATATAAAGGAAAATTGTGAGATGCCTACATCATATCAAAAATCAATGTGAATACAGCTTAATTCAAGAATTCAGTGTAAAATAAATTAACATATGTGATTTAGGGTTAGAGTTTTTCCTAAGCTTACAGGAAAATTTTAAAGTTTTATTACCTAAATATTTTAAATTTCTATATATCAAAGAATGTCACCAGTTAGAATGGCAAAAATTGACAAGGCAAGAAACAACAAATGTTGGAGAGGTTGTGGAGAAAGGGGAACCCTCTTACACTGTTGGTGGGAATGCAAGTTGGTACAGCCACTTTGGAAAACAGTGTGGCGGTCCCTTAAAAAGTTAAAAATAGAGCTACCCTATGATCCAGCAATTGCACTATTGGTATTTACCCCAAAGACACAGACGTAGTGAAGGGCCATATGCACCCCAGTGTTCATAGAAGCATTGTCCACAATAGCCAAACTGTGGAAAGAGCCGAGATGCCCTTCAACAGATGAATGGATAAAAAAGACGTGGTCCATATATACAATGGAATATTACTCAGCTATCAGAAAGAATGATTGCCCAACATTTGCATCAACATGGATGGGACGGGAGGAGATTATGCTAAGTGAAATAAGTCAAGCAAAGAAAGACAATTATCATATGGTTTCACTCATTTGTGGAACATAAGGGATAGTAGGGAGATCGGTAGGAGAAGGAAGGGAATAATGAAGGGGGAGTAAACAGAAGGGGAAATGAACCACGAGAGACTATGGACTCTGGAAAACAAACTGAGGGCTTCAGAGGGGAGGGGGGTGGGGGATTGGGATAGGCCGGTGATGGGTATTAAGGAGGGCACATATGGCATGGAACACTGGGAGTTATACGCAAACAATGAATCATGGAACACTACATCAAAAATTAATGATGTACTGTATGGTGACTAACATCGTAATTTTTAAAAAATGTCATAATCTAAATTTGAAAAAAAACATTATGAGGGAAAGACTCATAAATGGTAGATAAACATTTTCAATATTGAAATGAATCTTATGATTCAGTAAGAAATAGATGAACACATCAATGAAAAAGATCAGGAAAAGAAGTGTAAGAGGTAAAAAAAAAAGAAACATGAAATGACAGGGAAACAAATAAAAGGTATTTAAACTCACCAGTGATAAAAGTTTGAAAAATAAAACTAATGAATGGGCATTTTTCACAAAATTGGCAAAAGTTAAAATAATTGACCAGTGTTGGCAGATGTTCAGGTAAATATACTGCTGGGGAGTTGTAAATGCTGGACTAATTTACAACATTCCTGAAGGGCAATTTGGCAATGCCCATGAAAAACCTTTTGAAATAGTCACATCTTTTGATCAGCAGTTCCACTTTTAGAAAATAGCCTAAGGAAATAACCAGAACTATGTGCAAAGTTTCAACATCATCATCACATGTTATGGGCACCATGTGCACTTATTTATTAGGCACAATTCCATGCTACCAATTTTAATTCTTAAAAAAAATAATATCTAGATCTTGATATGATCTCCATTTCTACAGATGAGGAAACTAATGTACAGAGAAATGAAGAAAATCATCCAAGGTCCCACAACTAATATGTGGTGGAGCCAGAATTCATAGCTGGGGGGAGGAGTTGGGGGAGACTGCCTAGGCCCAGACTCTTAATATTAAGATGCCAATGGAGAAGCTTCAATACCAATAGCAAAATTTTAACACTACCTAATGTCCAGCAAAAAGGGATTGATTAAATACACCCCAGCATATACACGTAACAGAATTTATGGATGGATGATGGATGGATGGATAAATGGATGGATGGATGGATGGATGGATGGATGGATGGATGAATAGATGATGGATAGATGGGCGAGTGGATGGATGGATGGATGAATCAATTGTTTGGAGGATGGATGGGTTGGAGGATGGACAGATGGATGGATGGATGAATGGATGGATGGATGGATGGACAGGCGGACGGGTGGTGGATGGGTGAATAGCTGATGGATAGATGGGTGAGTTGATGGATGGATGAATCAATGGGGTGGAGGACGGATGGGTTAAAGGATGGACGGATGGACGGATGATGGATACGTGGATGGATGGATGGGAGGATGGACGGATGGGGGAATGGGTGGGGGGATTGATGGCTCAATTCATAAAACATTCATTTGGGAATCTGTCCTCACATTTCTTCCCACTCACATGCATTAAACACTAACTTCATGGCAGGCAAATTTTCAGGTACCGCTTAGCCCTTACCAAAACAGGTGGGAAAAAATTAAAAAGCAAAACCCAAGGCTTCTGCTCCCAGGAAGAAATGGTGAGCAGAGACATTGTGGGGTAGCCCTCAAACCAGAAGGTGTTCTCTTTCCAAAGTTCTTAAAACCTCTGTTTCATAAAATAGACTGAGTTCAAAAGAAGTCACAAAGTGTGAAACCTTTCAAGTCTAGGTCTCAAAGAACAACAGACAACAAGCCTGGTAACTGTCTGCATTGATAGAGTAGCTCTGACAGAAGGAGGCAGCACGCCAGTGTGGACTGGAACATATGGGATACAGAAGATCACCAAGGAGGGGGTAAAAATAAGGACAAGAGAAGAGGATTCAGAAGAAGCCAGGAGAGGGAATGGATCTCACCTACTTCCTAGGTGAGAGACCGGCATTAACCCCCCAAACCATAGGGCATTGTGAGCTCTCTGTTTGTTATTTGTAATCTTCATCCAAGCAAGATTGTTTTCTATGATAAACATTATATTACTTTAATTTTTTATATTTATTTTTTTTAAAACATTTAACCCCTTCAAATATGATTAGGGATGAAGACATCTAACAACTAAAGAACACCCTGATGATCAGGAAACCAAAAGGAAAACAAAGTGCCCGAACACAGAAGTGGCACCTACTAGGTGCTCGAGAAATCATAGTAGTTAGGTGATGGTAGGATTATACTGCTCCTGTTGTCTCTGCTGATACCCCTAAGTGGAAAGGGAACATTCTACTCTTTGAGTTTGTCGTACAGAAACTTCACACCCACTGACGCATTTATTCACTCATTTAATATTTTCGAACCCCTGGGCGTTAGGTACCATCATTCCCATTTATAAAAATAAAGAAACCGAGGCACGGAGGAGTTAAAGCAACTCATCAAAGCCACACGCTGAAAGCAGCAAGAGATTCAAGACAAATCAAATCAAATAGGTGTGATTCTAGGCTAGAGATGCAGAAAAGGCAGGTGTCCCTAGCAACTCACTTTGGGAAGGGATGAGCACATGTGGCAGATGTGACCCAGGTGCCCATGCTTTTCCTTTCCTGCCTTGATTTCCCCCACATCCCCATTCCCAGAGCAACTCTAGAAGCCACAGGAGAGCTCTGGAAAGCTGTCGGGGATTCCTCCCTTTCACACGTTGAATCCTTTAACACCCACATCACACCAGACACCATGAAGATCTCCTTCCTGCAAGAAGCCTCACCGTAGTCCTGACCTCAGAAGGTAACAAGGTGGCGACCGGAAAGGAAGATGAAATCGTTGTAAGAGAGCGCCCTATACTAGGTAATTCCCATCCATCATTTTATTTCATCCTTTCAACAGCCTTCCAAGAAAATGTCATTGTCCCCAACTTACAGGTGAAGAAACTGTCTCTGGGAGGTTAAGCGACCTGTCTAAAGCAATAGTTGTCACACCAGCCCATCGAGACCCACAGTGAAAGGCCACATGGGGGCCTCGCCCAGACTAAGATTTTGACTGCATGTGTGTACACAGCAAAAGGACGTTCTAGGTAAGTGAACTTTGACAGGCTCCCTTCTCGGCCGACAGGGTAGCAAGGTAGTAAGTAACTTTGTCCCTGTGACAAGAGGCAGCACCCTTACTCATGATCAGAAAGGTGACAATCTTGGACCACCCCTTCACACACTATGAGTTGTATAAGCCCAGCAAAAGGGACCTGCAGCCCTGAGCCACCTGTCTCCTCTCCCCTCAGCAAAGCTCTGCAGACAGGCACCCCGGGGCCCTTCTGGTGCCACAAACATGCGAAATCCATGACCTAGGGGTGAGTGACAGACATGTACTGTTGCTGGAGGCCTCCAGCTAATACGACACTGGTCTCCCTCACTGGCACAAGAATCCCCAAGAGCCAGGCACTGTTGGCATCCTGCCCATTAAACAAAACAATCAGTGTAAGACGTTCCAGCAACCTGCCTGGGGGTCCTACAGGTAGAATGCAGGGGTGTGGCACTGTTTTTTTAAGATTTTGTTTATTTTATTTAGAGAGAGAGTGTGTGTGTTTGAGAGCAGGGGGAGGGGCAGAAGGAGAGGCACAGACTCTCAAGCAGACTCTTCACTGAGCACAGAGCCCAATGCTGGGCCCAATTTCATGACCTTGATTGAGATCATGACCTGAGCTGAAATCAAGAGTCGGGGGCTTAACCAACTAAGTCACCCAGGTGCCCCAAGGGTGTGGGATTTTGAACTAATACCCTCTGGTTCCAAATCCCAGGGTCTGTGCATGACACCAGGCAACCTCTTTTCCATGAACTGAGCATCTGGAAAACCCTATGACATTAGCGACCCTGAAACCAGGAGTCAAATGAAACCTTGCGGACAAATACTCAAATCTCCAAGGCAAAAGGCAGTCAGCAGAGTGGAGTCAAGGGCCCCTGGGGTACATAATCCTAGCCCAAACACTTACTAGCTGTGTGACCTTGGGAAAGCCACCTGACCTCTCTGTGCTTTAAGCACCTAAGCCATGAAAGATGATAAGAGCACCCACCGACCAGGGCTGGTATGAAGATTAAGTGAGCTAATATCTGTAAAACACTTCAGACGATGTCTGTTACTGAAAGCACCCATCATGTTCACGAGCATTACTAGTATGACTGTGGCTACAAAGAATGACAGCGGACAAATTAGCAGCGTGTAACAGGAGGTGATCTGGCCCCCAGATTTGGCTTTCAGCAGCAAAACGACAACTGTAACATCATTCCCTGAAACCTGTGGGGAATGTGAGATCGACTCTACCCAGGACCACAGCTTCCACACCAAACACCGATGTGGACTTCTTCGCTTGGAAAGGCTTCTACACCCACCTTCCCATCATGCTGCCCTCTTGCCCCAGAGGACAAGGCTACTGCTGGTTTACTCAGAACAGGTAGCACAATGCCAGGCCCTGAGGAAACAGTCCTGTGGCTGGTAGGATGCCACTTCCTACCGTCCATGAGCAAGCCCGCCACTGAGCTGACTCAGCATGACCCACACCCAATTCCTTGGAATTTGAAGAGTGTCATGGAAAGGGAAGGGAACAAGACTACTCCTGTTTTCAAGACCTTCCTTTGCCCCTTGGCTCTGGGACAAGGCGCCTCTCCACTGGGTCCCATGCCAGGGTGAAAGTAAGGGCGATCATCCTCCCATCCCCATTAAGATCTGCACATGGTGGGAAGCTGAGCAGAAGCACAGGCTGAGTGTATAATAAACTCACACAAAACTATCCTCCCCCGCTGGCCAGGGAAGATGTGACTCCCTAATCCCCAGCACTAAGAATTCAGGAATAAATTGTGCCACAGGGAAGAAAAGGGCTTCTTTAAACGTGTTCGAAATGTTCCATTTGGCCCTGACCCCAGTAGGCACCTCTTATTTTCTTCTTGTGGCCAGATTTTTAAAGTGCAGATTCTGAGCAATTTTCCTTGCATCTTCTCAAGTGTTCTGGAATTTTCTGCCTGTTCGGAATCGGGTGTTGAAGACAAGAAAAGTAACCCCAAGAATGTAAGGCACAGGAAGTCAAGTGCCCCAGACACACTGAGAACAGTCCCTGGCTCAGACAGTGCAGGCAGGATCTTCGCTTGGCCACCAGCCATGCCAGGAAAGACCTATACCATGTAGGTCAGCAAGGCTCCTTCCTGGGGTGTGAGGCAGCCCACGAGGTTGCAGGAGGGCCTTGGGCAGGACGGTACAGCATAGAGGTCACTCACTAGAAGACTGTGCTCTCCTCCCACCCCTATCATTGTTGGCTTAGGGTCATTTAAAAACTGAACTGACTTAAAAACTGGTAGACTTTACTTAAAATCCAGATTCCCAGCTTCTCAAAAAAAAAAAAAAAGATTAAGACAAGGGAAGAATTGGCAGCCCTGGGTCTACATTCCAACCACTGGATGGATTTTAAAAACTGATTACCCCTCCTGGATTTGCCACAATCCCCACTACTCCCTACTGTGTCCCCAAAGCTCAGGGCCAGGTGCCATTCACCACCATATGTGTGCCATCAATTTTCTTAAGGCATGGAAATGTCCTTTTGTATTTAAAAGCATCAAAAAAATGCAAGTAGAACAAAAGGCAGACAGAAAGGCCACAGGTTTCCAGAAAAATGGGGAAAAGTCCAGCACATAGGTTTCCTCATCTGCATTACCAGCCTGGACTCCAGGGGAAGAGCACAGCATCTGGCATCAGAAGTGTCCGCATTCCAGTCCCAGCTTGGCAACATCTTAGCTTATGAGACCAAAGGTGTGTCCTAACCTCTCCGGGCCTCAGCCTCCTCATCATTAAAGGAATAGGCTGCACAGGGCTCAGGAACAGACTTAAAAAGATACTGTATCCAAAGTAGTAGGCACAGGGCCTGGGACCCATAGTGTTCAGTAAAGGCTGGCAGCCACTGTTACCCATGCTGTCAGGAGTGGCAGCAGTGGTGGCAGTGGCAGTGGTAGTTGGTGGGAACAAGCCAGGAGTTTGCCATCCAGAGCCCCTTGGGGAATCAAGAATGCGCTTTGTTTCCCTCCCAACTTCTGAGGCTAGAGAAGCACGGGGCACTCAAAAGAGGCATGGCTACACCCAAAAGCTGTCTGTACAGATTCCTCTAGAACCACTGAACACGCACCCTAGTTTCTTTGCCTCGCAGCCTCATATGCCCTTGCCACGTCTCCTGTGTCCTGCATGCATGCCTATTTATCTGGCTTCTGCCCTCCACTCTGAAGGACACCCTTCCCCACCTCTGTCTCCCTAGGAGGTCCTTACTCACATTTGGAGATTCTGATCAGACATGGGCACCAAGAAGCCTTTCCTGAATTCTTGGGTGGGACTCCTGGACTCTGAGTCCTGGTCTACATTTGTTTGTCTTCCCCACTAGGGTAGGTGCCCTTCAAAAGGAGAGCACACAAGACCAACCACGGAGCCGAGTCACGCCAGTAGGCGATTCTCAGAAGACAGCAGGGTAGATAAAGGAAAGAGCACAGGTCTGTATCCTGCTCTGCCATTGAAAACTCAGCTGGGAAATCCTGAGCTAGTCCACTTAATCCTCAGAGCCTGAGTCTGTGCAAATGGAAGACTGAGTTACCAAAACACACCACAGAGGATCTTTGTGAAGAATAAATAATATCAGTAAAACAACACAGTGAATTATTATCGGCACCCCCTAACCACCATCAGACCCCACACACACTACCACCAAAAACAACTACCCCTTTCCCAGCCCCAACTTAACTTGAGAGCCCTAAACCTGAACTGTGCCCTGTCTCTCCCTCTCCTGACTTCCAACTCTACGCTGAGAGCTCTAAGGGATCCAGTGCGGCCACAGGCTCCAAATCAGCCCACCCCACCCGAAGAAATCTATCAGAGGGGCATATCAAAGAAGGAAACTAACTGGAAAATACATTTTTCCAAAGAAGACATACAGATGGCCAACAGACACATGAAAAGATGCCCAATATCACTAACCGTCAGGGAAATGCAAATCAAAACAGTGAGATACCACCTTATACACCTGTCAAGCATGGCAAGAACCAAAAAGACAAGGGGCCTGGGTGGCTCAGTCAGTTAAACATCCAACTCTTGATCTCAGCCCAGGTCTTAATCTCAGGGTTGTGAATTCAAGCCCTGCGATGGGCTCCATACTGGGTGTGGAGCCTACTTAAAAAATAAAAAGAGAAAAGAGAGAAGGTACATGAGAAAAAAAAAAAAAAAGACAGGAAGTAACAACTGTTGGCAAGGATGTGGAGAAAAAGGATTCCTCGTGCACTGTTGGTGGGATATGCAAATTGGCAAAGCCACTATGGAAAACAGTGTGGACATTTCTTAAGAATGTAAAAATAGCATTACCATATGATCCAGTAATTTCACTACTGGGTATTTACCCAAAGAAAATAAAAACAGTAATTCAAAAAGATATATGCGCCATTGAAGCATTATTTATAATTGCCATTCATCAGTAGATGAATGGATAAAGAGGATGTGCTACACACACACACACACACACACACACGCACACACACACTGTAATATTACTCACCCATAAAAAAGAACAAAATCTTGCCATTTGCAACAATACGCAACCTACAGAGTATAATGCTAAGTGAAATAAGTCAGTCAGAGAAAAACAAATACCATATGATCTCTTCATGTGTGGAATCTAAAAAAACGAACAGGGGAGCCTGAGTGGCTCAGTTGGTTGAGCATCTGTCTCTTGATTTTGGCTCAGGTCATGATCTCAGGGTTGTGCGATGGAGCCCTGCATTGGGCTCTGCACTGCACTTGGAGCCTGTTTGGGATTCTCTCTCTCCCTCTGTCCCTCCCTGCCCTCCCCTCTCACTCTCTCAAAAATAAATAAAATAAAATAAAATAAAATAAAATAAAATAAAATAAAATAAAATAAAAATAAAAAACAAACAAACAAAAAAAAGACAAACAAAAACCAGACTCTGAAATACAGAGAACAAGCTGGTGGTTGCCAGATGGGACTAGGTGGGGAATGGAGGAAATAAAAGGGATTAAGAATACACTTCTCATTGTTGAATCACTACATTGTATGCCTGAAACTAATATAATGCTGCATATTGACTAACTGGAATTAAAATAAAAACTTAAAAACAGAAACAAAAAACACCCATCTCTGGTAAGGGATATTTGGACCTAAACCACCATATTTATATACATGCAATCATTATCTATATGGAATTATTAAAATTCTGTTGATCATGTTTAAAAAAAGAATATACTTATCATGAACACTGAGTAATGTATAGAATTGTTGAATCAAGCTGTATACCTGAAACTAATATCATGCTATATTTTTAAAAAATGAAGCTAATTGTATGTCTCTCTGTACATGTTTGAATATTGCCATAAAGAACATCTAAAATAGAAAAATATAGTCAAGATATAAGAGGAAGGCCTGAAATATCAAGTGGATATAAAACTGTATGTACAATGTGGCTCTATTTTGTGTCTAAATAAAATATCTATAACAAAATAGATTCAAAGAAATGGCCGAAAAAAAAAAAAAGAAATGGCCAAAATGTTAAGATAATGATTATGGGTCACTTTCATTTTCCAAATTTTCTCCAGTAAGCATATTTTATTCTATCATTTAAAAAATTAAAACTCTATTGAGTCCCTAACAGTGTCATATTGAATATATGTAATCAATTAAATGATTGCTTAAAAAGTAAATAAATTATTGGGGCGCCTGGGTGGCACAGCGGTTAAGCGTCTGCCTTCGGCTCAGGGCGTGATCCCAGCATTGTGGGATCGAGCCCCACATCAGGCTCCTCCGCTATGAGCCTGCTTCTTCCTCTCCCACTCCCCCTGCTTGTGGTCCCTCTCTCACTGGCTGTCTCTATCGAATAAATAAATAAAATCTTTAAAAAAAAAAGTAAATAAATTATTGAAAATATATAAAGCAACTGGTGATTTGTCTATAGTAGTCTTAGGTTTTTCACAATAATAAATGCAAAACACAGTCTTTTGAAATGTCCCTGGAACATTTACAAAAAAATTGAGCAAGTATTCATCCACCAGAAATGCTCAATAAATACCAAACCCAGAAACTGACCAACTGTTTGCAAAACAATAAAAAGCAAAATCAATCGCTAAGAAATAAACAAAACCTAAAAATGCTCCAATCAAGAGTTAAGTCTTGGCTAAGGAAGGCAAGCCAAATAAATTATGGGATACATACAAAATAATGATAACAGCTCCAAGCCACATCAAAATGTATAGGATTTAGCCAAACCTGGCTCAGAGTGAAAAAAAAAATTAACCTTATATAAAACTTTAAAAATAAAATATGAAAGACTGAAAATATGTTAAGTACTCAGTATAAAAAGCTGAAAAAAAGCCAACAAAATGATTCTAATCAAAGCAAGAGAAAGGATTAAGTTTTAAGCACAAAATAATTAAGAAAAATAAAAAGTAAAAGGGCAGACTGGGTCAGAAAAAAACTAATAATTGGTTCTTTATAGAAGGACTGGTTAAAAAAAAAAAAGACAAACTTTAAGCAAACCAAACCAGAGTGAGAAAGAGAGAGAGCACACAAAACCTGAAACATGAGAAAAAGGCTATAAACACAGAGAGATCTTAAACTATTATATTTCCTCTGCAACCAATAAACTGGAAAATACAGAAGAAATTAATGATTGTATTAAAACAAGACCCAAAAAATCAATTATCAGAAGACCTGACAAAACTAATAACCAGGAAAGAAATTAGGAAAAGCTGCCAATGAACAAGCAGGGGGTGGTGGGAGGATGTGTCATGCCCAAATGGCTTCATTAATAAGTTCTTTCAAACTTTCAAAGGATAATGTAAAAGCTAATCAATAGACTTTAGATTATAGAAAAATATGGGAATCTCCCAGTCTATTTTGTAGCTGGCATAACTCTAGTTCCAAAACCAACACTGATGATGCAGGAAAAACAAAAACAAGAAACTTTAGACTTCTATTTCAGCCAAGACTGAACAACTTTTAGGAAACCAATATTCCTGCCAAGAACAACTGGGAAAGCTGCTAAGATACATTACCTGTTCTGAGACACTCAAGAACTGCCTAGGCAGCCAGGATCTGAAGCACCAATATCCCAGAGAAAGGAATTCATGGAGGTGTGCCTGACATTCTGCATGCTGGTCTTCCCCTCAGGTTATTCACCAGCACTTAAATGGTGTGGGGTTAGATGCTGAAGGGGTTTGCAGAAATACAAACAGAAAGCAAAGAAGCACAAGGAAGCTAAGGAGAGCTTTAACACAGTCTTTCAGGGCTGGGAAGACAACTATTGGGGCTACCACCTAGCAAGGGCTTGAGGGTCCAACCAAGACTTGCAGGTCCAAAAGCTGGGAGAGAAGGCAGGCAGAGAAAGGTATGCTTGCACTCTGCACATGCTTTCTCATCAAAGAATTTGATGATTCTTATCACAAAAAAAGGGTGTAAGACTAAAGTGCTGAGCAGGTAGAGACTATCTGAGCTTAGTGCTGAGGACATTCGTTGTTCTGGGAAATGATTTTTGGAGGTCAGGATTGACCAAAGCAAAAATAAACACACAAGGCTCTCAAAAGTAACCAAGCCTTACAAGGTCTGCAAACCAGCTCCGTGTCTGATCACACTAAGATGATCTACCTCTGCCCGATGGAGGACAAGATAAATCCTCAAAGAAGACAGGCTGGCAGCACCATCCATTACATGAATAAATGGCCAGCATTCAATCAAAAATTACCAGGCATACCAAGAAGTAGGACCAAGAGTCAAATTAAACATTAGACCCATGGGCAACAGAAATAGAGTTATCAAACACAGCCTTCAAAATAACTGAGACAAAGATAACCATATGGAGAATTTAACCAAGCAGAGTTCATCTAAAACTGAAAAACAGAATAGCTGAAATCAAGAATTCAATACATGAGTTAAATAGCATATAAAACACAGACAGAATCAGTAAAGTGAAAGGCAGATTAGAAGATAATACCCAGGTAGAAATGGAGAGCAAAAACAGAAAGAAATAAAATTTTTAGAAAAGTAGGCCTGGGGAATATGGAGGCAAAGTCTAAGTGTGACAGGAATCCAAGAAGAGGAAAAGAGAAAGAATAGTGTAGAAGCATTATGTGAAAAGATAATTATCAAGAATCTTCTAAAAATAAAGAGAATATCAAGTCACAAAGATCCCAAGTGGAATGTATAAAAAGAAAAAGATACCTAGAAATACCATAGTTAAACTTCAAAAACCAGGAGTGCCTGGCTGGCTCAGTAGGCGGAGCATGCAACTCTTGATCTCAGGGTTGGTAAGTCTGAGCCCAATGCTGGGTATAGAGATTACTTAAAAATAAAATCTTAGGGATGCCTGGCAGGCTCAGTCAGTTGAGCATCCAATTCTTGATTTTAGCTCAGGTCATGATCTCGGGGTGGTGGGATCGAGCCTGCAATCGGCACAGAGTCTGCTTGGGATTCTCTCTCTCCCTTTTCTTCTGTCCCTCCCCCCACTCATGTGCTCTCTGTCTCTCTAAATAAATAAACAAATAAAATCTTTAAAAATGAATTTAGGGTGCCTGGGTGGCTCAGTTGGTTAAGCGTTTGCCTTTGGCTCAGGTCATGATGCCACAGTCTTGGGATCGAGCCCCACATCAGGCTCCCTACTCAGCAGGGAGTCTGCTTCTCTCTCTCCCTTTGCCCCTCCCCTGCTCATGCTCTCTCTCTCTCTCTAATAAATAAAATCTTTAAAAATAAATAAATAAATAAATAAATAAATAAATAAATAAATAAAAATTTTAAAAACAAAATAAAATCTTAAGAAAAAAACTTCAATAATGAATCATTGAGCACTACATCAAAAACTAATGATGTACTGTATGGTGACTAACATAACACAATAAAAAAAAGAAGAAAAAAACCTTCAGAAAACCAAAAGGAAAGAGAAATTCTCAAAAGCAGCCAGATAAGAAAAAAAAAAGTCATATTATCTTTAAAAATAAAAGGCAACAATAAAACCAACAGCTGAGTTCTCAATAAAAACAACAGAAGAGCTGAGAGAAAATAAATGCCACTTAGAATGTTTTATTCTATGGAAATATGCTTCTAAACTGAAAAAAATAAAGACACTTTGAGATACACAACAACTGAGAATTTGCCACCAATCAGTGATGGGCTAGTAAATATTTAACAATTGGGTTAAAAAAACATAAGGCACTAATTTGTAGTTGCCGATTTCTGTGATGTAAGTATTGTCACCACAGCTGAGTTTAAGCTACGAATGTGATACCACTGAATGGAGAGTGAGAAAGAAATGTACCCAATCAGCTCCTCAGGAACACACCACTGTCACCAACAGAACAACAACAACAACAACAAAAGGAACTCTAGGAAGAAGAAAAATTCTCCCATACTGAAATTTGGAAATGCAAGAAAGAGTGGAAATCAACCGAAAGAATAAATACATGAGTAACATAAGTGAATATTCATGGTAGAAAACAACAGTGGCATGTGGTATCAAAAACAGAGGCAGAATTAAAATGAAAGAGTAACAAAACAAGAAGTGGTATAAATTGAGTCAATGTTTTCTTTTTTTTAAGATTTTATTTATTTATTTGAGAGAGACAGATAGTGACAGAGATAGCAAGAGGGAGCCCAAGCAGGGAGGAGAGGAAGAAGCAGGCTCCCGTTGATCAAGGAGCCAGAGGTGGAGCTCGATCCCAGGACCCTGAGATCATGACCTGAGCCAAAGGCAGACGCTTAACTGACTGACCACCCAGGCACCCCAAGTCAATGTTTTCTAAGACCTCATTTACATTAGTCTTTAATAAGTCAAAGAGACAGAACCACACATGTATGACCAATCAATTTATTACAAAGAGAACACTGCAATAGGGAAAGAATGGCCTTTTCAATAAACAATGGATTCCCAACACTAAAAAAAAAGAAAGAAAAAGAATATTGATCCCTACCTCACATCATACACAAAAAATCAATTCCAGATCCCCCACCTATCTAAACACAATAGGTAAAACAATCTTCTAGAAGCTAACACAGGAGACTATCTTCATGATCGTTTTCTTAAACTAGGACCCAAAAAGCACAAAAGAGCAACATAAAGGAAAAGACTGATAAACTGGACTTCATTTATAATTAATAACTTCTGCTTATCAAAAGACACAAGAGAATAAAAAGGTAATCCATAGATGGTGAGAAGGTATGTCAAATACACATTCTTGATAAAGGATTTGTTTCCAAAATATATAATCCATTTTGTCAAAAGCTGGGGTAAACACCTAGGTTTCTAGGAAGAACAGATGAAGGAGACCCCAAGAGCGTGGGTTACAGTGGGACAGTGATGATGTAAGCATGCTTTACACACCATCTCATTTAATCTCCACAATAATCCTTTGAAGCAAACTCCAATGTTTATCCCCATTCTACAGTTTTGGCACAATCCTAGTCTCCAACACACACCCAGGTGCCACCACCTTGCATGGAAAAGGGGGACTGAACTATTTGGTTAGACACAAGCTGTAATCAATCATCGCCCATCTGTGATGCATTAGCAAGGAGGTGAATATATCATCACAGGTCTATCTGGGATCAGCCAACACAGGGTCAAAGCCCAAGATGAAATATTTAGACTATGTAGCTTTCTGAGGGCTCCCTGGACAAGAGTTTGGGATTCAGGACAAAAGGAGATTAAGCAAGAGCCAAGTCCTCCCCAATATCAGAAGTCAGGGGACACTGCCATTAGAGAAGAGGTTTTTTGCAGAGAAACTTCATATAGTTTGGAAGATATGCCAGAATCTGGGAGCTGTCACATCTATCATGATCCATAAAGTGTGGCCTCATGTGGCCGGGAGTACTACCGTGGAGAAGGGCAGTCCAGTGTCAGCCCACGAGGCTCCACGGCTTGCCAGTGGTGTGGCTCTAGACAAGTCACTTAGCCATTCTAAGCCTTACTTCCCTTATCTGTACAATGGAGGTGGTAACGGCCCTCCATCAGGGAGGACTCCGCAGTGGAATCCACAGGGAGACCAGGCATAGACTATGAGCTCAGTATACTGAGGGGTTTGGCTCTCTTTCCTCCCAAATATTAAAGAACTAGGGAAGCAATGAGCTACCAGGGGAGCCTTGTGCAGCAGGGAAAGGCAGGGCCTCAGACAGGAAGGGGAACACTGCTGGTTGGGTGAGACACCCATGTGACTTCCCAAAAGTATCCTCAGAACTGCACTCCTGAACTTGGGCAATGGCCCACCTACACAACCCACACTTTCAATGTGGAAGGAGCAGAGGCTTAGGGGGCTCCAACCAACTTCAGGCATCAGCTCTCACTTCCCCTCCTTGGAGTCTTGGGTTCCTCACCCACATTCTATTTAATGCATAGAGGTATTTTAAGATGGCAAAACATGTAAAATGCTGTACATTTCCTGGTTGCTCAGCAAGTGTCTGCACACTTCTGTGTGTCAGCAGGAATGCTGGGAGGCTGCTCGCATTTGCAGAATGGAGAAAACTGTGAATTCTTACCACTTAGTCTCCCAAGGAGTCTGGGCATCTTGGTGTATGTCGGGCTGAATAGGAAGGGCTTCCTGACCCCTCACCCCAGAGTCCTTGCTGGAAAGAGAAGAAAACAGTGGGGAAACAGAACCCACTCTCAGCACGTCACCATCTACAGAGACCTGGCAGCTGTGGGGAATGACTTCCCCTACAGTAAATACCTACCAACCTACAACCAAGAAGCAGCTCAGCTGTCCTCAACGGCCCACACAGCCAAAAAAGAATATGGCCATATCCATCAAAAACCTAGAAATACTCTTCCCTCTAACCTGCTAATCCTGCTTCTGGAAACGTATCCTAAAAGAATGATTTTAGATATAAAAAATGCAAAATATTCATTAGGAGATTGTAAAAAACAAACAAACATATAAACAAAACCCTCAGCCATTTAGGAAAGACTCTCTTAAATGATTAATGGGTCAAAAGGGAAAGAAATGAAATCACAAATTAGTCAGAAAATAGCCATACAGATCAGACCATAATAGAGTACTCCAGAATAGAGATATGGCCAAAGCTAGAATCATAGGAAATTATTAAAGGGTTTTATTATTCAATATGGAAGTATAATGTGCCAACAATCCAATGCAAGAAGATAGAGAACAACAAAAGAAAACCTAAGAAAAGCAAAATCAAGGCATTAATAATGTTAAAAGCAGAAATGAATTCATTACCCTAGAAAGGTTGGAGCTGCCGCCGCTTGCAGTCGGTGACCACGCCACTCGGCGCCCGACCGCGTTTCAGGAGGTACAAAGAGGGGAGTCGTGAAACCGCGCACAGATATCGGAAGATAAATGGAAGGGGAAGGGAGCCGCCGCGTTCGGGCGCCGGGAAGCGGCAGCCACCTGCACGGGGGAGCGGGCAGACTCATGGACGGCACCCACCAGAGAGCGGACTGAGACCGGTGAGCCCGGAGTGCGCGCCACCAGGCATCTCCCGGAACACCGGAATCCCGGTGTGCTCACGGGATCCAAACTGAGACCGGGAGCTCCTGGAGCGCGCGCAGGGCGGCTGGCGGGCCACCTGCACGGGGGAGTGGGCGGACTCGCGGTCAGCACCGGCGAAACAGCAGACTGAGACCCTGAACCGGGTGCGCGCGCCACCAGGCTTCTCACGGAACTCTGGAATCCTGGTGTGCTCACCGGGCATAGACTGAGAACCAGGAAATCCGGGAGCGCGCAGGGCGGCTGGCGGCTAGCGGCGTTAGAAACACAAAGGACAGAGACACGCCGGCCCTGGAAGTGAGGGCAGGGACGCTGGGTGTGGGGCGCACATCCCGGGAGGCTGCAGGGTTGAGCAGCACCAACAGTAACAGAGTTAAAGTGGCCAGAACATCAGTGGAGAACATGCCGCAATACCTCTGTTCTGTGACAATTCAGCCTCTGCTGCTCTGACTCTCAGAAGAGGCACAGCAAACCGCCAGGGAAAGCCGCCAGAGAACAAAAGCCTGGAAATACCGGCTCACAGCGTGCCCATCCCCATCCCCCCTCGCAGGGGACAAGGAGACTCTAACCAAACAGGGTTGCCTGAGTATCGGCGCCGCAGGCCCCTCCCCCAGAACACAGAAGGCAGGCCGAAAAATCAAGAAGCCCACAACCCGGGCGCCTGGGTGGCGCAGTCATTGAGCGCCTGTCTTTGGCTTAGGGCGTGATCCCGGCGTTCCGGAAAGGAGTCCCTCATCGGGCTCCTCCGCTGGGAGCCTGCTTCTTCCTCTCCCACTCCCCTGCTTCTGTTCCCTCTCTCGCTGGTTGGCTGCCACATAAATAAATAAATAAAATCTTTAAAGAAGAAGCCCACATCCCTAAGATCCCTATAAAACAAGGGGCACGGCCTGGGACCCAGTCAATAATTTGGGCTCGGGACAACCCCGCAACCTCTCCTCATCAGAATGACAAGAAGGAGAAGCCCCCCCCAGCAAAGAAAAGACAGTGATTCTGTGGCCTCTGCCACAGAAATAATGGATATGGATGTAACCAAATTATCAGAAATGGAATTCAGAGTAACGATGGTCAAAATGATGAGTAGAATTGAAAAAACTATTAACGAAAAGGTTACTGAGAATATAGAATCCCTAAGGACAGAAATGAGAGCGAATCTGACAGAAATTAAAAATTCTATGAGCCAAATGCAGGCAAAACTAGAGGCTCTGACGGCCAGGGTCGCAGAAGCAGAGGAACGGGTTAGTGAATTGGAGGATGGGTTAATAGAGGAAAAAATGAAAATAGAAGATGGTCTTAAAAAAATCCACGCCCACGAATGTAGGTTACGGGAGATTACTGACTCAATGAAACGATCCAATGTTAGAATCATCGGCATCCCCGAGGGGGTGGAGAAAAACAGAGGTCTAGAAGAGATATTTGAACAAATTGTAGCTGAAAACTTCCCTAATCTAGCAAGGGAAACAAACATTCGTGTCCAAGAGGCAGAGAGGACCCCTCCCAAGCTCAACCACGACAAACCTACGCCACGTCACGTCATAGTGCAATTCGCAAATATTAGATGCAAGGATACAGTATTGAAAGCGGCCAGGGCAAAGAAATTTCTCACGTACCAAGGCAAAAGCATCAGAATTACGTCAGACCTGTCTACACAGACCTGGAATGAGAGAAAGGGTTGGGGGAGCATATTTAAAGCTCTTTCAGAGAAAAACATGCAGCCAAGGATCCTTTATCCAGCAAGGCTGTCATTCAGAATTGATGGAGAAATAAAGACATTTCAGAATCGCCAGTCACTAACCAATTTTGTAACCACGAAACCAGCCCTACAGGAGATATTACGGGGGGTTCTATAAAAGTAAAAAGGCCCCAAGAGTGATACAGAACAGAAAGTCACAGCCAATACAAACAAAGACTTTACTGGCAACATGGCAACATTAAAATCATATCTCTCAGTAATCAGTCTTAATGTAAATGGTTTGAACCATCCCATAAAACGCCACAGGGTTGCAGATTGGATAAAAAGAAATGACCCATCCATTTGCTGTCTACAAGAGACTCATTTCGAACCCAAAGATGCATTCAGACTGAGAGTAAGGGGATGGAGTACCATCTTTCACGCAAATGGACCTCAAAAGAAAGCTGGGGTAGCAATTCTCATATCAGATAAATTGGATTTTAAACTACAGACTATAGTTAGAGATGCAGAAGGGCACTATATTATTCTTAAGGGAAGTATTCAACAAGTGGATATGACAATTATAAATATATATGCCCCCAACAGGGGAGCAGCAAGATACACAAGCCAACTCTTAACCAGAATAAAGAGACATATAAATAAAAATACATTAATAGTAGGGGACCTCAACACTCCACTCTCAGAAATAGACAGAACACCCTGGCAAAAACTAAGCAAAGAATCAAAGGCTTTGAATGCCATACTCGACGAGTTGGACCTCATAGATATATATAGAACACTACACCCCAGAACCAAAGAATACTCATTCTATTCTAATGCCCATGGAACATTCTCAAGAATAGACCATGTTCTGGGACACAAAACAGGTCTCAACCGATACCAAAAGATTGAAATTATCCCCTGCATATTCTCAGACCACAACGCTCTGAAATTGGAACTCAACCACAAGGAAAAATTTGGAAGAAACTCAAACACTTGGAGACTAAGAACCATCCTGCTCAGGAATGACTCGATAAACCAGGAAATCAAAAATCAAATTAAACAATTTATGGAGACCAATGAGAATGAAAATACAACAGTCCAAAACCTATGGGATACTGCAAAGGCAGTCCTAAGGGGGAAATACATAGCCATCCAAGCCTCACTCAAAAGAATAGAAAAATCTAAAATGCAGTTTTTATATTCTCACCTCAAGAAGCTGGAACAGCAACAGAGGGACAGGCCTAATCCACGCACGAGGAAGCAGTTGACCAAAATTAGAGCTGAAATCAATCAAGCAGAAACCAGAAGTACAGTAGAGCAGATCAACAGGACTAGAAGCTGGTTCTTTGAGAGAATCAATAAAATTGACAGACCACTGGCAAGACTTATCCAAAAGAAAAGAGAAAGGACCCAGATTATTAAAATTATGAATGAAAAAGGAGAGGTCACGACGAACACCATTGAAATTGGAAGGATTATTAGAAATTTTTATCAACAGCTATATGCCAATAAACTAAGCAATCTGGAAGAGATGGAATCCTTCCTGGAAACCTATAAACTACCAAGATTGAAACCGGAAGAAATTGATTCCTTAAACAGGCCAATTAATTATGAAGAAATTGAGTCAGTGATAAACAACCTTCCAAATAACAAAACTCCAGGCCCGGACGGTTTTCCTGGGGAATTCTACCAAACATTCAAAGAAGAAATAATACCTATTCTCCTAAAGCTATTTCAAAAAATAGAAACAGAAGGAAAGCTACCAAACTCATTCTATGAGGCCAATATTACCTTGATCCCCAAACCAGGCAAAGACCCCCTCAAAAAGGAGAATTACAGACCGATTTCCCTAATGAATATGGACGCCAAAATCCTCAACAAGATACTTGCTAATAGAATCCAACAGTACATTAAAAGGATTATCCATCACGATCAAGTGGGATTCATACCTGGGATGCAAGCGTGGTTCAATATTCGCAAATCAATCAGCGTGATACATCATATCAACAAGAAAAGACTCAGGAACCATATGATCCTCTCAATCGATGCCGAAAAAGCATTTGACAAAATACAGCATCCTTTCCTGATTAAAACCCTTCAGAGTGTAGGAATAGAAGGTACATTTCTCAATCTCATAAAAGCCATCTATGAAAAGCCTACTGCAAATATTATTCTCAATGGGGAAAAGCTGGAAGCCTTTCCCTTAAGATCAGGAACTCGACAAGGATGCCCACTCTCGCCACTATTATTCAACATAGTACTAGAAGTCCTTGCAACAGCAATCAGACGACAAAAAGGGATCAAAGGTATTCAAATTGGCAAAGAAGAAGTCAAAATGTCTCTCTTTGCAGATGACATGATACTCTATATGGAAAACCCAAAAGAAGCCACTCCCAAACTATTAGAAGTTATAGAGCAATTCAGTAACGTGGCGGGATACAAAATCAATGCTCAGAAATCAGTTGCATTTCTATACACGAATAACGAGACCGAAGAAAGAGAAATTAGGGAATCCATCCCATTTACAATAGCACCAAAAACCATACGTTACCTTGGAATTAACTTAACCAGAGACGTAAAGGACCTATATTCTAGAAACTATAAATCACTCTTGAAAGACATTGAGGAAGACATAAAAAGATGGAAAGATATTCCATGCTCATGGATTGGAAGAATTAACATAGTTAAAATGTCCATGCTACCCAGAGCAATCTACACTTTCAATGCTATCCCGATCAAAATACCGAGGACATTTTTCAAAGAACTGGAACAAATAGTCCTTAAATTTGTATGGAAACAGAAAAGGCCCCGAATCTCCAAGGAACTGTTGAAAAGGAAAAACAAAGCTGGGGGCATCACAATGCCGGATTTCAAGCTGTACTACAAAGCTGTGATCACAAAGACAGCATGGTACTGGCACAAAAACAGACACATAGACCAATGGAACAGAATAGAGAGCCCAGAAATGGACCCTCGGCTCTTTGGGCAACTAATATTTGATAAAGCAGGAAAAAACATCCGGTGGGAAAAAGACAGTCTCTTCAATAAATGGTGCTGGGAAAATTGGACAGCTACATGCAAAAGAATGAAACTTGACCACTCTCTCACACCATACACAAAAATAAACTCCAAATGGATGAAAGACCTCGATGTGAGACAGGAATCCATCAAAATTCTAGAGGAGAACATAGGCAGCAACCTCTACGACATCGGCCAAAGCAACCTTTTTCATGACACATCGCCAAAGGCAAGAGAAACAAAAGATAAAATGAATTTATGGGACTTCATCAAGATTAAAAGTTTCTGCACAGCCAAGGAAACAGTCAGAAAAACTAAGAGGCAGCCCACGGAATGGGAGAATATATTTGCAAATGACACTACAGATAAAGGACTGGTATCCAAGATCTACAAAGAACTTCTCAAACTCAATACACGAGAAACAAATAAACAAATCAAAAAATGGGCAGAAGATATGAACAGACACTTTTCCAATGAAGACATACAAATGGCTAACAGACACATGAAAACATGTTCAAAATCATTAGCCATCAAGGAAATTCAAATCAAAACCACACTGAGATACCACCTTACTCCAGTTAGAATGGCAAAAATAGACAAGGCAAGAAACAACAATTGTTGGAGAGGATGTGGAGAAAGGGGATCCCTCCTCCATTGTTGGTGGGAATGCAAGTTGGTACAGCCACTCTGGAAAACAGTGTGGAGGTCCCTTAAAAAGTTAAAAATTGAGCTACCCTATGATCCAGTCATTGCACTACTGGGTGTTTACCCCAAAGATACAGACGTAGTGAAGAGAAGGGCCATATGCACCCCAATGTTCATAGCAGCAATGTCCACAATAGCCAAATCGTGGAAGGAGCCGAGATGCCCTTCAACAGATGACTGGATTAAGAAGTTGTGGTCCATATATACAATGGAATATTACTCAGCAATCAGAAAGAACGAGTTCTCAACATTTGCTACAACATGGACGGCACTGGAGGAGATAATGCTAAGTGAAATAAGTCAAGCAGAGAAAGACAACTATCATATGATTTCTCTCATCTATGGAACATAAGAACTAGGATGATTGGTAGGGGAAGAAAGGGATAAAGAAAGGGGGGGTAATCAGAAGGGGGAATGAAACACGAGAGACTATGGACTCTGAGAAACAAACTGAGGGCCTCAGAGGGTAGGGGGGTGGGTGAATGGGATAGACCGGTGATGGGTAGTAAGGAGGGCACGTATTGCATGGTGCACTGGGTGTTATACACAACTAATGAATCATCGAGCCTTACATCGGAAACCGGGGATGTACTGTATGGTGACTAACATAATATAATAAAAAATCATTAAAAAAAAAGAAATGAATTCATTAAAAACCAGCAGTAGAATTCAAGAGCTGGTTCCCTGAAAAACACTACTAGAAACAAAAACTACAACCAACAGACAAACCTCTATCTAGCCTAATTAAAGAAAATGATAAAACACAGACACAATAAAGAATGAAAAAGGATATTATTAGCAAAAAAATGGGACTGATTCAAAAATTAGGGGAATTATTTAAAACTTAATAAATTTGAAAATTCTCAATGAAATAGAGAATTTTCTGAATAAATACAAATGAACACAACTGACTTAATAAGACAACATCAAAATAAGCAAAAGTTATAGACAAATATGAAACAGTTGTTAAAAAATGATCTCTGAAGCTTTATAAAATATCCCAGATGCAGTAAAAAAAAAAAAAGGAATGATTCCCCTCTCATTTTATGACCTTTGGTGACCTTGACAGAAAAAGCTCCCACACACACACTACAGTCGGGTGCTATTTAGAGATATAGAGAAAACAATTCTAAATAAAATATTTTTGAAATCCACCAGAACAATAAAAGACAACTTTATCAGGAAGGATTTGTCCCAGAAAAAAAAAAGTTAATAAAATAACAGAATCATCACATTAATTAGCAAAAAAAAAAAAAAAAACTGCATGATCTCAACAATTTTTAAAAGGCATCTGGTAAGTTGTTCCCTATTTTTAAAAAAATTGCAAAGTAGAACCAGAAGAACATTCTTAGTCTTAAACCACCAGCCAACATAGAACTTCAGCTGATATAATACAGGCATTCCCATTAAATTCCCAGGTAAGGCACCTATCACAACTAGTAATTCATCCTGGTAAAGAAACCTAGAAGTACTGAACACTGGTAAACAAAGCAAGTTAAAGAAATCAGAGCTTCCATTAACGAGAAGGACAGAGACACTGACCATGATTTGCTTAAAACTGAACTTAATAAATTAATAAAATAAGCAGAAGACTATAATAACTAATAAGAGAGTTGAAAACAGGGCATGTTATAAGTATTCAAGAACCAATAATTTACCCCATAAAATTAGTAAATAGGAAATATAATAGAAAAAGATGTATTTCTCAGTAACGATGAAAACCAATCAGCATACATACGAAAAAGTATGACCTGAAACATGTAAAATTCACATGAAGAAAGCAAACAAACAAAAATCACTGAGGTGTATAAGTGAGCCCTGGGATAAGCCAACTGGTCTATTATAAATAAGTCAGTTCTTCCCAAGTTTAATAAATTAAGTACCATTCTGATCCTCAGCTACTAAGATTTTATTTTTTTACTTGAAAATTGATTCCACAAACTGATATGGAAGATAACTGGGCTAGTGTTGTCAATAAAAGTTTCAAATATAAAAATAAAGATATTATGTAATATAATAAGATATAATTATGTAATAGGTATTGACAATTGTTAAATACACAACAAAGTTTAGTCTTTGGTAGTGTGGTTCTTTTAGCTAGGCCCTTCAAGATGAACTGGCCTTGCACGTGTACCCTTGGGTAACTGGATGATTTTAATTATTGATTAGGATTGTGACCCACATGCCAATTGAATACTATCTCATTTTAAAGGAACATGCTGAAAGAATGGCCAGGAAAAAATAATAAATCGTAATCACTATAAATATTGGAGTACTTTTGCGCTAATGGCTATGGGCCCAGCAATCAAATTATTCTTTTTGGTTGAGGATAGTGTTTGCCACTTGAAGGTAGCATAACAGACCACACTCAGGAGCCAGAGACGGTACCTGGAAGAAACACAGGACTACAAAGATGCAGTTGCACTGAAGGAACCGCACTGAGAAAAATAAACACACAAACTTATAATAATAATCAATTCAGGGATTGCACAAACCACTTCAAGTGTAACCACAGTTGCAAAAGTTTCCCTAAGACCAGGAAACTATCAGGGGAATTCTAAGATTCCCTGAAATATGTGGAAAAATCTAGAAGTGTATTTTTTTTTCTTTGAGGTCCTGTCCTAAATTCTATGAGAATTGACTCAGACTATTTTGAAATTACTAGAGTTACCGGAATTCCTAGAAATTACTGTCTTTGGGTAAATTAACTGCAGAAACACAAAGACTCTGTTCGGAGGTCAGTGCTCCAACCTGCAAGGCATATTTCATTTTAAGAAAAAGGTGAAAATCTAGATTTTTAAATTGGGTGTCACCGTGCACAAGGATGGTTTGCTATAGGACTCCTTTAAAAATAGCAGGTTGCCCTCATGCAGTTACAATATTATCCAACTTGGGAATGCATTCACATACTGTACAAGCAAGGCACACCTAAGCTAGGCAAGAACTTACTGTCCATAGAAATTACTCCCAAGAAAGCATCCTGCTCTATTGCTGAGAACGTGCATTGCCTCTGATATGTAAAAAAAAAAAAAAAAAAAGCCATACTGGTTGTATTCCTTGCAAGCATCATCTCGCCTAGACTTCTACTATTGGCGGGAGGACAGAAATCTTATAAGCTGAGTAGATCACGAACTACAATACTGGGGAGTTCGTCTAGAATGCAGGAGGAATGAAATGAGAGCAAGAAGATTCAGAGGTGACCAGTTCTCCAGGGCTGTATTCTCAAAATCATAGTAACTTAGTTGGACTCACACTGATAACAAGTTCTCTCTCAAAAAGTTAAAAGAATCACTGAGGACAAGTGCTTCTGTGGATTTAATGTGCAAAGGCGACAAAGTGAATTAATTGGGCCAGTGAAAATGACAGGAATGACACCCCGTGTTGACTTCAGACCCTGTGGACCACACCATGTCAATTTTAGAAAGGAGATGCCTATTAATGAAAAGCTACAAACTCACTCCAGTAAAAGGAAAGATGGTAAGGGACTTCAGCCAAGGAGCTTGTTAGAAATGCATATTCTCAGGCCCCACTCCAGACCTACTGAATCAGACACTGGGGGTAGGGCCAGGAATCTGCTTTAACAAGCCCCCCAGGGGATTCTGGCTGGCAGAAGCTCACATTGAGCACTGGTGGTTGAGTAGCCATCTGGGTTCCAATCCTTTGCCTAGAAGCTAAGTGACTTTGGAAAAGGTACTAACCCCACTGAGAGCGCCTGCAAATCTGGGTTCAGGAATCTATGGCAAACAGCTATAAATCTGAAACACACAAACTGCTTGACACCTACTGAAGATATCATTATAAATGGTGATCATGATTTTGATGGTTTCTAAGTATTGTCTCTTCATCATAGCTGTCAAGAGAAGTGCCTCTCAGGCTTCACTCCGGAATCATCTGTGGAAGTTCTCAACACATCTATACACAGGCCACACCCTTTGCCACTGTTGACTCAGGAGGCCTGGGGCAAGGTCGGGACAACGGAAGTTCATAAAACCCTGCAGGTGGTTTAGATGTGCACCTCCATGTGAGAACCCAAACTTAGAAAACCAAATCAAAACATTTTGAGATTCAAAGGCTATGTCTGTTATTCAGGGATGCAAAGAAAAAGATCGTTCAAATGAACTACAAAAGAGCCCCCCGCCGAGGAAATTCTGACCATGCGGGGGGGGGGGTTGGACAATCCTAGGAAAGAGAAAAGCAAGTATCTGAGAGAGAATGCGAGGTGAGCTTGGCTGCAAAGGGACATGAACCAACAGTGGTGGGGGGAAGGAGAAGAACAGAACTTCAGCCAAATGTGGTGTACAACGCTGAGACCCAGAGGGAACTCATGGCTGCCCAGCCGTCAGAATCAAGTCATTTCAGCCAGAAAGGCCATGCAAGGAAGGCCGCTCCACCACCAGGAAAAGATGCTACAATCATACCAGATGAAACTACATTCGATCCTCTTTATTCGTAGATTCCCCATTTGCAAATTAGCCTACTTTCTATAATGTATGTCCAACCCCCAAACTCAGGACCCAGACGATGTAGGGGTTATTCCATGAAATGCACAGAGTGGGGAAAATGGGAGTCATGCTACTAGCACGTTCCCAGCTGAGATGGGACAAGGTGATGCTCTGCCTTTTTGTTTCAGCTCATACTGTAGAAAGGTGTCCTTTGTGGGGGTCTATTTGTGTCACATTTTGCATTTTGTGCTTTTTCCTGATTTTGCTATTTAAAATAGCCCCAGGAACAGTCCTGGAGTGCTGCCTGGTGTCCGTGAGCCTGAGAAGGCTGGGATGGGCCCTATGGAGAAGACACGTGTGTGAGATGAGCTTCCTTCAGGCATGAGTTACAGTGTTGCTGGCCACGATGAGTTCAATGTGCATAATGAATCACAGTGTGTGTTAAATAATGGGTCTTTGAACAGAAACACACACAAAAGAAGGATATATACTGATAGGTTGACAGAAATGTAAGCAGAGACTGGAAAGAACAAAACCTTCTATCTCCTCTAAGGGAACGGTTCAGCATTGGCTGATGCCATGTTCAGGGCGACTTCATCAAGAACATGACTGCTGGAACAAGCAAGCACTGCAAGGAACAGTGAGAACCCACTGAAGCTACTCAAAACCTGGTTTGCTTCTACCACATCCAACAGAGAACAGGACCTTCTGCTCAGAAAGGGTAAAATAAAGGGTAAGAGATGGAAACACCAAACCGCTTTAAAGGTTCAGATCTCTGAGCTCAGATTGTATATAATCTGGAGTTCCAAATAAAGCAGATTCATTCATTCAACAGGTAGTTACTGGGTACCAAGTCTTAAGGGACACAGTGGTGAGGATGAACAAAAAACACTACCCTCAAGGAGCTTACACTTCCCTGGGAGACCATAAATAAATTGAGTTTTTTTTTAATGGAAATATATAGTACATCAAAGAGTGTTCAGAACTGGGGAAAAGACAAAACAGGGAAGGGAATATAAAGTGAGAGAGGGGTACTGGAAAGAGAATAGGGTACCCAAGAAAAGCAGTGGAGAAATAAAGGACATTAAAGAAATGAGAGTTACAAATCCTGAAAAGGATGAGACCAAAAAAAAAAAAAAAGTCTTTAAATATGGTATGATTTAATATGTTTTGAAAAAGAATAATGTGGGGGAGCCTGGGTAGCTCAGTCGGTTGGGCATCCAATTTTGGTGACTCAGGTCATGATCTCAGGTCGTGAGATCTAGCCCCACATCAGACTCTGTACTCAGTGCGGAGTCTGCTTGAGATTCTCTCTCCCTTTCCCTCTGCCCCTCCCCCGACTCATGGGATCCCACCTTCTACATACATACATACATAAAATCTTGAAAAAAAGAAAAGAAAAAGAATAATGTGAAATATAGGCGTTTGATAATAATAAGCATTTAATAAAGTGGGTAGGTATAAGATAAACAAATAAAAATCACTTACTGTCCTACATTCCAGCAACGACTATTATAAAACATGATTTTAAACAGTCTTCACACACCAGCCTCAAAAGCTATATAATACCTAAGAACGGCCTTAAGAAATATACATGACCTATATAAAGACAACTACAAAACCGTTCTGAGAGATATAAAAAGAGATTTGGAACAATGGAGCTAGGTGTCTTATTCCAAAGAGGAAGACCGGAGAGAGTAATGTATCGAAATCTCCCCAAATTAAATTTTAAGACTGGCTCAATTCCAATCCCTAGCCCAGTGGGAGAACAGGAAATAAAATTTTTTACTGTGAGTAATTAAAAGAGACAAGCAGTAGCAATACTAAAATATTTATAATGAGTAAAAGGGCATGTTGCTGGGACAAAAACCGATCGACAGAAGAGAAGAGAGATTAAAAACCCGCTGGTGTACATTTATGTGCTGTAGTGAGATACCAGCTTATGTGGCCTTTGATACATACCGTGGGAGTCATCTCCGTCAGTGGAGGAAGACGCGTGGCAAATGAATGGAGCTGTGTCCACTGGTTAGGAACACAGAATGGGATGAATTCCACTCCTCATAGAATATGCCTGAATTAATTCCATACTGATTATACTCTAAGAAAAGCTAAATTAATATTGCATAAATGAGTTATTAAAGTTCCCCTGATTTTTATCTCACTGTGGAGGATGAGCAAAAAGGCAGTGTCAGTCTGGCAACAGCGGACGGATGGTACATGAACTATTGTGATTATGGTTTCCCTTTGGAAATGCAAGAATTAAAACAAAAACTAAAAGCGAAGCATGCTGTCTACTTGTAGGGTCTGATAGGACATTTTCGCTTAAATGTGCAATAAAGCAGAGTTGATTTTGTCGTGGTCAAGAGACTATTCTGATCCCCCAGAGTAAAATAAAGTAGCGGGACCAACATCATACGTAGACCTCAACTGTCTAAAGGAGGTTTTGAGAAGTGAGGCGATGAGAAGCCAGCCTGGATTCAGAGAGAAAAGGCTGGGCAGATACCAGCTGCTTTCTGGAGGAAAGACACATGTGGGTGGGGATAGCACGTGGGGGGGTGGCTCTTAAGAAAATAGAGGCCCTGCCAAGAACTGAGGTGGTCTTAGCACCCACCTTGTTATTTCAAGGATGCTCTGGGAACCGACTTAACTCTGAAGACTTCTCCCATGAAAACAAAATAAGCAACTGGAAAGGGGAGCCAGGGAAAAGGCCCCTCCCCAGCCACTTCCACCCTGAGAGCACCTGGCCTGGTAGACACTGGCATGGTACTGACGGAGGGGAGTGGAGTGGGGAATGGTCAGGGAGTGCCACCTCTGCCTTATACATCTTTCTGTACAGCCCAATAAATAGGCTTTTCTGCCTTTTTACAGGTCTGATGTCAAGGGTCCTCAATGCAAAAGCTCCCTGCAAGGTGGGGCAGGTGAAGTCTGGACAGGCTGGCCCATATCCTGTTACTCATTCATCTCACATTCATCTAATTCCTGGGGGCAGACGGTTCTTAAGTTTAAAAGTGGTGGAAGAAATGACAAAAGACACACATAACAGATTTAACTACACAAAAATTGCAAAAAAAAAATTATTAAGAAACAGATTAAATGTTTTCAACAAATCTGACAAAGATCTGAAATCCTGAACATAAAAATTAAAAAAACCCAAAAAACAAAAACAAAAACAAACAAAACACCCTATAAGAAAAGCATTTCTACCCCAATAAAAAAATAATAGGCCAGGGAAATGCAAATCAAAACTACAATGACATATAACCTCACATACATTTAGTCAGAATGACTAAGATCAACAACACAAGAAACAACAGGCATTGGCGAGGATGTAGAGAAAGGGGAGCCCTCATGTACTGCTGGTGGGAATGCAAACTGGTGCAGCCACTCTGGAAAACAGTATGGAGGTTCCTCAGAAAGTAAAAATAGAACTACCCCACAATGCAGAAACCACATTCCTAAGTATTCACCTGAAGAATACAAAAATACTAATTCAAAGGGATAACTGCACCTGGATGTTTAAAGCAGCATTATCGGGGCGCCTGAGTGGCACAGCGGTTAAGCTTCTGCCTTTGGCTCAGGGCGTGATCCCGGCGTTACGGGATCGAGTCCCACATCAGGCTCCTCCGCTATGAGCCTGCTTCTTCCTCTCCCACTCCCCCTGCTTGTGTTCCCTCTCTCGCTGGCTGTCTCTCTCTGTCAAATAAATAAATAAATTCTTTAAAAAAAAATAAATAAATAAAGCAGCATTATCTACAATAGCCAAATTATGGAAACAGCTTGAGTGTCTATCGACTGATGAATGGATAAAGAAGATGTGGTATATATACATACAATGGAATATTACTCAACCATCAAAAAGAATGAACTCACCATTTGCAACAATAGGGATGGAGCTAGAGAGTATTATGCTAAGCAAAATTAGTAAGAGAAAGACAAATACCATATGATTTCACTCATATGCGGAATTTAAAAAAGAAAGCAAATGAGCAATGGGGAAAAAGGAGGAGGCAAACCAAGAAACAGACTCTTAACTCTAAAGAACAATCTGATGGTTACAGGAGGGGGAGGTGGGTGGGGGGATGGGGGAAGTAGGGGATGGTGATGAAGGAGCACACTTGTGATGAACACCAGGTGACATATGGAAGGGTTGAATCACTATAATGTACACCTGAAACTAATATTACACTGTATGTTAACTCACTGGAATTTAAATAATAACTTAAAGAAAAATAATAGGGATGCTGTGGAAAACAGTTTGGCAGTTCCTGAAAAAGTTAAACATAGACCTACCATAGGATGCACTAATACTCAAGGGAAATGAAAACCTATCCACATAAAGACTTGAATATGGATGATAGGCAAATGTGGAAACCATCCAGATGTCTATCACCAGGTGAATAGATAAGCCAAATGTGGTGTCCACATAGAGTGGAACATTAATCGGCAACCAAAAGGAATGAAGGACTGATAACTGCAAGATAAACCTTGGAAACACTGCTAAGGGAAAAAAGCCAGACACAAGGACCACAGAATGTCTGACTCCATTTATAGGAGATGTCCAGGATAGGCAGATCCACAGTGGTTGGTAAAACCACTGAAAGTTGGGGGAAGGGGGGCCAAATAGAGAGTGACAACTAACAGGTGCAGGCTTTTTGGAGGGGTGATGGTTGCACAACTCTGTAAATATGCTGAAAACCACTGAACTGTGGTTTAAAGGAGTGAATTGTACATTATGTGAATCATCTCCTAATACAACTGTTACTGGCAAAAGACAAGGAGAGGAAATTCGCAAAGGAGGACATGCAAGTGGCCAACAAAACACAGAGGGGAAAGTATAACCTCTACTATCCAAGAAGAACGAATCTGAAGTGAAAATCCACTTTTCAACTATAAATTTACTGATGGCTTTTTAATAGTAATAGTGTCAGCCAGTGTTTAATGAAAACAGCATTCTCTAATTGCTAATGAAAGTTAAAACTGGAGGGGCGCCTGGGTAGCGCAGTCGTTAAAGCGTCTGCCTTCGGCTCAGGGCGTGATCCTGGTGATCCTGGTGATCCGGGATCGAGTCCCACATCAGGCTCTTCCGCTATGAGCCTGCTTCTTCCTCTCCCACTCCCCCTGCTGTGTTCCCTCTCTCGCTGGCTGTCTCTCTGTCACATAAATAAATAAAAAAAAAAAATCTTTAAAAAAAAAAAAAAAACTGGAATAAACTTTCTAGGAAAAAAAAAGGGGTAGTAATAAGAATCAAAGCTTTAAAAAATAACCCAATCCTAACAACCCAGTATGGTAGGTACTACTCTTCTTAAGCTCTTTTACATACGGGACAATTGGGATTCGAAGAGGTGTAGAAATTGTCCAAGATGACACAACTAGTAACTCATGGAGCTGACTCTGTGTATACCACATATCTGACTGCAGATTCTGAGCTCTACAACACGAGGCAAAATGCCTCTCCAAACAGAAATATAAAAAGCAACACCACAAAACAGAGATCCACGTTTCAAACCTCAGTGGGGAAAAAAGGAAGAAGTAATAGTCACGCAATCTTTGCAGGTGTAAATGACAGTAAAACATTTAGTAAGTGCTTACTGTACACCAGGCAGTTTTTTATATATATATGTGAGCTCACTCAACACCTCACGACCACCCTATGAAGCCTCTTATTACTCCTATTTTGCCGATGAGTAAACTAAGGCACAAAGTGGTTTAGAAAATTTTCCAGTGGTTACACTGCTACTTAGTGGCAGGGGTGGGTTCTGAATCTACCCATGTGGCCCCAGCACCCGTACATCCTTCCATACTACACTACTCTTACACTCTCCCAAAAGGCAGAGAAATAGAAGACAATTAGTTTTCAGGAGCGCCTGGGTGGCGCAGTCGTTAGAGCATCTGCCTTCAGCTCAGGGCGTGATCCTGGCGTTCCGGGATCGAGTCCCACATCGGGCTCCTCTGCTGGGAGCCTGCTTCTTCCTCTCTCACTCGCCTGCTCTGTTCCCTCTCTCGCTGGCTGTCTCTCTGTCACATAAATAAATAAAATCTTTAAAAAAAAAAAAAAGAAGACAATTAGTTTTCAAAATGATAGAACTTTTACTCGACTATGTAACAACTACATACATGGATCTTCCCTTTCGTTCCCCAATTGCCAAACTGTATCAAGAAATGCCCCAAGTACTGTTTTGCATAGCACTTACAAAGAACTCTCTGAGCATAATCTACTTTGGAAAGACTAAATATACCACGCTGCATTTCTCAGGGAAGGAGAGATTTATCTGTTACTTTTAACTGGTGTTTAATGCAATGGCGAAAACCTGCGGCCCCTTATTCTGGCATAGGGTTTGCACTGTGCTCAGATTCCACTATTCAACTGCATTTACAGAAAATGAACCATCTAAATGAAAAACCCTCAGATGGTCATAAGATTTGAACATCTCATGGAAAATAATTTGGTTTCTAATCATTTCTTTCTTGCCCAAGACATCCCCAAAGACTTTTTAGATAATGAACATGGTAGATGAGGCATGAGCCACGGGTGGCCAATGCTACATTCATCACTCTGTAAAAGCTCACATCTACGCAGTCACAGGACACTAGAAGGAGATGCTGGCTGGTACCAAAGAATTCATTCTACCAGTACTTACTGAATGCCTACTCTGTGTCAGGCACTGGAGGATCTCGAGCTTCTTAACGTGCAGGAAAGGAGCTACAGTTAAAGTTGTCACCAAATGGTCCCATATTCCCTGTGGAGTGTCACTGGTCGGCCGTCTGCTCCCGGCTATTGTTATTAACTCCAGTGTCAATGCCTCAAGCATCTCTCGCCTGCACTAACTGTGTCTACACTTCCAGGGCTCCTGCTTGAGAGGCAGCACAACAGCTCGGGTTCAAACCCTGCCTCCTCCATCTACTAGCTTTCTAAATTAGTTTTATGGCCTCTGGGTGCCTCAGTTTCTACACTTCCAGGGATCCTGCTTGAGAGGAGGCTCCTGCCTCCTCCATCTACTAGCTTTCTAAATTAGTTTTATGGCCTCTGGGTGCCTCAGTTTCCATATCTATAAAAAAAAAAGGTGCTTGAGGTTTAAAAGATATGATGCAGATAAAGCACTTTGGATGAGCAAATGGAGTAAAAGTATTCATACAGGCTAGCTGTTGCTACTAATGTGATTCTATTACTCATAAAGCCTGAACCATCAAAAACATAGTTCTAACCACCAGCCCCTACTTGAAAACCTTCAAGGGCTCCCTAGTACCTGTGAAAAAAGTCCAAACTTCTTAGCATGACATCTGAAAGCCTACAGGAAGCAGGCACCAAACACCCGTAACATCTCCCACAACTCTAACCCAGTTGCTTCAGCCCTGCCCAGAGCCAGTGGCTCCACACTGCACGAGTAAATAGAAGAAATGGAAGTGTTTCAGGTGCTAAAGGTCATGTGTATTCGGGTATATGGTCACATTCTAATCAGCTGTAATATATTAAGTCATCATGTGATTGAGATGATGGGCCAAAAAGCTGTAGGACTAGAGGAACATTAGCCCAAGCATAAGCTGAGGGAGGTGATGGGGGAGGCCAACATTTACTGGGAATTTACTAGGTGCATGTAACTGTACTGAAGCTTAACAAGCAGTCTCAACTAATTCTTTTACTCTAAAAGGTAGATGCCATCATTATCCATTAGTCTTGGCATGCTAAGTAAAAGAACAGTCACTCTGTGGCTGGCAGCTAATGAGGACGGCCTCATTGGTTAGAGAAGGGACCCTGTGCCTGCCAATATGAAGCTGTCACCAGGAACATAGGAAGGAATCCTTTGGCAGAGATCAGAAGCTTCTGGACACATAAACACTCTGGCTACAGTTCCTTCTTGCAGCAAGTGTAAATTTCTCCTGGCTCCCTTCATCTTGGCCTGAAAATTCTGAACAGAAACCACTACTTTTACTGGCAGAATTCTCAGCTAAACTCCTAATACTAGACAAATAAACATAGATAAGGACACCGAAAAAAAAATTCAGACATATTTGCATAGATGAAATTAGGAAGACAACTGAGGAATCAGATTGTTCATTTCCTAGTCCAACAGTAATGAGAAAATTCTTAAACCTCTAGAAAATTCTTAATAAAATTCATTATACATTGTGCCTTTTCAATCATATTGAAAATACAATACCCATGACAAGGAAAGAAAGGTTTGAGAATAAAGTAACTACAGAAGTATTAAACAAAGTAGATGTTTCTGTATTGCTTGTATTATAAAGTACCACGTTTTATGAAAACAATTGAACTATTTACAAAACAAATGAAGCGGGTTAGCAATGGTCACTGTAAAAAATCAAATGAGTAAATTAAAAGACAAGCTAAGAACTTCTCTGAGAATTAAAGAGGAGAAAAAAATGATGAGCAAAATGATTAAAAAAGATATTGAGAGTATATCCAGGAAAACTACAGTATATTAATCAATGTACTATGATTTAAGGAAGAAAGTAATACCCAATGACATAATTCTGAAGGACTTCACTACAGATTAAAAGACTAAGTAATAACCTATACTAATGAAAACTGCACACTAGATATATACTTCTCAAATTTATTAATTTAAAGGCAAAAGAACAAGTCTTATAAGAACCAGAAAGAAAGGTTATTAATTTTTTAATCATGTTAGCATCAGACTTCTCCTCCACATCATGGTTTTCGAAGAAACAAACATGCAACAAAATCTTCACAACCAGCCAAGCTAAATATTGTTCACGTGGAAGGACAAACACATTTTCTATTTTCAGATCTGCAAGCACACAGAAAGTACACTACCTATACACATGTTCTTCCTGAGGAAAATATATGTATCTATATATGTTGACCAAAAAGTGAATCGAAACAAATTAAAAAATGAGACTGAGATGCCATCAAATAATTCATGATGGGCACAAAGATACAATATCTAATGATGATTCTTATTAATTATCAATAAAAGCTAACAGTTCCTTAAATAAGATACAATATTTAAAAATCTATAAAAACAAATATAAAGCTCTTGGTTATTCCAACAAAAACTGGTTAAAAGTTTACATATAAGACAACTACTAAAAATTCTGTTTCATGGGGCACCTGGGTGGCTCAGTCAGTTAAGCATCTGAATGGCTCAGTCAGTTAAGCATCCGACTCTTGATTTCAGCTCAGGTCATGATCTCAGGGTCGTAGGATCAAGTCCTGCACCAGGCTCTGTGCTGGGCATGGAGCCTACTTAAGATTCTCTATCTCCTTCTCCCTCTGCCCCTACCCTGCTCACACACTCTCTAAATATATATAAATAAATAAATAAATAAATAAATAAATAAATAAATAAATAAAATCTTTTAAAAAAATTTTAAACTATTTCATTCCTGACAAAACAAAGGAACAAAATAATTTAAAACTAATTTCCCTATTTGTAATTTTGCTCCTTGAATTCTGTACCATGATCATGTTTTACCTAAACAAAAATGAATACAATTTTCAAATAACCAAATAAATGAATGCATAAAAAGATATTTAGAAGGAAGTCCAAGAATCTGGGCATCTCCAACATTTCATCAGAAATTATGTCCTGAACCGGGGATGTACTATATGGTGACTAACATAACATAATAAAAAAATCATTAAAAAAAAAAAAAGAAAAAGAAATTATGTCCTGAAGAACACTCTTTATTATTTCCTTTTGGGAGAAGCTGATAATAACAAATTATCCTTATTTTTGATCATCTGAAAAATCTTTATTTCACATTGATTCGTGCAGGATTTTTTTGAGTGGAGAATTTTCAGGTTGCAGTGATTTCCTTCAGCAGATTAAAGATGCCATTCCACTGTCTTCTGGCTGGCATTGTGCTTACTGGGATACCTGAATTTATGTAGTTGACATTTTTCATCTATTTAGGGGAATGCCCAACCTTCCTCTCTTCCTCCCTGCTCTTCTTCTTCCTTCTGGCATTCCATTTGAATTCACGTTAAACCTCTTCACTGTATCTTGTCTCTTAATCATTTTTTGTGTCATTTTTGTTATATTCCAAATCACCTTCCAATCCACTAATTATTTAATCATCTGTCTAATTTGTCTTAAAATTCTTCCACTGAGGCCTTAATTTTGGGTACTGTATTTTTTCAGTTCTAGAAAGCTGCTGTTTTTCAGTTTCCATTTCTTTGTTGAAATTTTCAGTGTTGTCTTTTAGCTCCTGAACATACTAAGCATAGTTATTTTAAAGACTTTGTCTGACATTTCAACATCTCGAGCTCCTGTAATTCTGCTTGTACTTTCTGGTATTTCTGCAGTTCTCACTACTGCTGTCTTCTCCCCTTGTGTCTGTTTATCTTTGATTGTGTTCTTGGAATTGTATTTGGAAAAAAAAAAGTGTTTGCAGCACTCAACTGAGGCCTGGAATGATTTTACTTTCTCTAGATTGGAGGTAGAAAATTGACATCAGCTATGATGAAGATGAATTTGAATTGCAAGACAGTGGTATAAGGACTTCCTTTTGTTCCATTCGTTCTCAAAAAACTAAACTAATCTCTCTTAAGGCCCACAAGCTTTCTTTGGATTGGTCATAGCCCTCCCTAAACAAGTCAGGTTGGGAACACAACAGCATCTAAGATATAAGAGCACATATTGGAACATAAAGATTTCTAAAACTTCCGCATTGTCTGATGAGAGTGTAACTGCCAATTAAAATTAGAATTTAAGTCAAATGTGTATGTTGTAATCTCTAAAGTAACTACTTAAGAAAAAGGAAAAATAGTAGAGGGAAATGGAATAAAATTTTCTTAATCAATAAAAAGACAAGAAGGAAAATAAAAAGGAATGTAGAATAAATAGGACAAAGAACAAGCCCAGTAAATGGTAGTTTTAAACCCAAATATATGCATAATTATATTAAATATAAGTGGTTTAAATATTCCCATTAAAGTTTATCTGTTTGGGGTTTTTTTAATCCTAACTACATGCCATATACAAAGACACATCTAAAACATCTGAATACAGAAAAGCTACAAGTAAAATGATGGAAAAAGAAAGAATATGCTGTGCTTCTAATATCAGACAAGGTATTCTTTTTTTTTTTTAAAGATTTTATTTATTTACTCAACAGAGATAGAGACAGCCAGCGAGAGAGGGAACACAAGCAGGGGGAGTGGGAGAGGAAGAAGCAGGCTCATAGTGGAGGAGCCTGATGTGGGGCTCGATCCCAGAATGCCGGGATCACGCCCTGAGCTGAAGGCAGACGCCCAACCGCTGCGCCACCCAGGCGCCCCCAAGACAAGGTATTCTTTAAATCAGAAAGCTTTGCGAGAGTTAAGGGGGATTCTTTTATAATGGTAAAAAGATCAGTTTCCCAGAATGATATAAAAATTAAAAATCTGTATGCACCTAGTTTTATAAACTCGAAATATATAATGTAAAAATTGACAAATCTATATCAAAATATAAATGTGACAAAATTACAAGGAGAAATAGACATATCCACAATCAGAACAGAAATTTTCATACACTCCTCTCAATAACTGATAGAACAAGCAGACTAAAAATTCAACGAGGCTAAGTATTTGAATATACAATTAATAATCTCGACACAAAGGACACACAGGGAATGTTGTACCCCAAAAACTGCAGAATATGACTGCTTTAACACACAGGAAACAGAGGAGTAGCCACATACTAGGTGAATAAGGCAAGTGTCAACATTAAAACACGACAACATCATTCGATTGGAAACAACAAAACTAAAAGACAACCTACTGAATGGGAGAAGATATTTGCAAATGACATAGCTGATAAAGGGTTAGTATCCAAAACGTACAAAGAACGTATACAACTCAATATCCCAAAACACAAATAATCCTATTAAAAATGGGCAGAAGAACAGACATTTCTCCCAGGAAGACATACAAATGGCCAACAGATACATAAAAGATGCTCAACATCACTCATCAGGGACATGCAAATCAAAACTACAATAAGATATCACCTTATACCTGTTAGAATGGCTAAAATCTAAAACACAAGAAATAAACAAGTATTGATGGGGATGTGGAGAAAAAGGAACCCTCATGCACTGTTGGTGGGAATGCAAACTGTTGCAGTCTCTCTGGAAAACAGTACAGAGGTTCCTCAAAAAGTTAAAAATAGAACTACCTTATGATCCAATAATCACGCTACTGAGTATTTACCCAAAGAATATAAAAATACTAATTTAAAGGGATACATGCATCCCAATGTTTATAGCAGCATTTTCTACAATAGCCAAATTATGGAAACCACGTGAGTGTCCATCGACTAATGAATGGATAAAGAAGATGTGGTATATATATAAAATAGAATATTGCTCAGCCATAAAAAGGAATGAAATCTTGCCATTTGCAACATCATAGATGGAGCTAGAGAGTATAATGCTAAGTGAAACAAGTCAAAGAAAGACAAATACTATATGATTTCACTTATATGTGGAATTTAAGAAACAAAACAAATGAACAAAGGAAAAAGAGAGAGGCAAGCCAGAAAACAGACTCTTAACTCTAGAGAACTGATGGTTACCAGAGGGGAGGTGAGTGGGGGGATGGGTGATGGAGATTAAGGGGTGCACTGGTTGTGATGAGCACCCAGTATGTATGTTAGTGCTGAATCACTATACTGTACACCTGAAATTTATATAATATTGTATGCTAACTATGCGGAAATTAAAATTAAAAACTTCAAAAGAATAAAAAAAATAAAGTGTGACTATCAGAATATGTTCTCTAACAATACAATTAATCCAAAGCTCAATAAAGAGAACTAGAAAATCATCATGCTTGGAAATTAAGAAATATACTTCTAAATCAAAAGGGAAGTTATAAAATGTTTTGAACTCACCAGTGAAAACATTACATACTAAAACGTGGGATATGGCTAAAGTAATACTTAAATTAAAATGTATAATTTTAATTGATATACTTACAGGGAAAGGCAGGCTGAAATTTAATGAACTAATAACCACATTGAGAATTTTTTTTTAAAGATTTTATTTATTTATTCAACAGAGATAGAGACAGCCAGCGAGAGAGGGAACACAAGCAGGGGGAGTGGGAGAGGAAGAAGCAGGCTCATAGCAGAGGAGCCTGATGTGGGGCTCGATCCCGGAACGCCGGGATCACGCCCTGAGCCGAAGGCAGACGCTTAAACGCTGTGCCACCCAGGCGCCCCCACATTGAGAATTTTTTTAACAAACAAAAATAATAATAAAAAGAATATTTGAACAAAAAAGAAAAACAGAAAAAGTAGAAGGAAGAAAATAATAAGGATAAAAGCAAAAATAAATGAAATAGAAAACATACAACAGGAAAATTCACGAAGCTAACAGCTAGCCAAATGTTACCAAAAAAAATTAAACCACTGACAAGAATAATCAGGAAAAAAAGGAGAAAAGAGATAAATATAAGCTGTCTCAGGAACAAAAGAGGGAAAATCACTACACAGCTTAAAAAAGTAAAAGAATACTAAGAATGAACTTTATGTACATGGGACTTCTAGGGGCTGACAGCATTCTATAAGATGAAGACCTGATGATAATGAGACAGGTATTCACTTTATAATACACTAAGGTGCATATTTATAATTTTGGTAGTTAATAAATAAATATTCAAATAAATGAATAAAAGAGACAAAAAAATAAAAACAGAAAAAAATCAAAAGAGACCAAGACAAAGCAGAATTAATTCAACAGATACTTACTGCATGTTCCTATGTATCTCTCACTAAACTAGGGGACAGGATTATACAACAGTGAGACAAAGTTCTTTCCCTCATGAACTTCAGAGGAGAGAGACGTGAACCAATAGTCATGTAAATAATTCCAAACCATAATAAGTCCTATGAAAAAAATAAATAAACAAAGAAACCTAATTTGGTCTTAGATATGAAGGAAGATTTCCTATAGAAAGAGACATCTGAGATAAAAGTCAAAAAAATGAATATAAATTAACACATGGAGGAGGAAAAGAACATTCCAGGCAAAGATTGAAGAGCATTTTCAACAGTTCATAAGATGAAACATGATACAATCAAGGTCAGTAGGAGGGCAGAAAGGACAAAGCAAAAAAAACAAAGGTAAGATTAATAAGATATAGGCAGAGGCCACAAAAGGAAGGATAGGAAGCACAACAACTGGCTGAACTTATCAGAACATAAACAAATAAACAAGCAAAAAAAATCACCACCAAGTAGAACTTATTCTAAAATACAGAGGGTTAGCATTAAAAAATTTATTCTAAATTGGGGCACATGGGTGGCTCAGTCGGTTAAGCGTCTGCTCAGGTCATGATCCCCGTGTCCTGGGATTGAGCCCCATGTCGGGCTCCCTGCTCAGCAGGGAGCCTGCTTCTCTCTCCCCTCCCTGCTCGCACATGCTCTCTCACTCACTCGCTCTCTCTCAAATAAATAAATAAAATCTTTTTTAAAAAAGGAACTTTGTTGTAAATTATATCAAGTGCTCAAAAGAGGAAGATTTAAACAGAAAGAAAACTTAACTGTATTAGAAAATTATAATATGTTCAAGGATTAGAAGACTTTTCCATGCATTCTTCCCATCTGAAAAAGCTACCTGAGAAAATACTCCAACATTATGAAACACAAGTCCAAGAAAAAAGAAAATTATGGAATATATAAAAGGGTAGTAAGAAGATAAGTATATTTAAATCTAAATAGTCGTTGATAATTTAACTATTATACTTAAGGAAATGTTAAAGATGTAATGCTAAGAAAGTAGGTACAGTGTAACAACACAATAGTAACAAAGTCTGTATATAAAATTTAAATATTTAATTAAAAGACAGGAGAGGGATCGAGTAGAGAGAAAACAAAGAGAGACTAAGTTGCTTACCTCGCTCAAGAAGGAGACCATAAGAATTGTTTTACTCCTAGACACTACTAGAAAAAGTAGTTTCAAATATGTTTAAGAATTTAAAGACAACCATTACAAAAGTAAGAGGTGTATATATAACTACCAGAACACTTAAAGAAAAAAAGATGGGGCATCTGGGTGGCTCAGTCAGTTAAGCAACCACCTCTTGATTTCAACTCAAATCATGACCTCAGGGTCCTGAGATCAAGCCCTGGGACGGGCTCTGCTCTTAGCATGGGAGTTTGCTTGAGGTCCTCACCCTCTGCACCTCCCCCGACTTGTGCTTTAAAATAAATAAAAACTAAATCTTTAAAAAGAGAAAAAAAGAAATGTCACAAAATAATCAATCCCAAGAAAACAAAAAAAGCATGATAAACAGAAAATATAAAATACAATGTCATAAATATTTTCAAACATATCAGTATTCACAATATTACCCATACACATTGACATGGAAACCTATCCAGTACACATACAAAGAGACCTTGAGAGTTCCAAGCTGCATCTCATGACAAAATCAATAAGGTTCTAAGCAATCTACTTGCTATAATTATTCAGCTTTATTTACTTAAGTATGTATCGTAATTATCAATAGTTATTTGTATAATACAGATATCAAATTTTGTGTTCTCCAAAAACTACACATTTTTCCAATATCAATACTGATCACATATTAAGTCACTAAAAATTCAGTAACACTGCAAAAGGAAGTGAAATATACATTTTAACCTCCAACCATAATGCATGAAAACTTGAAGTTAAAAGCAGCAAAAAGAGAATCAAAACGATAATATTAATTTGATTATATGGAAATTGTAAAACACTTTTCTAAATAACTCATGGGTAAAAGAGCATATAGCAACTGAAAATACGTTGTATTTAGGAAAAAAATATCAATTAGAAGACATAATAAGAATTCTGTAGTTAAGATCAGACTCTGGAAAAAAGTCATAGCTATAAATGTTTTCGTTTCGTATTTTCGAATATCAAATGTGAAAATAAGTAAGTTAAATATTCAACTCAAGTAGCCAGAAAATTAGGAACACAAATATTTTGGAAATAATTTGGTATGATCTAGTAAAACTGAATATTTGAGTACACTAGGACTCAGGAATTCTGCATCGAAGTATTTACCACAGATAATCTCTAGTGTGGATGTACCAGGAGACAGCTACCAAAAATACTCACAGCAACACTGCTTGTAATAGCAAATCATGAAAATAAAAGAAGAAACTGAAGTCCAAATGTCCATCCATAATAGAATAGATAAATGAATTCCATACATTTGCATATGTTATATTCGTGTATTACACACTATGCATTGTATTTTAATATAGTTCTGGATTTATATATATAAATACATATATTCATAAATTCTTACAGAGAAATATTGTACTCCAGTAAAAAATGAAATACATTAACAAGGATAAATCTCAAAAGCATAATACTGAGCAAAAAGCAAGATGCACAAGAATTCACACAACTGGATTCCAATTCTATAAGGTTCAAAATCAGGGAAATTCAAGCAACGTAAACTTTAGGGATGCAAAATTGTTGTAAAGCTGTAGAGAAAATAAAGGAAAGAATCACAAATTCAGAATAGTTGCCTCTTAGAGGGATGGGCATACACTGAGAAAGGAATACGAAGAGGGCTGAAAACATATTCTATTTTTAAAAGTATGCTGTTAGTACATTCATGATTATTAATATTATTAAATTATAGACACTATATACATTTTTGTTTGCATATTATAGTTCATAAATAAAAGGAGAAAAGGTAAATAGATGAAGGAATGAATAATGATAAATCAGAAAGTGATCAATGTAAAGCAGAAAATAGTGAAATGGGAAAAATAAAGCTTAATTACAGGTTGATTTTATGGAAAAAATTCAATGTAAGAGACAAACAGCTGGCAACCTCAAAAACAGGAAAAAGCGGGAAAGCATGGAGCTACAACATTAGGAAGAGAAGAGCATCACCAAGTATATGAAAGAGATATTTTGAAAATATAAGGGAAAACTATTTACACCTCTTCAAATAAATGTTAAAATAGGGACAATAATGAATGGTATTCTTACTAAATATAAATTACCAAAAATTACTCAAGAAGAGGACATATGAAAAAAATCAACAATGGAAAATGCTATCAAAAATTGTCTCCAAAAATATTCCAGACACAGAAAATATCGTAACCAACTTATTTCTTTCAAAAAACACTCAAGAGAAAGCTTAATTGGCATGTTGTATAAACTATTCTTGAAAACAGAGGAAAAAATAAAAGGTTAATCAATTACTTGCATGAAACCAGCATTATCCTGACATTAAAATTTGACTAAATTGGTACACACACAAAAAGAAACCAAAGACCAACCACGTTTCTGAATATCAATACTAAAATTCTAAACACACATAGCAGCTGGCCCAACTTCACAAAATATTAAAATTTAAAAATGCATTGGCACCAAGTGTGTTTCTTTCAAAATATGGAAAGTTAGCCTTAGGAAATTACAGTTACTAAATTACAGGAAGTTTACGATAAAGAGAAAGATTATATGGTCAGCTCAGTAAGTATGAAAAAAAGCACCTAATAAAGTATAACACCTATTCCTTGTTAAACAGAAAACAGTAAACGAGGTAAAGGAACTTGAATTAACAGCAAACATACTATGTACCTTTTATCAACAGGCACTGCTTTAATTAATGGTGAAATGAAGGGCAGTTTTATTAAATCAGAAGCAAGAAACGACACAAATCCTAACTATTGCACCATTATATAGTGCTTTCTGAAAATTCTGGCTAACGAAGTGAGAGTAGAAAAATACATAAAGTATCTGACTAATAGAAAAGGTAAGAGCGGTGCCTGGGTGGCTCAGTTGGTTAAGCATCTGGCTTTGGCTCAGGTTGTGATCTCAGGGTCATAGGATGGAGCCCCTCACCAGGCTCCCTGCTCAACAGGAGTCTGCCTCTCCCTCTGTCCTTCCCCCTCCCCGCCAATGCCGGCTCATGTTTGCTCTCTTTCTCTCTCAAATAAATGAATAAAAGCTTAAAAAAAAAAAAAGGAACAGGTAAGATAATTTGAGGATGATGTGACTAGAAATCCAGAAAGAATTGAACGATATACATTAGATCGTTAAGAATTCAGGTGAATAGTTAAAAACAAATATCCTAAAAAATTACACTTCTAATATATAAACAATAAAAAATTATATACAATACCCTATTCACAAAAGCAACAACAATTTAAATGACCTAATAATAAACTTAGGATCTGTATCAAGAAAACTAGAAAGCTTTGCTAAAAAAAGAGGTTTAATAAATAGCGAGAAATAGGTTCTTGAATGAGAAGACTCAAACTCACAAAGATGCCAATTCTTCCCAAAGTGATCCGTAAATCTAGTGCAATTAAAGGAAAAAGCTCATCTGGATTTTATTTGGGAACTTTATCAACTGAAATCATCAAAAACATTTTTGAGAAAAGAATTATGAACGTGGACTCAAATTACCAAACAATAAAATGTTTTCTAAAAGCACAATAACTAAAACTGTATGCAAGAGAATGCCCGTAAATAAATTCACATTACTTACTATCTGTAATAATCTCATCAAAGATAAACCTGGCATTTCAAATCAGAGGGAGAATAATGAATTGTTCCATAAATAGTGTTGAAATGACGGATTAGCCATGGCAGTGACCGTATCCCTATTTCACGCCACACAGCAAAATAAATTACAGTTAATATTAAGTGTACAAAATTTATGCCATATAGGAAACAGAAAAGACTACAGATCAACGGCTATATGCTTCGACACAAGGAAGACCTTCTGCCTACTTCAAGGAAGGAAAGGAGGAAGTAAAGAAGGAAGGAGGGAAGTTGGAAGGATAGAGACAAGAAGGAATCTTAAATACATACATATTTAATCTAGTATGAATGTTTAAGTTACTCTCCTTATAAAAAAATCACAACAGGCAAAAATAATAACTAACTAGAAAGAAAACAAATATTTTTGTTAATGTATGTTATAGACAACAATTAATAGTCTTTTAAATCTTTATACATCAAGAAGAAATGCAAAACACCTCTCAAATTGCATTTTTTTAACAATAATACCAGTAGTGCTAAGACTCCAGTAAAATAAACGTGCCAGTTACTGCTGGAAATATCTTTTCTGGATGGCAAGGATGTCCTTTCTGGAGAGCAATCGACAGTATTAGCAAAAGTCTTTATTTTTTTTTTATAAAGGGATACTCATTGAACTTCCCCATCTAGAAATTTACCATAAGGAAGTATCAGCAACTTACACAAAGATTTTGACTTAAAATACTGAAAATTTTAAAACAAGGTATGTATAGGGGCGCCTGGGTGGCACAACGGTTAAGCGTCTGCCTTCGGCTCAGGGCGTGATCCTGGCATTATGGGATCGAGTCCCACATCAGGCTCCTCCGCTATGAGCCTGCTTCTTCCTCTCCCACTCCCCCTGCTTGTGTTCCCTCTCTCGCTGGCTGTCTCTATCTCTGTCGAATAAATAAATAAAATCTTAAAAAAAAAAAAACAAGGTATGTATAGAATCTAATAGACTACAAGGTGGTCAATTACATGGGACAGCATATTGACATTATGTTACAGGATACTACTAAATAAAAGAAATACTTATATTGTCTAAAAGAGCTGCATAATGCTTTGGATAGTATGGCCATAATTTTATATTTTGTAGTTATCATATATTGGATATATGATAAAGAAATTTGATATTCCTTATGTAAGGAGAAAAAGATCAGAAGGATATACATCTATGTTAACAGTGGACTGCTAAATAAAAGAAGTGGGAGCTATTTTTTCTTTTCTGCTTTTCCTATTTTTAAAACTTTTTGATGGTATTTATTTGCTTTATAATCTTATTTTTTAATTTATTAAGAAAACATATACTGGGGAGAAGGAACGGAGTTAAGATAGCTGAAAAGAAGACATATGAGCACCTATTACTGTAGCTGATTTTAAAACCTCCAGACCCAAACTTATTATAATCTGAGGACCCGAAAATCTTCTAAGGAAGGTTGTAGAGGTATGACTGGTAATTTTTTTTTAATCCTAAAAAATAAGAATTGCAGGCAGAAAAGAAACACATGCCCTGATTTTCCTGTTCTACAAACTTCTAACCAAAGAGCTTTCTGTGAATTCTCCATGAAAATCCTAAAATGGTTTTTTTCAAGGTCAGATGATAGGTCTACATTTAAGTATGGCATGATTTAGTAACACCAACATGGAACCACTACAAGCAAGATATTTTCTGGTTCCTTTTGTTGTTCTCAATGCAACACTCACCTACCCATGCCTGGGATTCTGTGCCAAGCACAGTGCCTGACAAGCTAGGGCAGCAGTACCACCAAGTAACAAAAGGAGAGAAATTGGAAGGGAATTGGAAGGGAAACTATGGGCATTTTATAATTTAACAAGAGATAAGTAGTGGTCCCCCCAGATGACCTAGTTTAAATCTTGGTTCTACCATCTGGTAGCTATAAGTCTCAGTTTCTGAATCATTAATGGGGACAACAAAACTAGTACCCATCCCATAAGTACTACTAAAGGAGATAATGCCAAGAATTTAGACATGTCTGACACATAGTCAATACTCACTGAATGCTATTATCACTGTTTTTACTCTTAAGATTATTTTATACAAGCATCATAGGAAGGTGCACTTCAATAACCTCTTTATGCATCAGCCAGGATCAGAGATTAGATTTCTTCAAAAGACATACTGATTCATTACATCAAAAGCAAATGGGATTTGCACCAGCTTCCCCTAAATACCATAATACCAGAGACATGGCTAAACAAGAGTGGAAGGGTTGGGGGTAATAAAACAGAAATGCCTTATGATATCAAAGACTTTGCCATTTCTTCCATGTGTGATAACCGAGGTAAGAAAACAATCCATGACCTTCTACAAAGTACCAAAACACACATTAATTTAGAGAGAAAATTAGCTCTATTATTTGAAGAAGGTCCATATGTGTTTGCATCCCCAAGGCAGCCACTGTGTGGTTCCCTTCTTCTTATTATTAACTACAAGACCCTTACCAAAGTCTGTTTCACAGATCTCCATGTGTACCATAGTCTTCAAAGTGAATGTGGTTTTAGGCGGCAACACAGACAAGCAAATACAGCAATGTAAACATCAAGACACTAAAATCTTACCCATTCACCTTTTAACCAGTAGGAGTTCACAAATAAGTTTGGGGTTTCCAGGGAAAGTTCAGATATCAAGTGTTTCCCATAATGTCAAGGCCTGTGGTATCAGCTGGAGAGATGGGTCCTGACCCCATTCTTCATCAAGGAGAGAATTAAACGAGACTCAAGGCTGTGTTGAGCCTCGTTGACCTCCTTTACTAAGACTTGCATAAGAAAGTAATAATGACGTCAAGATTTTCAAGGCAATTCTCTGAAAGAGTCCAGCAAGATACTGTCTGTCTCATGTACGATACACTCAGATTTTAGTGAAGGCAAATGGCCAGTTTTAGCCTTTCAAGCATTTGTCTCCTTCAATAGAGTAAAAGAGGCTTTTGCTTTTGATCCCTTCTCGGAGATGTTGGTGAAAAGACTAAAGCAGATGACTTAAAAACTTCTACCCAAACCCAAGACTCAGCAATCCTTTTGACTACAAGACTGCATCAGCTTTACTGATAATACAAAGCCAAACGCTGTCCACGAGTTTTGCTTATAAGAAACCAATGTCCACTGATCAACTGATCAATGAAAGAGAGAAAACAGGCTTAAGAGTTACATGCCCTTAGGAAAACTGAAAGACTGACCGTCCTTCAAACTTCATGCAAAACAGACTGTCAAGATCAGTGTCAACTTTCATGTAAATGAAAGTTCTGAATATATTCTTTCCTTTATTACACAGATTGCTTTTTGCATCCCGCATTGGGCTGGGTGCTGAAGCTGGAACAAGACCAGAGAATCCCTGCCCCTCCCCAAAACTTACAACCTGGCAGGAGACTTAGAAAATAAGATGATAAATTATAACATATTGAGGTGAGTGCTATAATGAGGGAAGAACGGGGTCCTACAGGAGCCCAAAGAAAACCCTTGAGGAGCCAGGGAAGGTTTGCCAAGAGCAACATCTAAATTGAGACATAAAGGATGAGCAGGATTTAAGCAAGCAAAGTGGCAGGGTTGGTAACAGCGCCCCAGTCATTTGGAGAGGTACAGATAAAGGAGAGCACATGGAATATTCCAGGAACCAAGAGCAAAACTCTGGACGGAATACAGCCATAAGCAGAGAACCAGCAGGAGGTGAGACATGACAACACTGGGATTTTAGAAAGTTCCTCATGAGAACAGCATCGAGAAAAACTGGACAGATGCACAGATACCAGCTCAGAGGTTTTGGAGTGACCCAAGTTGTGGGAGCTGCCTCCTGGATTCAAGTGGGGAGAGAGAATATGAAGGGGAAGGGTCAGATCTGGGAAATACCAGGATGCTGATCCAAGAGAACACCATAAAGGACGGCACAAAGGACGCCGTATTTCTAGCTGAGGGACTGACGGACAGAGGCACTACTGATGCTAGGAACCCAGAAGGAGAAGCGAGATTTACATAGGAAGATCGTAAGCTCAACTTTGGATATTTTGAGTGTAAAGAGTCCCAGTGGAGTAAGATGGGTCACTCGAGTTGAAAGGGAAAACCCAGGCGAGTGTCAGAGACTTGGAAATCATCATACAGTCACTGCATCACAATGAGAGAGCAGAAGAACCTCGGGTCAAAACTATAAGAATCTCCAAAGTTTAAGAAACGGGCAGCAGAAGATGAGGACAGAAAGGCAACTCAGGAGTGGGAGAATCAGTCAAGGAAAATGTTTCAACAGTAAGGCATGGAGACCCAACAGAAACGATGGCATCTGAAATACTTCCCTGCACGCGACGCTGTGCTACATGCCAAATGGAAAAACAAAGGAATCACAAGCATGATCATAACACACAGCCTGTCTGTCAGTATCAAGACCCGGGCTGCCCCAAGAAGCTGGCAAGTGACAAATGACGTCTTCAAGCAAGACACCAAAAACCGAAAATACAAGCAAGGTGACAGATGTGTATTCTGGAGAACTCAGAGCGGGACTCACCGATCAGTGAAATCAGCTCACCAAGCAGCAAAAGGCAAGAATGGTGTGGTGGGTCACGGGCACCACACCCAGGTCCCCTTGTCAGGGTCTGTGTGCCCATCCCCTTGGCTTCTAGGAGCATCTCTGCTGCAGAAGGTGCACAGATGTGTCTCTCAAAGGGAACTGCCCTCTGCCACAGGGAACTGCCCTGCCCAAGAAAACACTCCCCACCCCTCCCCACCCCACCATAGGATAGCCTGCTAGCAGTGACTGGATGACGCAGGGAGGTGAGGGCCCGGTTCCCTGCCCTCAATGTGGGACATTTCTGTAGGGCTATCCCAGATCCAGAGCCTTCCACAACACCAGGTGAGACCTCAGTTGTGACCTCACTGCAGGTCAGCTTGCCCCTCTGTCCCATCTTGCCTTCCTCACTTCCTTACACGTGTTTCTCCTGAGAGACTTCTTCAGGAAACCCTCTAGATGGAATTCTCCATTTCAGAGTCTGGGTCCAGGCAGCTCAACCTAAAATGGATGGTGTGTATCAAACTAGGCCAAGCTGCTGAGGCTAGAGCAGAGCCAAGAGGCAGAAGCAGCTGTGAACCACAGTTTTGTGTGTGTCGGTGTGAAAGGGGCTCTGTCACACGCCAGATTCAGAGAATGGCCACTCTCAATCCAGTCATCACTCATCATGAGGGACAATGCCTTGAATGTTTCAATTTGCTTTAAGGGATTTTTGTTACCTAATAAATCTACACAAGATCTGGTGGAAGGCAAAAATGGAATCTTGAATGTCAAGGACAATCTGAAGGAACCATCTTAAGAGTAAAACCCTACGGGAAGCAGTAAAGGAAGCTCACTCAAGAGAAGGGCAAGGTGGTCTAAGAGCATGGGTTTCAAACATTTTCAATCATTCATCCAACAGTATTTATTGAAAAGCTACCATGTGCCCAGTAAAGGGCCACGAGTTGGGAATGCCTAATACAGACTAATACAGACATGGTCCTGCCCTCATAGAGTTTAGAGTCTTGCAGAAAATGCTGGAACTCCTCAGCTATGGAACCCTTTTCCCAATCAAAAATGGTTCCAGGAAACCTAAAACATAAAATCAGATGCATGCAATAATTTCTTAGTCTAGATATCTTTTGTAAGTTTAATTTATGCCACTTTCTTATCACTGAACTAACTCATGAGAACAATATGCCTATTTTGATTAATAACGAAATTTTTCAGTGAGGTCCAAGACTGTTAGCTGTCCTCCTGTTACAGCCTCAACAATTTATTTCTGCATTTGGTTTGCTTGTAAATAAGAAAACAATCTTTGATTTGCTAAGAAAAGTAGTTGTAAGTGGTATCAGGTTTGGTTTGCTTTATTTTTATGATTTATGATTTATGATCTCAGGGCATTCTGCATTCTAACGGGTCCTGAAGTCTGAAAGAAGAAGCAAAGGAAATGTTTGTTTTGTGGTTGACCCTCTAAACATAACAATCACTCATATTACTTCTCTCAAATTAAAAAGTCAGGGTAGAATGACCTAGAACTCTCAATAAACCCCAACACTCTCTTTTACACAATAAAAGGAGGAAAGCATTAGATGGTCAGTTATTATCACACAATGATTATTACACCATGTCTAGAACATTCACCAACCACTACCATTTGAACACTGAGTGGGTGTTAACTGAGTGGGGTCCACTGTGCTGTAAAGCATATTTGCTTGTATAATTATACGTGAGGAGATATAAACAGGCGCGAATTTTTTTTAAGAACATTGCAGACCTACAATGTTGCTAAAACAGTGTGTTTACCAGAGGTTCAAATATATGTCCAGAGATGGCAGGAAAAGCTGTATTCTGAGGTGTACTCACAAAAAATAGTTGACTTGGCTGTTCCTTTTAATGTACTGAACACTCCAACGTGTTAAAAGTGTGGTATACAACCATATGTGGGCGTTAGGCCTTTATCACATTCTGAACAACAGTTTAAAAAACATTTGTGGCTGCAGCTCCAGCACCTGGCATGGTTCTAGGCACACCATTGACACATAATAAATACTTAATTGATGGATTATTAAACAAATGACTATTTTTAAGTAAAATTCATATCCAGAATTCATATAAGCTCCATGGCTTGTTAGTGAGGCCCACTGAAACATAATTTGTAAAACGCTGGACTAGAAGACAAGGAAATGAAAATCAGAGTGGAAAATTCCCTGGTCAAGAAACTGACGATAGTGTGGTGGCCCCTTGGTCGGGGAATTCCTGGCATGGCAGTGTGTGCCCTGCTCAGGAATAACCCCCGTGGGCCAGAACACCAAGGCCCGGCAGGGTTCCTGAAGCTCTTCACACATGCAGACAAACAAGATGATGACACTCCCTACTAAGTGAGGTTTATTTGAAGAAGTAACAGGCACAATCAGAAGGAGAGATTTCAAAAACAGAAGTGATCTCCCTGTACAGAAGAGGCCATCCAGGTGCAAAAAACCTAAAGGACACATCTAGGAGCACGCTGTTACCAAGTGGCAGAGTGTGGGCCAGAAACCCGGCAGTATCGATCAGGACTCAGTCAAGGAAGCAGAACCACTAGGATATATACATGAAGAGATAGACTGCAAGGAATTGGCTTATGTGTTTGAGGGGGAGGGGTGCTGGCTAGGCCAGTCGGAAGTTCACAGTGCAGGTCATTAGGGAGGGCAAGCTGGAACTCTTCCCAACTGCAGCTGCTAGTCACAGGTGGAATTTTTTCTTCTTCAGGTAAGCCTCAGTTCTGACTGAATCAGGCCCACCAAGATTATTGAGAATACTCTCCCTTAAATTCAACTGATTATGGACTTTAATCACATCTACAAAATAGCCTCACAGAAAGACCTACATTAGTGTTTGACAGAATAATTGGGGACTGGAGCCAGCTAGGTTGACACCTAAAACACTATCATGTCCATTTACCTATAACACCATGGTGATCTGTCCACCATTCCTCTCCTCTCAGAAAAATGCTGTTACGACAAACCCTCAGTGAAGAACTTTATCTCCTGGTCCTCAATTTAGCAAGATCTTTAGAAAGGTTCTGTATCTCTACATTATATATGTTCTACTTTTTTCTCCAGCTAAAATTACTGAAGATGCCAGACCCCACGGTCACAGGTCAGCAGAAGAGGGGTTTGTAGGGTTTTTGGAAAATCCCTTCTCCTATGAATGCAAGTCCCATAACCCACCGTCTACATGACAACTGTTATCCAAGTCATCCACGTGCAGAACCAGGGGAATGGAGATGGCTGATCCATTCTGCCACTTTGCCCCTGGATATCACATTCACTCTCTCTACACAATCATGCCCAAGATTCTTAAAAGTGTTGCCCACACACCCTCTTGCTCCTCATCGTACCGCAGTCAGACCCTCCCTCACCCACCAACACACCCTATGGAACAGATGCTCCCTAAGGTTACCAATGACTTCCTGGTATTAAATCCAAAGGACACTGTAGACCATGCCTTCTTTCTTGAAATACAGTTTCCCACTGTCTTCCATAACAGCAAAGCCTCTTGTTTTTCCTTCTACCTCTCTTGCTATTCCTTGTAAATCTGATATCACTTCCTTCTCTTCTTCCATAGTTTTCTCCAGTATTCCATCACTGGACCCTCCTCATGTTTACATATTGTCCTTCGGCTTTAATTGTGATCTGTCCACTAATAATTCCCAATCTCCTGAGCCAGGTGCTCCTTCTGAGCTTTAGGTTCTCATGATCACTGCTGTGGACCTCTATACCCAACGTTCCACAAACACTCTGAACTCACTGTCCTTTCCACCACCCTACTGCTTTCAATTAATGCTTCTTCCTGGGCTCTCTATCTCCATGACCGGCTCCACTATCCACCTAATGGAGCAAAACAAAAAAACCAAACAGTTACCCCTCAACTCCTGCCTTTCTCTCAATTTGAAGGGATGAGGGATCGGTACAGCTCATTTCCTTACACTCCTCAGTGGCCACCACCTCTCCTAAGAAGCCTTCCACTTCTCCAAGGCTGGATTCCCCCCATCATCCCAGAGAACCCCATCTTCCCCCGTATTAACTTTTCCCATTGCACTGTAAAGTGCGTATTTCCTTAACTATATCTCCACTAGACTATGGACTTACGGAAAACACAATCTCATCATTTCCCTAGTGCCTGGCATATATTTGGTGTTCTAGTAACATACAATGAACAAATCAAAGATGATGCTATGAATTCAGCCATATCTATACCTCTCTTCACCATCCAAGAGATGCAGAAAGACCTATAACTCTGGAATCTAAATGTGTGTCTCTAATACTTAAGATCTTTGATAATTACCATGCCTAAACCATTCCTTAGCAATTGGTCAGATTGCAAGAAGCCGTATAAACTCCTTTCAAGGACAGTTTAACCCCCTGAAGAAATGATCTTACACAATGAAGAATGACTTGACATAAAAGTCTACCTGAAAATAAGCTGATATCTACCCACAGGGAATAATTTAAAATAACTTTCAAAAGATGGGAGAATCATAGTTCCATTTGATATTCACCAGGTGCCTACTATGTGCCAAGGGATCAATTCAACTCAACCAATATATTCTCTTTGAAGATATCTGATTCTTCAAATACTGGTACAGAGAAGTTACATCACTGACCGTTTATTCAGCTACTACACATTTGACAGGAATTACCTCAGGTTTGACTGGTGAATAGGGAAATGATGTCAGTATAACAAGTAAGTTGCATTGATTCTTATGTAATTTTTCCTAGCTTGTTAATATTCTGAAGCAATCCTAGCAACGCACCCTCACAAAGGAACAGAAAGATTTAATGATGCAAGAAGACCTTGGAACAAAGCTGAAAATGCACTCCAGTGCCTTCTTTTAACACGAGTGGTGGCGGATTATGGCTTCAAGAACCACTATGCTTTCTACTAGGTTAACCAGCCCTGGCGAAGCTGCAAGTTGCAGATAAAGAAGCTATGAAACCATTTCTCCTAGTAAAGATGAATAAAGAGGCCTATGCCCTGGGCCAGAGGTAATTTTGATGAAAATAGTATCTATTAGAAACAAATGCCCCCTGTGATCTACAGAGAGGAGGCATGAACCCAATCTGAAGGCTGTGAAGGATGGACTGACCTGTTAAGGGCAAACACTAGCCAGGTGGAGATTTAACCAAGCTATGTTTTTATTAGATTCATTTTTGGTTTCGTTTCTGGTTACAAAATTCCATAAGTTTTCAACAATCTGCCTCAATCCCATTTTTCTCAGAAACCCATATTTTCCCATATTTTTAGTGTGTGATTTTGCAGAATACAAGGGCAGAAATGCCCATGTTCATCATTGCAGCAGAGTTAATTTTTAATGAAAGTAAATTTCTTTCAACAAAACTAAAATTATCCTATTATTATTGTTATTTATCTTATTGGGAATGAAAGGCAGGCAGTATTTTCATACACACACATACAAACATACACATAATCACACACATATATCTATTAGATATGGATGCATATGCTTACCAACCCCCCCAAAAAAGAAATATGGCACATTTCATCCTTTTAAGAAAGAACTCTGGGGTGTATAAATAAACTGTTGACAAACACGCAAGGAACTATCCCTGTCAAGTCCATCTTGGCTACTACTGACTTTGTCTACACATATACAGCATTCTCTGACCAATTTTGCCAAAGAAGAAGAGACAGACCTCCTCCACAATTGTCAGCTAATCACAAGGGAGGGGGTGTTAAACACCACCCAACAGCCACATGGAAAGCCACATGGTTGAAGCTTAGTTGCGTTCAATCCTAATGAGTAACGGTCTGGCTCTCTGGAAAGGGACTCAGCCACACCTCCTTCCAGAGAGAACTGAGAGCCACCCATACACATGGTGTTACCACCACTGAGTGATCACAAGCTGGGGAGAAAAAGAGAACAGAAGATAACACTCAATACAAGGATAACAAAGGTCAGCCAAGGTACTTTATATACGCTTAATTCAGTCTTCTGTTCACTGATTCTGTCAACGAGTATTTGAATGTGCAAGAAGCTAGGGACACAGAGAGGGAATAGACAAGAGAACTGGGCTCCTTATTCCCTGATTATGTCTTTCTGATACCCAAACATCTTAGTAAACGATTGATTATATTCTTGGGGTTGTAAACTCTAATGTTTGCTGGAGCCAGGTAAGTAACGTAAGAATGGGCACATGGTAATAGGGAGCGCTGGGACAAGGACAAACTAGAGATCACATGTACCATCTAGAGATACTCAAATCCATTTTTCTTATCTACCATGGAGGCAAACCAAAATACATAGATAGCCCACCCTGCTCACAGACTGCCACTTTATGACCCTTATGTCTAGGAGAATGTAGACCAGAGCATCTGGATAAGAATTTCATTTTGTATCCGGATACCAGATTCTAAGACAATCACCCAATATTTAAGATCACCTTTCTATAGGTGATGACTATAATACACCAGAAGATGATGAGAAGAACTCTTCTATAGGGGAAACAAAGCAGAAGTACCTATCAAGATCCAAAATTTTGGAAAGGGAGCTTGATTCTGTATTTCCTCATTATGATTGAAGAGTGCCATTACATAAAGTTTTTATTTTCTGACATTTTTTAAATCAGTACCTATTTCTTAAAAAAAAAAAAAAAAGCTATCTGAGGAAGGTTTACTCTTTACAATTTAATTATCTAAAGCACCAAAGAGAATACGAAGCATCTCTATAATCCAAATCTTGTCTTCATTAAAAAGGGTCAAGGATAATGTCAGTAGACACACAGGTAAAATGTATCAATTACAAATATAATCGTTCTTAGCCCACTCAACGTATGGTTTCTTGGTTAGAGGTTATAAGAAGCCATCTTATATATACTTGAATATTTAATTAATATAATACCATAATTAAGAATAAGATCAGTTTTCTTCTTTTTTGTCTTTTCAAGGTCAATATACTAGATATTCCAAGATCTTTCCTTAAATCGATATCCTTTTTTTACACACACAACAATTTTACAGTTAGAAATATATATATACTAATGTACAGTTCTCAGCACTTAATTGTTTTTAAAGCTAAATTCGGACAACAAATTAAATTCTTCGGTATATGTTATATAATGTAGACACAGGCCATAAAAATGTTAACATTGGTTACATTCTCATAATGCAAGTTAGCCTTTTTAGTAATGATGATGCAAATAATCAGCTATGGGAAAACTATTTTACATCTAGTACAATTACCTACTATCACAGAAGTAATTATTATTATTGTCCTGTTTATCAAACTCCAGTAGAAACTCTTGAGGTGCTAAGATAGTTCCAAGGCCAGTGTGAAAATTCCCCTTAACAGATTATGATTACCATTGTTAAGGAGGGTAGTTTCAGGTGAACATTAAACAAGAAATTATCCCCAGAAGGTTCTTAAGTTCCAAACTTCAAATGGGGAAATATTGACAGCTCCTGATACAGCCTCTTAATGCCTTCACAATACACCTAGGCAAATGTGAGCAGCTCTAGGGTGACTCAGAATCAATGGGTAGAAAAATCCACAATTCTCAGGAAATGAGCTTTGCCCCCGAAGAGTATCTACTCTTTACCAATGTCCTAATGGTGCTGGCTATACTTGGAAAAGCTCAATCAGACCTCCCATTTTACTGTGCTTCAACTTTTGGTTTCAGACATTGCTCCGCCATCTTGAAACAGACCTAAGTGCTTGCATGACACATTGGCCATGATCTGTCAAAGTTCTTCACCAGATTTCTACCAAACTTCACCTTCCTTATTAGCATAAGAATGAGGAAGGCAGTAGGGTTAAGAAGAGGTCAATTTGCAGCATTCTTTCAAGGAGTGCTAAGATCACCCACGTGTCCCATCTGAGCCCACTGGTTAGTAGTGGTCCATGACTGGGCCTTACCAAGTCCAGCATCATCCAAAAAAACCCAGTCACACAGGAAGCCAAGATGCTAACTTGCTTGTTCTCCATTCTTCTCACACAACAGCCAGCAAATCTACCATCTGAAAAGCTTCAGCCGCCCAGAGGGCCCACAGGAAAAAGCTCATCGTAGGTGAATCACCCCTACAGTCTCTTGCGGGTGAATCAACCCTGCAGCTTCTTACCCATTAGGTTAATTCCACCCTTTCGGGGTGCTCATCTCAATTTAGTCAAGAGCCTTGAGAACCAGGGCTAGTGTTCACGGCCTTATTTATTTAGGGAGTGCGGGTCCAGGCCGAGCGCTGACGCTGATTTCTTGGAGGATCAGTGGGCCTTCTGGTTGAAGATGGCTGGTCTCTTAGCTTCCTTACTCTGACCCTTATCTTGGGGCCAACACCGTTTTGGAGCCATTCTCCCCAGGGAGTGGGGCTTGTTTCTCATTTTGTCCACTTGTCGGGAACCCAAAAGCTGTAACAGTTGTGTCCAGAGCTAGCTACTACCCAGCTCCCAGAGGCCACAGCTATTCCTCCATTGTTTCACAGATGCCAGACTAACATCTTCCTTGACCACTTTTAAGACGCTTTCAAAGTCTCCGAGGCTGGCCACGACCTGAGTGGACCTGGGTGGACCTGGACACAGGTATCCACTGAAGGTGACGCAGAGTGTCGGGAGCAGGGCTCACATCCCAGGTCCTCCAGCAACATGTTACCACCCACCTCCGACTTCCATGTTCTCCTCCCTTCCACATAGGGCCCTCTGCAGCGCCCCCTCTCGCCCCCAGCAAGCACGACACCCGCAAGGACCGCCCCCACGCCCCGGCCTGGAGGGCTTCCGAGCCGGCGGCGGGGGCAGCAGGTGGGGGGAGGGAGGAGGCGGCCCAGTGGCCCTGGGGACCGGTTTGGCGGGTGTCCCCCGAACCCCAACCCGGTCGCCCCCCTCGCAGTCTCCCCCCACTCCCCTGGACCCCGCCTCGCCGGGGCTGGGCTCCGCTCCCACGCCCGCCCCCCACCTCTCCCGCGCCCCCGGCCCAGCCCGGGCCGCGCACCCCCCGCCCCGCACCCCCGCCGGCCGCCGCGCGGCCCCCAGCATTCCCGGCACGTCCGGCGCCGACTTTTACCTGTACTTTCTGCACTCGAGGCGGCTCGTCGGGCGAGAAACACCTCCCCGGGACCGCTACCTCCCCCGCCCCGGCTCCGCCCGGCTTCCTCCTTCCCCTCCAAGGCCGCAAAGTAGATGGAGTAAGAGAGTGTGTGTGCGAGAGAAAGAGAAAGAGGGAGCGGGCGCGGGCGCCGCGGGAGGGCGGGCGGGAGGCGCGCCTGGCCCCCGCCGCCCTCCGGCCGCCGCGCCGCCACGCCGCCGCGGGCTCGGCAACTCCGGCTCGCGCCCGGCCCCGGCCCCGGCCCGGTCCCCGCCGCCCGCCGCCTGCCGCCGCCCGCGGGCTGGGGCCGGCCGCGCCCCCGCGTCCCCGTACCTCGTAAAGGTCCCCAGAAGCCATGCCAGGCTGCGGAACTTGGCTCGCCGGGTGTGCGCGTCTGCTCGCTCGCGCCCTCCGTGCGTGTGCGCGAGGGGGCCAGTGTGCGCGTGTGTGTGCGCGCGTGTGTGTGTGAGTGTGTGTGTGGTGTGTTGAGTAAACTGTGTTTTTGCAGAATGACAGGCTTGGGGGCTGCCTATGCGCAGAATCAGAGCGGGCGGCGGCGGGGCTGGCGTAACCGGCAGCGGCGGCGGCGGCGGCGGCACGAGCGCGGGCAGCAGCGACGGCCGCGCAGCGCGCCCGGGAGGCACCGACGCGGCCCGAGCGCCGCGGCCCCCGCGACCCGGCGACCCGGCGGTGGTGGCTGCAGCGGGCAACGGCTCTCGCCCTGGCGTTTGCGCCCCTGCAGGAAGCCGCCCCGCGCCCGCCGCCGGCCCGGACGCTGCTGCCACTGGGCGAGTCCCCGCCTCCCGGGAGCCGGGCCCGGCCCCCGGGGAGGGGGGGCGGGGGCGGCTGCCCGGCCGCGCCCCGGGGGACCGGTCCCGGAGCCGTGGAGCGCTCGGGCCCGCCCCGCCGCCCCGGGCCGGCTCCGGAGGCGGTGGCGGGGCCCCCCGGGGGTGGCGGGCAAGGTGCCCGCCGGGCGCACCCGGCCTCGGGCAGCGAAGGGGCGGCCGGGGAGGCAGGTAGAACGCTGCGGTGGCAGGTCTCAGGGAAGGGGCCCCAGCTGGGCTCAGCCGGCCAGGGGCCTCACCTCTTCCCACTCCCACCCTTACCCAGCCCAGGGAGGGAGTGGGCGCTGTACTAAGAGACCTGGCCCCTCGGGGCTGCGCAGCCCATCTTGGCTGCATAGCCCCTCCCTCCAGTCTGGTTTGTAAGACGTGGAGGCCCCGGGGAGAAGGAAAGACATGGCCCGTACGGAGGCCCCAACACGGCACCTCAAACCCTGGAAAGTCTTTAGAGCCAGGTGTAGCCTCCTATCAACAGCCGTCCCCTGTCCCACATTCATTCACTCATCACTACAAAAACATTTTCCAAAGCCTACCCAACTACACAGTGTCCCTAGACAGGCACAACTGGGACCCTGCCACGAGGGGCTTTTAATCCAAGAGGAAAGACTAGCCACAGGCGTGGGAACAGGATTCAATCCTTCAACAAAAAAGGAGTTCCTACTGTGTGCCAAACTCCAGAGCTCAAAGAACTGGAGAAGCGCTTTCAAGTACAAATTCTAAATTTAAAGTCTCTTCCTACCTGGATAAATGGTCATCCTTCTCTCTATAAGTGATATGGTTAATTCAGAGTCTGGGAAGACTGTCCTGAACTTGGAAGAAAGGTCTTCCTCATCCCAGCGCCAAAAATGCCCAGTTGGTCACTCTCTCCAGATGAGAAGTGGACATAACTCACATCCTTCCTCCTTCATTTCCTATTTGTGAGACTTTAGACAAGTCACTTTACTCATCTCTAAACCGGAGATGGTGATAAACACCTAAAATGAAGAATTAAATAGAGATCTACATATATATGAAGGGGCCTATAGCAGTGGAACCCAATAAAGGTTATTTGTGTCTGAATCTGGACCCTGAACTGCCCTTGTGGAGAGAAGGTTGGTGGAGGAGAGTGTATGACAAAGAGAAAGGGTTTAATCTAGAGGCTGTCAAACTTTAAATAAAGTCACCAAATTTTTCAATTAAAAAAACTGCTTAGAATCTGAACCACAGAGTTTTCATGTCTGGCTCATTCTAGGACACATGAGTTTGCATATGCTGTTCCCTCTGCCTAGAATGTCGTTCCACATGGAATCCATCTGGAAAACTCTTCCTCTTCCTGCAGGGGCTTGTTTATCTTTGTATCACAAGCATCTATCACTATTCCTGGCAGAGAGCGAGTACACAATGAATGTTTGTCAGGCTATGCCAATACAACAGATTTTATACCAATTTCTAGTTAAAATCCCATATTAAAACAATGAGGGGGGAAGGGTGAGTGTGTAGAAATAACAAAGTGTATGTGGTTTAAAAACTGTAGAAATTGTTATAGCAGTCCTCTCCCCTTTTCATACTATTTTTCCAATGGTTATGGTTTTAAATAATAACATTAATAATAAACAGTTCTCAATCTGTAAGTCACAAAATAAATCTTAATGATCCTTAATTTGTAGTTGGGAATAAACGCGCCATCATAGCATGAGGATGTAATTTGGAAGTAGAAGACAAGAAAGAAACTGTGTTTGGAAATAATCTGCTCAGACAAATTTGAATATATAATCAGTAGTTTTATAAAAACACCAAAAACTTGACTTGTACTGGCCAAATTCTCCTTGGGAATGTGAGTACACTTTGAAAAAACTTTGTCTAGACAACAATTGTTACAGAGTTCACAGAAGAGAATATTCACTGTGGAGTGGCATGCTCAGGGAATACGTTATGAAGGAGGTAGAATTGAAATGCATCTTGAAGACTCGTTGGGAAGGAAGGACAGTATTCTAATTTGGGAAAAAGGTAAGAGTAGATGGTAGGTGGTGTTGCAATGGGAGGGGTGCTGGAAGAGTAGAAGACTGATCCATCAAGGTCATAGGACTTTGGATAGCAAATGTGGGTCAGTTCATGGAGAGTCTTGAATGGTGTGCAATTTAGCAAGTCAGCAGTGAAAAATTGGAGAAGACTTTTAAATCCATCAAAAGCACGTACCAATCACAAGTGTGCTTTAGAAAACAAATTCTAGAAGAAATAGGAGAAATGGACTTCAGCAGTTGAGGTTAGAGGCGGGGAGACCAATTGCAGTGGTCCATGGAAGTGACAGTAGAAATGAAGAAGAAAAACTGGATTTGCAAGGAAGAAACCCGCCAGCCACCAACTTTCATTATGGTCACTCCACTTACTTCCATAAAGCATTTGATCCAAATCAACAGGACTTGATGACTAACAGGATGTGTGTGTGCATTGTGTGTGTGTGTGTGTGTGTGTGTGTGTGTGTGTGTGTGGAGAGTTGGGGGAGGGGTGAGCAACTAGGGAAAGAAAGGATACAGAGATGACTAAGGTTTTAAACTGAGTGACTGAGCTACCCATCCATCATAACATTGTTCTATTTTGAGCTTGCCTCCAGACCATCACTGGCTTCCAGAAAAGCCAGATGCTTCCTGAAGGATGAAGGGAAGGTTCTTCATCCTCTGTGGTAAGGTTGACCCAACCAATGGACAGTTCCATTCCAGATTCTTCAGATGACATAGAACCACTGTTGCTTATGGAGAATGGGAGATACCTACCATACTCCAAAAACTGGGCTAGGCTCTTCATACTAGTCATAACTTAAAGGCAAGTGATAAAACTCAACTCAAACTGATTTAAAACAAAGAATTTATTGACTCGCATAGATTAGAAAAGGATGGAATTGCTCTCAGGGTTGGCTGGATTCAAGCTCTCAAAGGACATATAAAATATAATATAGTAATTAATATAATATAATATAATAATAATATAATATAATATAATATAAATCCCAGGGAAAGGCTCTGCTTGATTGATTGTAGATCATATGCTCTTATTTTGGCCCAATTGCTGTAGTCAATCACTGATAGTACTCTATGATTGGCCAGCTTAAGTCACACACCCACCTATGGGGCAAGAAAAGTACAATAATTGGCAGCTTTACCAGAATTACATGATTGGAAGTGGGGATGAGCAGAAGCCCAAAGGAATGGAAAAGGGCATACGGGGAAGATAGATATCCACTATATGACTGAACAAACCTGGGGCAGAATGAGGACTTAGAAGCAAGGGCAGCTATATGCTGGGAGGTTCTTGACTTAACCATGTTGCCCTTCCATTTCCAAATGTATTTGTTATTTTTTGCGGCACAATCAACTATCCCCAAAACTTAGTGCCTTAAAACAAAAGGTATTTCTTATCCCATAGTATCTCTGTGTTGAAGATTCAGGAAAAGCTTAACTGGGTATTTCTGACTTCTAGTCTCTTAAGGGGTTGCAGTCAGAATGTTGCCTAGGACTGCAGTTATTTGAAGGTTTCACTGAGTCTGGAGGTTCTACCTCCAAGATGGTGCCCACACATGGCTGATTGGCAGGAGGCTTCAGCGCCTAGCTATGCAGATCTCTTCATAGGTTTGCCTGAGTCACCTCATGCTATTCTCATCTAGTCCCCCAAATACAACAAAATAGAGCACAACTGTCAAAGCTTCAGCTCTTTCTAGCACAGAGCCCCTAATTAACCTGATGTATTGGTCCATGCTAAAGCTATCTGATGCAGAGGCAATTTACAGCACATCAGACTATGTGACTGGGGATGTCAGGTTCATGCCCTTCGTGTTAAAGATGAGAAAACTAAGACCTAGATTGGGTGATCCAAGAGAAATAACAAGGAGGAAGTCACAATGGCTTTGACCATCTAATCTTAGAAACCAAGCACTGTCACTTCCACCATCTTCTATTCTTTAGAACTGAGCCGCTAAGCCTAGACCCCACTCAAGAGGAGGCAACTAAGCTCCCACCTTTTAAAGGGAGGGCAATCAAAGAACTCATGGACATATTTTTAAACTACCACACCACATCTGTAAATTGAGGTGATAAATACCCCATAGAATTGTCACTGTAATAAGGGCTGAATAATGGTATTAGTTATAATTACTATTAAAACTACTAAAACCAGCTTCAAACTTGATATGTATCACTAATATCCTTGAATGTTCAAGATTTCTATAGAAAGCCATTAAATCAAATAAAACCTTCAAAATGAATATTTTTCTCAAGCCATAAACTCTTGTTACTAATTAAACTTTATTTTTAGCATTAACTTAAAAATACTTTACTTTAGTAATAATATTAGTAATTGAAGTAAAGTCCTACTTATTCAGTACAACATGCTAGGTATTGTTCTCACTGAACACAACAAATATCTTGCCCTCATGAAGTTTACAGTATAGTGGAGGAAAAGGACAAGAAAACAAAATGCATATATAGTATGATTTCAAGGATTGAGGAAAAAGTATGAAGAAAAATGAAGCTAGGTAAGAAGACAGAGCAGAAGTGAGATGGGTGTACACAGGGGACAGAAGGGGAATTGGTTTAGATAAGGTGGTGAGGCAAGACCTCACTAAGGCGGTGACATTTGAGCTAAAACCTGAACAAAATGAGAGAGAACACAAATCAAATCAGAGTGCAGAGAATGTCAGTGGGAGAAAACAGCAAAGGCAAAGCCCTGAGGCTGAAGAACTTGGTATGATCAAGGTCCCACAATTAAGCTAGTATAGGTGAAGCTGCGGGAGCATAGGCAGAGGGAAGTCATAGAGCTAACCAAGGTCCAGGTATATGTTGGGACTTGTAGGTAGGCAAAGAATTTAGATTCCACTCTAAGTGATATGAGAGGAGAGGTCAGTGGGGAAGCTTTGAACAAGAGAATGACATGATTTAATTGGTTCCTGGGTAGAGAATGGAATGGAGAGGGACAAGAAGGATGCTGGACGCCATTACAGGCGTTCAGGTAGAAAATCCTAGTAATATAGCCTAAGAAGGATGGCATCAAGATGAAGGGGAGTGGTTGGGACTGGGGAAACACAGGGAGATATGTGTAGAAGCAGGAGAACCCTAAATTTTTGGTCTGAGAGTCTGGAAGAATGGAGGTTCCATTTACTGAGGTGGGGAAAATGGGTGTTGGGGCATGTTGTAGGTGGCATAAATACTGGGTGGGGTGAAATTGATGGTTTGGTTCTAGGACATGCTAATTCTGAGACGTGTATTAGACATGCAAGTGAAGATGAAGGGTTATTCAATATGTGAGTCAGGAACTGGGACTGGATATGTGGCAGGAGTGATCAGCATACCAATGGCAAGCAAAGGGACTAGAGATGGTCGCTGGTGGAGTGCACACAAACCTGAAAGAGAAGAGGGCCTAGAGCCATGTGGCATTTAGAGGTCAAGAAGAAGATGATGAGGATCCAGCAAAGGAGTCTGAGAATGGTGGGACCGAAATAGGAGGTAATGAAGAAAGCATTGTGTCACAAATCCAAGTGAGAGACAGGACTGATCATTAAATGTCACTGAGAGGCTGGGTGATAAGAGCACGGACCATGGTATTTGGCAACATGGAAATCTCTGGTGACCCTGAAAGGACTAGCTGTAGTGGAGCAATAAAGTTGAAACCTAGACCAAAGTGAGTTAAAGAGAATTTGGGCAGAGAGGAAGTGCAGATGGTGAGCACAGGTGACTCATTCAAGGCCTTTTGCTATAAAGAGCAGAGAAGTGGGTCAGTAGATGGAGGGGAGCCCTGCATGTGGGAAGGGTTTTTAATATAGACAATATGACAGTATGTCTGTGCCATGATAGCAATGACACACTAAAGAAGAGGAAATGGTTATACAACAGAGAGAAGAGAGAACTGCAGGAACAGAGTCTTTGAAAGGGCCAATGGCGAGGGGATGCAGACAGCCCAAGTGGAGGGGTTGGACTTGGGAGTCCATCTGTACTGGGTTGAATCATGTCCCCCTAAAATTCATGTCCACCTGGAACCCTCGAATGTGACCTTACTTGTAGATGTAGTTAGTTAAGATGAGATCATACAGGATAAAGCTTGACCCTAATCCAATAACTGGTGTCCTTATAAGAAGAGAACATAGAGACAGGGACGCATCAGGAGAATGCCATGTGACCATGAGAACAGAGATTGGAGCAATGTGTCTATAGCTAAGGAATGCCAAGGATTGCCAGCAACCATCAGAAACCGGGAAGAAAGAATTCTTCCCCAGAGCCATTAGAGGGAATGTGGCCTTGCCAACACCTTGATTTCAGACTTCCAGCCTCCAGAACTGTGAGAGAATACATTTTTGTCATTTTTAGCCACCAAGTTCATAGTAAGTTATTATGGAAGCCACAGGAAACTCATACTCCGTCTACTGGAAGAACAAGGAAGGCCAAGCACACAGCAGCAGATGAACTTGTTGGCAGGTTTAGAACTCACTTCCATTATTTCTCTATTCTCCATGAGATAAGCCATGAAATCACCAGATGAAAGTGAGGAAAAAGGAAAGTATCAGATAGAATGTGATTTGCCTGAAACAACACTGCTTTAGACTATTGTCTCCCAAATCTATTAATAGTACCCCCTTTTACTCCCAAAGGTATCCAGATTTAGACAATAAATGTATGGTTTTTTAGTATTTGATGTTTAAGTACAGATTTCAAAATATGAGAAGTCAAGTCAGAGAGAAGAGTGGAGGGACTAGGAAAATAGAGTGGCACTGCTGGGAGGTACTGAAGGCCCACTGGATATTTGTATTTATAAGTTAATCAGACCAGTAAGCATGGTGGTGATTTATTCAGTCACATTCAGTTGTTTAGCGGCAAGTTGGGTGTTGGGCTTAATCAAGGGTGGAATTAGTGGGATTAGCCATGTGTGTTCAATGGAAGGAGAGAGGGGGTTAAGAGTATATGTAAGGAAGTGATCATAATGACAAAATGATGGATGTGATAACAGGAGGGCTGGGTTGGAGGTGATAAAAACAAAGGTGTTGGTCAATGGATTGGAACAAAAATTAGTGGATTAAGGACTCTCTAATGGAGCATTCAGTAAGGAAGGCTAACCACTCATGAGCAACTACCTTGGGCTACATGATCATTCTGTTTCCTTCACCTCTTTCTTGCTTCTCCTACTCACACTGTAAGGACCTGCTGTTGTCCCAACAGGATGGCAACAGGATCAATGTTCAGAACCTTGAAGACATTAAGAACAGAGGATGAATTTGGGGTGAGGACTGAGAGGTGAAAAAGACCACAGATATTGGGATTGGGAGAGGGGCTGAGGAATGAAGGAAGGGGAGAAAAAAAAAAAAAGACCTTCCAGAAACCCAACCAAGATATTCTTTGAATGATCTTAAGGAAGGGAAAAGTAATGTGTTGAGCCATTCATGATCTCCAGTGATTTTGGATAATGGAGTGAACCAGCCATTCCTTCTAGTCACTGTACACAGAACCCAGTTATTATATGCATGTTGTATCATTTCATCATTTCAATGAGGTAAGAAAAATTGTCCGCTATTTCATAGCTGCAAAAAAAAGGGCCGTGACCCAGGGACGTGCTCTGAAAGGGGAAGGTAGAGCTTCTGTAGCCTAAAGTAGCCAGACTCACTGTGGGCTACCTGTTTGCAGAAAAGTTACTTTTTGCAAAGACCATTGTGGGGGGAAAGAAAACCCAAGTGTTTGGCCTTGAGCCTTAATTAAGAATTTGTCCTATGACTTTGAAATCTTGGGGTAGGAGGTGAGTGGATTCTGGGAACCAAAATGATAACAATTTTTTAGTGTGTGTGTGTGTGTGTGTGTGTGTGTGTGTGTGTGTCTGTGTCTGTGTGTCTGTGTTGTAAGAAGGAATTTGGACTTGTTATGTTGAAAAAATTTAAAACACAGGAACTCAACCACATAAAAATAACACACAAGCTCACACTCGGTTAGCTGCCAGAGAAATCGAGTTATCTAGAATCATGCAACTTCTAGAAAAGTCTCCAATACCCTATGAAAGATGGAGTGAAAAAGGCAAATATATCTTAGTATTATTATAAAAATAGTTTTGACCATATGGTTTCAGGGGCCCTGGGGTGGCCTGGACCACATTTTGAGAATTCTACTTCTACAGAATCATGTAAAAGCGTATCTTTGCTATAGGTAAAGTTGCATCTTTGAAGATTATATGGAATTCTTTTTTCACTAAATAGACTTAGGCTGCATTGTTCTTACATCTTGGGAGGTGAGTGTGCATGTTATCATTCACAAAGTTCCCCCAAAGGAGCCCAGAATAGAGGCCCAGAGGCCCCTGCATAGGACCTGAGTGTGCCCTTCTTCACCACAAGCTTCTGAAGGCACCCAAAGAAAACATAACTAAATGTACTGGTAAAGACCTACAGGAAGATTTCTCCTCCCCTTCCTCCTCCTTTTCCTTTTTCTTCTCCTTCTCCGCCGCCTCCTCCTCCTCCTCCTCCTCCTCCTCCTCCTCCCCTTGTCCCTTGTCCTTCTTCTTTTTTTTTATAACATGAAAATTCCAAAAGTATGCAAAAGAGAGACAACAATGATGTGAGCCCACATGTACCTGTTACCCAGGTACAAAAACAACAGTCCAGGGGGCACCTGGGTGGGTCAGTCGGTTGAACAACAAACTCTTGGTTTGGGTTCAGGTCATGATCTTAGGGTCATGATCTCAGGGTGATGGGACTGAGCCCCCCTTCGGGCTCTGTGCTCAGCAGGGAGTCTGCTTGAGATTCACTCTCTCCTTCTCCCTCTGCCACTTCCCCCCATGCCATCTCTCTGTCTCTCAAATAAATAAATATATCTTTAATTTAAAAAAAAACAGTCCAAGGCCATTATTATTACACCTCTATCACCCCATTTCCTCACCCCACATGCTAGACTTTGAAGAAACCATATAATTTCTTCTGAAAATGTGTCAATATGTATCTCTAAAAGATAAGGACTGTTCTCTTGACTGTAACCACAGTACCACCACCACACCTGAATTAACACTAATTCCTTGATATCATCCAATATTCACTTGATGTCCAAATTTCCCCAGTCATCTCAGAAATACTTCTTGACAATTAGTTTGTATAAATCAGTATTCAAACATCCATATGTGCATTTGCTTGCTATGACTCTTAAATTTTTGTTAACCCTTAGGTATCTCCTTCCTTTTTTTTTTCCCCTTGCCTTTTTGTTGTTGTTGTTGTTGATAGAGAAACTAGATCATTTGTCAGTAGTGTCACTTAACATGTGCTTCTCTCCCCAATATTTTCTGCATGTGGGTAGCTAGATGCAGTTTGGGTTTGTTTTGGGGTCAAGAGTGCTTCATAGCTGCCACCATAAGGCACATAATGTCTGCTTATCTTTCCTTTTGTGATTTTAGCAGCCACTGATGATCCTTGCCTAGATCCATTTCATTGGGGTTGAAAAATGGTGATTATCTATCATTTCTTCTTTATTTATCAGCTGGATAGTTCTATGAAGTCTTTCCTGACCAACTCTTTGGTTGTCCTAAGATGCATTTGTACAGGAAAGGCTGGCTAAATGTTTCATTCTTTCCTTCTATTTATCAGTTTTCCAAATCATGAGTTGGTTTTCTAACATCACCAAAGGATCATGATGTATTTAGTTTAGTGTCATATGAACCCATGAATTTTAACACGTTTAATATGTTTCACCCCATTGCCATTGTTCCTCTTCTTATTATTCAAATTGTTCCTGTTTTGGTCAGGAGGAGCCACTTCCATTTGGTTCTTTTTTTATTATTAAATAATATTTTTTATTATATTATGTTAGTCAACATACAGTACATCCCTAGTTTTTGATGTAAAGTTCCACAATTCATTACTTGTGGTTCTTGAGACTTTAAACACATCCTTGCTTTCTGGTTTGAAAAGAAGAAGTTAAACTGTCTCTCTTTGCAGATGACATGTTATCTATATGGAAAACCCAAAAGACTCTACCCCCAAACTACTAGAAGTTATAGAGCAATTCAGTAATGTGGCGGGATACAAAATCAATGCTCAGAAATCAGTTGCATTTCTATACACGAACAATGAGACTGAAGAAAGAGAAATCAGGGAATCCATTCCATTTACAATAGCACCAAAAATCATACGTTATCTCGGAATTAACTTAACCAGAGACATAAAGGATCTATATTCTAGAAACTATAGATCACTCTTGAAAGACATTGAAGAAGACACAAAAAGATGGAAAAATATTCCATGCTCATGGATCAGAAGAATAAACATAGTTAAAATGTCTATGCTACCCAGAGCAATCTACACTTTCAATGCCATCCTGATCAAAATACCAATGACATTTTTCAAAGAGCTGGAACAAACAGCCCTTAAATGTGTGTGGAACCAGAAAAGGCCCCGAATCATCAAGGAACTGTTGAAAAGGAAAACAAAGCTGGGGCATCATGTTGCCGGATTTCGAGCTGTACTACAAAGCTGTGATCACAAAGACAGCGTGGTACTGGCACAAAAACAGACACATAGACCAATGGAACAGAATAGAGAACCCAGAAATGGACCCTCGGCTCTTTGGGCAACTAATATTTGACAAAGCAGGAAAAAACATCCGGTGGGAAAAAGACAGTCTCTTCAATAAATGGTGCTGGGAAAACTGGACAGCTATATGCAAAAGAATGAAACTGGACCACTCTCTCACACCATACACAAAGATAAACTCCAAATGGATGAAAGACCTCGATGTGAGACAGGAATCCATCAAAATCCTAGAGGAGAATATAGGCTGCAACCTCTTTGACATCGGCCACAGCAACTTTTTTCATGACACATCACCAAAGGCAAGAGAAACAAAAGAAAAAATGAACTTGTGGGACTTCGTCAAGATAAAAAGCTTCTGCACAGCCAAAGAAAGAGTCAAAAAAACTAAGAGGCAGCCAACAGAATGGGAGAAGATATTTGCAAATGACACTACAGATAAAAGACTAGTATCCAAGATCTACAAAGAACTTCTCAAACTCAATACACAGGAAACAAATAAATAATCAAATCAAAAAATGGACAGAGGATATGAACAGACACTTTTCCAATGAAGACATACAAATGGCTAACAGACACATGAAAAAATGTTCAAAATCATTAGCCATCAGGGAAATTCAAATCAAAACCACATTGAGATACCACCTTACACCAGTGAGAATGGCAAAAATGGACAAGGCAGGAAACAACAAATGTTGGAGATGATGTGGAGAAAGGGGATCCCTCTTACACTGTTGGTGGGAATGCAAGTTGGTACAGCCACTCTGGAAAACAGTGTGGAGGTCCCTTAAAAAGTTAAAAATTGAGCTACCCTATGATCCAGCAATTGCACTACTGGGTATTTACCCCAAAGATACAGACGTAGTGAAGAGAAGGGTCATATGCACCCCAATGTTCATAGCAGCATTGTCCCCAATAGCTAAATCGTGGAAGGAGCCGATATGCCCTTCAACAGATGACTGGATTAAGAAGATGTGGTCCATATATACAATGGAATATTACTCAGCCATCAAAAAGAACGATTTCACAACATTTGCAGCAACATGGACGGGACTGGAGGAGATAATGCTGAGCGAAATAAGTCAGACAAAGACAATTATCATATGGTTTCACTCATTTATGGAACATAAGAAATAGGAAGATCGGTAGGAGAAGAAAGGGAAGAAGGAAGGGGGGTAAACAGAAGGGGGAATGAACCATTAGAGACTATGGACTCTGGGAAACAAACTGAGGGCTTCAGAGGGGAGGGGGGTGGTGGATTGGGATAGGCTGGTGATGGGTATTAAGGAGGGTACATATTGCATGGTACACTGGGTGTTATATGCAAACAATGATCATAGAGCATTACATCAAAAACTAGGGATGTACTTTATGGTGACTGACATAACATAATAAAAAATTATTATTAAAAAAAATGAAAAGATGCTCAGACATCTTAACTATTTCTTGTACCAGACCTGGAATCCACCATTTCACCAGTGATCGCTGGTTCTTTTTACTGAGAAATGGCATTAAGATATCATAAAGTGAACACCAGCTTGTGGCTATAGATTGGTCATTGTTTTTAGGCCTTTTCAATGGACAAAGCTAGAAATTTTTTATAGGTCTTTTAGCCCTTAAGATACATGCCACAAGGGATGTCCAGTCACCTTACTTTGGTTTAGAGTCACTTCAAATAACTTCTCCATGCTTGGTTAAGTCACCAACTCACGATACATTTAAATTAGTCTCTATTTTGATCTTAATTTTTAGGGGTAATATTTTTATTTTTGTTTAATTTTTTAATTATGTGAATATTTACATGGTTCCAAAGTTAAATCTACAAACAAGGTATATTTAGGTAAATCTAGATTCTATCATTTTTTTCTCCACTCTGTTCCCTCCCTCCCCTTGTAGATAACCATTTTATTTCATGGCTTATTATTGAATTTTTAATATGAACAAATATGCACATATATTCATATATCCTTATTTCCTAGACAAAGGTTAGTATACTGTGCAAATTTTTCTCTACCTTGCTTTTTTCACTAAGCATTACATCTTGAATATCATTCTTTGGCATTATTTGGAATTATTCTTTTTATAGTTGCATAATGCTTCATGATGTGTCGGTATCATAGTTGTTCATTTTGCAGTTATAAACTGTACTGCAATGATTAGCTTTATACCTGTATCTTTTCAATTTTCTGCTAGCCTATACAGAGATTTTAATCTTATACTTAATAACATGACTTCAAAAAAGGTACTAATCATTATGATTAGTGGTCATATGTTGGGAGTGAGGGTGTCCAAAAACAAGCCCCACCACTGTGGGCTGAACACTAGGTTTATTTCTATTTCTGAGAGGAGTGGCTGCTGCAACTGTCAATCATCATGGCAGGAAACCAATCTAGAGATGACAAATGAGTACTTTCAATGGGGAGGGAACTTGAGGCTCCACGAAAGAGAAAGGCATTACAGGAAACCATTGAGAATGGAGGCAAATGAGGTGAACCACTACCAGAATTACACAGTCTAGGAAGTGGCCCTGTAGTGCCAGCTGGAGACTCAGATGAAGGAACTTGGATACGTGGTCTCAGGGAATAATCCAGTAATTGATTTTAGCTTTCCCTTTTTTCAATTTATCTTCTTTCATTGCAAGGCCTTTACCCAGGATTTGTGAAATACTACAGCAATATCTTAGTTGTGCTATGGAAAATTCAGACACAATCCTGTATATATGATTGGAATGTAGTGATAAAGCAGAAAGTAGCCATCCCTCCTATTCCCTGCCCCAAGGCAAAAAGAGTGGCAGCAGCAGCAGCAGTGCAAGGGAACACAGTGGCTCACAATTCCAGGAAGTAAGGTGAGTACTAATCCTGTAGAAATCCTGTGGCATGGAGAATAGAGCCATGGAAATACAAGATGGTCCAGATTTGGGTCTATATCAATCTGTTGAATGGAGTCAGACTTCTGGATGAAGGAAGACTGCAGAAAAGACATATAGGGACACCCGGGTGGCTCAGTTGGTTAAGCATCTGCCTTCAGCTCAGGTTGTGATCCCAGGTTCCTGGGATCGAGCCCCATGTCGGGCTCCCTGCTCAGAGAGCTTGCGCTCTCTCTCCCTGTCTCTGACAAATAAATAAATTAAAAAAGAAAAAGAAAAAAAATACATATAGATTCAGGGACACTCATTCCCAAGAGGTCTTAACTTTTAAGTAGAAAAGGACATTGTGTTTGCTTGAGGAAATATTAATAACACAAAGTGATTAACAATCAGGCTACAAAAGAAGGAGTCAGTGTACCATTCTTCTAATTAGCCATATATAAAATGTAAAATATTGATTTCTGATGTGTAAATAGACACGTCAAAATGAAAATAATAGCAATGAAATCAGGATGAGTGATGAGATCATGGTAATATTTTTTCTTTGTATTTTTCTTTGTTTTTTAGTTTTCTATATTGAATATACATTTGCTTTGAAATTATAATATTTTGAAACAATAAAAAAATAAAAATACCTAACAAAAAAATAGGCAAAAGTATTAATAGGCAACAAAGAAACAACAAATATAGTGGGCAAATAACTTAGAAAAAGACTATCCAAACGTATCCAAACACATTGGTAATAAAAGAAATTCAATGTAAAAAACCCAGCAAGATGCCATTTTAATTAATTGATTGATGATTTTTAAAAATAATTCCAATACCTCGTATTGCTAAGGATGTAGAGAAAATGGCTCAGATAAAATGATGACAAGAAGCTAAATTGCTGCTATCTTTCCTGGAAGAAAATTTTTCGTTGTTTACCATTCTTTTTAAAAAGGTCATACCCCAGCGCCCAGTAATTTAACTTCCATAAAATATTCTAAATAAAAATCAGGTATGTGCATAATGACTTATATTTAGGAGTATTTATTACCATTACTTATAATGCCAAAAATTATTACAATGTAAATGTCCAAAAGGTTAATATTCTATAGGCAATTAAAATCATGACCTTTAAGAATAGTTATGACATGGAGGAAAAGTTCATTATCCATGGTTGAGTGGAAAAGGCAGATCACAAAATAGTATTTCTGGTGTGTTTACAGTTTTGTTCATAAAATTGTGGGGGGGGGATAAAATGTTAACAGTGATTGAATATAGGAGATTTGGGCTTTCTTCCATAGACATTGTTGAATTTTCCAAATATTCTACAATGAGTATGTAATATGTACACACATAAACAGGCATATTTATAGACCTGGGACTTTTTTAAAGAAAATGTTATTTTAAAAGTAAATCAAGGTTCTGGAGTGAGAGTTTACAGGGTCGCAAGGGGGGGAGGCTAGAATGATTCATACAGTAATGAGCTGGAGTTGGAGACATCAATATGGACTCATGTTTAGCTTGATATAGATGCAAGTAGGTACATACAGAGATATTTACAGATGTGTGTATATACACAGGTTGGTATATACACATATATCTCCTTGCTCTGTCAGCTCAGAGGGCCTAGAAGTAATGACACCTCAGTAGCACTGAGCACACCTAATGCCCAGATCTTGGCTTCTAATACCATTTCCCAGTAAAAGAATAGGGCTCTTTAGAGGAATTGCTGATTCTAGGACTAAGGCAGGAAATATAAAAAATGAGCCTGGAATCTCTTATAGTAACAGTAAACAAGGAAGTGCTCAAAATGAATAAATAAGCCCATAATAATGAAGGCATTCAAAGAAGCCAACAGAAAAAGTTCCCAATGGCTGAAGTTGGACTATATGAACAATGAAATAAATGAACTGGTATTGGGTTATATTAGAGTATAAAATAAACATTCCTGAGTCAGTACTGATATCAATGAATTATCGAATCAATAAATGGGTGAGAAGAGACAAATTTCCTTTGCAGAAGTATTCCAAATAATTTATGTAGATACGCCACACTCAAGGAGGTGAAGCATTACCCCCCACTCTTTAGCTATGGGCTACACACAGTGAGTTCCTTCCAAAGAACACAGTGTGAAAAGCAGGAGGGGAGAGTAATTTTACAGTGGAGAAACCTGACAAACACAATCTCAGCCAGGTAATTAAGACCAAGATCAACAGTGAAAAGTCATCCTGACAGTATGCACCCTTGATATGATGTGATGAAAATGGTATGTTAGCCTTGGGACTTGTCAAAATCCCATGATGCAAGTCTACTCAAGAAAATAGCATCAGACAAATCCCACCTGAGGGACATTCTACAAAATGTCCCACTACTACTCCTTAAAAACTCATCAGGGGCACCTGGGTGGCTCAGTCATTAAGCATCTGCCTTCGGCTCAGGGTGTAATCCTGGCATTCTGGAATTGAGCCCCACAACAGGCTCCTCCGCTGGGAGCCTGCTTCTTCCTCCCCCACTCCCCCTGCTTGTGTTTCCTCTCTCGCTGGCTGTCTCTCTCTCTACTTATTAATAAATAAATAAAATCTTCCTCTCCCACTCCCCCTGCTTGTGTTCCCTCTCTCGCTGGCTGTCTCTCTCTCTCTATTAATAAATAAATAAAATCTTAAAAAAATAAAATAAAATAAAAACTCAAAAATAAGAAAAGTCTGAAAAAAAAATGTCACATCCAGGAGGAATCTAAGAAGACTTGATGACTAAATGTACTGTGGTATCCTGGATGGGATCTTGGAATGGGAGAAATGATATTAGGTATAAATTAAGGTAATGTAAATGAAATATGACCTTTAGTTAATAATAATGTAGCAATGTTGATCACTAATTGTGATAAATGCACCATACTAATGTAAGGTGTTAATAATAGGGGGACCTGGGTGAGAAGTATATGGAAACTCTCTGTACTATCTTTATAATTTTTCTGTAAATGTAAAACTATCCTAAGAAATAAAGCAAGGTTGTTGTTTTTCTAAAGCATGGTTCTGTAACAAAATACAATAAAAGCATTTTTAGAAATTATTTCTGCAGGATAGGTAGGAGGTCATTAAAGCCAAGTTTTTTCTGTAGGAAAACATGTATTGATTTCAAATAACACATAGGTAAAATATACACACTAAGAGGAAAAATATTTTTCTCTTCATTAAGGAAGAGTGAAATATTAGATTTTTCTGAACATACAGATGTCCATAAGGCAGTGATTTCACTCTTCCTTATCACCAAGAGGGAAAACAGTGAATTTATCTTAGGAAAAGGCAAATCTAAACATCAAGAAACATTTTAAGAGGAAGAATCTAGGGAAGATCCTGTGTCTGAAGATAAGCTACTCCAAAACCCAGAAGAAAAGTTTAAGAACCTGGTTGGGATTCTCAAAAAAAGTTAATAGGTTCTATAAATAATGATCAGCCTGTCTTAAGAAAAGATCAAGATGAATAGGCAAAGGAAAAAGATAAAAAGGGACACAGATGATACAGAAGATTTGAAGGAACCTTAAAACATAGCAGAATGAGAATTAACATTACAGACAATAAAGGACAGTATGTGGTGTAGATGGAAAACTTCAGAATACCTCTCAGGATCTAAAAATAAAAGGACAAAGGATTAAGATGAAAAGAGAAAATAGGATAACCAAGGGAGGATGGAGAACAAAGATGATGTTTAAAAAGTGCAAATGAAGAACTGAAAAACTCGGAACAGAAGAAAAATCCAGAGATATAATAGAAGAAAATAGTGGTGAGCTTAAGGTTTACCACCTTAATGACATCTAACATGTTAACTATTTTATACAAAGAAAGTAGTCATTTACATGTAAAGATAACACAATAACATTCTCATATAAACAAGAACTCAGAAAATATACCTTTTTTTAAAAAAAAATTACCTAATTATGTACAAAATAAAATAAAAGCCTCAGGAATAGAACAACCATGAAGAGACCAGCAATAAACACTGAAATCGTTCAACATAGTTAAGTCTAAATAGCTGTTTTAAAACTAGTTTTAAAACTGAAAGTGAATGTAAAAGTCACAATGTAATAATATCTTGTACTAAAACCTGTGAAGAAAGGGGAAGTAAATTGTACTAAATACTTTGTCTCAAATGGGAGCTGGAAGGTTGGGAAGCCCAAAGATACTCCTTTGCTCCTGACCCTGCAATTAGAGAATAAATTTGAAACACTGAAGATAACCACTACTAGAAGTCACATGATCTATTAGTTTCTACAACATAGACAAATATAAAAGCAAAGTCAATATAATCCACACAACATAAGACAGAAAATAAAGGAGATACAAGGAGTGCAAAAGACAAAGCACCTGAGTTAAGGTTACAGTAATATTTATTATATTTACTAATATTTATTATAATGACCAAAGTAAAGGGGATTAATGTCTAGTAGCAAAGACTCTTAAATCAGGCCCCCAAAACACGTTAAGCCAAAAACCACGTTTTTCATAAAATGTGAGTGTATGCGTGTATATATATATGTATGTATATAAAAGTGATATAACATGTTTTTAAAATAAGAGAATACAAGAAGGCATGGTAAAAATGTAGAACGAATACTAGAGGGGAAAGAAATCTAGGCAAGAAAACTAAATGGGACAAAGGGGGAAGATATTTTATTATAGTAATGGACATCATTCCAAATGAAGAAGATATGTTGCAATAGCAGCAAGTACTTATCAATTCCCACAGCTGTTCAGGAATAAAAAAAAAAATTCATGTGAAATATCGAATGCCCAATACTACTAAAATTTAAAATAATACATATCACTTTGAGTTGCTCTGTTCCTTACAATATTCCATTTAATTATATAAAGAAAAATCTGTTAGAAATACAAAGAAAAACAAACACAAATACTATGATTTTGGGAAACATCCACGTATCATTATTGTTACCAGAAGATAAATCAAACAAAAAATAAAGATACAAAGAATCTAAATCATAAAATTAGTAAATTTGATTTTTAAAATGGGGTGAGGAGAGAGTACATTTTCCTGGCAATTAGAAAACTGATAAATATAGGACACGTAAAAATAAAGTGCAAAATTCAATACAATTACATGTTAATAACAGACATTGCCTGTGGATAATTGATCCTGAGAATAATCCTTTTAAAGTAAATCCCTTTAAAAGGAAGTTCAAAATTTCACAATGAGCATTGAAGAAAAGTTGGGAGTGGAACTTTATCTTGAAAAATGAAACAAAATTGCCAAGTTAAGTTTATTTTATTGAGCATTTAATGAATTAAAGAATGAAGATATTGATTTTGACATATTTGTTCTGACAAAATTTGGAATCTCAAGATCTAATATCCTTCATGTTTGAACAATAAAGAGTGGTTTTTCTGGAAAGAAAGATCAAAGCTTAATCTGTCTTCCCAGGGTCCATTCAATGCTTTTTTATTTAGATATTTCTCCTCTGAAGCTATCATGTATCACCTTGTAGAGTTTCCTCTTGTGTCTCTTGCCTTCCACCCCATCCTTAGCTGTCAAAGAAATTTGGGTAATTCCAGCAGTTCTCCAAGATCACCTTCAACCTTACAAAATTCTACAGGATGTTTTTATTTTTTTATTTTTTATTTTTCCTTAAAACTATTTTTTTTATTGCTTACACCATCTCTTAGGAGATAATGATCATTCTTAATTTTTTTAAAGTATTTTTTTATTATATTATTTTAGTCACCATACAGTACATCCCTGGTTTTTGATGTAAAGTTCGATGATTCATTAGTTGCGTATAACACCCAGTGCACCATGCAATACGTGCCCTCCCCACCACCCATCACCAGCCTATCCCATTTTTAATCAAAGATAATGTGTTTGCTTTGTTTTGTCAGGAAATCATCCTACAGTCAAATCAACTAGAGGTGAATGGACAAAGACATCTGACCGGTGATACCGGTAAAGACTCTGGTCTCACTAGTGAAGAGACCTTTAGGATGAGACCAATTTCATATTAATTCATCCGTGAACATTTCATGCTTATGACAGTTTTGTTCCCCTATACAACTTCGTAATTGTAGGGAGTTAGATACTGAAGTCTCCCCTTCATGGAATGTAAAATAAACTCTGTCCTACTTATGTGTAAGAAGATATCAAAATTGCAAAGACAGGTTATTTAGAAGTTATCACAACAAAAACAGGTGATATCAACACTGCTAGAATACAGTCAAGGTGTTACCAGTGGGGGAATTTATGGAGTTAAATGCTTTCATTATTAAATAACATTGAAAATAAACTAAGCACTTAATTTTTTTTAAAAACTGGAAAAAGATATGAAATTTAAAAACAAGGAGTTAACAAAGATATAAAAACAGGGAGTTCACAAGGCAGTCAAAGAATAAATCTAAGCTTTGATTCTTTGAAAAGACCAACACATTCCAAGACTAGGCAAGAGAAAGAAGGGACAGAGGGTAAAAAGGAGGGGGGAGAGGGGAATGAAAGAAATGAGAAAAAAAATAAAGAAATGAGAGAAGCAGGGAGGGAAGGGAATTCACAGAGCACAATCATATAATGCGAAGTATGGTGAAAAGGTCTTCAGTTCTAAAGTGATCGGGTTTGGGAAGACTCAAAGTCCATTTGTTCTTGAATTGAAATTAACAATATATAGTGACTGTTATCGCCATCTGTTGGTGGCAGACAGAGTTCACACCTTTGCTCTGGCTTTCTTTGCGTCTAAGAATCCTGTGAACTGAAATTTCAAAATGGTTTTAAATTTATAGCTTCTGAATATTCTAAATGGTACAAGATAATTTAGATGCTATGTCAATTTTAGAATCTTGATGAAATTGAAAATGTACTGGAGATTATAACTAGTTAAAATTGACTTAAGAGGAGGTAGAAAAGTCAGAAACACAAATGCCAATGTAAGAAGTCGAAACAATTTTTGTTAGAACAAGACAGGTGAGTACTTTTAAGGAAGGGATTAATTCCTATACTCTTGACACTGTTCCAAAATGTAGAAAAAGAGGAAGACCCTCTAATTAATTTCATAAAATCAATATAATTCTGATACCATAAAAAAATCTAACAAAAATACCCCCCAAAAGAGGAAATTTGAAGATAAATGACAATATCAAATATGGAAGCAAAAGTCATTAAAAAATTATAGCAAGTTAGAGGAGGGAGTTAAGATGGTGGAGGAGTAGGGGACCCCTTTTTCAGCCGGTCCCCTGAGTCGAATTGGATAGGTACCAGACCGGCCTGAACATCCACGGAATCAGCCTGAGATGCAGGAAGATACATCTGGATCTCTACAAATGAACATCTCCAGCGCTGAGTATTGAGGTACGAAGTGGGGAGCCATGAAACCGCGCACAGATATCGGAAGATAAACAGAAGGGGGAAGGAGCCACCACGTTCAGGCACCGGGAAGCGGTAGCCACCTACACGGGGGAGCAGGCAGACTCGCAGACTGGCACCCGTGAGAGAGCAGACCGAGACCGTGAGCCGGGGAACGCATGTGACCAGACTGAAATGGAGCTCCGGTGCGCTCACTGGAACCAGACTGAGACCGGGACCTCCGGGAGGGCGCAGGGGC
>NW_024424341.1:33389544-33431423 GCF_017311325.1 Ursus maritimus
AGCTGGCGGTTGGCGGTGTTAGAAACACAAAGGACAGAGACGCCCTGGCCCTGGAAGTGAGGGCTGGGACGCCGGGTGTGGGGCGCACATCCCGGGATGCTGCAGGGTTGAGCAGCACCAACAGAAACAGAGTTAAAGTGGCCAGAACATCAGTGGAGAACGGTCCGCGATCCTTCTGTTCTGAGACAGAGGCTGAGATTAGGCCACTGCTGCTCTGACTCTCAGAAGAGGCACAGCAAACAACCAGGGAGAGCTGCCAGAGAACAAAAGCCTGGAAATACCGGCTCACAGTGTGCCCATCCCCATCCCCCCTCGCAGGGGACACGGAGACCCTCCCAAACAGGGTTGCCTGAGTACGGTCGCGGCAGGCCCTCCCCAGAACACAGAAGGCAGGCTGAAAAATCAAGAACATCCCTAAGATCCCTATAACAAAAGGGTGCACGGCATGGGTTCCGGTCAATAATTTGGACTCTGGACAACCCCGCAACCTCTCCTCATCAGAATGACCAGAGGAGAAAATCCCCCCAGCAAAGAAAAGACAATGAGTCTGTGGCCTCTGCCACAGAACTAATGGATATGGATATAACCAAATTATCAGAAATGGAATTCAGAGTAACAATGGTCAAGATGATGTAGTGCTTGAAAAAAGTATTAACAAAAATGTTAATGAGAATATAGAATCTCTAAGGGCGGAAATGAGAGCGAATCTGGCGGAAATTAAAAATTCTATGAGCCAAATGCAGTCAAAACTAGAGGCTCTGATGGCCAGGGTGAATGAGGCAGAAGAACGTATCAGCGAATTGGAGGATAGGTTAGTAGAAGAGAAAGCTAAAACAGAATCTGGACTTATAGATAGAATATAAATAGAATATAAATATAATCCACGCTCATGAACGTAGGTTACGGGAGATTACTGACTCAGTGAAACATTCCAATGTCAGAATCATCGGCATCCCCGAGGGGGTGGAGAAAAACAGATGTCTAGAAGAGATATTTGAACAAATTGTAGCTGAAAACTTCCCTAATCTAGCAAGGGAAACAAGCATTCGTGTCCAAGAGGCAGACAGGACCCCTCCCAAGCTCAACCACGACAAACCTACGCCACATCACGTCACAGTGCAATTCGCAAATATTAGATCCAAGGATACAATATTGAAAGCGGCCAGGGCAAAGAAATTTCTCACATACCAAGGCAAAGCTATCAGAATTACGTCAGACCTGTCTACACAGACCTGAAATGAGAGAAAGGGTTGGGGGGGGCATTTTTAAAGCTCTTTCAGAGAAAAACATGCAGCCAAGGATCCTCTATCCAGAAAGGCTGTCATTCAGAATGAATGGAGAAATAAAGACCTTCCAGAATCGCCAGTCATTGACCAATTTCGTAACTATGAAACCAGCTCTACAGGAGATATTAAGGGGGGTTCTATAAAAGTAAAAAGGCCCCAAAGTGATACAGAACAGAAAGTCACAATCTATAGAAACAAAGACTTTACTGGCAACATGGCATCATTAAAATCATATCTCCCAATAATCAGTCTCAATGTAAATGGCCTAAATGCTCCCATAACACGCCACAGGGTTGCAGATTGGATAAAAAGACATGACCCATCCATTTGCTGTCTACAAGAGACTCATTTTGAACCCAAAGACACATACAGACTGAAAGTAAAGTGATGGAATACCATCTTTCATGCCAATGGACCTCAAAAGAAAGCTGGGGTAGCAATTCTCATATCAGACAGATTGGATTTTAAACTAAAGACTATAGTTAGAGAAAAAGAAGGGCACTATATTATTCTTAAAGGAAGTATTCAACAAGTGGATATGACAATTATAAATATATATGCCCCCAACAGGGGAGCAGCAAGATACACAAGCCAACTCTTAACCAGAATGAAGAGACAAATAGATAAGAATATGTCAATAGTAGGGGACCTCAACACCCCACTATCAGAAATAGACAGAACACCCATGCAAAAAATCGACAAAGAAACAAGGGCTTTGAATGCCATACTCGACGAGTTGGACCTCAAAGATATATATAGAACACTACACCCCAGAACCAAAGAATACTCATTCTATTCTAATGTCCATGGAACATTCTCAAGAATAGACCATGTTCTGGGACACAAAACAGGTCTCAATTGATACCAAAAGATTGAAATTATCCCCTGCATATTCTCAGACCACAACGCTCTGAAATTGGAACTCAACCACAAGGAAAAATTTGGAAGAAACTCAAACACTTGGAGACTAAGAACCATCCTGCTCAGGAATGACTCGATAAACCAGGAAATCAAAAATCAATTTAAACAATTTATGGAGACCAACGAGAATGAAAACACAATGGTCCAAAACCTATGGGATACTGCAAAGGCGGTCCTAAGGGGGTAATACATAGCCATCCAAGCCTCACTCAAAAGAATAGAAAAATTTAAAATGCAGTTTTTACATTCTCACCTCAAGAAGCTGGAACAGCAAAAGAGGGACAGGCCTAATCCACACACGAGGAAGCAGTTGACCAAGATTAGAGCAGAAATCAATGAATTAGAAACCAGGAGTACAGTAGAGCAGATCAACAGAACTAGAAGCTGGTTCTTTGAGAGAATTAATAAAATTGACAGACCACTGGCAAGACTTATCCAAAAGAATAGAGAAAGGACCCAAATTAATAAAATTATGAATGAAAAAGGAGAGGTCACAACCAACACCAATGAAATTGGAAGGATTATTAGAAACTTTTATCAACAGCTTTATGCCAATAAATTAAGCAATCTGGAAGAGATGGAATCCTTCCTGGAAACCTATAAACTACCAAGACTGAAACAGGAAGAAATTGATTTTTAAACAGGCCAATTAATTATGAAGAGATTGAGTCAGTGATAAACAACCTTCCAAAAACAAAACTCCAGGCCTGGATGGTTTTCCTGGGGAATTCTACCAAACATTCAAAGAAGAAATAATACCTATTCTCCTAAAGCTATTTCAAAAAATAGAAACAGAAGGAAAGCTACCAAAACTCATTCTATGAGGCCAATATTACCTTGATCCCCAAACCAGGCAAAGACCCCATCAAAAAGGAGAATTACAGACCGATTTCCCTAATGAATATGGACGCCAAAATCCTCAACAGGATCCTGGCTAATAGAATCCAACAGTACATTAAAAGGATTATCCATCATGACCAAGTGGGATTCATCCCTGGGATACAAAGGGTGGTTCAACATTCGCAAATCTATCAGTGTCTTAGATTTTATCCAGAAAGAAAAATTCAAAAATCATATGATTCTCTCAATAGATGCAGAAAAAGCATTTGACAAAATACAGCATCCTTTCCTGATTAAAACCCTTCAGAGTGTAGGGATAGAGGGTACATTCCTCAATCTCATAAAAAACATGTATGAAAAGCCTACAGCAAATATCATTCTCAATGGGGAAAAGCTGGAAGCCTTTCCCTTAAGATCAGGAACACAACAAGGATATCCACTCTCGCCGCTATTATTCAACATAGTACTAGAAGTCCTTGAAACAGCAATCAGACGACAAAAAGGGATCAAAGGTATCCAAATTGGCAAAGAAGAAGTCAAACTGTCTCTCTTCGCAGATGACATGATACTCTATATAGAAAACCCAAAAGAATCCACTCCCAAACTATTAGAAGTTATAGAGCAATTCAGTAATGTGATGGGATACAAAATCAATGCTCAGAAATCAGCTGCATTTCTATACACGAATAATGAGACTGAAGACAGAGAAATTAGGGAATCCATCCCATTTACAATAGCACCAAAAACCATACGTTACCTTGGAATTAACTTAACCAGAGACGTAAAGGACCTATATTCTAGAAACTATAAATCACTCTTGAAAGACATCGAGGAAGACACAAAAAGATGGAAAAATATTCCATGCTCATGGATCGGAAGAATAAACATAGTTAAAATGTCCATGCTACCCAGAGCAATCTACACTTTCAATGCCATCCCGATCAAAATACCAATGACATTTTTCAAAGAGCTGGAACAAATAGTCCTTAAATGTGTGTGGAACCAGAAAAGGCCCCGAATCATCAAGGAACTGTTGAAAAGGAAAAACAAAGCTGGGGGCATCACAATGCCGGATTTCAAGCTATACTACAAAGCTGTGATCACAAAGACAGCGTGGTACTGGCACAAAAACAGACACATAGACCAATGGAACAGAATAGAGAACCCAGAAATGGACCCTCGGCTCTTAGGGCAACTAATCTTTGACAAAGCAGGAAAAAACATCCAGTGGAAAAAAGACAGTCTCTTCAATAAATGGGGCTGGGAAAATTGGACAGCTATATGCAAAAGAATGAAACTGGACCACTCTCTCACACCATACACAAAGATAAACTCCAAATGGATGAAAGACCTCGATGTGAGACAGGAATCCTAGAGGAGAACATAGGCAGCAACCTCTACGACATCGGCCAAAGCAACCTTTTTCATGACACATCTCCAAAGGCAAGAGAAACAAAAGATAAAATGAACTTGTGGGACTTTGTCAAGATAAAAACTTCTGCACAGCCAAGGAAACAGTCAAAAAAACTAAGAGGCAGCCCACGGAATGGGAGAAGATATTTGCAAATGATGTTACAGATAAAAGACTGGTATCCAAGATCTACAAAGAACTTCTCAAACTCAATACGCAAGAAACAAATAAACAAATCATAAAATGGGCAGAAGATATGAACAGACACTCTTCCAATGAAGACATACAAATGGCTAACAGACACATGAAAAAATGTTCAAAATCATTAGCCATCAGGGAAATTCAAATCAAAACCACAGTAAGATACCACCTTATGCCAGTTAGAATGGCAAAAATTGACAAGGCAAGAAACAACAATTGCTGGAGAGGATGTGGAGAAAGGGGATCCCTCCTACATTGTTGGTGGGAATGCAAGTTGGTACAGCCACTCTGGAAAACAGTGTAGAGGTCCCTTAAAAAGTTAAAAATTGAGCTACTCTATGATCCAGCCATTGCACTACTGGGTATTTACCCCAAAGATACAGACGTAGTGAAGAGAAGGGCCATATGCACCCCAATGTTCATAGCAGCATTGTCCACAATAGCTAAATTGTGGAAGAAACCGAGATGCCCTTCAACAGATGACTGGATTAAGAAGTTGTGGTCCATATATACAATGGAATATTACTCAGCTATCAGAAAGAACGAATTCTCAACATTTGCTGCAACATGGACGGCACTGGAGGAGATAATGCTAAGTGAAATAAGTCAAGCAGAGAAAGACAATTATCGTATGGTTTCTCTCATCTATGGAACATAAGAACTAGGAAGATCATTAGGGAAGAAAGGGATAAAGAAAGGGAGGGTAATCAGAAGGGGAATGAAGCATGAGAGACTATGGACTCTGAGAAACAAACTGAGGGCTTCAGAGGAGGGGGGTGGGTGAATGGGATAGACCGGTGATGGGTAGTAAGGAGGGCACGTATTGCATGCTGCACTGGGTGTTATAAGCAACTAATGAATCATCGAACTTTACATCAGAAACCAGGGATGTACTGTATGGTGACTAACATAATATAATAAAAAACATTTAAAAAAATTATAGCAAGTTAAATAAAGCTGTATATTAAGGAATAATTCTACTGTGTCCAGTGAGCATTAATTCCAGATGTTCAAGGATAGGTCAATATTATGAGATCATCAATCTGATTACTAATGTAATAGATCCAAACAGAAAAGCCCTGTGGAGATCGTGAAGCATAAAAAGAAAATACTTTGATAACAATCAATGCATGCCTGGTTAAACAATGCTACTGCATTAGGGTGAGAAGTATAGTTCATAAATATCAGTAAGATTTCCTCTCCTAAAATCAAAGTAAGAAAACAATGCCCAAAATAACCACTGTTATCCAACATTGTATTGGAATTTTTGGTCACTGCAGTCTTTCAGAAAAAGAAATAAAATGTAAATTACAATAGTATGTATAACTATTTGTTTTCAAACCAAAAAAGAATCAACTAAAAATAAGTAAACAAGCAGAGAGAGAGAGAGAGAGAGAGAGAGAGAGAGAGAGAGAGAGAGACAAACCAAGAAATAGACTCTTGACTATGGAGAACAAGCTGATGGTTACCACAGCGGAGGTGGGTTGGGGATGGGTGAAATGGGTGATGGGGATTAAGGAGCGCACTTGTCGTGATGAGCACTGAGTAATGTATAGAATTGTTGAGTCACCATATTATACACCTGAAACTAATATATCACTGTATTAACTCAACTGGAATTAAATCTAAAAACTTAATAATTTTAAAAAATGAGTTCAGAGCTCTAATTTATCTTTAAAATATTTATGAAATAAGACAATAGCTTTCCCACATACTAATATAATCATTTATAAAATATCATGGGAGAAAATTATTTCACAGAAGTATCAAAAACTATGAAATTTCATGAAATAAATTTTAAGTGTAAGACATGCTTTTTAAATCTACAAAACTCTAAAAATAAAAATAGTTTGGACATACAAAGTAACACACTATGTCCATGAATGAGAAGACTTTGTATAGCAAACAAATCAGTTCTCTAAACTAATTCAATCATATAATACAATCCAACCAATATCTCAATAGGACTTCTTTCTGGAAATGAATACAGGTTTTCAAAAATTCAACTAGACTAATCAATACAGAGACTATTTAAGACTTTTTTTAATGAAGGGAAACAAAGTGGGCATTTTCCAAGATGATTTTAAAATACTACTAGTCTTGGTGCAGGACCAGAAAAATAAATCAATAAAACCCAATCCAATGTCCAGGAACTAAAAGAAGGATCTGTAAGAAAGTGGCATATGATAAAAGTAGCATCACAGAGCAGTGTGGAAAATAAGATTATTAATAAATTATATTTAAACAATTGGCTAAACACTTGGAAAATAAAAAGTTAAACCCTACTAAATATTCATATGATAGATTGTACTTAGCTCTTAAGCTGTGTACTGCCCTTCCTATGAGACTATACTTCCATGCCCCATTCACATTGACTTAGCCATGTGACTTGATTTTTGCCAATAAAATGTGAACAGATGAGACATGGCATATATATATATATATATATATATATATATATATATATATATATCCCAGTGCCATTTATGCTAGGGAAATATCATTAAAAGTTTTAAGGGGTTAAGTAAATTATGACATAGTTATACAATGGAATATTATGCAGCCATTATGGATGATTATATAAGTGTATATTTATAAGGAAAGACATACACGATTTAAAAGGAAAAACAGGGGTGCCTGGGTAGGCACAGCGGTTAAGTGTCTGCCTTCGGCTCAGGGCGTGATCCCAGAGTTATGGGATTGAGCCCCACATCAGGCTCCTCCGCTATGAGCCTGCTTCTTCCTCTCCCTCCCCTGCTTGTGTTCCCTCTCTCGCTGGCTGTCTCTATCTCTGTCAAATAAATAAATAAAATCTTTAAAAAAAAAAAAAGGAAAACAATTTAAAAGTATTTGGTTATATCTGATTATTTTATTCTTAATACATATCACATAAATAATATATACATATGTATATTTTGTTGTGTGTGCGTATATATATATATATATACACAGAATTTTTAATATCTAAGGCTGAGACATGGTAAACAGTCTTTGTGTATTTTTTCCTTTTGTTCATATGCATTTTTAAACTACAAGGTATTATCTATGTATTTAAAAATAATACATTTTTAAGAGACTATCCAAAGGGCTATGTTTCTTTAATCCCATTAGGGGTCACAGAACTCTAAGAATATATTGAAAGCTATTGATTGACTGGCCTTGGAAATATACATGTATAGCTAGACAGAGACTTTTGTATGGCTCTCCAGTGACTTACTGCTCTTGAATATAAATCCATGGACATCTAATAAAGATTTCTAGCCCTTGACATAGAAGTACTATACACCTGATTTGTCTTTTCTGGATATTATAACCTTGGGTCCACTCAGCCCAAATATCTATAATGAACAAGACTGGATGTTGTTAGTGTTTTATTAAGTTGACAAAGCATGTTTTGAGAATGAATGATTCCAAGGTCCGTCATGAGGACTGCATCATTTGTTCTCCATCATTAGAAACATTATATACCAGGAAGATATATATATATGGTCTCTGATCTGCTGCCTGTCCTTCTGAAGGAATGCATGACGGCCAAGAGAAATGGAGAAATGTGTTCTGCTCCGGTCTGGTCTCACCTTATTCCCAAGTTTGAGGCTACACGTCCCATGCTGGGATTTCCAACTACTTCTTTATCCAGGCTGAGTGACACTCCAGCTATCTCACCAGAATTCTACCCTGTGCTTGTGTCCACTTCATCTAGTCTGTTCTCTTAGCATCTTATTCTCTAACAGTGGAGTGAAGGAGAGTCTGTTCCTCCCCATCTGAATGGCATGGCTGGCTGAGATTCAGACTAAAGAACCATTTACCTCCTTCCATGCCGGAGGGAGACGGCATAGCCCCGAGGATCATTACCTAGCCAGTTCACATTTTGTAACACAGTACTCTCAAAATATACATATTTCCCTGTAGACAAAGCATCTCAAAGACTCCTGAGATCCTGAGATCACCCACCCAACCAGAAACTCACTGCCACTTGAAATCTTCTAATTGTGACACAAACTCTTTTTTTTCTTAAAGATTTTATTTATTTATTTGACAGAGAGAGAAAGCCAGTGAGAGAGGGAACACAAGCAGGGGGAGCGGAAGAGGAAGAGGCAGGCCCCAGCGGAGGAACCTGATGTGGGGCTCGATCCCAGAACACCGGGATCACACCCTGAGCCGAGGCAGACGCCCAACGACTGAGCCACCCAGGCGCCCGTGACACAAACTCTTGAAAGTAAAAGCAGAAAATTAAATGAATGAAGATAATGACTAACAGCCAGTACAGGTAAAGGTAAGTCAGATCAATAGGTCCATAAATCGTTTAGCTCCATAGCAGGTTTTAGCAGAGATATAGGTTAAAAATTTAGGATGATAATCTCTAAACATGTGAGATATGCAGGCAACCAAGATAAAATGTTTATCAAATATTTGAGTGAAATGTTGCAGATATGAGAAGATTTCTGTTTTCAACCAAAAGCTTTAAAAAAATAGAAATGATTCAAAAGGAGCTAAAACATTTCCCTGCCTTAGACAGAATATATGGAGCCTAGATTAACCATTTCTGTATGTCTCTGGATAATTAGGAATGTCAACTTTCAACTGTGCTGTGATATAGGGATCCCCTTGGGAATTTTCGTGCAGAGGGTGCCTGCAGCTACACTAAATGACTTAGAGCTCACTTCACATTTTTGCTTTTTATAGGTTTTTTAGTTCCTTTCTATGTTGTCATAACTTCCATGCTTTGAGCATCCTTCCAATCATTTAGCCAAGTTCTGATAAAAATGTATCTAAAGTAAGAATACATAAGCTATGGTAAGAACTGAGGTTCTCTGCTTAGGTTCTAGCTACTTTTAGATTCATAGTACTTGCAGAGTATAAGGTTTTGCATCTCATTTTCTGCACAATTGCTCTCTAATTGTTTTTTTTTTCTTTCTTTTCCATAGAATTCTGAGTTCTCAGCTATGTTGGAGAAAGGCTGGTTTGGTTGGTAGGTGACAGTTGGTCAAATAAGATGTTATTGAATAAAATTAAGTGTGTAATGAAGGTATGCACAAAACAGAAACAGGGTCCTTGGGAAATAACACAGAAAAAGCAAACTGTAAACCAAACCAGAAGAAAGGAAGGAAGGGAAAGCCCTGGCATCCATTGACTCTCACTATTGCCAAGTACTGGGATGAGTACATATGGTTTCACATTTAGGATTCACAGTTAGGATTACATTTGTCTGCGATAGAAAACAGAAGTTTATTTAACTATATAACAAAAATCCTAGAAGTTAGTGATTGCTGCCTTTGGCTTCAACTTCTCAGTGATACATCGGAACTCGAGCTAGAATTTCTCTTACTGCTCTGCCATCGCTTGCAAACTGCATATATCCCTGTGGTTACAAGATGGCTGCTGCAGCCCGACATTACATCAAACATTCAAAACAGATGAAGAAGGGGCAAAGGCTATTTTCCCGTGGAGACTTTGTCTTTTATTTGAAGGTTGGCCTTCTTTGGCAAACTTCCCTTTCATCTCCTTTTATCCAGATCTAGGACATAAGCCACCAGGGTGAGATAGATTCTAATACCTTGAATAAATTGGGATGCTTTAGCTTAAAAAAAAGTATAGTTGAGTAAAAGTCAGCTACAGACAACATCTACCATTTTTACTGTAATAGGGAAACTGAGGCTCACACAGTGACTTATCCAAATGCACACAAGCCTAAATTTGGATTTGAACCTATTGCTCTTATTTCGATGACCATGCAATGGTAGTAAAAATATGCCACTCATGTTTACAAAATATATTCCAGCATCCCAGTACAGATATTTCCTAAATATATAGGAATCTTCCAAGAAGCAGTGTCTTTACCTTTGCCCCAATTTGTAAAGGCAGAGTAGCCACTGACACAGAACTGGGAGGGAAGGTGGGATCCCATGAGGTGAAAGCCCCACTCAACGCACTGTCCCTTCTCCACAGCTCAGGGCTAGCAAGGCTCTTCCTGCCTCCAACCAGAGCTGCTCGGTCATGAGCACCAACTTCACTAGGCATCTGCCTTGCCCCAGGTGTTGAAATTTCAGTACCATCCTCATCTCTGGCCCCAGAAGTCACAAAATTCAACACTCCCACCCCACTTTTCCCTCACCTCTCCACCTAATTCCAGAGAATCGAGACAAAAACAGTATTTACTCCTGTGTTTTTCCTCTTGCAGCAGTACCATTATTTTCAAGCACACCTGCAGAAATTAAAATCATTGTTCCTTTTGTTTTATTAAAAATTCTAGCTTGGGACACATATAAGCAACCTATTAATTTTCTTTTGTACGTTTAATGTTTCCAGAAAAAACAATGCAGCAAATGAAAAAGGAAGTGGATGAACCTATTCTCAGTATTTAAAATTCTAGTTCCTATTCATCTCTATGTGGCTTCCATGATTACTGTTTTGAAATTCAGACCCAATCGCTTAATGATGCCCCATTATCTAGAGGAGGAGTGCTTACCTTGGGCCCCATGGATGAGCTTCAGAACATCCATTAAATTGAAAGCAAAATTGTACGGTGTGTGCATACATGCATATCTTTTTCTGGAGAGGGATCCATAGATTTCATCAAATTCCCTAAGAGATTGGATTAGTTTCCCTAAAGCAGCCATAACAAATTACTAAAACTTGGTGGCTTAAAACAATAGAAATTCATTCCACACAATTCGGAGGCCAGCGAGCTGAATCAAGAGGTTCACAGGACCACATTCTCTCCAAAGGCTCTAGGGGAGGATCCGTCCTGTCTTTCCAACCCTAGTGGGACTCCTGCACTCCTTGTCAGTGGTCACACCATTCACACTCTCTGTCTTCACAAGGCCTTCTGCCCTGTGTCTCTGTGTCCTTTTTCTGTCTCTTATACAGACATTCATTGGATTTAGGGTCTCCACAATCCAGCATGGTGTCATCTTGATCTGGTCTTGAGCACATCTGCAAAGGCTCTATTTCCATACAAAGTCGCAGAGGTTTGGAGGAATTGAACTCCTTTCGGGGCACTATTCAACCCACTAGGGATCCCTGACCCCTAAACAGTTAAGAACAAATGATATCCCAAGCTCCTGAATGACACTGCAGGACGTCATAGATAAACATTCCAGGGCCTTGAGACTCTGCCACCATCCCATATCTCTGATCACATTTCTGCAGCCACACTCCAGCTCACTCAGGCTGGCCCAGCTCCCTCCGACCACTCACCTGGTCTGCTTATCCTCTCCAGATGCCTTCTCTCCCAGGCCCTTCCATCTTGCTATGGACAACGCTGGCGGTTGGCGGTGTTAGAAACACAAAGGACAGAGACGCCCTGGCCCTGGAAGTGAGGGCTGGGACGCCGGGTGTGGGGCGCACATCCCGGGATGCTGCAGGGTTGAGCAGCACCAACAGAAACAGAGTTAAAGTGGCCAGAACATCAGTGGAGAACGGTCCGCGATCCTTCTGTTCTGAGACAGAGGCTGAGATTAGGCCACTGCTGCTCTGACTCTCAGAAGAGGCACAGCAAACAACCAGGGAGAGCTGCCAGAGAACAAAAGCCTGGAAATACCGGCTCACAGTGTGCCCATCCCCATCCCCCCTCGCAGGGGACACGGAGACCCTACCCAAACAGGGTTGCCTGAGTATCGGTGCGGCAGGCCCCTCCCCCAGAACACAGAAGGCAGGCTGAAAAATCAAGAAGCCCACATCCCTAAGATCCCTATAAAACAAGGGTGCACGGCATGGGTTCCGGTCAATAATTTGGACTCTGGACAACCCCGCAACCTCTCCTCATCAGAATGACCAGAGGAGAAAATCCCCCCAGCAAAGAAAAGACAATGAGTCTGTGGCCTCTGCCACAGAACTAATGGATATGGATATAACCAAATTATCAGAAATGGAATTCAGAGTAACAATGGTCAAGATGATGTGTAGACTTGAAAAAAGTATTAACAAAAATGTTAATGAGAATATAGAATCTCTAAGGGCGGAAATGAGAGCGAATCTGGCGGAAATTAAAAATTCTATGAGCCAAATGCAGTCAAAACTAGAGGCTCTGATGGCCAGGGTGAATGAGGCAGAAGAACGTATCAGCGAATTGGAGGATAGGTTAGTAGAAGAGAAAGCTAAAACAGAATCTGGACTTATAGATAGAATATAAATAGAATATAAATATAATCCACGCTCATGAACGTAGGTTACGGGAGATTACTGACTCAGTGAAACATTCCAATGTCAGAATCATCGGCATCCCCGAGGGGGTGGAGAAAAACAGATGTCTAGAAGAGATATTTGAACAAATTGTAGCTGAAAACTTCCCTAATCTAGCAAGGGAAACAAGCATTCGTGTCCAAGAGGCAGACAGGACCCCTCCCAAGCTCAACCACGACAAACCTACGCCACATCACGTCACAGTGCAATTCGCAAATATTAGATCCAAGGATACAATATTGAAAGCGGCCAGGGCAAAGAAATTTCACATACCAAGGCAAAAGCATCAGAATTACGTCAGACCTGTCTACACAGACCTGGAATGAGAGAAAGGGTTGGGGGAGCATATTTAAAGCTCTTTCAGAGAAAAACATGCAGCCAAGGATCCTTTATCCAGCAAGGCTGTCATTCAGAATTGATGGAGAAATAAAGACATTTCAGAATCACCAGTCACTAACCAATTTCGTAACCACGAAACCAGCCCTACAGGAGATATTACGGGGGGTTCTATAAAAGTAAAAAGGCCCCAAGAGTGATACAGAACAGAAAGTCACAGCCAATACAAACAAAGACTTTACTGGCAACATGGCAACATTAAAATCATATCTCTCAGTAATCAGTCTTAATGTAAATGGTTTGAACCATCCCATAAAACGCCACAGGGTTGCAGATTGGATAAAAAGAAATGACCCATCCATTTGCTGTCTACAAGAGACTCATTTCGAACCCAAAGATGCATTCAGACTGAGAGTAAGGGGATGGAGTACCATCTTTCACGCAAATGGACCTCAAAAGAAAGCTGGGGTTGCAATTCTCATATCAGAAAGATTGGATTTAAATTAAGACTATAGTTAGAGACACAGAAGGGCACTATATTATTCTTAAAGGAAGTATTCAACAAGTGGATATGACAATTATAAATATATATGCCCCCAACAGGGGAGCAGCAAGATACACAAGCCAACTCTTAACCAGAATGAAGAGACAAATAGATAAGAATATGTCAATAGTAGGGGACCTCAACACCCCACTATCAGAAATAGACAGAACACCCATGCAAAAAATCGACAAAGAAACAAGGGCTTTGAATGCCATACTCGACGAGTTGGACCTCAAAGATATATATAGAACACTACACCCCAGAACCAAAGAATACTCATTCTATTCTAATGCCCATGGAACATTCTCAAGAATAGACCATGTTCTGGGACACAAAACAGGTCTCAACCGATACCAAAAGATTGAAATTATCCCCTGCATATTCTCAGACCACAACGCTCTGAAATTGGAACTCAACCACAAGGAAAAATTTGGAAGAAACTCAAACACTTGGAGACTAAGAACCATACTGCTCAGGAATGACTCGATAAACCAGGAAATCAAAAATCAAATAAAACAATTTATGGAGACCAATGAGAATGAAAATACAACAGTCCAAAACCTATGGGATACTGCAAAGGCAGTCCTAAGGGGGAAATACATAGCCATCCAAGCCTCACTCAAAAGAATAGAAAAATCTAAAATGCAGTTTTTATATTCTCACCTCAAGAAGCTGGAACAGCAACAGAGGGACAGGCCTAATCCACGCACGAGGAAGCAGTTGACCAAAATTAGAGCTGAAATCAATCAAGCAGAAACCAGAAGTACAGTAGAGCAGATCAACAGGACTAGAAGCTGGTTCTTTGAGAGAATCAATAAAATTGACAGACCACTGGCAAGACTTATCCAAAAGAAAAGAGAAAGGACCCAGATTATTAAAATTATGAATGAAAAAGGAGAGGTCACGACGAACACCATTGAAATTGGAAGGATTATTAGAAATTTTTATCAACAGCTATATGCCAATAAACTAAGCAATCTGGAAGAGATGGAATCCTTCCTGGAAACCTATAAACTACCAAGATTGAAACCGGAAGAAATTGATTCCTTAAACAGGCCAATTAATTATGAAGAAATTGAGTCAGTGATAAACAACCTTCCAAATAACAAAACTCCAGGCCCGGACGGTTTTCCTGGGGAATTCTACCAAACATTCAAAGAAGAAATAATACCTATTCTCCTAAAGCTATTTCAAAAAATAGAAACAGAAGGAAAGCTACCAAACTCATTCTATGAGGCCAATATTACCTTGATCCCCAAACCAGGCAAAGACCCCATCAAAAAGGAGAATTACAGACCGATTTCCCTAATGAATATGGACGCCAAAATCCTCAACAAGATACTTGCTAATAGAATCCAACAGTACATTAAAAGGATTATCCATCACGATCAAGTGGGATTCATACCTGGGATGCAAGCGTGGTTCAATATTCGCAAATCAATCAGCGTGATACATCATATCAACAAGAAAAGACTCAGGAACCATATGATCCTCTCAATCGATGCCGAAAAAGCATTTGACAAAATACAGCATCCTTTCCTGATTAAAACCCTTCAGAGTGTAGGAATAGAAGGTACATTTCTCAATCTCATAAAAGCCATCTATGAAAAGCCTACTGCAAATATTATTCTCAATGGGGAAAAGCTGGAAGCCTTTCCCTTAAGATCAGGAACTCGACAAGGATGCCCACTCTCGCCACTATTATTCAACATAGTACTAGAAGTCCTTGCAACAGCAATCAGACGACAAAAAGGGATCAAAGGTATTCAAATTGGCAAAGAAGAAGTCAAAATGTCTCTCTTTGCAGATGACATGATACTCTATATGGAAAACCCAAAAGAAGCCACTCCCAAACTATTAGAAGTTATAGAGCAATTCAGTAACGTGGCGGGATACAAAATCAATGCTCAGAAATCAGTTGCATTTCTATACACGAATAACGAGACCGAAGAAAGAGAAATTAGGGAATCCATCCCATTTACAATAGCACCAAAAACCATACGTTACCTTGGAATTAACTTAACCAGAGACGTAAAGGACCTATATTCTAGAAACTATAAATCACTCTTGAAAGACATTGAGGAAGACATAAAAAGATGGAAAGATATTCCATGCTCATGGATCGGAAGAATTAACATAGTTAAAATGTCCATGCTACCCAGAGCAATCTACACTTTCAATGCTATCCCGATCAAAATACCAAGGACATTTTTCAAAGAACTGGAACAAACAGTCCTTAAATTTGTATGGAAACAGAAAAGGCCCCGAATCTCCAAGGAACTGTTGAAAAGGAAAAACAAAGCTGGGGGCATCACAATGCCGGATTTCGAGCTGTACTACAAAGCTGTGATCACAAAGACAGCATGGTACTGGCACAAAAACAGACACATAGACCAATGGAACAGAATAGAGAGCCCAGAAATGGACCCTCGGCTCTTTGGGCAACTAATATTTGATAAAGCAGGAAAAAACATCCGGTGGGAAAAAGACAGTCTCTTCAATAAATGGTGCTGGGAAAATTGGACAGCTACATGCAAAAGAATGAAACTTGACCACTCTCTCACACCATACACAAAAATAAACTCCAAATGGATGAAAGACCTCGATGTGAGACAGGAATCCATCAAAATTCTAGAGGAGAACATAGGCAGCAACCTCTACGACATCGGCCAAAGCAACCTTTTTCATGACACATCCCCAAAGGCAAGAGAAACAAAAGATAAAATGAATTTATGGGACTTCATCAAGATTAAAAGTTTCTGCACAGCCAAGGAAACAGTCAGAAAAACTAAGAGGCAGCCCACGGAATGGGAGAATATATTTGCAAATGACACTACAGATAAAGGACTGGTATCCAAGATCTACAAAGAACTTCTCAAACTCAATACACAAGAAACAAATAAACAAATCAAAAAATGGGCAGAAGATATGAACAGACACTTTTCCAATGAAGACATACAAATGGCTAACAGACACATGAAAAAATGTTCAAAATCATTAGCCATCAAGGAAATTCAAATCAAAACCACACTGAGATACCACCTTACGCCAGTTAGAATGGCAAAAATAGACAAGGCAAGAAACAACAATTGTTGGAGAGGATGTGGAGAAAGGGGATCCCTCCTACATTGTTGGTGGGAATGCAAGTTGGTACAGCCACTCTGGAAAACAGTGTAGAGGTCCCTTAAAAAGTTAAAAATTGAGCTACTCTATGATCCAGCCATTGCACTACTGGGTATTTACCCCAAAGATACAGACGTAGTGAAGAGAAGGGCCATATGCACCCCAATGTTCATAGCAGCATTGTCCACAATAGCTAAATTGTGGAAGAAACCGAGATGCCCTTCAACAGATGACTGGATTAAGAAGTTGTGGTCCATATATACAATGGAATATTACTCAGCTATCAGAAAGAACGAATTCTCAACATTTGCTGCAACATGGACGGCACTGGAGGAGATAATGCTAAGTGAAATAAGTCAAGCAGAGAAAGACAATTATCGTATGGTTTCTCTCATCTATGGAACATAAGAACTAGGAAGATCATTAGGGGAAGAAAGGGATAAAGAAAGGGAGGGGGTAATCAGAAGGGGGAATGAAGCATGAGAGACTATGGACTCTGAGAAACAAACTGAGGGCTTCAGAGGGGAGGGGGGTGGGTGAATGGGATAGACCGGTGATGGGTAGTAAGGAGGGCACGTATTGCATGCTGCACTGGGTGTTATACGCAACTAATGAATCATCGAACTTTACATCAGAAACCAGGGATGTACTGTATGGTGACTAACATAATATAATAAAAAAACATTTAAAAAAATTATAGCAAGTTAAATAAAGCTGTATATTCAAGGAATAATTCTACTGTGTCCAGTGAGCATTAATTCCAGATGTTCAAGGATAGGTCAATATTATGAGATCATCAATCTGATTACTAATGTAATAGATCCAAACAGAAAAGCCCTGTGGAGATCGTGAAGCATAAAAAGAAAATACTTTGATAACAATCAATGCATGCCTGGTTAAACAATGCTACTGCATTAGGGTGAGAAGTATAGTTCATAAATATCAGTAAGATTTCCTCTCCTAAAATCAAGAGTAAGAAAACAATGCCCAAAATAACCACTGTTATCCAACATTGTATTGGAATTTTTGGTCACTGCAGTCTTTCAGAAAAAGAAATAAAATGTAAATTACAATAGTATGTATAACTATTTGTTTTCAAAAACCAAAAGAATCAACTAAAAAATAAGTAAACAAGCAGAGGGAAAAAAGAGAGAGAGAGAGAGAGAGAGAGAGACAAACCAAGAAATAGACTCTTGACTATGGAGAACAAGCTGATGGTTACCACAGCGGAGGTGGGTTGGGGGATGGGTGAAATGGGTGATGGGGATTAAGGAGCGCACTTGTCGTGATGAGCACTGAGTAATGTATAGAATTGTTGAGTCACCATATTATACACCTGAAACTAATATATCACTGTATTAACTCAACTGGAATTAAATCTAAAAACTTAATAATTTTAAAAAATGAGTTCAGAGCTCTAATTTATCTTTAAAATATTTATGAAATAAGACAATAGCTTTCCCACATACTAATATAATCATTTATAAAATATCATGGGAGAAAATTATTTCACAGAAGTATCAAAAACTATGAAATTTCATGAAATAAATTTTAAGTGTAAGACATGCTTTTTAAATCTACAAAACTCTAAAAAAATAAAAATAGTTTGGACATACAAAGTAACACACTATGTCCATGAATGAGAAGACTTTGTATAGCAAACAAATCAGTTCTCTAAACTAATTCAATCATATAATACAATCCAACCAATATCTCAATAGGACTTCTTTCTGGAAATGAATACAGGTTTTCAAAAATTCAACTAGACTAATCAATACAGAGACTATTTAAGACTTTTTTTAATGAAGGGAAACAAAGTGGGCATTTTCCAAGATGATTTTAAAATACTACTAGTCTTGGTGCAGGACCAGAAAAATAAATCAATAAAACCCAATCCAATGTCCAGGAACTAAAAGAAGGATCTGTAAGAAAGTGGCATATGATAAAAGTAGCATCACAGAGCAGTGTGGAAAATAAGATTATTAATAAATTATATTTAAACAATTGGCTAAACACTTGGAAAAATAAAAAGTTAAACCCTACTACAAATATTCATATGATAGATTGTACTTAGCTCTTAAGCTGTGTACTGCCCTTCCTATGAGACTATACTTCCATGCCCCATTCACATTGACTTAGCCATGTGACTTGATTTTGCCAATAAAATGTGAACAGATGAGACATGGCATATATATATATATATATATATATATATATATATATATATATATCCCAGTGCCATTTATGCTAGGGAAATATCATTAAAAGTTTTAAGGGGTTAAGTAAATTATGACATAGTTATACAATGGAATATTATGCAGCCATTATGGATGATTATATAAGTGTATATTTATAAGGAAAGACATACACGATTTAAAAAGGAAAAAACAGGGGTGCCTGGGTGGCACAGCGGTTAAGTGTCTGCCTTCGGCTCAGGGCGTGATCCCAGAGTTATGGGATTGAGCCCCACATCAGGCTCCTCCGCTATGAGCCTGCTTCTTCCTCTCCCACTCCCCCTGCTTGTGTTCCCTCTCTCGCTGGCTGTCTCTATCTCTGTCAAATAAATAAATAAAATCTTTAAAAAAAAAAGGAAAAAACAATTTAAAAGTATTTGGTTATATCTGATTATTTTATTCTTAATACATATCACATAAATAATATATACATATGTATATTTTGTTGTGTGTGCGTATATATATATATATATACACAGAATTTTTTAATATCTAAGGCTGGAGACATGGTAAACAGTCTTTTGTGTATTTTTTCCTTTTTGTTCATATGCATTTTTTAAACTACAAGGTATTATCTATGTATTTAAAAAATAATACATTTTTAAGAGACTATCCTAAAGGGCTATGTTTCTTTAATCCCATTAGGGTCACAGAACTCTAAGAATATATTGAAAGCTATTGATTGACTGGCCTTGGAAATATACATGTATAGCTAGACAGAGACTTTTGTATGGCTCTCCAGTGACTTACTGCTCTTGAATATAAATCCATGGACATCTAATAAAGATTTCCTAGCCCTTGACATAGAAGTACTATACACCTGATTTGTCTTTTCTGGATATTATAACCTTGGGTCCACTCAGCCCAAATATCTATAATGAACAAGACTGGATGTTGTTAGTGTTTTATTAAGTTGACAAAGCATGTTTTGAGAATGAATGATTCCAAGGTCTGTCATGAGGACTGCATCATTTGTTCTCCATCATTAGAAACATTATATACCAGGAAGTATATATATATATGGTCTCTGATCTGACTGCCTGTCCTTCTGAAGGAATGCATGACGGCCAAGAGAAATGGAGAAATGTGTTCTGCTCCGGTCTGGTCTCACCTTATTCCCAAGTTTGAGGCTCCACACGTCCCATGCTGGGATTTCCAACTACTTCTTTATCCAGGCTGAGTGACACTCCAGCTATCTCACCAGAATTCTGCCCTGTGTCTGTGTCCACTTCATCTAGTCTGTTCTCTTAGCATCTTATTCTCTAACAGTGGAGTGAAGGAGAGTCTGTGTTCCTCCCCCTATCTGAATGGCATGGCTGGCTGAGATTCAGACTAAAGAACCATTTACCTCCTTCCATGCCGGAGGGGAGACGGCATTAGCCCCGAGGATCATTACCTAGCCAGTTCACATTTTGTAACACAGTACTCTCAAAATATACATATTTCCCTGTAGACAAAGCATTCCAAAGACTCCTGAGATCCTGAGATCACCCACCCAACCAGAACCACTTCTGCCACTTGAAATCTTCTAATTGTGACACAAACTCTTTTTTTTTCTTAAAGATTTTATTTATTTATTTGACAGAGAGAGAAAGCCAGTGAGAGAGGGAACACAAGCAGGGGGAGCGGAAGAGGAAGAGGCAGGCTCCCAGCGGAGGAACCTGATGTGGGGCTCGATCCCAGAACACCGGGATCACACCCTGAGCCGAAGGCAGACGCCCAACGACTGAGCCACCCAGGCGCCCCGTGACACAAACTCTTGAAAGTAAAAGCAGAAAAATTAAATGAATGAAGTTATAATGACTAACAGCCAGTACAGGTAAAGGTAAGTCAGATCAATAGGTCCATAAATCGTTTAGCTCCATAGCAGGTTTTAGCAGAGATATAGGTTAAAAATTTAGGATGATAATCTCTAAACATGTGAGATATGCAGGCAACCAAGATAAAATGTTTATCCAAATATTTGAAGTGAAATGTTGCAGATATGAGAAGATTTCTGTTTTCAACCAAAAGCTTTAAAAAACATAGAAATGATTCAAAAGGAGCTAAAACATTTCCCTGCCTTAGACAGAATATATGGAGCCTAGATTAACCATTTCTGTATGTCTCTGGATAATTAGGAATGTCAACTTTCAACTGTGCTGTGATATAGGGATCCCCTTGGGAATTTTCAAGTGCAGAGGGTGCCTGCAGCTACACTAAATGACTTAGAGCTCACTTCACATTTTTGCTTTTTATAGGTTTTTTAGTTCCTTTCTATGTTGTCATAACTTCCATGCTTTGAGCATCCTTCCAATCATTTAGCCAAGTTCTGATAAAAAATGTATCTAAAGTAAGAATACATAAGCTATGGGTAAGAACTGAGGTTCTCTGCTTAGGTTCTAGCTACTTTTAGATTCATAGTACTTGCAGAGTATAAAGGTTTTGCATCTCATTTTCTGCACAATTGCCTTCTAATTGTTTTTTTTTCTTTCTTTTCCATAGAATTCTGAGTTCTCAGCTATGTTGGAGAAAGGCTGGTTTGGTTGGTAGGTGACAGTTGGTCAAATAAGATGTTATTGAATAAAATTAAGTGTGTAATGAAGGTATGCACAAAACAAAGAAACAGGGTCCTTGGGAAATAACACAGAAAAAGCAAACTGTAAACCAAACCAGAAGAAAGGAAGGAAGGGAAAGCCCTGGCATCCATTGACTCTCACTATTGCCAAGTACTGGGATGAGTACATATGGTTTCACATTTAGGATTCACAGTTAGGATTACATTTGTCTGCGATAGAAAACAGAAGTTTATTTAACTATATAACAAAAATCCTAGAAGTTAGTGATTGCTGCCTTTGGTTCAACTTCTCAGTGATACATCGGAACCTGAGCTAGAATTTCTCTTACTGCTCTGCCATCGTTTGCAAACTGCATATATCCCTGTGGTTACAAGATGGCTGCTGCAGCCCCGGACATTACATCAAACATTCAAAACAGATGAAGAAGGGGCAAAGGCTATTTTCCTGTGAGACTTTGTCTTTTTATTTGGAAGGTTGGCCTTCTTTGGCAAACTTCCCCTTTCATCTCCTTATCCAGATCTAGGACATAAGCCACCAGGGTGAGATAGATTCTATTATCCTTGAATAAATTGGGATGCTTTAGCTTAAAAAAAAAAGTATAGCTTGAGTAAAAGTCAGCTACAGACAACATCTACCATTTTTTACTGTAATAGGGAAACTGAGGCTCACACATGTGACTTATCCAAATGCACACAAGCCTAAATTTGGATTTGAACCTATTGCTCTTATTTCTGATGACCATGCAATGGTAGTAAAAATATGCCACTCATGTTTACAAAATATATTCCAGCATCCCAGTACAGATATTTCCTAAATATATAGGAATCTCCCAAGAAGCAGTGTCTTTACCTTTGCCCCAATTTGTAAAGGCAGAGTAGCCACTGACACAGAACTGGGAGGGAAGGTGGGATCCCATGAGGTGAAAGCCCCACTCAACGCACTGTCCCTTCTCCACAGCTCAGGGCTAGCAAGGCTCTTCCTGCCTCCAACCAGAGCTGCTCGGTCATGGCCACCAACTTCACTAGGCATCTGCCTTGCCCCAGGTGTTGAAATTTCAGTACCATCCTCATCTCTGGCCCCAGAAGTCACAAAATTCAACACTCCCACCCCCACTTTTCCCTCACCTCTCCACCTAATTCCAGAGAATCGAGACAAAACAGTATTTACTCCTGGGTGTTTTTCCTCTTTGCAGCAGTACCATTATTTTCAAGCACACTGCAGAAATTAAAATCATTGTTCCTTTTTGTTTTATTAAAAATTCTGCCTTGGGACACATGATAAGCAACCTTATTAATTTTCTTTTGTATTTAAATGTTTCCAGAAAAAAAACAATGCAGCAAAATGTGAAAAGGGAAGTGGATGAACTAATTCTCAGTATTTAAAATCTCTTAGTTCCTATTCATCTCTATGTGGCTTCCATGATTACTGTTTTGAAATTCAGACCCAATCGGCTTAATGATGCCCCATTATCTAGAGGAGGAGTGCTTACCCTTGGGCCCCATGGATGAGCTTCAGAACATCCATTAAATTGAAAGCAAAATTGTACGTGTGTGTGCATACATGCATATCTTTTTCTGGAGAGGGGATCCATAGATTTCATCAAATTCCCTAAGAGATTGGATTAGTTTCCTAAAGCAGCCATAACAAATTACTTAAAACTTGGTGGCTTAAAACAATAGAAATTCATTCCCACACAATTCTGGAGGCCAGGAGTCTGATATCAAGAGGTTCACAGGACCACATTCTCTCCAAAGGCTCTAGGGGAGGATCCGTCCTTGTCTTTTCCAACCCCTAGTGGGACTCCTGGCACTCCTTTGTCAGTGGTCACACCATTCACACCTCTGTCTTCACAAGGCCTTCTGCCCTGTGTCTCTGTGTCCTTTTCTGTCTCTTATACAGACATTCATTGGATTTAGGGTCCTCCACAATCCAGCATGGTGTCATCTTGATCTTGGTCTTAAGTACATCTGCAAAGGCTCTATTTCCATACAAAGTCGCAGAGGTTTGGAGTGAACATTAATTTTCGGGGGCACTATTCAACCCACTAGGGATCCCTGACCCTAAACAGTTAAGAACAAATGATATCCCAAGCTCCTGGAATGACACTGCAGGACGTCATAGATAACATTCCAGGGCCTTGAGACTCTGCCACCATCCCATATCTCTGATCACATTTTCTGCAGCCACACTCCAGCTACTCAGGCTGCTCCCAGCTCCTCCGACCACTGCACTGGTCTGCTTCTTATCCTCTCCAGATGCCTTCTCTCCCAGGCCCTTCCATCTTGCTATGGACACAACACACAGCTAGATCTTTGACCCTTCACATCCTTGCTCCATACTTGTCTTACTAGAGAACCCAGCCACACCCATGACTGACTTTTTATTTCCCTAAAAAAGACTTGCAAACCGAAATCTGCAATCCTGACCCAACCATGCTGTGTTTGTAAGAGTTAACATTCACAGAGACTTCCTTAATTCTCCGAGTATGTGGCCCCATGTGCTACCTACGAGGTAGGTGCAGTCATTACTTCCATTTTACAGTTGAGGGAAATGAGGGTTAAACAAGGTAGAGAATTTGCTCAGTACCACAAAGCTACCAACAAACAGAGCTGTGGTCAGATTTAGCCAAGTCCAGAGTCTGCACTCTTGACCAATGAGAATTTTCCTGTTCAAATAATAGGAATAACAGTGCAATTGGAGCAAGGCAGAGTGGCAGGAGACAGAAAAGTAGACCAGCCCCTAATTAAATAGGGCTTTGTATGCATGGAAATATAAACAGTAATTCTGAATGTGGTGGGAAACCAACAGGGACAATGAAAAGCATGAGATATAAGAAAAGACAATGAAGTTACTTATTATAAAGAGTAGTTTCACTTGTTCATTCATTTGTTCATTTACAAAACGGATATTTATTGAGAACATATGACATGCAGGGCACAGTGGAGATAGTGGGGGATATAAGAGTGAATGTATTAGATGAGATCCTGGTCTTCACTAAGCTTATATTCTGGTAGAAGGAGAAAGACAATAACCAAGAAGGGATTAAACAAGCCAATGCAGATAGTGATAAGTATTATTTTAAAAATGACTAGAGAATGGCAGGGAGTTGGGGGCAATACTCTAGACCGGGAAGTCAATGAAGGTACCTCCAAAGAAGTAACATTTGAATGAAGACATGAGCAATAAGGAGAAATCAACGGAGTGAGGATCTAGGGGCAAGGTCCAATGGAAAGACAAGAGAGAAGGTAGAAGGGAGGGAGAGAGAGGAGATGAAAGTGTCAGATCACACTTTAAATTTAAATTGAGGGAGCAAAAACCCAGGAGAAAGAGAAGTTTATGGGACCTAAAGCAGAGCAATAATGCACAAACATTATGATTTCTACAGCTACATTTAAACAGGCTTGGTGGGATTGGGGAAAGGTGAATCACTGTCATTTGGACACTCTGTGATGGTTCATTAGCACTCCTGACTAATGGAAGAGGACAAATATTGGGCAAGGAAAGTGACTGCAGCAAATCTCTTGGCATCTCCAACTCTTCATCTTTGGCAAAGAGCCTCTTCAACAGTCCCTTGCACTGGGTTTGGCAGCTGGGCACTCCAAGAACTGCAAGGAGGCACAGCAGATATGATTCTTGCAATGCAGCAAAACCAAGAGATCTCCAGGGGATGGGCTCTAGAAGATGACATGGAATTCATCCATCTTCTGAAGAAAGCAATACCAGCAGACAGCCTGGGCTCCAACCCATGCAACCCCGGACCATCCCACCTCAGAGCATTATTCTATCACATCTCCCTTTCTCTACTTCATGTAGCCAGATTAGGTAAGAAGTGATTATACTCCAGCTCCTGGAAAAAGCTTCAGGCTGCACATGTCACCAAAAGACCTTGAGAAAGCCATGAGAAAGTTTCTAGATATCTGTGCAGGAAACAGTTGCCGAAGGAGACTCATGAAAAGGCAGGACTCGCTTCATCATCACTGCTTGACAATTGTCATTGACTCAGCTCTGTACACCAGATGTTCCCAGTACTCTGGCTTGCTGAGGGCACATTTTCTTTTATTACCCAAATAACACGGCTCAAGTCACCATGTCATAACTAACAGAAGTCCTAGGAACACTTCTTTTTTTTTTTAAGATTTTATTTATTTATTTGACAGAGAAAGAGGCAGCGAGAGAGGGAACACAAGCAGGGGGAGTGGGAGAGGGAGAAGCAGGCTTCCTGCTGAGCAGGGAGCCTGATGTGGGGCTCGATCCCAGAATGCTGGAATCATGACCTGAGCTGAAGGCAGACGCTTAATGACTGAGCCACCCAGGCACCCCCCTAGGAACTCTTCTTGTGTCTGAGAGAGAGGGAATGTGGAGGAGGAATAAATGGAGTAAGGCTTATATTTCTACTGGTCGTCTCACTTCCTCTGACAACACTCTTCCTTCTTTCCTCTTCCTTCCAAACAACACTATCTAAGGCTGTTGTGTGTGGTTAACTTTACTGGGGCTTTTAGGGATAACAGAAGTGGTTTCCAAGAAACCACTTCTTCACAACAGCACTTAAGCAAAAACTGCGCCATTTTTGTTTGCATAGTTCCCCATAGTTCCTCCTCCACAGGCTGTTTCTCCCTGCCACCATTTTACTTAAGGTGCTGCCTCCTGTCCAATTACTGGGACCCTCTCCTCACATGCTGGACCCCTGAAGCCCTCTTTCTTGGTTTGCCTACCAACACCAAAATCCTTACTTTCTTAGTGGGGGCAGTTAAGTTCCTTCAACTCATCCTCACAAGTCTAGGCTTTGCATAGAACTTGGCCAAAGAGCAAGACAGAGGCTCATCTTTCTGAACCACACAGTCCCATCAAAGTATTTTACTTCATCAGAGAGCCATTCACCTCTGATATTCATACTGTTCTTCCCCCACAAAGGCAGAACCTTGATATGCATAATTTTTTAAAATTTTTAAAAAGGTTTTATTTATTTATTTGAGAGAGAGAGAGAAAGAGCACAGAGGGAGAGAGAGCCTGATGCAGGGCTTGATCCTACGACCTGAGATCATGACCGGAGCTGAAGGCAAGACACTTAACCGACTGAGCCACCCAGGTGCCCCTATTATTTTTTGATAGAATTTTTTTTTTCTTTCTGCCATACTGCATCATGATCTTATCAAGATATATCAAGACAAACACCATCAATGAATTCACTTTCCTCTATGGTCCATTGAAATAGAAGGAGGAGGAGGAGGAGGAGGAGGAGGAGGAGGAGGAGGAGGAGAAGGAGGAGGAGGGGGAGAATAAACATCCAGAAATTGTCAGGTCATTCAAATGCTTTGAATTGGTGAAACTGTGTGGTGTCAACATATGGTGATGCTTTAGACTCAGTTCTATGACTAATTAATGACTATTGTGGTTCATGCCTTGTGCAAATACTTCCAGACCTCTAGGCTAGCTCTAGCGCCCATCCAGTGGTCAACTGCATTCTGGGAGCGCTGCTCATCTGCTATCACCGATGCATGTGTTCCAACCCCATGCCTAGAAATCAGGCAAGCCCACTCCCACACTGCACAAGTTCAAGGAACCTCAGGCATTGCAAATAGCTCATTGCAATTGTCTTGCCTTCTCTCACTTTGCTCCTGCTTTTTGATTCTCACTTCTAATACCTCAGAACCTACTGTGCTCTGACTTTTTGGCTTTGCTTCTTACTCTAAGCCCCACACTCATCCCTTTTCATAATTGGCAGATTTTTGCTCCCTGGTTTAGACTTCTCTACTGCAGGGCTTCTCAACCTCAGCATACTGACACTGGGTCTAGATGATTATTTGTTATGAAGGGCTGTCCTGGGCACTGTAGGATGCTTAGGAGCATCCCTGGCCTCTTCCCACTAGATGCCAGTGGTACCTCTCCCTGGTTGTAACAACCAAAACTATCTTTCAACATTGCAAATATCCCGAGGCCAAATGGCCTGCACTTGGCAACCACTGGTCTACTGAACATGATTTTTCACTTGTCATTTGGTCCCATTAGCTCCTGGGCACTATGAAACACCACCTCACAACAGCTTCAGACCTCCAAAAGGAACCAGGAGGGATGGGCTGTTGGTTGCATCTTTGGCCTCCTGTGATGAAGCTGGGAGAAGACAGGCCTGCCCATGATGCACTCTGTGGGGACTCCATGAAGCAGATACCTAAATAGTTCAAATACAGCAATTGGCTTTGTCTGCCTGGCCAAAGCCGAAACATCTGGTTGAACATTAATTTAGCCAATTTTAGTATGCTAGCAAGTGTCCATGATTGGATGAATTTTTCATCTTTCACTCATATTTGGGTGCTTGCACCCAGCCCATTCACTGGCAAACCAGTAGCACCAAGAGGACACAGTTGAAGAGAAGCACAATTAGGAGAAACTACGCTGTTTACCATCTATATTGAGAAGCTTTGCAAGTCATAAAACCCCATGACCTTCCCTATAGATGAGTCTAACAGGGATGCACAAGTTAGGTTTTTATTCTCAGGTCTCCTTAAAATTTGATATCCCATTATAATGCCATTACTCCTGGATCTTGACCATGTTGAAAAATTGATCCCATCCTCTATAAAAATAAGCTTGGCTAGAAAGGAAAATGGAAGGACTATAGTAGTCCAGTAGAATAATAGGAGACATCCTTTAAGGCAAGGGGAGGGCAAGGAAAACATTGGCCTCTTTCCATGCTTGGCCAAGAGCAGCACTGTTTCTGTTTATTCCGTTGCCTGGGCTGCTCCTTCTAATTTGCCACACTCTCATTCATTCATCCATTCAATAAATGTTGGCCAAGGACTGCTTCAGGCTATGATCGCTATCAGTGACTGGAGATCCAAGCATGAATAAGCCTTGATGAAGCAGAACATCATGCTGAACTCAGGTCACAGAATCAGGTATATCTGGGTTCTAATCCTGGCTCTACCACTTACCCACATGCACAAGTCATTTACCCTTCCTGGGCCTCAGTTTACTCTTCTGTAAAAGTATTACAAAATTTAAATGAAACAATGATATAATACACTTAACACAGGCCATGGCACATAGTCAATAATCTGTAAATGTTAGAGATCCTGATGGTCATAATAATGATATTTCTTATCACTATTCTCAGGAAGCTCAAAATCGACGAAGTATGTATCAGGGGACGGGAGATCAGGAAAACAGTTAACTGCAGCCAAGCGGTGGGTGCTAGTGCAGAAATCTCATGGAGTACAGTGATGCCACACAAGAGAATGGTTAACCATACTACAAGAGAGGAAAAAGAAGGAAAGCTTCCTAGATAAAGCAACCTGCATTGGGGGGTTACTGTATAATCAATCACTCCTCTCCTCAGGAATGTTGCTCCTGCACCAAGGTCGCAAAGTAATTCTACTTGAGGACCCAAAAGGATGACCATTGGAAGCACCTCCAACACACCTGCACAGGCTTTTCTCCATCAGGAAGAGGGATTAAGTTGCCCATCAGCTGTGTCAAAGGAAACAAGGCAAACCCAAGAAGGTCAAGAAAAGTGGCAACAGGAGAATGTGTCCAGCACAAAGCTGGAAGGCTTAACTGCTGCACTATAATTGTTTCCACTCCACATCTGTTTTAAGGTGGCCAAGTTTACAAATACTCTCAACCCAACAGTGAGAAGACAAGGGAAAGAAGGCAAGGAGCCACTCTGTCTCCAACAACTGATATGTTGCATTTACATAGTTTGAGTCTTTCAGATGCCCTAAGATTTTTGGAAAGGAGACAGTATATAATAGAGGAATTACAAGGGTTTTTTAGAGGAAACTTATAGTTGGTATTATAAAGATTCCTTTGTCTCCACAAATTAGAAAAATACAAAGCTGTCATGTCTATTTCTTCTTGTGATTTAGACGCATATTTCATTCTCAAGATGGAGATTTTGTAAAGAATATAGTTTTATTTAGGGACTGACACTCAGGGCACATTTACTCAAGAAAAGGATGAAAAAAATGGCACCCAAGTCACCACTAAAGCTTTCAGAACAAGGGGAAAGGTCAACAAAGAGATTGCCCACTTATTTCTAGAGAATGAATGTTGCCTTGGGAAGGAATATTTTGTGTTTTTTTCTAATTGCATCTGCTTTGGGGTCTTTCCTGTTTTGAAATCCTATCAGTTCTATAAATCAAGATATTTCCTTCAGTTTATTTATGTAAGAAGTTTCCTGATTGATATTTATTTCACGAAGGCATTGAGAGTCCTGGGATAAGATGTTCTTCACAGCTGCCTGTCTTGGCATATGCTTTGCTATTTGCCTTTTTATTTCAAGTCCTTGAAAATGAACTTTATACCTTTTTTCTGATTGCTAGGGCACACATTTAAGCTATCAATGGAAATGTAAAAGACTGCTTATATTTTTTAATATCTTGTGCAATTATTGGTTAGTATTTGAAATAAAGTGAAATTGAGGTTTGTTTTTTCTTTCCATGGTGCTCTTCCTTCCCTGGGCATCCCACTTAAATAAGCACACGCTACTCCCAATATATCATATATATTCCATGAAGAGATTGGTTAACAGAGAGGTTTAAGAGCTTGTCCTCATTTTGAAGGGGGATACTCATCTTTATGGTGAGTTCTTTAAGGAGCTTCACTCCTTGGATACTGAGGATACTCATCTTTAAGGAGCTTCACTCCTCTCTGATAAGAAAAAGAAATGCATCATGAAATGAGTTTTTAAAACAAGCAACAGATTCTTCGACTATTTTCTTCTTTAGCCTTAACTTGGCTGGTTATTTATGAGTCCGTAGTCTCTCCCAAACATCACTGTAAATGAGTTGTAAGAATCTAGTGACATTTTTGGGGTCAAATGCATAAATGTGAATGAAATATGGTTGTGTCTCTAGGGGACAATGTCTCCTTCCTTGAAGGAATAAAAGCAATTTGATGCACACCTGTGATATCAGGCTCTTAACTTTTTGTTGATTTAATCTTCCATTCAGCTAATATTTATTGATGTCCTGTTATGTTCTAGGTACTAAGGATACACTAGTGTGCAAAACCAGAACTCTGAGATGACAGAAATGCTCTATACCTGTTCCAATGCAGTCGTCACTAGCCACAAAAGATGTGGCTGTATTGGACAGCACAGGATAAGAGTCCTTTGTTATCTTTTCTGCATAAACCACACCCCTATGCCTCCTGATTTTCAGTCCAGGTTTCTTTAAAATGGAAAGAAAACTTAATGACAACTGTGACACATTCTGAGAACAGAAATCTTTCAAATTTTAATATTAAAAATATTATTGGTCTTTTACCCACAGCCACTCTAGTAGTTATTTTCTGTAGCAGTTTTCATCTTTTAAGACTTTTGATGCATTCAACACCCATCTCCCTTTTCCACTCCCATCTGGTTCCTCTCTTGAAATGGTCAACTTCTTGTGTGTACAGACCAGGCCAGAGGGAATGGGCTCTAGTGGGCAGAGGTTCTGTAGAGTTTCCTCATTCTGAGCAGAGCAAGAGCCATGATGCCAACATCTGAGAACCTTGAGGCAGGGATTAAAAATGACAGATCCCAGAAAGAGTATGGTCCATGGGGACACAATGACTCCTGAAGTGACAGATAGCATCGATTCTATATGATTATATCTAGTATGCATGGCCCCTAAAAGGCCATAGGGATACTGAACAGGTGGGCTTAATCCGCTTCTTTGAAACTAGAAGAGTACACCTTGGCACTGAGATGCTCCTTCCCAGGCCACCAACAAGGCACTACTGCGCATCTTCGGACATACACAGCATCCCCGCACTGCAGTAGAAATCCCTTTATCTTCCACCAGTCAGAGATCAGCCTCTATTTGGAGAGCTGTAACAAGCAGATCTATGATTGTTTTTAAAATAATGCATTAAAGGAAACTAGAGAAAGGAAGACCAATCTGAGCAAACAAAACATTTGGCCAGTGAAATGAAGCTTCTAGAAACAACACAGGGCAACCTGGACAAACAAATAACAAGGGCAGTTGGGAGATTCAAATGCAGCACAGAAAAAGAATGCCTACACCTCAGAAAAAAATTATTTCTCCACTGAGTAGGGTTTCTAGATTTGGCATATACGAGAAAAACTTCAGGAGGCGCCATTAAATCAGAATTTCACATAAACAATAAATAATTTTAGTATATTCTTCTCATGTTATACTAAAATAAATATTTATTCTAAAATCAAATTTAACTAGCTATTCTGTATTATATCTGGCAGCCCTGCCATTGAACAACTCAGTGAATGAACTGAAGAGATGCTACTCATTGAAGTGTTATGAACTGGTGAGTGAAAAACACATGGAAAAAACTCTCACTGCACAGAGCAAGCAAAGAGGTGGGCAAATGAAAGAAAATGTGAGACCTGGAGCTGAGTCTAGGAGACATACTATAATCAATAATATGAATTTCAAGAACAAAAGGCAATAATTTAAGGTGTGTAATAAAAGATATATATGCCCCTACATTTGTTGCAACATTATTTACAATAGCCAAGATAAAGAAGCAGCCCAAGTGTCCATCAGTAGACGAATGGATAAAGAGGATGTGGTGTATATATATATATACAATGGAATATTATTCATCCATAAAAAAAGAATGAAATTTTGCCATATGCAATGACATAGATGGAACTAGAGTATTATGCTAAGTGAAATAAGTCTGTAAGAGAAAGATAAATACCACATGATTTCCCTCATATGTGGAATTTAAGAAGCAAAACTGATGAGTAAAGGAAAAAAAAAGTGAGAGAGATGCAACCAAGAAACAGACTCTTAACTATAGAGAACAAACTGACGGTTTCCAGAGGGAGGTGGGGGGATGGGTAAAATAGAAGATGAGGATTAAAGAGGGCACTTGTTGTGATGAGCACCAGGTGATGTAGGGAATTGCTGAATCATTATATTGTACACCTGAAACTAATATTACATGGTATGTTAACTATACTGGAATTGAAATAAAAGTTTTTTTTTAAAAAGAAAGAAAGAAAATTAAAAAAAAGACAGACAAAAAAACCCAGACTCTTAAATACAGAGAACAAACTGGTGGTTACCAGAGGGGAGATGGGTGGGGGGATGGGTGAAATAGGTAAACGGGATTAAAAGTACATTTATCATGAGGAACACTGAGTAATGTATAGAATTGTTGAATCATTACATTGTAGACCTGAAACTAATATAACACTATGTGTTAATTACACTTGAATAAAAAAATAAAAAATAATTATAATAAATAGAAGTGTGTGATAAAAGAAAATCCTTACTTAGCTGAAGAGACTCTGGAATCTGGACACTGAAAGGACTCCCAGAGTTCTAGACTTGACTGACAAAGAACAACACTCATGCGGGTATGTCTTGGTAAAATTCCTGAATGAAATTAAAAATCAAAAATCTGGCAAGCTCCCAGATGGAAAGAACAAATTACATGCAAATGGGAAAGCATACAATTGTTATCTAACTTATTATCAGCAACACTGGAAGCTAGAAGACGATGGAATAATATTTGCCAATGATCAAGCTGAAATCAACTGGGAATCCTCTGCCCAGTCAAGATGGCATTCACCAGCCAAGGTGAAAGGAGACATGTGGACATGTAAGAATTTGGGTATTATACCACCCACAACTCCCATCTGAGGAAAACAATCAAAGGCTTGAATAGAAAAGAATTTAAGGGGCACTTGGGTGGCTCAGTTGGTTAAGCGTCTGCCTTCCTCTCAGGTCATGATCCCAGAGTCCTGGGATTGAGCCCTCCACTGGCCTCCCTGCCCAGGGGCAAGTCTGCTTGTCCCTCTTCCTCTGCCCCTGCCCACAAGCTCTCTCTCTTTCTCAAATAAATAAATAAAATCTTTAAAGAAAAAAAAAGGAAAGAATTTGATTAGAGAATTTAAGATACAGGAAGATGGAGAAGAGAGAAAACAGTGATGAACAGTGAACCTAACATAGATAGGTAAAGGTAAGTGGATATTAATGGACTATTGGGTACTGTGCAATGTAAATGCTACTTAGGTCCTTTGGAAACAGAAGGGACATATGACAAAGGAGACTGTCATAATAACCCACAACTAAAGTCCTAGATAATCCCTGGCAAACTTACGAGTTAGAAATGGAGGAGAAATAATGTGAAATGTCCCAAAGATCTCACCTTAGGGAGTGGGAAGGGGTGATGAGGAAGAGAGAGGGAAAGGGAACATTCTAGAGGTTTCATCTTCCTCAAGATTGGGATGTGCAGGGAGCAGAACACCACACTGGGAAAAGGGTCTGCCTTTCTTGAGAAAAAAGCTGGAATCCTATTAGCAAATAACAACGTAGATGCCGGGGCGCCTGGGTGGCACAGCGGTTAAGCGTCTGCCTTCGGCTCAGGGAGTGATCCCGGCGATCTGGGATTGAGCCCCACATCAGGCTCTTCCGCTATGAGCCTGCTTCTTCCTCTCCCACTCCCCCTGCTTGTGTTCCCTCTCTCGCTGGCTGTCTCTATCTCTGTCAAATAAATAAATAAAATCTTAAAAAAAAAAAAAAACAAACAAACAACGTAGATGCCTTATGAACTCAAGAAAAGGAAACAGAATGAAACCAAAATTTTCAATAGAACACCCAAATTCACAAGGAGGAGAAAACAGAATGAAAAATAGAATGAATAACAATCTGATGGAATCCGCAAAAAAATTAGGGGGGGGAGAATTTTAAGGAATTAATGATTAAAGTAAATAATTTTGAAGTAATTACCATTCCTAGAACATGCCATTAATGTTACTCCTCCATACCTGTGCTGTCCTCCAGGTCTACCCTGCATGCCTTTCTTTGCCCCCACAAGGAAGGCCTATGTAGATTACATCAGTGGGCCCTCCTGCCACCTGGCTTCTTTTTAGGTGCAGCCAGTGATAAGGACCAGCAGAGACCAGAGGGAAGGAGAATGGGTCAGGGAAGTTAGTTTCTGAGCTCCTCCCATGCCAGGTTGCTTTTGTTGTTGTGCTCCCCTACAGAAGGCAGCCCTGCATACACACCTACCCAACTGTGTTCTCATAATGTCTTCTCCCCCCTTGCCCCTTCAGGCCCGGGATGGTAAAGCTTCGGGGTGTCACAGTCCCCAGTTTGATTCCCTTAAACTCTGCACATACCTCAAGTAGTCACTATACTGATATTTCTTCAAATTATCCACATTGCATGTGCCATCTGTTTCCTGCCAGGACCTGACCATGTGCTTCTCTCCACCTGAACACCCCTCTCGGGCCATCTCTGCCTCATGGGCTCCTGCTGGTACTTCATGGAGGAAAGTAGGTATCACCTCCTCTATGAAATAAATAAGAAACAGTGCTGACTGGAGACCTACAGACTGGGGACCAAGTCCTGGCTCTGCTCTGTAACCAAGGACAAGTTACATCCATCTCTGAAAATGAGGATGATGGTGCTCATTCCCCAGGCTATCGTGAGGATTATGCACCCTAAAAATGCTAGTTCCCATCCCCAGACATTGGCAGCAATCCATGTATTTTCTTTGCTCCTACACCATTTTCTTTTTTTAATTAATTAATTTGAGAGACAGAGTGAGAGCATGGGGGTAGGGCCGGAGGGAGAGGGAGAGAGAGAATCTCAAGCAGCCTCCCTGCTAAGCATGAAGCCTGACTTGGAGTTCGATCTCAGAACCCTGAGCCAAAATCAAGAGTCAGACGCTTAACCGACTGGGGCACCTAGGCACTCCTGCTCCTATACCATTTTCTAACAGCTCTATTGAGATATCATTGACATACCATATAATTCACTTATTTAAGGTGTATAACAATGACTTTTAGCATACTGAGAGTTGTGCATCCATCACTAAAGTCAATAAAAGAACACTTTTTTTACTCCAAAAAGAAACCTGCTCCCCTTAGCCATCATTCCTCTATCCTTCCCCACCCCAGCATGAGGCAACCACTAATTTGCTTACTGCCTCTATAAATTTTCCTATTCTGAACATTTCACATAAATAGAGTCATACAATACATGGTCCTTTTTGTCTGACTTCTTTTACTTAGCATAATGTTTTCAAGGTTCATTCATCTTGTAGCATGGATTAGTACTTAGCTCTTTTTCATTGCCAAATAATCTCCATTTTGTTCCATTCATCAGTTGATGGACGTTTGGGTTGTTTCCACTTTTTGGCTATCATGAATAATGCTACTAGGAACATTTGTATATCTCATAGCATTTTATAAAAACCCCTATTACTACTCTGTGCCATAATCATTTCTTGGCATGTCTGTTCTTTGCCCCCTTCCCCACTCACTCACCAGGTGGTAAAATTCCCATGGGCAGTGTGCATGTGGGGGTCACTCTTGCTGTGTACAGGAACTAGCACATAATAGACATTCTATAATGAATCTATAGACAATCTATAATGAATGCAATCATTATGGACAATCTATAATGAATGCAAAATAATGAAACTAGTCATTCCACCATCTTTGACAGCAGCAAAAATAGCCATGGCCATGTCTGTATTTGGCAGTTAAACAAGAAAAGGGGGAAAAATTCTCTCATCTGATATTTTCCTCCACCTTCTTTGACCTAGGGCCTCAATAATCTCACAATCAGTTTTCACAAGCCATTGGTCTCATAGATCTTCCTTTTCCTAAAACACAATTCAACTTTTTACAAAGGCTTTTAATCTTGCCTAGATTGTTAGGATATTTGGGAAATTTTATTAAACTTTTGCTATATGCCAGTAACAGTTAGGACACACTACACAAAAAGAACCACTGTCAACCTCAGGTACAGGAGAGAGTATCAACCAACATCCATATCCCTTGTGGATTGAGAGGATTGAGAGCGATACTAATTGTTCTCCAGTGCTGGATATTGAAATGTTACCATACAGCAAAGGAATAGACAGAAAATAGAAATCAATGTAGAGTCTGATGGACCATAAGGATCAAGACTGAAAAAGCAGTACATTAAATATAAAGACATTTGTGTCTGGTTAAATATCACATCTAGAGAGTGGTCATGGTATGAGGTCCCATACATGGTGATAAATGCATGGGATTACTTAAAACGTAATGTTGCAATAACTGAACAAGAATTACTGAATCAGAATTAAATAAACATTTCCGTTAAAAAAAAAACATCATGCCTCCGAGAAACACTGAGCCTGTGCACCTGATGAAGAATGTAAATGTAATAAGTGATAGAGAGAGCTGTGGAGAAGTGTGATGTAGTTGGAGAGACATGTTTGCAGCTGACAGATAATAAACTCCTTTCTGGATGAGTAAAACGGATATATTGAGCCTATATGCTTGAGAGCACCTTAGTGTGGTATCATCCTGCCATCCTTCTCCATCTTTATGCTTGCAACACTGCAAGCATGAAATCAGCTACGTTGACTCACCTCTCTTGCTTAAAAACTGTGCTGTGGAGGGGTGGGGAATGGATAATAAGATGATTAAATTACTTGTCTGAAAATTTCTGAATGTTGATTGGTGATGCCAGCTATTGTGGCAGCAATCAATTGCTCTTCTTGTCCCTTGCCACACCAAAAATAGCACAGTCCACCTAGAGATGATAGAAGTCAAGAGGGATCGTAAAATGTTCTCATGCTCAAGAGAAAGGAATAAAGTTCAAGAAAGGTTCAAAGAAGATTTTTCTGTAAAATAGTTTTCCAAAGGAGGATCTTTTGGCTAGCATGTCCATGATTTGACCTGTTACAGAATACAGTGATATTTCCAGATTTAGATATCTTAGCTTCAAGCAAGCACAATGATTTTTTTAAAAGGCATTTTAGAATATTATGTGGGACCTATGGCATAGAAAAAATAAATTAGTTTTAAAGAGATAGGTATCCTGGAGGAGTTTTAGCTAATATAAATGTTTCATGCAAAGTAACTGAAGAATGTGTTAATTTGGCACAAGTCACCATTTTGTCCCCATGAGAAATATCTGGATTAACTTCTGCACCACGAAGACGGAAAAAATAACATAGATCTAAATATCTAACGATGGAAACACAGCAAATAAATTTTACTGATCAATTCTCATACACAGGGAGAATTTGCTTTGCACTCATTTCCTTAAAAAAAAAATGACACATACGTAAAAATGATAAATTCCCTTTTTTAATGAGGTTTTTATTTTCCAGGAAATCCTTGTTGATCTGAAGAGAGGGATGTACGAGGGTCCCTTATCAGCAGGATTTGATGTCACAGCAGCACAGAAGCTGAAGAATGGAACAGTGGTACAGCATTGATGAAAAGATCCATCATCTGCTTTTCTTCCTCTGCTTTTCTTTTTCGGGTTTCTCTTTCAGCCTCTACATGTGAGCCATCTCCTGCTCAGTAATAAATGACACTGGTCCCGTGAAATTTATGAGCTTTTCACAGTATAAAATAGCATCAGATAAAGGTATTCTTCATCTATCCAATACCACTCTTACCATCACAGACCCAGCTCAGTGGAGCTCACCATCATCAGGAAATCATTCTTCAGTTATTATAATAAATGATTTTTAAAAGCAGACAATAAAACAGAAGGGTGAATGAACCATGAGAGACTATGGACTCTGAGAAACAAACTGAGGGCTTCAGAGGGAAGGGGGGTGGGGGAATGGGACAGGCCGGTGATGGGTATTAAGGAGGGCATGTATTGCATGGTGCACTGGGTGTTATACACAAGTAATGAATCATGGAACTTAACATCAAAAACTAGGGATGTACTGTATGGTGACTAACATAATACAATAAATAATAATTATAAAAAAATAAAAAATAAAGGCAGACAATAGTTTTTCTCTTAAAAATTTAAGGATATAGCAAGCAATAATAATTCTATCATACACTCTTATGTTTGGACTCCTGGATAAATGATCTTATACTAAACTTCATGAAATAATAGTTCAAAGAAGATCCAGCTCTTATTTTGGTAAGATACAAGGGATACATTTTCTACGAAATAAGAACCATCTGACATAAACCAACAACCAATTTAAAAGACTGTGATTTAAAAAACCAGTTGTACCAAGACTGAAATGGGAAGAAATTCATTATTTAAACAGACTGATTAATTATGAAGAGATTGAAGCAGTGATCAAAAGCCTCCCCCAAAACAAGAGTTCAGGGCCTGGTGGATTCCCCAGGGAATTCTACCAGACATTCAAAGAAGAAATAATACCTATTCTCCTGAAGCTGTTTCAAAAAATAGAAACAGAAGGAAAACTACCAAACTCATTCTATGAGGTCAGTATTACCTTGATCCCCAACCCAGGCAAAGACCCCACCAAAAAGGAGAATTACAGACCGATATCAAGACTCAGGAACCATATGATCCTCTCAATCGATGCCGAAAAAGCATTTGACAAAATACAGCATCCTTTCCTGATTAAAACCCTTCAGAGTGTAGGAATAGAAGGTACATTTCTCAATCTCATAAAAGCCATCTATGAAAAGCCTACTGCAAATATTATTCTCAATGGGGAAAAGCTGGAAGCCTTTCCCTTAAGATCAGGAACATGACAAGGATGCCCACTCTCGCCACTATTATTCAACATAGTACTAGAAGTCCTTGCAACAGCAATCAGACGACAAAAAGGGATCAAAGGTATTCAAATTGGCAAAGAAGAAGTCAAAATGTCTCTCTTTGCAGATGACATGATACTCTATATGGAAAACCCAAAAGAAGCCACTCCCAAACTATTAGAAGTTATAGAGCAATTCAGTAACGTGGCAGGATACAAAATAAATGCTCAGAAATCAGTTGCATTTCTATACACGAATAACGAGACCGAAGAAAGAGAAATTAGGGAATCCATCCCATTTACAATAGCACCAAAAACCATACGTTACCTTGGAATTAACTTAACCAGAGACGTAAAGGACCTATATTCTAGAAACTATAAATCACTCTTGAAAGACATTGAGGAAGACATAAAAAGATGGAAAGATATTCCATGCTCATGAATCGGAAGAATTAACATAGTTAAAATGTCCATGCTACCCAGAGCAATCTACACTTTCAATGCTATCCCGATCAAAATACCAAGGACATTTTTCAAAGAACTGGAACAAACAGTCCTTAAATTTGTATGGAAACAGAAAAGGCCCCGAATCTCCAAGGAACTGTTGAAAAGGAAAAACAAAGCTGGGGGCATCACAATGCCGGATTTCGAGCTGTACTACAAAGCTGTGATCACAAAGACAGCATGGTACTGGCACAAAAACAGACACATAGACCAATGGAACAGAATAGAGAGCCCAGAAATGGACCCTCGGCTCTTTGGGCAACTAATATTTGATAAAGCAGGAAAAAACATCCGGTGGGAAAAAGACAGTCTCTTCAATAAATGGTGCTGGGAAAATTGGACAGCTACATGCAAGAGAATGAAACTTGACCACTATCTCACACCATACACAAAAATAAACTCCAAATGGATGAAAGACCTCGATGTGAGACAGGAATCCATCAAAATTCTAGAGGAGAACATAGGCAGCAACCTCTACGACATCGGCCAAAGCAACCTTTTTCATGACACATCCCCAAAGGCAAGAGAAACAAAAGATAAAATGAATTTATGGGACTTCATCAAGATTAAAAGTTTCTGCACAGCCAAGGAAACAGTCAGAAAAACTAAGAGGCAGCCCACGGAATGGGAGAATATATTTGCAAATGACACTACAGATAAAGGACTGGTATCCAAGATCTACAAAGAACTTCTCAAACTCAATACACGAGAAACAAATAAACAAATCAAAAAATGGGCAGAAGATATGAACAGACACTTTTCCAATGAAGACATACAAATGGCTAACAGACACATGAAAAAATGTTCAAAATCATTAGCCATCAAGGAAATTCAAATCAAAACCACACTGAGATACCACCTTACGCCAGTTAGAATGGCAAAAATAGACAAGGCAAGAAACAGCAATTGTTGGAGAGGATGTGGAGAAAGGGGATCCCTCCTACATTGTTGGTGGGAATGCAAGTTGGTACAGCCACTCTGGAAAACAGTGTGGAGGTCCCTTAAAAAGTTAAAAATTGAGCTACCCTATGATCCAGCCATTGCACTACTGGGTATTTACCCCAAAGATACAGACGTAGTGAAGAGAAGGGTCATATGCACCCCAATGTTCATAGCAGCAATGTCCACAATAGCTAAATCGTGGAAGGAGCCGAGATGCCTTTCAACAGATGACTGGATTAAGAAGATGTGGTCCATATATACAATGGAATATTACTCAGCCATCAGAAAGAATGATTACACAACATTTGCAGTAACATGGACAGGACTGGAGGAGATTATGTTAAGTGAAATAAGTCAAGCAGAGAAAGACAATTATCATATGGTTTCACTCATCTATGGAACATAAGAACTAGGATGATCGGTAGGGGAAGAAAGGGATAAAGAAAGGGGGGGTAATCAGAAGGGGGAATGAAACATGAGAGACTACATGAGAGACTATGGACTCCAGGAAACAAACTGAGGGCTTCAGAGGGGAGGGGGGCGGGGGACTGGGATAGGCCAGTGATGGGTATTAAGGAGGGCACATATTGCATGGTGCACTGGGTGTTACATGCAAATAATGAATCATGGAATATTACATCAAAACTAAGGATACTGTATGGTGACTAACATAATATAAATTTATTATAAAATAAATTTAAAAAGAAAAAAATTAAAAACCAGTTGTATGAAAAATTAAAAAGTCTTAATGCTGTCACGTCTTGATTAAATTATGCAGAAGATAAATTTGAGAAACACAGCACTTTAAAAATCAATCATTAATGCAATATTAGATGAAAATGAAGATATTAGCAAAGTTGGTAGATAAACTGGATAGATTACAAAAAGTCATCTAATGAGTGGATGTTTGGGCAGGGAAAGAGCAAGTAGATCGAAGCAATATTCAAAAGCATGGTTAAGAGAAAATTACACAAACTAAGCATTTTTAACTTTTGAGAATGAGATAACCAACTATATTTCAGACAAAATTGACAAATAAACATACTTCCCAAGACAAATAATGGTAAAGTTTTCAAAGAAAAATAAAGAACTGGAAAGTGGCCTTTGGATTAGGCAACCCAGAAATCAGGGTAATAGTCAAACTTCCTGAAGAGCAGTCTATTCTCATGACCTTGTTTTCTTTACCTCCAACATAATCCTCAATTAACTCATTTTGACTTCCACCTGTTTCATTTCTGTCACCAAGAAACTGCTCTCACCAAGAAAAACTGATGCTTTCTTGTAACTAAATCCAAAGGACACTTTTCAGTTCTCATCTTGTTTGACTTGCCTGCAACA